>NC_024320.1:11515367-11584355 GCF_000523025.1 Cynoglossus semilaevis
GAAGCGTTTCTCCCTTAAAATAACCCTTGTCACTTCCCTGCTGACCACAGGGCACCAGTAACCCCATCTTCCTCAGCAGCATCGCCTTCTTTCAGGATTCCAACATTAACCAGCAGACGCAGGTGAAGCTGGCCGTCTATGATGTCAAGGACCGATCGCAGGGCACGGTATGATGCTAAAATAATTCACAATAGATATAAGGGCACAGCAAAAAGGGTGAAATTGATTGCATAATTTCATTGACATCAGACTGTGATAATAGGGATATATGACGCATGTCAGCACACAACAAATAGGACTCCACGTAATACAACTGTTTTGGTCTCCTTGTGTTCAGATGTACATCTTGGGATCAGCACTTTTTCCTGTGAAGGAGTTGTTGCAGGAGAAGACCCACAGATTACAGCTGGAACTCCGGTAACAAATAGACAAAAAAATAAAACATTTAACTGCTTCTTTTATATTTGACAACAACGTATTAAAAAGTTACTTTTAAGTTACCCCCCAAAAACACAAGCAGTTTGGGTAACATTTAGTTTGTCTATATATTTTTGGATGAATTTGTCATTTAGAACTGAGGTACTACTAGTTTCAAGTTTTATGGATTTTTGCAGGGAAATAAAACTGTAATATTATTGTACAGTTCTGCAGAAAATAAGCTGGTGGGAAGCATAACTATAGCAGCCTGGCAGATGGAGGACAAAGCTGATCACAGGATGTCACTCACTCACCTACCAGACGGCATCAATGGCAGGGTGAGTAGTGCATGTTGCTGAGCTTTCTTATTTTTGGTATAAGGTTGACATATCTCACTTAACCCTGTTCATATAACTATCCATTTTATACTAACGGTGTGGTGTAGTGGTGTGTGTCGTAGTCGTGGTGTATGCAACTGGATTTGTGTTTGTATCAGATAACCGTTCATTTGAGTAGCACTTCATGTAGGTTCAATATTTTACAAGGCAATGTTTTGTTTTTTGTTTTTTTTTTGTATTCCCCACAGACGATGCTGTCCGTGGACGAGAGCCTCACGGAGTCGATGGGAGTCAGAATCAAGTACGCCTCACTAAGCAAAGACACTCTACTGCGCTCAGGTACAAAAATGTTGTTGATGTTCGGAAATTGGTCCAATTATTTTACAAAGTAATTTATTAATTTATATACAAATAATGATTTTAAAATACCTACTTCATACAAAAGAAAAAAATGAAATAACGTTCCTTTTTTTGCTCTTGGCAAATTAGTCCATGGTAAACGTCCTGTAGTTGTTTTAAATGTATTGATAGTAAACATGTCTATACAATAGCACATATTATTGCATGATTAATGTATGATTTCTAAACTTCAGTTTTCCACTGTCTCACCATTTGCCATTTGTCATTTGTCTGTCCTACATGGCTCCAGTTTTACTGATACATTGGACTCCTGATCTTATTATCAAGTCAAAGCCTATTGATTGTTGTCCTTGTGTGGGACATCTCTTTTTACACAGTGGGATATGTTACAGATAATAGTAATGTTCTCTAAATATAGGGAAGGATAAAATAATAAACAGGTGTCTTAAATTCCAAAAAGGCACTCACTGCACAAATAGTACATAGAAAGGTTATATCTGGTCTCATTTGTAACAATCTAATTAAGTTTCCTTTTTCCTCAGTGTTTGGAGGCACCATGTCTCGGATGTACCGCTTCCCCACCACTGATGGGAACCACCTACGTGTCTTGGAGCAGATGGCTGAGAGCGTCCTTTCCGTAAACATTCCCAGACAGTTCGTAAAACTGCTGCTGGAGGAGGATACAGCTAGGTGCAGAAACATACAGTAGATTCCCATTAATGTTGATACACAAACTGCTTGCATTTTTAGTATCTTTCTGAAAACTCAAAAAACAGAATGATAAAAGTGGGAAAAATAGAAAAACAATCATCCATATAACCTATCATCCGAAAAGCTAGAAAAGTAAGTGGTTTTTAGTTACTTTTTAATGGAACTTTCTCAAAACCCATTTTTTCCATCTCGATATTCTTTCTACTTTGTCCTGCAGAATACAACTGATTTTTCATAATGACAGATCCTTTTTATGGTGTGTTCTGACGGTGTTTTTCCCATTAAATTACATTTTTCTTCTTGAATATCTTCCACCTATCTTTCTCTTCATCTCCAGAGTCTGTGAACTGGAGGAGCTCGGAGAGTTATCACCCTGCTGGGAGAATCTACGGCGACAAATTGTCTCTCAGTACCAGACCACAATACTCTCATACCAGGAAACATTGTCTGACCTCAAAGACTATAGAGGTCTGTGTCGTACAAACCTTTTTTTAGTATCCATGTATCAACCTGGTCTGAGGTTATTTTGTTTTTGTCTTTTTTCACTACTCTGACCATGTTAGGGCCATTATTCAAAGCCAGTAACCTGAAGGCCGAAAGGAAGCTGGAGTTTATGCCAACCAACCTGCATGTCCAGAGGATGAGAGTGCAGGACGAGCTAGGCTTTGGTGAGACACAGAGACACGATAGAAAGAAAAAAAAGAAAGCATCTTTCTTTACGTGACTACATTTCATTTCTGGTTCCACCTGAATAATTGTCCCCCAGACCAGACGTATGACGTGGTAACAATTGGCGCTCCAGCCGCTCACTGCCAAGGATTTAAAAACAATGGTCTGAGGAAACTCATCCACAAGTTTGAGGAGGCAAAAAAACAGTAAGTCCAGAGTCAAGTCAATTCCCAAACTTAACTTCTTATTACATAGACCAATGTAAAAGCCAAGAATAATTAAACATTTTAACACCAGTACATAAGACATTTGAACAAGTTAAAGTTAATGTAGTATATGTTGATTTTTTTTAAAAAACTGTGTACTTTTTAAATTATTTATATTAAGCTTAAGTTACAAAAAAAAAAAAGGTTTTGGATAGTAAGAGCAAATATAAAAGCAGTTACCCGTAACTGGGTGATTCAATTCCACAGTATTTTTTTTTTTTTTACCAAAAAGCATGTAACCGTCCACCACTGTTGGCCAACTTCTGCAAAAAAGGCATGTAAAGGTTATTTTATTGTTTTGCTGTTACACGTTTTCTAAAGTTTGGCTGAAATCTTAAACCTCTTAATTTTGCTACTGTTTTTGTTGTTTTTCCCATCTTTATTTTTTGATCAGCATAAGTGAGGAGGAGCGGTGAGTTTTTTCCAGAGCTTAGCAAATTTTCATTTGTTTGTACACTGCATCCTTTTGTTGCTTCGTGTCATCATGTATTTATTTTTTGCATAATTCAAAGATGCAACACAGAAGTATTCAACCTCATGTCAACACAGGGCTGATTACTATCAACACCCTTTGCATTGCAAAAGAAACATAACTGCTTCTCTAACTCCAGGATATGTAGTAAACCCCTGTGGTGCACAGGTCACAACAAGTTATAACCTAATGTCACTCACTTTATAAATTCAGACATATTCATTTGGCTGAATTTGTGAACTGAACATTTGTTAAAGTAACAATCCCATTGTCTTCAATTGCCATAAAAGTTGTTAGAGACTTCATTCAGTGAAGGCATGTGCACGGAAATGCTCTGATCATGTTTGTGAATCGGTGACTGATATTAGTCCTTGTAAATAATGCATAAGAATAAAAACTGACTTCAGTCATAGTAAGTAATATAATGGTGTGTCATCGACATACAGTCAAATACAGAAGTACAGATATGTATGTTCATCTTTCCTTTGTCAGCAGTGCACTGTCCAGTTCGCAGTCAATCGTCTACATACCCCAGGACATTGTCCAAGCCAAAGAAATCATTGCACACGTCAACACGCTGAAAACTCAGGTGAGCTACTACGCTGAGAGGCTTTCACGAGCTGCGAAGGACCGATCGGCCAGTGGTATCGAGAGGACACTCACCATTTTGGCTGATAAGGTGAGGGGTTTAAATTCCGCTGAAAAATGTGTTTTGTTTAGTTCTATTCAATCTGTAGTAACTAGACTTTAAGTGAAGTTGATATTATATATATATATTCTGAGATGACTCCTCCGTTTTTCAGTAGTAAGTGGTGACACTGGTAATCGTCACCATTATCATGTTAGTGAACCTAAACATCTTTAATTATTAACTTAGATAATTTGGAAGAGAAGGATGGAGGAAAAATCTGTGAAACTGAGTATTACAACTCTGGCCTTCAATCTGGTTTAGGGATACTAAATAAATCTTCCTTTTTAGGGAAATGTGTTTTTTAGGTGGTAAGAAGAAGTATTAAATACAGTAGACCTGGCATAAAACTTTAGCTGAGCCCATCACTGCAGCAACCTAATCCATCACAGCCTGCAGCTAACTTAATAGCACTTTTTGTGACTACTTACTTCAGTTCCTTGAGTTCGCACAGGTTCCTAGAGTTTTGCAAAGACATTTGATTTAACCTGGAGACCGATATGTTGTCACACATTTAAAAAAATACCTCTTCTCCCTTCAGACTCGACAGCTTGTCAATGTGTGTGACTGTAAGCTGCTCGCTTCAGCTATTCAGGCTCTGAATGCAGCGCGCCCTGAATATATTGCCTCCAAAGCGTCTCCTTCTGCTGACTCAGAGCAAGTAGTTCTGCGTAACGATCAAGACACACTGCTGGCCAAGTGGAGTGGCAGCAACAGTCGATCCTCACTGCATATTGACTGGCACGAGGAAGAATGGGTAACATGGGATTCATCGTATATGAGATTTTTTTATATTATAAAATATATAATATTGTTTTTTTCCACTTTCTGTTTCTTCCAGGAAAAGGTTTGGATAAATGTAGAAAAATCTTTGGAATGCATCATGCAGCGTGTTGACAAGCTGCTTCAGAAAAGCAGGAGGCCCAGCACTTCCAGTCAGGACAGTATTCAGAATGACCAGCAGGGCGGCGTTAGTAAAAAAGGTAAAAATGATTATAGTATGATGCTAATAGATACACAGCACCAACAACACTGTAAGCTAACTACTAAAGGCCAGGTTATTTTTATTGATGTAAGAAGAACTGCTTTTATGCCTTTTTTGAGTAACACCAATCTCTGACAATGAAAAGGTGAAGAAAAACGACGAGCTTTCTGGATCAACCCAGGAAGTTTGTCAGAAGATAATCCCTCCCACTCATCATCATCGTCATCATCCTCATCACTTTTACCATCCTCATCTTCATCACCTGCACCTCCTCCTCCCTCTGCACACCCTTGCACCACTGAACAGAAGACCTGTATGTGTTTGCCTTTTTTTTGTTACTTCCATGTTTTTTGTTTTTTTTTTATTTAATTTTGATTTAAAGAAATAAAATGTTACATAGTTAAATGTTATGCATACATTTGCCTCTTAATATTTTAAAGAATTCAAATGAGCAATTTAAATGCTTATTTCTAACCAGGGAGGGTGAAATGCAGGATACGGTTTTGTGTGCATTTTTATGTGCTTGCCCCCCTTGTTTATGATACTTTATATGGGCTCTCTGGCTTCAGCAGTGTGGAAGCTTCAGCTGTTAGATCACATCAGAATGTAGATGTGTTTTATCAAACTGTGCTCATTTTCCTGTACATGTTTCACTGGACCAGGCTGAGATACCTTCTCTATAAAACACATGTCCTGCATTTAAGGTTGGACTCAATAGTACCTTTATATTTCTGGCTCTTGTGTTTCAACACAACCATAGAAAACCAAATGAGGTTGCATTGACAGTACCAGCTTACCAAGAAGGCGTTTCATCCTGATCTGCAGTGATTTTGAGTGTTTGTCTGTGTGTCTCTTTCTGCTTCCCTATGTGTTTTGTCTGCTAAATATGCGTGTGGCACCTTCAACCCCTCTTCCTTGCTAAATGCGTGCGTGTGGCACCTTCAACCCCTCTTCCAGACGGCAGCCCCAGTGTTGAGGAGGCGTACCCAGGTAAGAGTTGACCCCCCCATAATTTCTCCTTTCTTCCATTGAGCTTCAAACTCCTCACATATTGGGTGTAGGGTAGAGCCATGTCTCCAACTTGTAAGAACTAAAAGTGATAGGTGAGAATGAAATGAATGACAGAAACTAGGTGCTGTCTTCAAGACACTTCAAGATAAGATTGGCCTTATCTTGAAGTAACCGTATCTGGGTCATACGATGGTAATTGCTGTAATCAATCAATCATCAACCAATCGTCAATAATTGCTCATTTTATACTGGTTAATGATCACTAGTGGAAAATAGGTCTGGTTAAAGGTAAAGTGCTTAATCTCTTTGTCACTGTCTGTTAATACACCTTAATATACGAGTTATCGTAATAATGAGCTAAGTTTAACTGACTGTTTAGAGTTTAATAATAAGTATTATCGCTATTCATAAAAATATATAATATTATTGGATCAACCCACTAAACTCCTGGGCATTCGAAATGATCATAGCACCCACTACTGGAAAACAGAGGAGATAAATGCTCAATGTTTACAGTTACACAAAAAAAATTTCATTTTGTGAAAATGAAATTGTTGCTGCTGTCCATTTCCTGCAGATAAAACTTTCAAGTAAATGATAACAGGTCTGTTGCAGCACCTTTCTCCCCCTGTTGCTTCTTTGTCTTTGTTTGTCCTGGCTTGTCAAAAAATATCTAAAACAGGTTTAGAAAAAAAGTATTACATAAGCATCATGTACACTATGACACTATGATGTGCAATTTTTTTTAAATTCCAAATTTCTTGTGTGTGTGCTCTGGCAGGCGAATGGAGTGAGGCGTTGTACCCTCTGCTCACCACACTCACAGACTGTGTCACCATGATGAGCGACAAGGCCAAGAAGTCCATGGTCTTCCTGCTCATGCAGGACTGTGCCCCCACCATAGCCATGGACGTGTCGCTGCAGTACCGCCGTGATGTGGTCTTCTGTCAAACGGTCAGTTCTCACACTATGGTATGGTATATAAAAGAATATTTTTTACCTCCTAAACTGATGCACTTACTTTGCAAAAGTGGAGAGCATGAAGAACAAAAACCTCACCTTAAAACAAAATCAACTGATGTGCAGAATTCAAGAGAATTGAGCGATTAGTACAGATAAATTACACTGAGAATGGTGAAAACATTAGCTACATAAAAGTGAATACAGTATATATTCAGTACAGTTGAATAAAGGCTGTTTGGAACAGTAAGTCATTACCTGCCTGTGTGTGCGCCTGTCTCTTGTAGCTCACTGCTCTCATCTGCAGCTTCATTATCAAGCTGAGAAACTGTCTCCGTGACAATGGATTCCTCCGGCAGCTCTACACCATTGGCCTCCTGGCTCAGTTTGAGTCACTGCTTAGCACCTACGGTACACACACACATAAACACACCCCAGAGACATGATTGTTATGCCCATTCTCTTAGGTGTCGTTTTTGTCATTAGCTCCTAATTATTCAATTACTCAGGACTTTTGTTTAGTATTGAAGAAATATTTTCAGTTATTGCCTTGTAAAATCACACAATACTGATTGTATTATTAACATTATAAAAACTGTTCTTTTTTAAGGGGACGAACTGTCCATGTTGGAGGACATGAGTGTGGGAGTCATGGATCTGCGTAATGTCACCTTTAAGGTAAAATGAATGACATAGACCAGGATTAAACTATTAAAGAGAAACATTTGTGACGTAAACTAGGTGATGATGCAGAATTTTAAAAGACAATAATGTCACAGTTGGTAACTACATATCGTGGCTCTTGTCTGTGAACACATTAAACACAACACAACCTCTTGGGATGATTTTGACCTTGGTATTTGCTTTGCATTAAGCACTTAAGAAAAACTTTAAAAATAAAGCCCTTGTCCTTTGTTGTTTACAATCTGTCACCGGCAGCCGTTGTGATCTTTAACAGCCAACATGAAAGTCACATCGACATCAACTGACAGTGGCTTCATGTGTATGTGTGTTTTGCATAAACAATACCTGGCTACCAGGTGACTCAGGCCACGAGCACCTCCGCTCCCGACCTCCTGCCAATCATCACTGGTAACCGAGATGGTTTCAACGTTCGCATCCCGCTCCCGGGGACGATGTTTGACGCCTTGCCCCGAGAGATCCAGAGTGGAATGTTGCTGAGGGTTCAGCCTGTGCACTTCAACGTCGGCATCAATGAACAGCAGACGCTGGCTGAAAAGTGAGTGAGTTGAAAAACATTGTTCCAACACTTGTTCTGTCCAAAACTATCTTTAAGGACTTTTTCCTGCCCAGGTTTGGAGACACTTCCCTGCAGGAGAACATCAACGTGGAGAGTCTGTCCCGGTTAAATTCATACTATGAGCAGTTTAAAGAAGTCCTTCCTGTGGACTGTAAGTAAGAGTAAGAGTAAAAGTAGTTCAATTACAAAGTATTTTTACCATTGTATCCATTTCATCCAGACATTAACTCCCTCTTAGGTCTCCCTAGGTCTCGTTCCCAGACTTGTCTACCTGAGTTACTCAGGTTTTTGGGACAGAATGTCCAGGCCAGGAAAAATAAGAATGTGGATATTCTTTGGCAAGCTGCAGAAGTAAGAATTTTTATATTTAGTTTAAGTTTAATTTATTCTATTGTTCAACTTGTTTTAACATTAATACTGAAATACTTTCTGCTGTCTCTCCTATTCTACCAATTTTTATTTCTTCTTCATGTTCAGATTTGTCGCCGTCTGAATGGCGTTCGTTTCACCAGCTGCAAAAGTGCCAAAGATCGCACTGCCATGTCGGTGACCCTGGAGCAGTGTCTGATCCTGCAACACGAACACGGCATGGCCCCACAGGTCTTCACCCAGGCTCTGGACTGTATGCGCAGGTAAGAGAACTTAACGTTACATTAAACATGGCTATAAAATGATGACAGGGCAAAGTTCAAAATGAATGATTTGAAGTGATCAGTTTGTTCCTTATACAAATTTTAAATGAGAGAATCCAGTTCTGAGTGTGTGTCGTGCAGGAGCACGTCAATGCTTTCAAGTCTTTGTTTGTTTTGGTTCTGTTCCAGAGTTAGCATCAGTGTCAGTAGCACAGTATCATACCCTTAGCCCACCACCAACTTCCATCATCATCTGTACTGTTTTTCTTTAATCCTTTCTTTGATTTCCCTTTTTTCCCCATTTCTGCCATTTTAAAATTCAGGTAAAATTTAACAAGGTGACAACAATAAATAATCATCCTTAGGGATACATTTTGTGAGTTTGAGTGAACAATGAGAAAGCAACACTTCAGAATGAAGTTTTAAAATGAATATTACACAGCATGGAAGTCAAATTATATATGAAATGAGAAATATTTCTGGGAGTTAGGGAGTAGCTCTGTGTGTATGTTATAGTTTGATGCTACAGCACCATACACTACCTGCTAGTCATGGGATGTAGCACTGACTTTTTGTTAGTTTTAGGATATTCCTTAAAGTGACTGTTTTGTTTGTGTTGACCTGATAGACATGTCCACCATATTTTTTTGGGCCTAGGACAAACTTTTTCCCAAGGTTTACTTTAGATGTTGCCCTTGACACACCTTTGGCTAAACATTCAAGAAAGCACAAAATATTAATGCCAAAATCAGTTCCTAGTTTTACGTTAGATATATTTGTCTCATTTTGACACTCTTGTATCTGGTTAAGTATAACATTACTTGTTACCAGTAGTGCAATGGTTACGTATATACAAGACATGATGTTCAGGCAGTGTTTAAGAATGTGAACTTGACTTCCTGTTTCAGGCCAATTAAAATAAAATCCATTACCATAAACAAAACAAACTAAGTTAGAAACATGGCAACTAAACACAGAAGACATTTTATTGAAATTATTTTGCATCACTTTGCTCTCCTTATTTTTGCACAACCACTGTAAAAAGCCTACATTCCTGATTTTCATTTTACTCCCCCTGCTGGTAAAGCTGCACCCTGCAAATCCCACTTTGCAATAAAAGAGTGTTTGTTTGTATCTCTGTGTGTCACAAAAACACTTGTGCGTCCTCAGTGCAGTTTTCATGTTTGCTCTGTGTGTTGTAAACACTAAGATTACTGTTTAGATGAGAAGGATGTAATCACCACCTGTCGTTGTTGTAACCTGAATAAAAGCTGCACCACAGAAGAATGTGGCATGATACAATGTTTCTTCACCTTCTCCTCCTCCTCTCCCTCTTTTATCCTGCTCCTCACATCCCTCTTTCTTTATTTCCACCTCGGCCCCATCAGCCGTCGAGCATGAAAACAAGCCTTTTGATCATCTTCAGATCTTGTGTTGGAATGGTTTAAATAAGCTCCGAGATCCTGCATCCCATTCATCCTGCCTTTCCTTTAAACTTTTTTCATTTTGCCGAGTACATGGAACACATGGAATTTAAAAGCCTTAAATCCAAATTATTTCTTAATTTTATTGGAATATGTTTAAGTCCCTACTTAAAGGTACACTGGTATGTAATCTCTACATTTAAAGTATAAAATAAACTGAGATTTATATGGAGAGAAAGATAACCAGTGAAAAACAGTTTATTTAATTTAATGGAGAAGAATTGTCCATAGATATATATATATATATATATATATATATATATAGTAGCATTTAATGACAGGTCGTTTCAGAAATTAGATTTTCTCCTCTGAAGCAATTGGCTTCAGCAACTTTCAGCAAGAACACAAAATTATTTGAGTAGATATTAGGTATAATTTATATTCATAATGATACATTTAATTATTTACGCCGTTTAGGACTAGTCAGCTTAAATATAAATTACACAGGCACGACAGCTTTTAGTCAAATGTAAAAATGTACTTTTATTGTTCGATTAAACGATTCATTCAAGTAAAAAAGAAGTTTAAATTTTTACGCAGTGTACCTTTAATTTGTCCCCATTTTCCATGTGTTCTTTCTCCAACTCCTCCCCATGTCTGAGAGATGCTGTTGTTAACAAGTAGAACCACTGTAGAGTTTCTAATCTTCTTCTTTCTGTTCTCTGAAAGAAATATTTTTCTTAATTTTCTCTTTTATCTTTCTCTTTTTTCCTCTTCCTCCACTATTTCCCCTGTGGTGATTTGCGTTTGTTTCAAACCCCTATCGTTTTTTGTTTGTTTGTTCTGGTTGTTTTGTGTTTTTTGTGCATTGTGTTTCTTTAAAATATTGTTATTATTTTGAACATAATGGAAACCACTGCCTGCCACCCATACTGTGTATCTTTATTTATACGTCCTTTGTGATTTTCATTATTTTCATATTTTGCTCATGACACCATCTGTTCTTGGCTTGGTGCAAACACATGCGGCTCCTTCCTGTCAACCCTCCTTCCTCCACCTTTGTTCCTTTGTTTTTATTGACTTTTCTATTTCCTTCAATTATTTTCTGTCCCTTTGCCATCATCATTTATCTGCTCATCTGTCCTTAATTCCTTTCCTATTTTGTTCCCTCTCCTTTGCTTCTGTTTTCCTTTCCTTTTCTCTCTTCCCCTTCTCAAAACCTTTTTCCCCACACCTTCCTGCTTCCACTGCTGTGATTGGGCAGCATTGGGACAAGGGAGGGCGTGATCCAGAAGAATCTGAGCGGCCTGCTCCCGCTGCGTGACTTCCGGCTGGACCCCAGCCTCCTGTACTCGCTGCCATTGTTGGCCCTCAGCCCCAACCTGCTGGTTGTGTGGATTTTTCTGAGCGTCGCATATTTCCTGGCTAAAGTCCGCTGCAGCTGATCGTCCAGGATGGACAGTTACAATCAGTGTGGAGTGAAGACGTTGCATAGAGCTGGGCTTTTAGGTCATCCCTGCCTTTGTGCATTTATTTAGTGAAATGCTCAGAATTCGAAGAAAAACTGTTGCAAATGTTTTATGCTTTGCACGAATTTAACATCGAGACTGCTTTCATACTGAGTTGGCTGAATCTAAAACTATAATGTCTGTAGTCATCCAGGTCATCTTATCCAAAAATAGTTACATCAAGGGCAACTGGACGGGGTAGGTTTCTTGAGGACGTTTCACCTCTCATCCAAGAATTGTAGAAGACTCTTGGATGAGAGCTGAAACGTCTTCAAGAAACCTACTCCGTCAATGTAACTAATTTTGGCTAAAACTATAATCTTTTCAGGAACTGAAAATGTACTTTACTGCAATTAGTTACTCTACTCGAATATTTCAATTTTCTTAATTCTTAATTCAATTGAATTAAGGGTAGAACTTTGAAGTTAAGAATTCCACATATTCCTGCCGTGTAAAAGATTGGTTATGGTCAACGATGATTCTTCCTCCCTTCATTATGTAGTAGAAGTTTGCAGTAGGAGACAGATCTGGACTGCAGGCAGACCAGTCAATGACATGCACCCTATGTCCACTAAGTCTCACTCATGAAGTTAGTAAAAATAACTCAATGAGCTGACAGAGTTTTGCGTTATCATTAAGTTGATGCTCTGAACAATGGCACTGCCCAGAGTTTGTCTGGCAGAAAAGCAGTTGGACGATTCAGCTGACTCATTTTGAACACAGCCCCTGTCATTTCTTGTGTAAATGTCCATGAATAGATGACTCAACAACACTGTGGTCAAACCACCAGCTGCATCGTGCACACACCTAAGTGGTTTGTGTGAGAGAAATGGCTACAATCTTACTAGGATCCCTGTCTTTGCACTGGTGTACAGCATAATGATGAACTAGAATGAGGAGGATGACACAGGACCTTCAGGTGTCTGGCCGTAATTAAATTATTCCTAGTATATACAGTAGCACCCTCTGGTGGCATGTAGGTATTCTACTATGACAGATCTCTGTGTTTTAGAAGGTGTTGCTCTGCCTTATTCTTTAAAGAATTCAGAAATAACAAAAACAGTGCTCAAAGAGTTGAATATAAAAGTTACCTCTGAGTTACGAATGTGTAAATATGTATAAAATGATATAAAATAAAGAAAATCAATAGATATAGGCAGATAATATATAGTTTTTTGCTTACAGGAAAAGGTGTTGATAATATCTATCTTTGCTAATTCAAGCTTTGTACAAACTGCTTTATTTTTGCATTTGAGAAATATCTATGCCAGTGTGATTCATCGACCTCTTACTTATGCATTTGCAATCCATTTGCACTCATGCTGCGGAGGCTAACTGAAGGAAAGAGGAGCTTTAATTTGGTGCCAAAATTTAGAGAGAATGCTTTGGCTTCCAAACATGTTTTTCAACATTTTGCACATTTTATTTCTCAGGTCTCACTTTTAATACAAATAGGGTGAGCTTTGCTGTCTTCCATGACTTAAACCGATATGTTTATTTACGTTCATATATATATATATTCACAAAACTACACATACTAATGTTGGCCCAAAAGTCTAATTGATCATTTCAAATCATTATTTACTTTATATCTACTGCACTGGTTAAAACAGCAGTGTCACTTTTTTCAGTTGAGCCTCAGTCAGTTGCAATAAGTCAGATATTTAAAGTTAGATATTTGTGCTCATTAGCCGCGGTTTAGTAGCTAATATAAGAATGTATGATATGATAGGATATTCAGGGAAAAATGTGTTCGGTCACTGTAGTCATCCAACTGCAGGTGACGTTCAGGTTGAATTCATTCGCTACAGAAATTATTTCTCAGGCAGTGATAGATGTTTATTTTTTAGTGAAGCTGCAAAAATGAAAATGAAAAATAATAAGAATGACGTAGTGTTGGTGTTTTCTTCAGGTATATTCAGATTTGTAGCACATTTGGAGAGATTGAGTGTTCTCCCAGTTTTGTTTATACTATCTCAAACTGACCGAAATACATAGATGTGTAGAATTTAAAAAACTGAGCACTACAATATTCAGAGTATGATGGTAACAGAGGCGAGTGAACAAGCAGTTAGAGTCGGACATCTCGGCCTGGTCTGCTTGTCATAGACGGCTGTAACATCGAGATGATTTAAATATTTTTACAGTTCTACACAATTATACCAAAAACTTAATTAATGTCTTATTTATATATAAACATAAATTTGAAATATATTGATGTAAAATATATTCTTACCAAAAATAATCCAATGCAAAAATACTCTAACCTACACTGTAAATCGGTGCGTTGCCCAGAAACTCAACAAAAAAAGGACAATAGAAAGGATGCAATTAAATCGTCATATTTTATTGTTTATTGTCCAAAACTCAGCGGTTCTCAAAGATTTCCAAACTGTCCCATTGAGAAAGAGAAAGTCTGCCCTAATTTTTCAGCACATTGTGTTGCACATTAGGCTTTAACTTTACTGACCTCTATTTTATTTGGATGTATTTGGATTAATGCTTATGTAACCTATTTGTTGCTCCTTGGTTTTGATTTAAATGTAATGAACACATTCTGACAAAATTTAAGGAAGACATTGTTTTGATAAGCCTGGTGAATTATCTCTGTAATATTTGATTCTTTTGTGGTCATTACCCTGAATATCAGTGTTTAATTGGAGTGATGTGCTTCTATTATGGCCATTTTATGACTTCAATTCAGTTTTATCCAATATTACATTGTACTGATTTAACTTATCATAACTGTATTTAAATGCTTGCATTGCTTAAATGCTAATATTTATCAAATGTACATACAGATATAGTATATATACGGTATATGCCATATATTATTCCAGAGTATTAATATATAATTAATGTCAACAAAAGAAGGGCTGTCCCAGAACAGTCACACTGTTGTCACCACTATCTGTATAATTAGTGTAATATTTATGTATATGTGTTTATAACCTAACCAGTAACTTCCATAACCAGTCACACTAACAGTTTGCATGTACATGGACTCTTCAAACAATGAGGATAAATGTATAGATGTGCACCATGTGAACTGCAATTACAGCCTACGTTATTACATTCAGATGAAATGATTGCATTTGTTTTATGACATTAAAGGTCCAGTGTGTAACAAGTTTTTGACAATAACAGAGAAAACTGGTACAGAAAGCAGCTGGTTGATAAGAGCTGCCTTTATTCCAAGAAGATATAAAGAAAGTTCTGTTATAAAGATAGTGATGTGGAACGGATGTGCAGAGTAAATACAGTAACTAGTATCTAATATTAATGAGGAAGATTGTGGAGGTGTGCAGCCAGAATGACAGATGGGTTCAATATAGGGGAATGTTTACACTGGGGGTTAGCTCTGTGCTTCTTTGTGTTTGCAGGGGTGACAGACGAGTAAAAAGATGAGGCCAGACAGAAAGTTCCATGAACTGATATGTTTACAAATGACCTTGGACAGATGAATAACGTCAAGATTGACATCATTTTTAAGACAGGTTTGAGATCTGCTCAAATGGACCGTCTGAAGTGGAGGCAGCTTATTTGAAGAAAGAATTTTTAGTCTCGACCCAGATGGACATGACTAAAAATGAGCAGATCAGAGAGCAGCAAAGGCTGATTAGTTTCAAGATGAAGTTGGGTTAAATCAAAGAAAGACCCTGGAGAAGAAAAGTGAATGACGAAGCTTAGTTAATATACAGTTCATTATAAATACAATGATGTTATACACAGGATCTTCCAAGAATTCACTTTAGGTCCATTGTATGCCTTGTGTTATTTAACATAGCCGAAGCTTATCTTGATTTTGGTGTTACTTTGTCTCACTTGACGTTACATTAGGTGTACCACAATTTTCTGGTTTTTTGTTTGTTTGTTTGTTTGTTTTTTGAGTGACCAGTCGCCTTCTTAAAATAAATGTGTTCTGCTATTACTTTTAGCAGATAAGTTAAATTTGTCATTGTTTTTTGAGTTAATCAAACATTTCTGGTTTGGGTTTTGAAGGGTTTTTTATTATTCTTTAAGTATTTCAACTTGTTCAATCAAAACCAGGTAAATGTTATTCATACCAGACATTCTCTCTACATTTGTGTTTCTTCTTTCATTCCCTTCTGTGGACAACTCCTTCTCCTCTGTCTCTTTGTATTTCCTTTTCTCTTCTCTTCTCTTCTGTCTCCCCCTCTCCTTTCCTCTACCTCCACAGTGAAGGCTGCAGAAGGGAAAACACAGTGAAGAATGTCGGCTGCCGCAAGTATGCCTTCAACTGTCTGCAACTCAAGGCCTTCCCCAAACACTACCGGCCACCTGATGGAACGTACGGAAAAGTAGAAACCTGATTGTCGCTCTTGGAGTTGTACTTTCGGATGTTTGGATACAGCTGTAAATTGGCAAGACCACAATCAAGCTTGGAACAGTTAAACTCCCGCTCGTGTTGAGGTTTTACTGATTCCAAGTCTCATTCAATCCATCACTTTGCTGTGAGAATGGATTTCAGTACTGTAATAGTTTCTTCATGTCACATAAAGTCATTTATTTTAAATGTATTTTTCGTGAGTATATACTGTTTTTATTAACACCAGCACTGCCTCAGCTCCGATGGCACGCTGATGAAACCAGTCAATCAAGTGTAGCCACACCAACATTCTTCTATGGAAATAGTTGGATTAGTCCTTAACATTGCAGTAGAAAGATGATCTGAATTAGATTAAAAGATGTATGTACTTCAACCATACACTGTACATTAAACTATGTTTTGTATCTATGCGGTTTCAATATTAAAGCTGCATTAAGTAACTGTTGTTGGGTTTCTTTGTTTTTCATGATGATGGTGTAATTATGCTAACTATCGGTCCTAATTAAATTATGTTTTTAAAATGTTTTTTGTCAAGCTAGAAATCACATCTACTTTGTAGAACTTCTAATGAACTTTACTCATTGTTCAACCTCAGCTTTCCTGGCACAGTGATGCTGTTGTGTTTCCTCTTCCTCTGTCAGTTGTAGTAGTGCATACATGTATTTTTAAAGATGTGACAGTAAGGCATTAATGCAAGTATTATTCAATCACTGGTTTAAAAAAAAAACAGTTTTTGGTTTCACTACAATTAATGATCGATAAAAATTCAAATAAATTATGACATTTAGGTTTACTTACTTAATGTCTAATTAGTTAGTTAATTAGTTCAAATACTCCCCTAGAACCCCTAAGTCCCCTAGAACCCCTAAGTCTAACTAGATAATTTAAAATACCTAGTAATAATCTAGACATAGAAAGTATCAATATTTTTGACATGATGGAATTCTGGACAGAGAAAAGTTTTAATCAAGGATGTATTTATTTATAATTGAAAAAAGGTATGGAGCCACAGAAAAAAAGAGTCTGGGTTTGTTGTAGTGAAAGAATCTCAACACGTGGAGAATATCAATATTATATCGCTTTATGG
Source organism: Cynoglossus semilaevis (assembly GCF_000523025.1). NCBI lineage: Eukaryota > Metazoa > Chordata > Actinopteri > Pleuronectiformes > Cynoglossidae > Cynoglossus > Cynoglossus semilaevis. Next base: position 11,532,508 of record NC_024320.1, read on the forward strand.
TCTTCAAAATATACCAATAAATGTTTACTTCAATGTTCATAAACATCATAACAGAAGAAAGATTACATTACTTTTTGTTAATGTTACAAAAGTAAGAAAAATTGATTTGGTGTCAACTTTTAATGTGCATGCAATGTATACATATGAAGCACTTTAATAAATGGACATTTAATCTATCATATTTTTTTTTATTTTTAACACTTTTCTTGATAGCCAAGTACGTAATTTTTTACGTAGTCAACGTACACATTTTTTTACGTAAACAAAAGACATTTGACGAGAGGGTGAAAGTCATCAAACACATCACAAAACACCTTTTATCCTTCGTATTTTTGAGCCTTACAGGAGACCGTCGATCTGTCACAACAAAGAGCCAAAAGGACAAAAAGTACAGATGTAACACTATGTATAAGTTTCACTGTAGCCTATTTCTGAGCTTTTAATGTGTAAATGTATGCAGACACACCACACGAAAATAATAGTGTAAGGAGAGTGCCAATAATACTCATTTTTAAAGCATGAAGGTGAACTGATGGTACCATTAAATTATTTAAAGAGGGTGGAACAGTAGATATTTTGGTGATACAACATAAAAGTCGACGTAAAAGACGCCGATCCTTGGGTGGCTATTTTTGGATAATGAACCAGCAAGAAACGTATATATCTCAGTCAATTTTTCTTTTAAAAATCAACAATTATTTCTGACTGGAGTAGTTATTTATTTCACATTAATTGTACCCTTGTCGTTTGCTGTTGAGTGACCCCTCCTGTCTTATAGACGATCTTGGTAGTTCTTAGCACGCAGCTTCTGTGTGTGACAACAGCTGAGGATGTGGTAAAACAACACGAATTTAAAAACTAACGGACAAGCAAATTTGTTCGGCATTGTGACGACAACCGTTCGGTATGGTATATCACCTTGTTATTTTAATCATAATCATAAAATAAGTCGTTGACAGCAGTATTTCGAGGTGTATTTAAGTGTTTTTGCTGTTGGATTTCTAACATGGCTGACGATGGCTTCATCTCTCTAAATATTGGGTTTATTCAAATGACAATTGAAAAGTGCGCAGCCCCTTACAATTTAAAACATGTTAAAATGAAAAATAAGAAATACTTTCCCTTCGCGTTTTTCGGTATCACTTTGGGTTTGAGCGTACATGCGTTATAAGCGCTGACAAGTGATAGATGTTAACCATCTGTTGTGTAGGTTTTTTTTCATTTGTTTTAATGACAGTTAACAGGAGTGACATCGATGGAGGAATAAGCCCCCAGTACTCATGGAAACCCAGAGGAAGAGGTGAGTCCTTTAGAATATAATATTTTCTTATAAAAGAAGAGGAAGGGATTAATTCATTGCTTCGCTCATTCCAAAGCCCCTTGGCTGAATGTGATCACCATGTGACGACAATGACTTAGCCCCGATCTCTGGCTTTATCTTGAGCTTGGGACTAAAATCTTAGGGTTCATTTTCATAATTTTTCTAAACTTGTTTAATTTATTCATCACCACAGTTTTTTGCTCTGGATGCACATTTGCAGCTTGATAGTGGTACAGTTTATTCCTACAGTCCATGTTTTAGTGGGGGATACGTTGTTCTTTGTTTTCCATTGTTCTTTCTTTGAATATTTTTAACATTTTGTCACTTTATCGAGGCATATTGTGTGTGCACCAATACACTTCCCCATGTAAAGATTTGTGTCATGTACTCTGTACTGCAGGGCTCAGAGTAGGGTAGATCATAAGCATCTAAAATATGTGGCCCGTGGGCCCACTGAACCCCACGATTCGGCCCACGACTGGATTCCAAATTAAACATGAAATAATAATGTTAGACAAAAATATGATACTCTTTCATTTTAATTGAGTGTTCAGCCCAGAGGAAGAAAAATCTGGCCATCTGACAAACTTAGTTGGTGACCCCAGATATAAAGTATGTTCAGTTTATATGACTTAATATATATTTAAACTTTTTTAATGTAGGTAGATCATTTTAGTCTGGTCATTTGAATCGTAGCTCCCAGGCCCGAAAAGTGTGAACACCCCTGCTGTATGGATATACAAAGATGTACTGTATTGTCCAATGATTCATTGTGATATCATTATAGCAGCAGCTCTGCTAAGATTGACTGTTTTTGAGAGAATCACAGTATTCCTTCTCAGGAATTGATGAAGCAGCTCAGTCATTCTGCTGAAGTTCTTTAGTAAATTAATATTAGCTTAGAGTCACTGTCATGTTGAAGAACAAAACCGTTTTTGTTGCTGACTATTTGAGGCTGTCATTTTCACTCTTCTCAGATCTTCTTTACCTTCTTCTTCCATCTTTCCACTCTGTCAGCATTAGGCTATGTTCCATTAGTCTCATAAATGTAAAGTGGTGGTGCTAAGTAACATTAGCGTTATTCAAAACCTTCAGTTACATTATGTGTTATCTGTCAGCATAACAGCACTAAGCTGTGGCTGAGAAACACGACATATTTTGTGTTGTGGCCATAACAGAACCACAGCAATGTGTCTTAAAGCAAATGTTTGAGGTTGACGACCCATTTTCTATTTCTTTCTTAAGTTTAAAGTTTGTTTGTTCAATAAATTATTAAAGGAACTACTCTGCACAGTTTTGTCTTTGATCTAATCCTATGTGGGGGTTTCTTTTCCTTTCAAATGCTGATTTGTCTTTGTTGTCTGAGTTGCACTAACTTCACTGCGGTAATGATGTTTTTGAATAATTTTTTTCTCAGCTCTGGGGATGATAATGGAGGTGAACGTGGCTTAGTGCACACCTGGAAGGGCTACTCCTGCAGTGTCACCCCTGACAGGCTCCTCCTACCACGACCAGTCCTTCAAGTTGCTCTTGGTACACAGCATGGCGTTTTGCTGGTGGAAGGTAGTACTTTGTAAAATCTCTTCATTTCCATAAAAGCTGCTTGACATGCAGTTAAACTTTAGTTTCACAGTCAGAACAATGAAACAAATGCTTTAACAAATGGTTATCAGGTTAATTATATTTGTTACACATAAACAAATTTAGAAAATCACATCATCATCACACTCTCAATCACAAGCTGTAAAGGCTGTCAAAAGGTCATGTAAGTAATTTTGTAGGAGGTTCCATAATTATTTGTGTACTGGAGCATGCAAGTAGTTGTCAAAGGTCACCACTTTGTGCTGAATTTCATAAAATGTATGAAAAAACTTTTCTTCTTCACAATACTGCATACATTTAAAAGCAAATTTTATAAATATTTGTTGGCTTTTTAACTTTGCTAAATTTGCTAGGAATTGGTACACCATTAGACAAATAAAGGACATCTTATCTTAATCATTAAGCTAACACTTAGCCTGTGTTCACTTTAAGCACATTAACAATTTCTCCATTCACATTTCTCCTGTTTCAGGTGGACAGGTGTACAGTTTTGGAGAACTGCCGTGGAAGCAGAATCAAGTCTCAGCAGGACCCAGCCTCGAGACCTCCCTCTGTGGCCAGAGAGTAGTGGCTGTCGCAGCAGGAAGTTTCCACTGTGGTGCCGTGACAGAAGATGGCGGCATCCACATGTGGGGGGACAATGGTGCAGGACAGTGTGGCCTGTTGGGTCTCAATACTGTCTCCAATCCTACTCCAGTGGCTCTGTTGGACTCAGACACCGGCCCCTCCCAGTCTGTTCCTGTCATAGAGCTTGCCTGCGGGGAGCAGCACACCCTGGCCCTGTCTGTCCACCAAGAGGTGTGGGCTTGGGGCAGTGGGTGCCAGCTGGGCCTCGGCGCAACAACGTATCCTGTGTGGAAACCACAAAAGGTTGAACAATTGGTGGGGCGTTGTGTACTTCAGGTGGCCTGCGGGGCCTCACACAGCCTGGCTCTGGTGAGATGCCTGGGCCCTCAGGACAACAGACGCCCTCCAGTGGACAAGTGCAAACAGTGTAACCAGCTGCTGTACACTATGACAGATAAAGAGGACCACGTCATCATCTCAGATGGACATTGTTGCCCCGTTGCTCAGGAAGTGACTGAGGAGGAAGGTAAATTGGAGGCACTTGGCTCTGGACATAGACTCAAAACATCTCCATCTGAGCCCATCCTCCCCTCCCAGACGTCCACATTAACCTCTGACTCCTCAGCCCGTGATGGAAATGCCGAGCCCTCGAACTCTAACCCCATTCAGAAAGAATCGGCCCTAGCTAACGGAGTGGTGCCGTGCACTGACTCTTGCCATACGGCTGAGACCAATGGCAGCAGTGGTGCTGTATCACTGGTGAAGAATTCACTCTACCCAGATGAGCAGGCTGTCAAAGACTACCTGAAGAAACTGACAGACAACTCTCAGACTGAAGCAAAGTCCCCTGCTGGAGGACTGCACAGTCTGCTGGTGAGATTTACTACACAGTACTCAGCGGCCACAGAGGAGCTCATATTTAAGAAAGGTTTTATCCACAGGTTTTTATAAAGCCCAATTCCCTTGTTCTCAGGATTTTGCATAAAATGTAAATAAAGAGAGAATACAGTTATGTTAAAATGCCTCAAAACCCTAATTCAATTCAGTATGTTCCAAAACTATAGAAATACTAATTATTACCTTTTTACATATATTCACACTTTTTGTAATTTTGAAGCCTGCAACACAAACTGTAATATCTACAGACAATAGAAAGTTATTAACAGAACAGCTTACCCCATTTATAAAATAAACTAATTTGTTTTAGTTAAAAACTTTTTTTTGGTTAGAAATGTGTCAGATACTTTACCTCAATAAAATTCCAAATTAGACACATTATTTTGTTGATGTATATGTAAACCTAGAGTTATCTATGCAAATATGCTAATGTGTTGAAAAAACAAACACTTTTGATGTGGGGTAAACCTGGACTGGTCAGACATAACAGATTTTCCCACATACTGTACATTTGAGAAACTCAGAAACGTCAGCTTTGTTAAAGTAAATTATTTTATTATTATTGTTCAATTATTGTTAAACAATTTCTTTGTTTCTTTTTTAGTCTTCAGCTGGAGGCTTTGGTTCTACCTCCAGCTCCGCTCTCAACAACCTGGTGGCCTCATGCGCCACTGCAGTGGGAGAAAGAGTTGTTTCCACCTATGAGTCCCTCTCCCTTAAAAAGATGATGAACTACCTCCCCTCTGGGGTGTCTAGGCCGGTCGGATTCACCGGTTCCATTCCAGTGGTGGGTGACAACACTATTGAACGTGTCCACCAAGAGGACTTCATGCAGGGCAAGAAGAGTTCCAGCACAGGTGACATCCGTGAGGAGGAGGCTGAGAGTGCACAGCGCCGCCTGTCACTGCCGGGACTCCTGTCACAGGGTAGATACGCTGTTCACCTCTTATCATCCTCCTATACTTTGCTGCGTAAGTACGACTTGCGCGTATACAGTTTAACGTCATTGTGTGTGGTTGCTCTGGGTATTTTGTCTTTTTGCTCCAAATTTACGTCATTGTTGTGTTTTGTTGACTTTTTGACTGTCTAATGACAGAATTCAGCTCTTGCAAACACATTTCTTTAAGTCTTCTCTGTACCAGTGGATGTATTAGAGGATACACATGTGCAGATAAACATATCTGTATATGTACATACAGATATATTTATATATGTAAAACATTTTTGTTTGTTTTTCTTTTGTAAATTTCAGTTTCCCCACGGCTGCTTAGAAAAATCGGTCGCTCTAGGATGCGTGCTGGTGCACTCACCCCACTAGGAGGAGCAGTCCCAGAGGCCCAGGAGATGCTACCGACCCTGCAGACAGAGGTGTGGAGCTGGGGCCAAGGAGAACATGGACAGCTGGGACATGGAGATAACCTGGGCCGGTAGGACACAAATTGTTGGATGTTTAGATAAAACCACCCAGACTCTGGTCACCAGTTTTCAGCTCTATATTTTGTATGGTGAACCACTGTACTTACTGACTCTGTGTTGTGTGTCCACTTATCATAATAAAAGAAAGAGCTGCATCCCACAAGGGTGCTTACATTCACGGCCACTCCCACCTGTTCTCACCTTATCTTCACCAAGATCAAATATCAAAATAGACTCAGAATTTAACATAGATTGTTTAACATTATGTGCATGTGTCTATGCAGTTCACAGCCTCTGTGCATCAAGAGCCTAAACAGTAAGGAGGTGGTGCGAGTGACGGCTGGTGCTCACCATTCACTGGCTCTGACCGCTCAGTCTCAGGTCAGTTGACAGCTTCATATACAGTATATATTGAAGCTAACCATTTCAGATCTGCTCTCTTAAAGGTTTTACATTTGGAAAATTGTCTCATTTCTTTTCTTATAGAAGTTTTATTTAATGCATTTCACATTTGGATGAACATCTCACCAAAGATTTAAGTTTTCAATAGATTTCTAAGAATTTTCTTATGACACATGTTTGATGATGAGTGATGTTTAAAATTATCATTATTTTTGCCAGTAATAATTTAAAATGTATCATTATAAAATGCTTAATCTCTCTGTATTTTGTCTTCCAGATGTATTCATGGGGCAACAACAGCTCCGGTCAGCTCGGACACATGGAGTCACCCACCACGTTCCCTCACCTTGCAAAGGTAGAGGACTTTTATTTCACACACAAATTAAACTCCATCATTTGGTCATCGAATCTTTTATCCCGTTTTTGGTCCAGTTGTCCGAAGGTATTCGTGTGTGGGACGCCAGTGCTGGAATGAAGCACACCCTCCTGCTCGCAGATGGCGACTGCATCCAGCCTATCATTTACTACAGCGGCCAGCAGGTGAAAGATGGAGAGGAGGAGGAAGGAGAGGCCAGGGAGGTGAGTCAACAAGAGGAAGGAGATGAAGAGCAGGAGCGAGCCAGAGGTTTCACACCGCAGCCCGTACTTCTTCCTTTCTGCATGAATGTAAGTATCAATTTCATTTTCTTTTTTTAGGGCTGAATTTATGGGAAACCAATTGTAATGTTTGCTATAAATTGCATCCTCCAGCTGGGTTACGTCAGCAATGTGTTTGCTGGTGGTCGCCTATGTGTGGCGCTCTCTGACAGGAATGTTATGGGCTTCATTGCTACTCTCCATGAGCTGGCTGCAGCTGAGAGGAAGTTCTACTGTAAGCTGAGTAGCATCAAAACACAGATAATACGCCCCCTGCTGGGTCTAGGTAAGGGTGCCACAAAGGGAAAATAAAACAGAAGGCATAATAGAACATGTAAAACGTGTTGAATTTCACATTTGCTTTTTCTTCTTTTGTTCTGTTTGTGCATCTGTCGTTCTCCAGAATCTTTGTGCTCAGCTCTTGGTCCAGTGATCTTCGGCCTCCTGCAGGCGCTGGTGAGCCGTTTCAGCCTCCTGAGTCACCTGTCAGGGCAGCATGCCGCTAGCCTGACAGCCAACCTGCGCCGTGGGCGAGATGTAAAAAATCTGCTCATCCTTGACTACACCAGCATCTTCCTGGAGTCATACAATGAGTAGGTCATCAGTACTGTGACATAACAATTACTGTTTACAAGACAGTGATCTGATTTCCTTCTCGACTCCTTTCTGTTCATCCAGATACTGCAGCTCTCTGGGAAACTTCCAAGTGGTGGGAGGGGCTCAAGCCTTGGCCAAACCCTCACTGTGAGTGCACAAAAACAAAAATTGGCATATAGCTCCCCTTTTCTTTTTGGCAAAACATTTGTCCTCAATGTTTTCCTCAAATCTTGGAGAAATGAACAGTTTGTTCTTAACTGGAAACACATTATACAGCTGTAACTTCATACATATTTCAACTGTAGAGACGTCTTTGGAAAGAGTCCTGAGCTGCTGCAGAAGCTTTCTGAGTGCAGCGAGGAGAACGCTGCCGTGGCCGACCTCCTGTTGGCGCTATTCTACCTCCCTACTCACCACCTTAATGAATACAGTCGACTGCTTCTAAAACTGGGCACCTGCTTTGAAGTGGTAGGTCAAAAGAAAAGACAAAATCAACCTCTAAATAACAGAAGAGTCTTGACGTTCCTGCATGTATCACCATTTTAAACAATTAAAACCAACATAATCTGACCACACGTAAGTAACTCCAGTGTTTTCTCAGTTCTCGAGTGACTACCAGAAGCTACAGGAGAGCTGCTCTAAGTTTGAAGCCTTGGCTCTGCAGCTGAAGAGGACACGAAAAGAGGCCGAATACACATTTCACTTCTGGAAGAGCTTCCCTGGCAAAATGACGGTGAATTGCTGCCTGCATTCCTTTATAACTTGCGCCTTGTACTCTGTCCTGAGGGCCGGGAGGTGATGGTCATGTGATGTTGCATGTCCCTGAATGTTGTGTCTGTGTGTTGTCAGGATTCCCTGAGGAAGCCTCACCGTAGGCTCATCTGTGAGAGCAGCAACAAGGCTCTGACGCTGCAGAACGCCGGGAGGTTTTCTGTCAACTGGTTCATCCTTTTCAACGACGCCTTGATCCACGCACAGGTCAGGCCACACACACACTCTTTACTTTACTTCTTTATGGGTTCTGTCACTATTATTTTTTTCTTTGCTGTTAACATGGAATGTTTCAAGCATTTGTGTGTGTGTGCTTGCCTTCGTGCTGTCAGGGCGTGGCACCTCATAAAAACTTCGTAAGTATGCAATCAGATGCAAATGTCTGCAAAACAACCCCCTCCCCCGACACTTTGTCCCTGTTTTCTTTTCACTCTGTGTGTGTGTGTGTTTGTGAAATGAGAGTACAGTTGGAGCAGATTCAAATTAAGGCCCCATAAGTATTTATTTATTTATTGACTATATTATAATGGAATCTAATTTAATTTCTAGACATTTAAATTAGACCAAAGTGTCCAACCATTTCTGCAGCAACATGAAGTGATTGTACCTTTGGTGGATGCTCCTTTCACACCCAATGTCAACACACCAAAGTGTTGACAGTTAACCTCCTAGAATATTTCTTGTAAGACTCTGTTCACTTTCTCTCTCTCTCAAACTTGGTTGAATTTACAAAATAGTTTACATTGAACAAATCAGAATCAAAATACTAAAATACTAAAAATTAATGGTTGGAATATAATTGCCGTTGTGCATATTTGAGTCACCCTCCCAGTTGTGCGATCCACCACTCACCTTTAACTCATTGACTTGTGGTATTAACTGTCTATCCTGAGCGATCCAGTCACACGTGAAAATCTTCTTAGACTACAGTAACTGATGAAACACTGATGGAACATTTGGACCAATCCTGACTGTGCATGAAGTAACATGTCCTCAGGACAGATGCAGGACTGCCTCATCAGCTGACGTCCTCTGTTCCACCATAATTACACAGTAGTTCACACTCATCAGCTCTTACACCAGCACAATATCAACTCTGTTCTACTCACAATTTAGTTTTTCTCTGAAGGATAACTTCTAAAGGTTTCACAGTAATGAGGAGTCCTGCCCTTTTCTCAGCGATTGCACACACATCACAGACACACATTTACAGTAAAACCTGTTCTGCTCATGCAAACTACAACCCAGGAAAGATAAATCTAGCAGAGTGCTTTTGAACCCTGCGTTGCAACCCTTGTGGGGTCATCTGGTATTCAAATTGGTGTCATTTGAAATGTATAGCAATTGATAGAAAAATTACTGATAAAATTATTTTTCAATTAATTATTATTGTAATAATTACTATTATTAAAATTATTTTCATTAACTTCAAACAATGGTATTCTTTCAATTTCATGACCATAAATCAAATTCAAATAAAATGCAGCATATAAAAATATCTGGGCTTCGTCCTGATTGACGGTTCCGCTCACATGACTGCCCAAGTGATAGCTTGTTATGTCTCAAGGGTCTCCAGAAATTAGTGATGTCAAAATGGAGCTTTGTACCTAACACTGCCCACTTGTGGTTGAATAGTGCAGAATATGTTCGTATTCATAATACTTATACAAATTAAATAAAGCCATGAAGCAAATGTGCTGCACTTGATTTACTCCAGGCATTTTCTTGTCAATAATTGAGGAACTGATTAGTTATTAAATAAACCTCAGCTTTCCATTAACACACACTAATGTGTTTTTATGGTATTCTGGATCTTCTGTGTGTGTTTTTGCTTCTCAGTCTTATTTGTCTTTTTCTCCTCTGTCTCATTTATCTCCCCCATCATGCCATCCCCCCTTCAGCTCTCCCTGTTTCCATACCTTTTCTCTTAAATCATTTATCCTTCTCCTCCGTTTTTCTCATTCAGTTCTCTACACATCACATCTTCCCGTTAACCACTCTGTGGGTGGAGCCTACTCCAGAGGAGAACACTGGCATGTGAGTTTCACTTTACAAGAACAATTTTGTTCAAACAATCTATTTTGTTCTAGTCGGTTTCCACACAGGAGTCTAGTGAAAACAAAGTTCCTGTGAGTATTCATGAACTTCATGTGTTTGTGTCTATAGACATGGTTTAAAAGTGATCACACCGGAGGAGACCTTTACCCTGCTGGCCTCCTCACCCATGGAGAAGGTATGCCTCCTTTGATACCACTGACACATTAATGGTGCAGTCTGTAACATTTAAGGAGAAGTGTACTCTATAATTGAATTAATTGTCAAAAAGGTTACATAATGTAGTGGGTCTGGACTGTAGTCCTTACTCTTATGCTGCAGGGTGCAATGGACCAGGTTTTTTAAACAAAAACTGTTGTTGTACACTAATTTACTGTTTCATGAAATACTTATTATTTACTCATATCAGTTTGTGTTTTTCCTACTTATTACAACAGTCAGTTGATTGTTTTCTTTTCCTTTGGCTAGGCCAAGTGGCTTCGCTCCATCAACCAGGCTGTGGACCAGGCTCTGAGTGGGCAGACTGAGCAGGACAGCTCAGCTTCTGGACTGAAGTCGGAGCCTCCAGTCTCCAGGACAGCATCCTACACGTTTTATAAAGATGGTCGTTTGAAAGAGGCCACATACGAAGGTCACTGGCTCGCAGGCAAACCAAACGGCAGGTATGACTCACACAGTCTGTCTTTTCATCACTTTCCTAAAAGATTAAAGTTGAGAATAAACTGTGAGGGATAACAACTGTCCTTCTCAGGGGAGTGTTAAAATGGCCAGATGGGCGGATTTACACAGGGGAGTTCAAAAACGGACATGAAGATGGGTGAGTGTCCTGCTGTGACTTTTAAAAAGATCTAAAATTTCTAGATTGTATTGCCTTTTTTAATTCTGCCTTTGTTTGTGTAGCTTTGGTGAATTCATTGCTACCAATAAAACGCTCAACAAAAAAGATCACTATGAAGGTCAATGGAAAGAAGGCAAGATGCATGGCCTGGGCACATACAGGTCAGCATGTACAGTAGAAAGTACACTTTTGTTACAGTCTCAGTGTGGAACAAAAATCTGTTTTACAACTGGAAAGTATAAATTCATATTGTTGTAACTTCTGCAGGTACGCCAACGGTGAAATTTATGACGGTTCCTTCCAGGACGGGATGCGTCACGGCCACGGCATGCAGCGCACCGGCAAGCTTAACACTTCCTGTCCCAGTGTCTTCATCGGACAGTGGCTGCAGGACAAGAAGACTGGATATGGAGTTTTTGACGATATCACAAAGTACGCTTGCCATTACTGTCAAAAGGTGTATTCTCAGTCAGTTAATATCAGTTTATCAACAGAATATCAATATCTAGCATATTTCTAACGCATCTGTGCAGGTTATAAGTAGAACCTGCTTGTTATGAAATTTTTATTTTACATGCTTTACACTCGCCTTGTTATTATTAGCTACAGAAATTCATCCAAAATTGTTGTACTTTTACGACAGCATGGTGTCACAGTGTGTACAGTGTGGTGGCTGTTTTTGTCTCATCCTTTTCTCTATCCTTCTGTCCACATGCTGTCTTCCATACACATGCACTGTGAAACTAGAGACCTAACAGTTCCAAGTCTCTGACAGGAACCAGCTCCCATTGTTCTTGGACCAATTGTTCCAGGCACTCTGAGCTGTTTAGTTGGCCTCTGACCAATGATAGATTTACAGTTCTTCGTCTGTTTGCTTCCCAGAGGAGAGAAACACATGGGAACATGGCAGGACAACCTGCGACAGGGCACCGGTGTGGTCGTCACTCAGTTTGGATTGTACTATGAAGGAGCGTTCAAAGATAATAAGATGATGGTGAGATCGTCCGCCCTAGCAGAATGTCAACAAAAAAGGAAAAGAGAAAAATGTAAATAACATTGCAGCTGCTTGTGTTTTTAGGGAACTGGGATCCTTCTGTCAGAGGATGATACAACATTCGAAGGAGAATTTTCTGATGACTGGACCCTTAATGGGAAGGTATACAGTATATCACACATTACAAGTGGCCTGAAGTTCAATGGCAGAAGGTCTCACTAAGTGATGAGTAGGAGAGATTTGATATTGATGGAGTCAGAGGAGGAGGCTCTGGCCTCTAGGTTCAGAGCTGCACTTTAGTTAGTGATATTAAGGACCTGGATAAAACATTTCTTGGTTTTCACCAAATCTACTAAAGTGCAGAGTTTTAGTAAATCTCTGTCGTTTGTCTTTTCTCAGGGTGTGCTGACCATGGCCAACGGTGACTACCTGGAGGGCTCCTTTGGAGGTGAATGGGGCTCTGGTCTTAAGGTGACGGGATCCTACTTTAAACCACACCTGTTTGACACAGACAAGGAGAAGAACGCTGCTGTGTAAGACAAACGATTAAACAGTTTTTCCAAATACTGGTTAATATTGTGGCACTGTTGAATATTTCTGTCTATAATTTGGCAATATTTAAATTTACTGTGAAATATTTGATTCTGTGGTGTGTTATCAAGCACAAGTGAACTAAACCTTTTGCTAAAAATTTACACCTAGCACAGTATATATCAGGAATTAGGATTATTTTGCTTATTATTTTCTTTTTTTTTTTTTTTTTAAATACAGGAAGCTGGGGCGTCTGTGTGTCTGTGCAGAGGACAAGTGGCAGGCAGTGTTCAAGGAGTGCTGGACTCAGCTTGGCTGTGAGGCACCAGGCCAGGGAGAAACCTGCAAAGCTTGGGAGAACATCACAGTGACCCTCACCACCAGCCGACAGCAGATGCAGGAGAGGTGAATGACTGTTTTGATCATTGTTTAACTTTGTCATTTTCTGTCATTCTTCGTTATTTGTGTTTTTTGTTCCAGTCCAGAGAATTTTTCCAAGACTCACAGCAAAACTCTGGAGAGTCTGGAGGTTATCCCACAACAAGTGGGGCCCATCACTATGGAAAGATACGATACCGTCCGACTCTACCTCATCAAAGTGAGTGCCAACTTTGTCTGACGTCTACGTACTGAACACTGATCGCAGAAGTCATTGAAACTTTTCTCTCCTCAGGCATGTGACACCCCCCTTCATCCCCTGGGCCGTCTGGTGGAGAACCTGGTTGCAGTCTACAGGATGACCTACGTCGGCGTTGGTGCCAACCGCCGTCTTCTACTACAGGCCGTCAACGAGATCAAGTCTTATCTCAACCGTATTTTCCAGATTGTCAGGTAACTTGACAGGAGTCACAGTTAACTTTTTAACCAGGGAGGTAATAATTTGGACTAAACTCACTCTCTCAACTCGTCAATAGCTTGACTCTGCTGTTAGGCCATGCTCTTTATTTAAACATGACATTGCATGACACCATTACTGTACATAATTCTTTTAAAAATATGATCCTGTCACAGTTCATTCATTTTGTCCGTTACATCAAAGTGATGATGAAAATCCTTAGCATCGCTGACAGGGTTAGATGAGCTAAGCACTTTAACCCATGGGTTTTAAAAACTGTGGTTGCGGTTTTACAATAAAAAGAGCGCCACCCAGTGTTTGAGACACTTTAGAATGTGTATTATTCAGAATACGGTAATATACCAAGAAGACTACCAGACTATTTTCATGTTTCCACCAATATTGTCAATGCAGTTATCTTGTCATTCTTAACTTGTTGCAGGTTTCTGTTCCCTGAACTACCAGCAGAGGGTGGCCTCATTCCAGATCCAACCCCAGTCCATCAGGTTCAGGAAGAGCCTGGCTCCACTGATGCACCACTGGACTCACCCAAACCTTGGTAAAACAGATTTACGTCTTTTAGAAGGTTTTAATTAGCCTTCACTTTCTGGATGATCATGTCAAACTCCTCATCTGTTTTTTTATTTTCATCCAGCCGAGTGGTGAGTAAATCTGCTCTGCTGCTTCCTGTCCTGCTGACTACCCCCCCCCACTCCACCCTCCACCCGCGAGACAAGGAGAAAGAAGACGGCGTGTATTGGGATTGTGTCCTTCGACTCAACAAGCAGGCTGACCTCGCCCTCCTCGCCTTCCTGGGCGTCCAGCAGTATGTTGCACTGGATCACGGTGGAAAAAATATAGCTTTTAATGTTAAACCTAGAGTAATCCCTCCTTTGTCCTCAGGAAGTTCTGGCCTGTTTCTGTTCCAGGATCTATTGGAGCAGCAGGAGAAAATCAACAGGTACATTTACTCACAACAACAAATATTGGTACTTAATCATGTTTTGCTTAAAATCTAAAATATTCTCCAAAAACCTTCAAAAATATTAGAGCATCGACAAACTGGACATTTTATTGTGAAAAACTCTTAGAGATAAACAAGCCATCTGGTGGTTGTACCTGTTTTTTCTCCAGGTTCTTTCTAACACCAAAGATGCCTGCTTTGCCTCTGCAGTAGAAACTCTACAGCAAATCAGGTACAACTTCTATTAAAATGTTCAACCACTGGATCACTCTATCGGTGCTTTAACATGGTTGAGTTCTTGACGTTGTGCTCTCTGTGCGTTTGCAGCACCACCTTCACACCTTCAGACAAGCTGCAGGTGATCCAGCTCACCTTTGAGGAGATCACGCAGGACGTCCAGTCACTGCTGAAGCGGGACTTCCTGTGGTCCATGGACGACCTCTTCCCTGTCTTTCTCTACGTCGTGCTGCGAGCTCGGTCAGCATCAGAAAAATGTTCCAAAATACTGACATCTAATAACTCAGAATACTTATCAGGATGTATGACTTCCCTGTTCCAGCATCAGGAACCTGGGCTCGGAGGTCAGCCTCATTGAAGACCTAATGGATCCGTGTGTCCAGCATGGAGAGCATGGAATCATGTTCACTACCCTTAAGGTAACGAAGAAATGCTCTTTAATTGGCCATTTAATTTAATTTGAAGGAAATTGTTCAACAAATCCAACAATTTTGAATCAAAGCATGATGAGACAACATCTAAAATGCTTTTTGAAGAATGCTTATATAAAACAAATTCAACAAGTCATCACGTTAACAGAGGTGGAACTACATGGTCACACTCATGTCTAACATCGATCACGTAACTCTCCATACGTCACTTCTGTAGCTTTTGCTAATGGAGAGAACACAGCAGTCAGTTGTTCTATCAACCTCCCATCAGAGGCTGGATTCTCTAGTTACTTTTTTACTTTACTTCACTTATTTTTTCCTTCTTTAATAAGAAGTATCATCTGCTTTATGAACCAAATACCATTATTATAGAGTTTTATACAAACCCTAAAGTTCTGGCTTTTTTTCTTCTTCACATTAAAACCATTCTGTATTATTCTAGTTCTAACTGTACTCTCATTATTTGCTCTCCTCTCCCTGCAGGCCTGTTATTACCAGATCCAACATGAGAAGATCACATAGTGAGACATGAATTGTCCTCAGTGATGTTCATCCTGCTGAGCCCACAACAGCTCTGGGAAGAGACAGGGTTGGTTATAACATACAGGAGCAGTGGCCTCTGTGAAATGGAAAACCATGTAAACAGATCGTAGGCAGCGCCACCTGCTGCTGTGCTGAAGGAGCAAGATCCTCTATTCCACATTGATGCGCTCTTATACTCATATCTCACGTCATGTCATGAAGGTACATGATTCTGTGCCGTCTTCCTGTTCATTTCATGTTTCATTTTCTAAATTGGTTGAAGTCAACGGACCTGACGTCTCCTCTGTTTGATACCAGACCTCATGTCCCACACGGAGTAGAAAGGTTTTTTTTTCCCCATTCGGTTACTGTAAATCCACATGAAGAATCAGGACTTGGACGCCACAGTTTTTCATGTTTTGCACCTTTAATCTGACCGAGCAGTTGTTCACTGCTGGTTCATTCCGGTTTAGTGTTGCACGGGATCCTGAGGTCCTATTAAGGGACACTTCCTGTTGACAAGTTACCAAAAAGTACTTGATCAGTTGACCTGATGTGGGTAGTTTCTCTGATTTGAGAAGAATGGTTTAGTTTATTGTGAATATAAATGTCGTTGATGTTTGATTTCTACATCACGCTGCCTACAGAGGAGCAGGTGACTGATGAGTGCAGCTCACAGGAGTGGATACTTTAAGCAGTTGTGTTCACCAGTCTTTGTCGTCCTCTGTTTATTGTCTAAACCTAAAAAATGTGACAAAAGGTGATTTATTTTTTTAATGTAGCTCCTGAGAACTGACACACCTCCTGACAGATGGAGTCGTTGCTGAGAAGTATCCCCCAAACAGCACCACATGCTGTAGAAGTATAGAGACTTGTACTGTAGCTCCAAGTTTTTACAGTTATGACACATTTGTTGTTGTTTAGTTTCAGCCTTTTTACATGTTATGGCTCTCAAACTGACTAGTCCTGAGCTTTATGGATTATTTAAGGAAATTGGAAACAACCAAAGATCTGTAAAGACTGAAAGAAAGTCTGTATTGGATTTTACATTTTAACACTACATCAAAACTCTGACAGTTCACACGGAACAGATATTCACTACAACTTGGTTCTGAAGATTATTTTCACTTGCAACTGTTTGATTTCACATTTTTCTAACACACACTTTTATGGCTTCGTCCATGATGTTTTCCTGTCTTTCGACAATCTGTTCCAGGTTTATGTGTCTATTAATGTGTCTCAAAGAGGTGCTTCCAACCTTTGTTTGAAGTCATGCTGAGACATTGTTACCTTGGAGAAAATCTCCAGTAATGGTCAAAGTGTGAGGAGACAATCAACAAGCTGAAACTCCCTGTGTCCTCAGATCAGTGTTCTGTAAAATCTTAAACCATTGTATCCTGATGAATGTTCTGCCACCGAAGGCTGCACTTAAATAGTGTTTATTGAATCTTCACTTGTGAAGTAAATATCTCAGAATGCCAGTATTGTAAACTTTACTTTTGCATCACGTTGCTCTTCTGTCTACATGTGAGGTCTGTTCCTGCGGAGACCAACATGTGCCTGAATCTGGAAGCAGTGAAGCAAAATTCTTCTCCCTCCATGAGTAATCAAAACAATTTGTTTGTGTTAATTATTAGAATCTGATCTCTTCTACCTTTTGTTGTCGACGTGACCAACCATTGAACCTCCTTCTAATACAGAGATGCTGCTGCTACTGCTCCACAGGGGGAAACATCAGTGTTTTATTTTTCACCCACTGATGCAGATGAGAAAAATGTTTCGACTGTAACTGACTCTAGTCACATGAACTCATGTCGCTAACATATTAGCCGTAGCTAATTTCCCTGCAGTCATGTCAGATTTAAGGTCGAAACTCTGTGACAACACTACAGTTTTCATCTGTTTACAATAAAAACTTTGTTTGTATTGTTTGCCTAAAAATAACTGACATTTTGGGTGTGTGTGTGTGTGTGTTTCTGCTCACGGACATGACGCACATGTATATCTGATACATGGAGGTTATTTGATGAAGGGCAATAAACTTTGAACTGCTGTTGAAGATGTCTCCTCATTTGCAGTTTTCCATTTTAAACATCACTATATTTCCAGCTGCTGTGTAGTAATCCTGCGGGGGGCGCTAATTTGCTGTTTTATCATTCAGGCATGTTATGGCTACAATGTTTGTGAAGTCTGAGACAGTTCTGTGCAAATAATTATAATTCAGTCTGTATGACCGTATCCTATTGGCAAGAAGAAAAAAAAACTTCAACGTCAATACGATCAAGTGACATTCCAGAAACTATATTTAGTTTTATTACATTTTTATATACAGTGTCAGAACTGATCCCCAGTTTCAAGCCAACTGTGATGAGACCAAACGTCACCTGTGGTCCTCTTCTGTCCATCTTCGTGCATGCCGTGCCCTCTGTCTCTCCTGCAAGCCACTAAAGGCTGAAAAGAGTTAAGGAGATTTAACAGCTTGGCTGCAGCTGGTCAGTAGGTGAGCGAGGAAGTGGCCTGTGGTGTGGACGGAGTGAGTGAAGAGGCAGCTCACTTGGCCAGGATTAGGTGGGATCTGGAGAGATTACTGCCTTCTCTGTGTGTGTGTCTGTTTGTCTCTCTGTGTGTGTGTGTGTGTTCCTGGCTCTATAGAAACATTGGCTGGTTCAGACTTTTTCCTATTTCAGTGTCCTTTGTCCTCGCACTCTGTGTAGAGGCATGCAGAAATCCTGAGGACTGCAGCAGAAAGGTAATGTTTTTGCTTGCTTTTAAAGCAAAGAATGTTCTAGAAGAATAGCAGCCAGGGAATCTTCTTCTTTGACCGCTGGTAATCACCACCTCTGAACGAACTTGCTGTTCCGTCAGTAGTTGTTTTATATACAGAGCACATATATTTAATGACCGAGTTCTAATTTCCGTCTTCCTTAATGTCCTAAATTTCCTCCTTTTCTTGCAGTTTCTTTCCTCTTTTTTCAGTTCCTCAGTGAAAAGTTCATCAACCATGAAGCAGGCGGTGGAGGCTCAGGTTCTAATCCCTCACTGTCAACTTGGAGAAGCAGGTCAGTCGACACATTTTGCAACATTCAGAAACCTGAGAGAGACTTTTAACCATTTTTATGATGTTTCTGTATGTACGTGTGTTCTTCGTAGGCCTGCGTCAGATCCTGACAGATGTGATTGAGGAGGTGAGAAAGTCGGTGAGCCAGGACCTGGATGGAGCAGAGATCCTCCACAGTTTGTTGAACGCTTCCTGGCTGCACTCACTGCTCAAGGTCTGACAAATAAAGTGTAGGACAGTTTAGAATGTTAACAACACAGTTTCATATGGACCCAACGTGGGCACAGGTTGACAAACCAGACACAGTATAACATTATAATATGCAAAACACAAACTCAATCGAGTGAAGTCAGATCACACCCGTTTTGTTGTACTCCATATGGGTCACAACCCACACACTCGTGTGGGATAGCATGTGGGATCCACAGTGTTTGACTGACTTGATGTTTCCAGGTGTACGAGTGTCTGGGACAGTACCTCAGAGACTCTCCTGCTCCGTTCCTGGACTTCGCTTCTGGACTCACATTTCAGGTCCCACTCTGATTACCAGATTTAAAAAAATGTTTTCTCCTCATTTCTGTTGCAGTTTTGTGTTTTTGTACATGTAAGAATTTTTTTTTATTTTGTCTTTGTAGCTGCTGATTGACATCAGGTCACTGCCCGGCTCCTCTGAAGAGGCCAGAGAGTTGTATCGTCTCCTGCGAAAGCCTCACATGCAGGTGAGAAATAAAGACACGTCTTGAATAAAACAAACAAAGCATTTGATATGATTTAGTCTTAATGAGTTCCACTAATATTTGGTGTATTCTGAATATTCTAGAACCACTAAGCTACATTTTATTCACAGACATAAATATTATATTAAATATATGTATAAATATAATAGTATAATATAATTATATTAAATATAAATATATTAAATATTATTATATAAATATAAACTCATCCAGAACAAAAATAGAAAAATAGAACTTCAGAAATCATGAATGAAAACTTCTTTTTTCTGATTCCATTTCTCTTACTTGCTTGTGTCTCAGGCTCTGCTTTTTGCCCATGACACGGTGGCCCACAGAGACTACGGGCCAGTGCTGCCACCTATGCCTGAGGAGCTGCCGGACGATGAGGAGGCCACGAGGACTGTCTGTCTGGTCAAAAACAAACAGCCTCTGGTGAGCTCCTTTCCTGCTCTCTTGAGTGGTTTGTTAGTAATAGATTACAGAGCAAACACTGAACACACCGAATTTAGAGTATGTCGACATCCCTGCCCTTGTTTCTACCTCCTGAGATGGACCAGGTCTTTCCACCCCAGTCCTGATGTTCTTCAGCCTCACCTCCTTCTTCTTCACCCTTTAAAAACCTCTAAAAGCAAATACTCATCTCAAACCGCCTCATGTTCACTGTAGCAACGATTCACTAGAGCATCTAGTCAATGAGGTGCTTAGTAGTATTTTAGAAACACTGTTTTAAACCATCACCTTAGTAACCAGGCAACACCACTTCCACCACTGACCCGCTATATCAGATTTGGTTGACATTGGAATCGGAAATTAAGTGTTTGGACAATATCGGCATATCGGTAAAAAGTTAATATTGGACAAAAGTCCAAAAGGTTGATATTGTTTTTTATTTTATCACCTTCGTGGTTGTCACTTGTTCTCTGTGTGTTTGAAGTTTCCATTTCAGTCTGTTGTTGTTTGTATGTTTTTGAACTTTGCTCTAGGGAGCGACTATAAAAAGAAATGAGAGCACGGGGGAGATTTTTATCGCTCGGGTGATTCATGGAGGACTGGCTGATCGAAGTGGTGAGCCTTTTTCACAGTAAACTATTAAATGTATATTTCAGCCCTGGACTATTGAGTGGTAAATACTTTATTAGAGTGTACAATTTTACAACCAGGGGTCCCTATTTCTTACAGAGTAGCCCTTTAAAAACAAATGAAAATAATCAAACTATAAACAGTCTGGACACCTTGATGACTTTATTGCTAAGCACGGCTGTTTTGTTTGGCTTCTCTAATGACGCATACCTGCTAATCAACATGGAGTATTTTTCCTTCCTATCAAAACAGAAGAGATTGTCTAAGCCCATATGATTGGACGGTCTGTTTCCTAAGAAATGCTCTGACTAAACATTTGAAACCAATAACAAAAAACATCAAAATGATGTGTGTGTGCGTGTGTGTAGGTCTGCTCCATACAGGTGACCGGGTCCTAGAGGTGAATGGTTTTCCTGTTGATGGAATGGAACCTGAACAAGTGATTCAGGTTGTGGTAAGTTGAATGTCTCCAGAACACCTGACCTGTTCTTCTGTTCTTAAATGAAACTTGTATCTTTCTTTAGCAGGCCAGGTCACAGGGCACCATCATCTTCAGGGTCATCCCAATGACAGAGAGACCAGTCCATAACAAGACCATGGTAAACCCCCGTCCTTCATACTGACCTTCTACTGACCTTCCTGTCTCTGACATATAAACATCTTCTGTTTCATCTCTACACTTGTGTGCCGTTAGCTCTACGTGCGGGCCTTGGTCGATTACAGCCCACAGCAGGACCCCTACATCCCCTGCGCTGATGCTGGCATGAGCTTCCAAAAAGGTAACGTACTGGAGATCGTGGACCAGACAGATGCCCTTTGGTGGCAGGCCAGAAAACTGCCTGACCACGCAGCCTGTGCTGGACTCATCCCCTCCAACAACCTGCTCAAACGGTCAGAAAAGCTTCTTTTATGTTTAATATGATGAATATTTACAATTGTACCTACAAACGATAAAAAATATTTTTTATTAATTTCATAACTTGTACGTTTAGTCAGTGCAAACCTATTATTAGTACAGTACCGGCTAATGCTAAAGGTGTAAAAGTTCCATTAAAGACTCACAAGACAGTCAAGGCCAACAACAAGGCAACAAGGCAAGAGAAAGTTCCAGGAACTGGTTGAGTTTTTTTTTTAAGTAGAGCTTATGCAGCTAAAACAAAATATCCTATGTCTCCTGAATAAAAAAAAAATGAATTCAATTCACACAGAAGTGGGTGGAATAATGTGTTTTGGTCTAATGAGTCTAAGGTTCCATGGGACTGTTTTCTCTTCATTGGAAAAAATTTACTTCTTTGGTTAGATTATTTACTGTAAAAGGAACTTGGTAACATTCTATTAACTCAATGAAATACAATTCCCAACCTTTCTTCTCCTTGTGAGGACAGGAAGCAGAAGGAGTTGTGGTGGTCTCAGCCGTATCAGCCACAAGCCTGCTTTCAAACCTGTAAGTTTGGCCAGACGTCCTCAACTCACCTTTCACTGTGAATTAAAATATAAAAACCATAGCAGACGTTTCTCATTTCAATGTTGACTTTTTACTTTTTATCCACGTCTGCTTCAGTGAGCACCGTCGAAGGTAAGAATATATATTTTAAAAGAAAATTTAAACAATTTTTTTTTTAATGATTTAAAGGTTATTCTCCTTTAACAGAGGAAGACATGATGGCCATCGATGAGAATTGTGTTGAAGCAGGTACATTTTCTCACTTCCTCATGAGTTTCAGTCTTTACTCTCTCTCTGTCTCTGTGAATAATGTTCTCGTGGACTTCCCTCTGACAGATGAGGAGGCTTTTGAATCTGGTAGGTAAGTCTTTGTTTTCTTAAATAGTCTAAAGAGTTACAGTACTTGTTACAAAACACTGTGTCATCTTGTTTCCTCTACCTGAAGATTTCTTTGTTGTTGTTTTTTTTTCCGCACCAATGTTTCTTTTTTCTGATGGGTGTGTGTGTCAGAGGAGTTCAGAGATGGTGAGAAAACCCTTAGTATTATCCTGTTATCTTAATCTGTAATCTTGTTTAGCTCTTTTTTTTTATTTGATTCTTGTTCTCCTTCCAGATGGTAATTGTATAGTTTTATAGTTTGATTGCAACACAAGAACCGAATTACAGATGTAAAAATAGATTTTTAATTTTCTCTTTTTACAAAACCAGAGGATGACGACTTCAGCACAAACACCAAAGGGATTTATTTAGGTAAGTCTTTAAACTGAGAAAAATACTCGATTTTTTTATTATTTATTATTTCCTTATAATTTCTTGATTTTTTTTTAAATCATCTAAATTATCTTTCACAGCTGGCTTCAGGCGCAGCATGCGCCTATTCAGGCGTCGCTCTCACAACACCAGCCAGCCGACCTGCCCCACCCGCTGTCCCAGCAGCTGTCCCAGCAGCTGTCACAGCGCCCTCTGCAGCCCCTATGAGGAGGTGGTGCGCTACCAGCGCCACACCCAGGACACCCAACGCCTCATTGCCCTCCTAGGTTCAAGCCACATATTTGACAGCGTCTGATTGTTTGTCAACAACTGAAGTGCAGCTCAGTCTGATCTAGTGTGTGATTATTTCACAGGTCCTCCTAATGTTGGTGTAAACGAACTTCGCAGGCGCCTGATTGAAACAAATCCCGACATTTTTCAGGGAGCGTTGCCTCGTACGTATCCATTTAGTTTTTAGTTTTTTTTTCTTGGGTAAATAATGGAGGCCTCATAATTGGTCAATGACGTGGGACCCATATTTTCCAACGGTTAGTTTTGGAAAAAAAAAATTCAAACAGTATTCGCATTTTTGAGCAATTAATCGCAACTTTATTAATTAAATAGAAGTACATTGTGCACTTTTATTTCAGTATATTGAATGAACAAAACATTTGTTTTTTAAACAATTCAAACGTATATGTATAATATTTCTTGTACAGCTCCACTTAAGAATTTATGTGTATTTACTTAAATATTTATTTTTTATATATATTTTTTCCAAATGTCAGACACAACACGGGCTCCTAAAGAGTACGAGGAGTCTGGGAGAGAATATGTCTTCACAAGTCGCGAAATTTTCAACAACATGGTTCAGAACAATAGGTACAAGGTTGAATTACTTACAGTATTTTCAAGTCCTTTCGAGTTAAGTGGGATGTGAACTGGGTTTGATACGGAGCACTGACTCTCCACAGGTTCCTGGAGCACGGCGAGTATAAAGGAAATCTTTACGGTACCAGTTATGATTCTGTGAAGGAAGTGTTAAAGGGTGGAAAGATCTGCCTCATTGACATTGAGCCAAATGTAAGTTTAATAAAACTAAGCACAACTCAAGAAAAAAACACTTCTGAGTGAATTTAAACAACAGTTGTAATTTTACAGCTCTACATTTACTTCACAGTATGACTTTTCTCTGTCCAGGCCATTCACGCAGTGAGAAACCATGAACTTAAGGCCTACATCATCTACGTAAAGCCACCTCCCCTGGAGCGCCTCCAGGAGACCAGGCAGGATTCCTGCATCACCACTAACTACTACATCAACAGACCGTTCAAAGTCAGCACCCCAGTGAAAGCATTTTGTTACAGATTTTTGGATCAAATTAATAATGAATATTTGTGATTCACAGAGCGAAGACTTCCAGGAAATGGAAGAATTGTCTGAAAAGATTGAGTCCCATTTTAGGCAGTTTTTCGACCACGTGATTGTCAACGATAAGCTGCAGGACTCCCTCGACCAGCTGATGTCAGCTGTGAGAAAGGCACAGAACCAACCTCAGTGGGTTCCTGCCCGCTGGATACGACCCACAACCACAGAACCATAAAAGGAAACAATCAGGCAATAAAAATTAATGTTATTGGAGCACCAAAATTATGATAGTATTTTTTTGAGTAACAATTCAGAGGTTACTTGCTCTGTATTTTTTATTATACATTAAAGACGTTTTTTTTCTCTCTCGTCTGTTATTATTTAAGTAGGCTCTTGAAAATATTGTATTTTGTGATATTATTGTAATAAATAAATCATTTTTGAAATGAAAATGTGATGTAGAAATGCATGATGTCAATAAATGTTTGTGTATTTGGTTCAATGTAAACTTTGTGTATCGTTATATACGTAGTTGTATAATACATAGTTGTCTTCTTTGGATATCTACGGAAGTTGAATGTGCTTGTTGCATCGCTGCCTTTTCTTTTGTCAACACTACCGTTAGTCATAGAACCTTATTTTGAAGAAGCCGGAAGAAGGTGTGATTCTCAATTCATTCCGGAAAGCTGCTTCCGTTCGCAGAGCTTACGACGATCAGAGTAGTTTCTTTCTTACCGTTAGCCGTTTTGTATCCTATATGTTAATGAAAAAGCAAACTAACATTTAATAAACTGCATTATTTTTTAAGGTGTTTGTAAATATTTTTAAACATGGACAAAAGGGGGGCAAAGGTAGGTAATCCCAAATAACGCTCTTAAGTGGAACCAGCATTTTAAAGGTTTACTTTTAAGCCGTTTTGTTCTCTGTATAATATATGTGTGTATATATTTTCAAAACTATCCTTTAAAAGTCATATTTTTGTTTTAAGACTGTAAAATGTTCAAACGTAGGTAGAAATTGAAAAATGTTGTAGCTCGGAAATAACGGTAATACTACGACCTTTTTGTTTTGAAGGGAATGCGACCCAGAGAGCTTCCGCCTCGTCCTCAGGTTAGTCCTTAAAATTATAAAAGTATATGTAGTAAAAACATTACCGTCTTCTCTGTTAAGAAATTCATTCATTTTGTATCAGAAAAATCATAACGGTGGACACGTTGATCGTGTTACATCATGTTTGTCTATTAATGAAGTTATCAAAACAAATAATAAGAATAATCAGCAAATCTATTCAGTTATGGACAGTTACTTTCAGGTTCTCGTTGTGCAAATAGCTTGCTTAGTACTAAAACACTAACGAAGGGTTTCAGTACTTATTGCTTTTAAATAATGTTTTGGGGGAAAAACATAACACTGTCTTATTTCAGCACATTGCCCACAGATTAACTGGCATAAAGGTTTCTCAAAGACTGACGTTACATTCCTTGCATTTATATCCCCTAATTATTCTTTAGATTAATTATAAATTATAAATAACATTAAATGCAAAAATAGGAATACAATCCAAATCAGTTATGCTTTAACCTCAGTGTCTGAGGCTTAATGTTCTTTTTATCTTTCTCTGCAGCGAGGGCAGCGTAGGCTCCCTCCAATGCCCAGGTAGGTGAATATATTAATTTGAGACTGTGATGCGAGTCTTCATTTACAGCATTAATGCAAGGTTTTCTTCTTATCTGTTTTCTGTAACACACAGCCAAGACACAGCTGGTGAGTGAGGCATAAATAGAAATCCTGATTGATTGTATTCAAAATATATCTTTTTCCAGCTTCATTATTATTTTTGTCTATTGACACACATGTTGCAGCTGCAAGACAAAGGAAGAAGAAAGTAAAAAAAGAGAGTGGAGTTGAAGATGTGGATGGTGTGTGACATAATTTATTATTTAAAATGACAAGTATTTGATACCAAGTAATATAGAGTTGGACTTCTAAAATTTAAACCGTACCTTTACTTTCAGATCAGAAGATGGAGATGGGAGGACTGGGCAGCAAGAGGACAGCTGAGGTCGTAGGGCCATTTTCCCATAAACCCACAGCTGAAGCCGCTCAACAGAGAAAGAAGAAGAAAAAGAAAACTGCTACAATTGGTAATCACAGACTTGGAAAATATCGTCAGAAACAGGAGCCACTATATATACCAGATGACTACATTTGAAACAATTTAACAATTTAAGTTTGTGTTGGTGATTTTTAGACCTAGAAGATGACCAGGCTGATCTGGTGAACGGAGATGCTGCAGAGCAGGTGACTGATGGTGAAGAAGTGGCCAAAAAACCTGCAAGGAAAAAGTGAGAAACACTGAAAGAAAGAAAAAAACAGAAAGTAGTCGCATTTTCTGTGAATGTGTGATTATATGATTGTACACATCGATCTGTTTGTGTCTCTCTAAATTACACATTTACTACATTTTAGGAAAGCAATGGTTGTTGAGTCACGGCTTCCTCGGGGAGATTTCGAAGGCATTGAAGAGGGTGACATCATCACTGACCCCCCTCCTCCCATCTCCCATCATTCCCTGTTCTCAGCCCCACATGGTCAAAGCCAGTCTGTGGGAAAGGTCTTTATAGAGACGAGCAGTGAGTAAACAAGGAAAATAATCAGTCAAGCCTTTCTAAAGGTAGGGTGTGTGTTTGAATGTTTGGGTTTTGTTTTGTTTTTGTTTTTTTTTATGTGTGCAGAGCGTTTTCAGGCAGTGGAACGCACAGAGTGGAGGACGACCAGTGAGGGGATGGACAACACCACAGATTTTCAGCACATGCAGTCGCTGAGGAGTACCAGAGACATTTCTGTCAGTGTGCACAGAGGGTTCAGGTAACTAAGGATCAAAATTAACCTTGAATTCGTGTTTTTTTTTTTCTGACTCAACATACTTGCTTTATTTAGAACTTTTAAGCTTTAGAGAGGTTTGAAAGAATGAAAAAATTCCAACAGTTAGGTGGAAATTAAAAAAGAAAATCATCCCAAATAAAATAAGGAAATCATAAAGAAATCAGCAACAAAACTGAGTCTTGTTCCTTGTGTAGTTGTCTAACATTGACATTATGCAGACTACTTAGCTAGTAACAAACTACCCTTTTTAACTTCTCTCTGTCTCTCTGTCTCTCTGTGCTGTTCCTCAGAGAGTTTGGTCTCATCTGTCAGGGCTTCCTGGCAGGTTTTGCCATGTGGAATACAGTGGTCTTGTATTTATGGGCCGGGAAGAACTTCAGTGCCCTCACCAACCTGTTGGAACAGTACCACACCCTCGCTTACCCTTACCAGTCCCTGCTCTACATGCTTCTGGCCATCAGCACTGTGGCTGCCTTTGACAGGTTAAGAAATTCTCCTGCTGCAAAATTAGATGTCAAACAAAAACAGCAATCTCGTCTTAATAGTTATCCTAAAATTTTACACCAATTTTTCTGCTCTTCAGAGTGAATCTGGCCAAAGGTTTTGTAGCTTTGCGGATGTTCCTCACACTCCATCCTCTCGCTCTTGCTGTGTTCTGTGAGTTCAGATTACATCCTAATTTCCAAACACTGCAGTGTTGTGTACTGATTTCAATTTGAATATAATGGTGCTGTGTTTCCCTCTCTGTTGTAGTTTATTTCTCCTCTCTGGTTCTCTGCTTGAGCCAGCAGATGACAGCAGATCGCATTTGGCTGTATCCATCTTTTAATTCATCCCAAATATGGTGAGCTCACTTGAAATCATTTGTTGTGCTGGTTATCTTAAACCTAAAGCCATATTTAAACACGTTTCTGTTTATTTTAATCCAGGACGTCAGGCTCAGAGCATCTGATCCTTCATCCATGGGTGACTGTCAACCTGGTTGTGGCGCTGCTTGTTGGTCTGGCCTGGATCTTGACTGCCACACGGCCTGAGAATGACTACACTGAGAGTAATTTTTGTTTGTTTTTTTATGTTTAAAATATAGAAAAAAAGATGTACATTTCTAAATGTCATTGCCTTTTATGTTTTTTTTTCTCCTTAGTTAACTTGATGACCATGGAGATCGATCCGCCCAAATTAACGGACAAATCTGAAATGACCGCCTGAGAGAAGACACTGTCTTTGTGCTGACGCCACAACTCTGTCGTCGATTTGCACTGAGATTTGCACTGTATTTTTTATATATATTTTGTATAGAATTTGTATTTGTCTGTTCACTGTACTTTTTTCTGATTGAAGCAGCCATGATTCAAGCTCCATAAAGTTGTATAGATTAACTTTGTAGGGTTAATTCTACATTTTAATTACTAATTAATGGCTTGTAAGTGATAGATAATGAGTAACTGAACAAATGACAACAGAAATTGATCTAAGAATACATCCAGTGTGAAAATGTATTGAAAATATCAACTAGTGAGAATCATCGTCATTGAAAAGAAAAGGGTGATCTGTTTAGAAGCTTCTTCACATGAATTGTCTATCATTATTTATTATGTTGACAATAATAAAGGTAATAAATACAAATAGTGGCCCAAATGTAATTGCTACATAACTAATAATATTTTAAAAGAAGTCAGAGTCAGGGTTTTTTCAGTAACATGGAAGAGATTGATAACTTTGTGTACAATTAGAGTAATATTACGTTTTCCAAGTATAGTAAACTAAACAAAAGAATTGAAAGAAAAATGCCAAAATGTGTAAAAAAAATTATTTAAAGTGTTTAGTTTTTACACAATGTAAGAAAAATAAAAATATTTTTATGTGATGCCCAGAAGTCTGACTATAATATATGATTTCTGACTTGCATATGAAAAAAATAGACAAAGTTGAAAGTGGAAGTTGAACTATTCCACGTGAGTTTCACTTTATTTCTTAGAATATATTAGTTCTTTTTTTTTAAAACGCATAAAAGTCAGAATTACACAATACAAGTCAATTATTTTGAAAACTAAAAAGCTAAAAAATAACATCTTTGCCACTTTTTCGATTAGCTCAGTCTGCTTGTGTTGGTCCAGACTGTGTAGCTGAGTATCGAGTTCTTGTATACGTGGTGACACGAATTACGGCTGCAAAACATCCATGTTTTTCTTATGACTTAAATCCGTTACAGTAGCACTGTCACAAAGCTGCAGTCATGCTGGATTTTGCTATTTTTGCTGTGACGTTTGTCATAATTTTAGTGGGAGCTGTTCTCTATTTGTATCCGGTAAGAAAGTTTACCTTAGCGGCTCGGCTATTGTTAGGCTCATATTAATGTTCAATAGTTTTCATCACATGATCGTACGAAAGTAAAGAAACACAAATTAGAATGTTTTACCTAGAGAATATGTTGTAATATATATGAAGATTATAATCAAGGTTTAGTGACCCTATGTAAAGGCCATGTTGCTATGGTACACTTTTGTAAATAATACAACCAGTGTGGAAGGTTTTCGACTTTCACCAGCAAAGCTAAGTTAATGTGCAGGACACATGGAACATTTTGACTTTATTCGCAGAGGTATAATAAAATTATTTAAACTAAAATAAGCCAAAACGTAGAAACACCCAGAATACCGAGTATATGTAAGTGGTCTAGAAAAATGTCAACAATATGGGAATAATGAAAATTAGGGTGGTATTAAAATATAATAATATAATTTAATTTTACTTTATTTTTTAAAGAAAATTATGATTAAACAGTGAAATTGAAAATACAAAATTTTCTAAATTTAGTCAAATTAAGTTTTACATATGTAAAAGTAATTGTTTAGAGTTTTAAAGAAAAAAGTTTTATATATAGTATATATATACATAGTATTTAAAAAATATATTTACTATGTTGCTTTACAGTCCTTAGAAGAGTTAAGGTATAAAGATGCACAGAAAGGTAATACTCGGTTACTGGAGTTCAGTAGGTAGTGCAGTTGTCTTAGATTCTGTAAGACAAGGGTTGTGAGATTGATTCTGGAATTGGTAGTCTATATGTGGCCCCTGTGGTTACCATACTGTCTGTAGGTGTATGTGTAAAATGCTTTTCTTCAGGTCTAGAAACACCCTACAAAAGTAGAAAGTATTTAAAATGAAGTAATTTAATCTCATTTCCTTTCTGTTTGTATTTTCAGTCCTCTAGAACGGCCTCTGGAATCCCAGGCCTTAACCCCACAGATGAGAAGTAAGTTAATAAGGTGTACCTTTTAGTATAAGCTTGTACTGCTAGCATACTGAGATCCATCTTGGTTCAAAATACCTAAGATGAAAGTGTCGTTCTTTGAGACTGTGTATATTTAGTTGAAACTCCTGGTAAAATGGGTTAATAGAAACAATCCTTTATTCAGTTTCTGCTCAGAACCTGAAGGTCAAAAAGATTATCAAAATTCACACTCACAACAACCCAAAGTATAAACCCAAATTATAAAGAAATGACTTAAAATATACAGTAGTTTTTTGAATAGCTTTGTTAGAGCCTACTTTTCTTCTTCTTTCGGCTTTGTCCCTTTTTCAGGGGTTGCCACAGCAAATCATTGATTTCCATCTCTCCCTGTTCTCTGTATCTTCTACTCTGACTCCAACTACCTGCATGTCCTCCCTCACTGCATCCATATACCTCCTCTCATCATGGCTGGTCTCACCACTGTCCTGTAAACCTTTCCCTTCACCTTAGCTGACACTCTTCTGTCACAGATCACTCCTGACACTTTTCTCCAGCTGTTCCATCCTGCCTGTACTCTATTCTTCACCTCTCTTCCACAGTCTCCGCTGCTCTGAACAGTTGATCCTAAGTACCTAAACTCCTGCACCTTCACCACCTCTGCTCCTTGTAGCCTCACTATTTCACTGTTCTGCCTTTCGTTTACACACATGTACTCTGTCTTGCTGCGACTGACCTTCATTCCTCTTCTTTCTAGTGCAAACCTCCACCTCTCTAGGTTCTCTTCTAGAGCCTACATTGGACTCAAATACACAAATCAATAGAACGCTGCATGTATCAAATGTGCAGAACAAATTATTTCCACATCCCTTGTTGTTGATCCCTGATTGCCTGTTGTGTCAGGGATGGGAATCTGCAGGACATTGTGAGCAAAGGGAGTCTACATGAGTTCCTAATGAATCTACATCAGGAGTTTGGATCTGTGGCATCCTTTTGGTTTGGCGGTCGTCCAGTGGTCAGTCTGGGCTGTGTGGAGCAGCTAAAGCAGCACATCAACCCCAACCACACCAGTGAGTCAGAAACCCTTCGGAAAACTTGAATTTTATTCTTCAGCTGTGTCACACTTCAACATTCTCACTGCTTTTCTACAGCTGACTCATTTGAGACGATGCTCAAGTCACTGCTCGGGTACCAATCAGGGATGGGAGGAGGAGCCAGTGAAACAGTACTTAGAAAAAAAGTGTATGAGACTGCCGTCAACAATACGATGAAGAACAACTTTCCTTTTGTGGTTAAGGTGCGTGCGTACAGCCAAGCAGGACAATGCACTGCATTAGTCAGATACACTTGCTGTGATGTTATGTTTGGTCTATAAGCTAGTGGAGGAGCTAGTCAGGAAGTGGAAGTCCTTGCCAGAGGCACAACACATCCCACTGTGTGCCCACCAGCTGGGCCTGGCCATGAAGACCGTCACACAGCTCGCTTTGGGAGAACGCTTCAAAGATGACTCGGTGGTCATCTCCTTCCACAAGAACCACGATGCTGTAAGACCTCTGTAAAAGCACTATGAACATTATCATCAACAATAATGGGTAATAATAATTTTTACTCCTGTGAACACTTTTAGATCTGGTCAGAAATTGGAAAAGGTTTCTTGGATGGTTCTCTGGAGAAGAGTTCCAGTAGGAAAAGACACTATGAGAAGGGTAAGGGATTAAAGGAGATTTAATGCATATCCTATTGTAAAAAGGCTCTGTAAAAGTCTTTGGACTTATTTTGCGGTTCTCATTGTCAGCACTTTCTGAGATGGAGGCCTTACTGCTGTCAGTGGTGAAGGAAAGAAAACCTCAGAAAAAACGCATGGCATTTGTTGATGCGCTCCTTGAGTCCCGTCTCACTGAGCGACAGGTGATTACAGATGAAGGTCCACCGTGGTTCAAACATCTGAGAGATGGTTGATGTGGGGAATTGCTGAAGTGAGTGTGGTTGTTTGTTTCAGATCATGGAGGACTGCATGGTTTTCACACTGGCTGGATGTGTCATCACTGCCAACTGTAGGTGACAACTTTAAAAAACAGTGTTCTGAAGAAGTAATAATAGCAGTAGACACAGTTTAAATCTTAGTATCAGAAGTAGCAAAAATAGCCCTTAGTAGTAGCAGCAACATTGGTATCAGTAGTAGTGCTAGTGATATTTATAGTAGTATAGTAGGGGAAGTACCAACAACAACCAAACACCACAGTAGAAGTAGCAGTAGCGTAGTACACATGTTAATGTTCTCATTTTTGCAGTGTGTATTTGGGCTCTTCACTTCCTGTCCACCTCAGAGGAAGTTCAGGAGAAGTTATATAAGGAACTGGAGGAAGTGTTAGGTTCAGACCCAGTTTCTTTGGATAAGATCCCTCAGCTCAGGTGAGAAATCTATATAGTGTGACACTGTGTTGTCACAGTTTTGTCCTATATACTCTATATAATGCTGTAAAGATGATTTGAAGAAATTTATTTACAACACATTCACACATATGTGAATATACAGTACATTCTTCTTGTCTTTTTAAAGATACTGTCAGCAGGTCCTTAATGAAACGGTGAGAACTGCGAAACTGACTCCAGTCGCTGCTCGGCTTCAGGAAGTGGAGGGAAAAGTTGATCAACATGTCATTCCTAAAGAGGTATGTGGAGGTTTTATGCCCAGTTCTGCTCAGCTACATCCAGATGCTCAGCAAAAAAATGTGCTATAGAAATCATTGATTCTAATGCTGTTTAAAGTTTTTGTTGTTTAATTTTTCAGACTTTGGTGATTTACGCTTTGGGAGTAGTTTTGCAAGATTCCAGCACCTGGAGCACCCCATACAGGTTATGTCAGATCATACATGTTTACATAGTTGCACATAAATATACTGTAGCATCAGCTTTGGTGCAGAAAACCAACCTCTGTTTTTGCCTCAACATTGTCAAAATATGACTACAAGTTTAATGCAACATAAACTACTTCACAGAGGCACTGCTGTATGAAACAAAAGTGACTCTGTTATGTCAGGCATTTGTATACCTTTATTTCACTATGCTTAAAAGTAAATTATATTGTGATTCATGTTGCATTGTGCTTGTTACAATCTTTGGCATGTTTTCAAAGCAAGAATATTCTAAATATTCTAAAGAATTGCTATAGAATGTTTTTTTAACGATTTATTGATTAATTTGTACTAAGAGTTTCTTAAAATTTTCAGGTTTGATCCGGATCGATTTGAAGAGGAATCGGTCAAAAAGAGCTTCTGTCTCCTAGGATTTTCTGGGAATCAAACGTGTCCTGAACTTAGGTACAGAAGAGCTCACAATCCTCAACTTGAAACTTATATTGTTGGACATTCTGCAAAACTAAAGAAAACCTTATGACTGTTATCGGTTTTCTTTGACAGGTTTGCCTACATGGTAGCTACTGTGCTGCTCAGCACATTAGTGCGGGAGCTGAAGCTTCACAAGCTGAAAGGACAGGTCATGGAGGTCAAATCGGAACTGGTCTGTACACCTAAAGAAGAGAACTGGATTACTGTCAGTAAAAGGAGCTAAAGTCAGCCCTGAAAACACAAAAGCTATCAAATCCAGTTACCAGCAAAGTATTTGTTCAATTTGAGGAATTCAGACTGTTAGAAACTCTGTTTACCAAGTATAAATGTTATACTTGGTTGATAACCAGTAACTCAAACCACTCTAGATTTGTTTTCTATTTTTTTTTAATTTTCCAATTTTGTTCACAGGTCACAATGAAAAGTTAAACCTTTTAGTTTTTACTACTCCACCACCATGACACTGGACTATTTCCTACGACTGCCCTAAAACAGAAATTTCATTTTTGTTTTACTAAAACAAGCAACTTGACATTGTGACTTGTCTATATTTTTTGTAAATTCATATAAGATTAAATGTGAATTTAAGCGTTTGAGTGTGTCCATATTTGTTTATATTATCAGTGCTCTTTACATTGTTAATCAAGGGGTAAAGGATGGCAGCTTAGAGGTGCTCTGTAGTAAAAAATTACATGGCACACCACCAAACAATATGTCTCAAGAACTATATAAAATGGAATACAAATATCTTTATGTATACATTTATATTTCATATACTCACAATTTACTTAGTATTAAACCAGGAGGGGTTAAGTTGGACACCATGCATATTATATGCAGGACTTGAAGAAACAAGCATCCTCAACAGGTCTTCAGGTTTTTTTGTTTTTTGTTTTATAGCCATCGGCTTCCATCTAGTGGAGTGTTTGATTGTTCTGCATGTGAAATAAGAAATAGTTTTCAGACCATTTAACACGCTAGCACGCTAATGCAACATGGCATAGAGGTTAGAAATTATTGAGTTAGAGTTACACAAACCGCCTTCGGTCCTGCCTGCTGGTAGAGTCACTGCAGTACCTTACACAGCCGTGGCGGTGCCAGCGAGCACCATCACACAGTGCAGTTTTACACACATAGCTCCGCTAAAGATGTGAAAATGGCGGAGCTACAAATGCTTCTGGAAGAAGAAATTCCTGCAGGACGAAGCGCTCTATTAGACAGTTTTACGAATTTGGAACGAGTCGCTGAATACTGCGAGAGCAACTATGTCCAGGTAGGCTTATTTAAAAATCAAAAGTTTACTTAAATACCCGGTGTTGTGTCACATACTTGGCGACACTACGGTGATGCTCGCACTAACTGTGGCTAATGCTGCCGATGTTGCTACCTAGCATCAGCTAAAAGGCTAAATTACCCTAATGTCAGCGCATTAATACAATGTTAACACACGGTTTATCGCATAATTGTTGTCATGACGTGTTAGCAGCGCGCTTGAGCAAGTTTCCCTTCGACACAACGCTGTGTGTGACCGGTTTGTACGTGTATGTAAGGCTATGGCGTGAGCTTTCGTTAGCGTTTTAGCCCCGCATCTGCTAGGGTCCAAAATCTATAGTTGTATGTTCAACATTAATTTCTCCGCTCTATTTTCGATCCTACGTTGCTGTCATCGCGACCAGTCGATGTGGAACTAGATTACCAGTCAAATTAATCTCTAATGAGCGCTGGTTGACATGAGATAACCACTGATTTATGATGTGGGACCGTCACTGCTGCAGCCTCGTAATGAAATGATGCACTCAAGTCTCAGAGGCAAAAAATTAAATTACATGTGTTGATATTCTTCTACTTTTGTGTTGAAGAGAAGGTAACACATTAATCTGTCACGTTGCATTTTCGTGTTTTACAAATGGCTGCTGATTTGCATAAATTTCTGGTCGTGTGGGTAGAGGAGCAAGTCGATCATTGAGCTTTTCACAGCCAATTTATTATAATCTATATGCATAGGTGTTTGAAACACATGGATATCATTTCAACATTCATAGCATTCAATTGGAAGTGTTATTGTAACACATTGTACCATCATGTATAAAAAGATATTCTATATGTTTTTAAGAACAACAGTGGTCATTGCTTGCCGAGACCACTTGACCATCTCAATTCTGAATTGTAAGGATGCTTACCCCAGTATCTGTGTGTTTTGAGAATTTAACATATAGTTAAAGAGCATTTTATTGGATATGTTCTAAGATACTACCGGCTGATAACACCAGTACTTCGGATGGCGTCCCAGTGTTTTCAACCTCATTGTAATTTCTTTTTGTCAATTGTTTTGTTCATAATTTTCATGGAAGCGTTTCATAGACTGGGTCTTCAGGGTTGGGTTTGGTGGTCTTAGGTTATCATCTATGCTCTCTGAGAATTTGTTTTAAATTTAAATTTACCCGTAGGTGATTGTAAACTGGTACTGGTTTGGTTGGTGCCAAAAATTGTTAGTTAGACCTGGATGACTGAGAACCTACACAGACATGCCTAAGTATAAAGTAGCTCAAAATGATGATCCGGGTCTCCACTTACAAAACAACCGTATTAATTTGGTTTAAGGAGTGCCCACAATTGGACCAGTGCTAGTTATAGAGTGAAAATATCACCTTGTTTTTGTTTTTTGTTTTTGGTTTTTAATTAACAGTGCATTTCCTCTTACTGGCTTGCAAACACTAGTCAGGCCCATGATGGATCATCAGATATTACTCAACCAGTCTAAATATGTTTGGACTATTTGGATAAGGCTGATAACTGTGTGTGTCAGAAGGAAAACGTTTTAAAGGCTTTTGATCTGGGTTTTTTTTTTTTTTTTTTTGGTTTAACTTGGATTTCAGTTGGGGTAGGTGGACAATGGAGAATCTCCTGAATTATTTGAAGTAAATGGTCTCCGGATACCACTTGGAGAAGGCACACAGCATTTCTTAAATTGTTTACTATCTGGCTTTGGCTAATAATTCTGGCCATGACTGTATAAGGTGTGTTTCTGAAAAACACCTAGTTGAGTTGCAACTAAAATAAAACGTTCCTGGTGTCATTTTTCAGTGGTTATGATAATTTCAACATTCCAATAATCTATAACATATGAGAGAATATTTTCAGCTCCAGTAATTTTAGGAGAGGTTTTGACACAGTGAAACTGGAATCTGACATCCCTAATGAACAGGGCTGGTCAGGTCTGACAGGTTTTCCCGTGGAGGAGGAGGCAGTTTTAGCTCTTGGATGATGGCAAGCTGCCCTGGTTTTTTCCTCACCCTGTAAGGTTTACTAGACTGCTCTCCAGTGGGTATTACCACTAATAAGACTGCACTATTCATTAGAGGTTTTATATTGGGATACTTGATCTCTCTTCCTCAGCTTCAATCCACATCCATACCCAGCCTTGTCGTGTCTTTAAGTCTTGTAACATTAGTCACGTGGGGATCTACTCACTTGTTGAATTTGTGCCTTAAGCATGCTTTAGGGCTAACTGCTGCAATTCTTGAACTTCTCCACACTTGTATTTACCCATAGTTTGTGTGTGAGCTGAGGTTGCTGTCATCTAAACATGCATTAAACCAAATGTTGGAATCTTAAATATGGAAAAATGTCAAGACAAATTGCAAAAGGACAACTTCAAATTTTGTTCATAAAGTTTGTGGATTTATTTATATCATTATTTGCATCACTGTGTACTTTTACAGTGAGTTTTTAACTTGTTGACAGTTGCTTTCACAATTTTAGTGAAACAATCTACCTTCCCTCACAATTAATTCTAGTCAGTCACATTGTCTGAATTAATAAGCAAGTTTCATGGATTCACTTATTCACCTCTGCTTGGTGAGGCTGGTCTGACACTAGCTAAGGTGTATGACCTGAAGATACAATGTTTTTCCCACAGTCTTGGTAAATAACAAAATGCATATGGAGTATTTATTAGAGCAACTACAGTTGGATGGATGGTGGAATTGTTGCATCCTAAGTGTGCACCATTCTATTCATGCATTAGAATTTTAATCTGATTAATTTTACAAATTACACACAGTTACCCTTTAATTTTGACAGCCATTACATTAGTAAGCCTTGAGCAACCCCTTGAGCTTATCTGTCCCCCTCATCACATTCCATTTTAATGAGTTATATAAGATCAGTTAGTAACCTTAAATCCACAACACTGCTGCCCACTCTGTCAATTGTTCACTAGTTTATTTTATAAATTTTCTGATGCAAGATTAAGATAGATTGTGCTGGTTTCATAACTCTTCCCACATTCTGTTTCACACTAAAGGAAGCAAACATGTTTCTGCTCCTGATGTTTCATATTTAACTACTGTCAACACTCTTTGTTTCCTTTATTGGGCTTCTTCAAATTTTAAATTGACATATTCTCAAACAACTATGAAAAGCAGCAGCAGATCAGTTTTTATGCCATGTCAAACGTTAATGGTTTATGGTAAGTATTACTCCACCATCTTGTCATATTCTAAGTCAAATTCATTACTACATTAACAAACAACAGATGTGTCCTCAAGGGAAATGATTCCTGCTCAGTGGTTCCTCTCATGTTAAATTTGGATGAGATTTACATACAAGGCTGCACAAGTGTGCTGTGGTCAAATCAGGCACTGAACCAATGATGTATTTTTCATCTTTTCACAAATAAATTCTGCTTTTATTATGTTGTTGTGTTGTAGTTAGAATAGCCAATCGCATATAGTCGGCAGATAGTGTGTTTATTTATTGGTAAGTTGATCGACAATCACCAGGTCAAATGTCTGTGTACGTTTTAGCAATAACGTTTTGTTTTATCCTGGTGAGACGATAAAATGTCTAAAGTATATCAATCCTGCCCATGCCAAACAGGAATTCCAGTTGCAGGTTAGGTTGTGCTGAATATGATGGAGATGATTTTCAGTTGCTTGATTATTTAGTTTCAAAAATGGTGCGCTGTGCAGATTTTGGTAAAATCAGCAAACCATATAATTGCATTTTATTCAAACACTGTTTAATTTTTACAGATAAGAATTCTGCACATAATGTATTGACTTTCCTGACTGCAGCTGCCTCAAATTAGTTTCAGAAGCTGTTGCGTGTATGTCAGGGAACAGTAAAGTAGCTCACATCACTGCAGTACGGTATCTTATTTGTGTAATGCTATGGGAGATTTACGAATTGAACTGATTTACAAACAGGCATATTGTCAGTCCTTCTTTTAACCCTTTTTGGTTTGTGGCTGGTGAAGCTTAACCGTGGATTTACTTTCAAATGAAATGACGCAGTCAGTGTTCAATCAGGACTCAAAAGCTACTGCAGCTAAGTTATGGTCATGAAAATTGAGTGCTGATGTGAGACATCTGCTTCATAGATTTGTTTCAGGCTGCAACTTATTATGGTTTTTAGTA
Source organism: Cynoglossus semilaevis (assembly GCF_000523025.1). Classification (NCBI taxonomy): domain Eukaryota; kingdom Metazoa; phylum Chordata; class Actinopteri; order Pleuronectiformes; family Cynoglossidae; genus Cynoglossus; species Cynoglossus semilaevis. The sequence goes on from NC_024320.1 coordinate 11,571,446, forward strand.
TTTATTACAGCACATACAGCAAGTTCTATTTGTACATAGTACAAAAGATCAAGATAAAACAACAAGGATATTAAATCTAATAAAATCTAGGAGCAGGGACATCATTTGGTTTTGATTTTTTTTAAATAAAATGCTTTAACATCAACTATAATTGATATATTTGCATATTTACTAAACGCTAACTAAGCAAAACACTGTTCTGTGTTATTAGTAAAAGAAAAGAAGCAGTTTGGAAGCAGGAACATTAGCTGATCCATCTGCTGTTTGATGTTCCAGTCAAAATGTGCTCTGCCCACAGCTCGACCAGTAGCTTTTCTCTTTCACTACCACTGCATCTGTGCCATAAGTTATCCTAAATGTAGCAGTTGCCCTTTCTTATACTATTTTTTTTTTTTAATTGTTTCATAGTTTCCTGTCGGTGGTTTTGGCACAGAAGTATTTGAGGCATTTGTTTCCTTTTTTATGTCTGTGCCACAGATGTCACTAATTTCTTTTCTCCTTCAGTCTCCAGACAAGCAGAGGGCACTGGAGGAGACCAAGAACTACACAACCCAGTCTCTGGCCAGCGTAGCTTACTTGATCAACACACTTGCCAACAATGTCCTGCAGATGCTGGACATCCAGGCCTCCCAACTCCGCCGCATGGAGTCCTCCATAAACCACATCTCACAGGTCAGAAACAACATGTGAAGCTAAAACCATTGGTTTCTCCACTAAAACAGAAAAGTCAGTTCTATCTGTCAACTCCATTTCCAATTTGATACACCATGTATTATGTACATTTGGCCTTGATGTACATACTGTATAAATGATTGTGTTATTGATTAAGAGACTAAAATAATTTTTCAACAATGTGTTTTTGACTATTTGAAAGGATATTCAAAAGAACAGGGAATGTGAAACAGTCAAAACAGTTAAATGAACATAGTGGTAAGAAAGTAAACTGCAATATCAACGTGAAAAAAAGAAAACATTTTCTTCTTATCTCCAGACGGTGGACATTCACAAAGAGAAGGTAGCGCGGCGGGAGATTGGCATTCTAACCACCAACAAGAACACTTCCCGCACACACAAGATCATTGCCCCAGCCAATCAAGAGAGGCCTGTCCGCTACATCCGCAAACCCATTGACTACAGCCTATTGGACGACATGGGTCATGGAGTGAAGGTAGGCATTTGTTTTTCCCTCCTCCCATCTTTTACTTTGTCCCTAGAATGTTCAAAATACAATAATGACCGCTCAAATTGTCAAATTGGTTTATTGTGGGCTTTTTCTGCTGAATATTGACTGTAATGGATTCGTAGAGGTCAAACAGCCATTTGTGGGTTTCAGTGACAGGTAACATTAGAGAAAAATCAATGACAGAGGCCTTTTGCTGGGCTCAGAAATGTCACCCTGGACAAAAATTCAGCTAAATATAACTTCTGTTTTCGAAACAGTACCTGGACAAGACTCAGAAGTTTCTCTCCAGCTGTGATTCTGACAAATAAAAATTAACGAGGTGGCTGCTTCTAGAAAGCCAGTTTCCTATTTAAGCTTTTGAACAAAGACAGGGATGTTTCTCTGAGGGATTAAAAGAATGCAACTTCCTCATATTTAACACTGGACCATTGTTTCTTGAATCGTAACAAGCCTGGTTCTATGAACCCTATGCATGAATGGATGTTGTTTTTCTATCTTCCTTCTCGCACTAATCTTCTGATCTCTCCTCTCTTCGTATGCTTTCGTAACTCTTTTGTCTTTGTAACCTTTCCTAGTGGTTGCAAAGGTTTAAGGTAAGTTGTTGGAACATTGAGTTTAGACTAAGCGGGTGATAATGTGTGTTTCTGAATGGCTTGATTCCTCCCTGCATCAATTCCTGTACTTGATTCTGTACTGTATAAGTTTGTGTCTTTTGTTTGCTGTTAAATTCTTTTCATGAGTGAAATCAATACAACTTTCACTGCTCACTGCAGTCTATATGAGCCAATCATGAAACATCTGTAGGTTAAACTGACAGATGTGAGAGATGTATTGATTGTTTCTTCTTCCCATGTCAAAATGACAACTTTATTGTTTAAAGGTAGATACATGTTCTGATTTTTGTAGTGTATAGTCATTTTTCTCTCTTTTATTTTGGAAATGAACTATAGTAAAACAAGAAATGATCCCTCACTGTGTCCTCCTACTACAGGCCAGTGCTCAGAATATGAAGACTGGAGGAGGTGGACTCCCTCGCACTAACCCACCCACACAGAAGCCTCCCAGCCCACCCATAACAGGCAAAGGGACTCTTGGGTATGTTAACTGTGCCAGCACCTTGATGCATGTTCTGGTGGATGTAGGAGGAAGACTTCGTCATTAGCACAATGTATGTTTAGTCATTCGAATAGATTCATGTCTTCTGGTTGATGAATTTCAGTTGGAGTTTCCATCACTGTGGTCATTGCATTTTGGCTATGCTGGAAAAGACTTTTTTTTACCTAAAGCTCCACAGTTCAATTCAATTCAATCCAATCTGCAGCACACACCATGACACATATTTTTTTGCATCTCATTTCTGCCTTGAGCAGCAGAGAGTCTTCAATCTGCAGCACACACCATGACACATAGAGCATAAAATAAAATAGGGACACAGTAAATACTTGACAGGTTAGTGACAGTATAAATCTTGTCCAACATGCTTTTTTGGTACAAGATACAGTCAAACAAACACAAAAGCTTCAAGTTGTTGTGTCTAACAAAATTGTGTTATGACATTCTACAAGCAAATCAGTGTTCCAATTTCAACTAAAAGAAATACCCAAACACTTTAGTCCTATACATTGTATTTCTGTTTGCAACCTGCAAAAAAATAAAACAAACTCAGTTCTTTGGTCTCATGCAAAAGAAAGAAAAAGAAGCAAATTTAGAAAGAGAGTAGATTTTCTGCAGATGACTTTTATAAATTATTTATTTTAGGTTATAAATGTTTTCGTAAGTGGGCTTGAATTTGTGTGATGTTTATATAATATTTTGAGTCCTGTGTGTTGACTGAAGTTGTTTAGTGCATCACATTTTGCTGTGTCCTCGTCACCCATATGATCTTTCTGGGTGTCAAATCTTGTTTGTGTTTCTTGGGGAGAGAAAATGTGTTTATGTAATCAATGTGGTCCTTTTCCATTGCCCCCAAAGTCTGTCCTTGAGCTGGTAATTTGGTTCATGTCTTAATTGATAAGGTGTGTTTCAGTGTGGCTGTCTCTTCAGAACTCATGATCAACCACAACTCCAGCTCTCCATGATGCTCTTTCTGCTGCAGCCTCTGGCTACGAGCAGAAGTGTGACTTGTGATTTTGATTTCATTGGTTCTTTTGTGTTACTTTCTGTTCATCGTTTTTTTTTTTTTTTGTGACCAAATCCACCCACTTCTGGCTGCCCCATATTCCTCAAACCAACGGTTTGCCACAACAGCAGTGCTCAGAGATGGGTCGTCCCTCTGTACAGTATCAGTTGAGAAATTACAAGCAATTCAAATTATTCAGGATACAGATTAATGAACCAATTCCCATCTCCCACTACCCACAAGGATCTCACCAGTTTATTGCTTCTGTCCCCTTAAAGATCATCTTCCCTTTCTTTGAGTTAGCAGGGTCGTGTCTCTTAGCCTATATATTATGGTAGGAATAACCTTAGCATGAGGCTCACTTCATGAAAAGTAAATGCCTTTCCATCCAAAATCTGCAATGGGCTCCGAACCTAACTGTTACCTTATCATGACAACAAAAAACTTGTTTGTATAAGTGGTTTAGAGGCCTCGGCAGCCACAACAATTTTATCCTAACCTCGCCTGTTCGACAGCACATGTGGACCCCAACTAGCCCCCGATGCTCACCACCTGTTATTCCCAAATTTTTAAGTTTGCACTTGTTTGTTTCTTGCTCTTCTCCTCTCCTCCCCCCTCTCACACATCTGTGTGGATGTCCCACTAACCCCCTCCCAACCTCCTCGACTCTTGTCCTCCTGACCCTCTCGCAGGCGCCATTCCCCTTATAGGACGCTCGAGCCGGTGCGTCCGCCCGTTGTCCCTAATGACTACGTCTCAAGTCCGACGCGCAACATGACGCTCCCCCAGCAGAGCCCTGCACGCACTGCATCCGTTAATCAGAGGAACCGCACATACAGGTACCCCGTTCCCTGTTCCCAGCATGCCGCTCCACTCGAACAAGCCCCTCCCTTTATTCTACTTCTACCCCTTTTTCTTCTGCTGTCATGCAACAAAAAAATGAGCCAGCATCTTAAACTCTTTCCTGTGAAATATTATTAAAACGTGTTGTTACTTCTACTACATTGTTTTCCCCTAATCTCACTATTTTATCATACATTTTTAAATCTTCTGAACAAGTCTAGAGCATCTAGACTATCATCCTTCTCCCATTCTAATATGTAGATGTTAACATAGGCCTGATAATAGGCCTCACGACTTTACTCGACTCCCCTCTCAGCACAAATCTTTATCTGATCCACCCCATTTACAGTTCATCCTTCACAGCCTTTCCTTCTGTCCAAGGAAAAGTCTACTACATGTGATGCTTTCTGCTTTTTGTACCGTCATATCTCTGTCTTTGTTTTGAGGCGCTTCAGTGTCACCTTGTGTTATATGTCCTCGGTGGGGCTTCTTTCTGTTTTATTATAATCATTGGGGCGTGGTCAATTCCAAGGCACCAGGGCTCACATTAACACATCGGTGCTCATGAGTCACCACGTTATTATTTTTGAATTAATCTTAGAAGTCAAGAAATGGTACATGACAGGGTTAAATCACATTAAGTTTAATAAAATCAGTAAGTTATTTTTTTAGCTGTCTGTTTTGCAGGACCATATACCAGGATGATGACATTTATCATTTCCTATTTCCTTACCCTTTTCCTGTGCCCTTGAATGACACAATGGTCTTAACTCTGACTGAGCAGTGAAATACAGTGGATATAAAACACTCCTGTTAGAAGGCCAGCTTGTTAAAATACAGTATTTAATTATATATGCCTTTCCTTTCCTGAAGAAATACAAACATTTAGACACATTGTCTAAATGTATTAAGTGTGTGACAATGTGAGTGAGTTGTTTGCTACCCTACCATCAGCAGTGGCAGCAGTGGTGGCAGCCATCCCAGTAGCAGTCGCAGCAGCAGCCGAGAGAACAGCGGCAGTGGCAGCGTGGGAGTTCCAATAGCTGTGCCCACACCGGCACCACCTTCTGCCTTCCCAGGTAACCTCCGCTTTCTTTTTTTCCTGCATAAAGTGATTGTCTAAATCAACTAACTAGACTAATCTCTGTACTGCATACACAAGATCTGTCTTTCTGAGCAGTAATGTGTGAAACCCTGAATCTGCTACCATACCTCTCTTTCTCTATACTAATCTTGACTTGACTCCTTCAACCATCACTTCTCTCTTTCTGTATTTTTTTTCTTCTGCACACCCCTGACCTGTAAACACCGCAGGTTCTGCCCCAACCCCGTCTAACACGGCCAAACCTTCCCCCAACACCTCCACTACTGCCACTACTCCTGGGCCACCTAACTCAGCCCTAGACAGCCCCCAACAGGTCTCTAACCCCGTAGAGATCCCGCCTGTACCTCCGCCCCTTCCCCAGCTCCCTGCTACCACAAACCCCTCTGGCACAGGCCCTGCTACTTTTGGCAACCCTGCACAAGGTGAGTGTGACTTAGTGGGAGAAGCTCACCCAGTTCTTTGCACACCTTCATTCCTGCCTCCTCCACCCAGATTTGGTCATGTGCTGTTGTATCATCACCCATAAATGACAGTGGTATTATTAAGGCTTGTGGAGCATTGTGTTTACCTAAGACACACCGCCCTGATGGTTGACTAACTCAAATGAGCTCTAGCCAATAAAAAGACTGAATAGGACACTGAAATTACATAGCAAATCGGAAATACACAGCAGTGTGAGGTGTTTTAGGGTTTATCCATGTTGCATCTATATGTATATTTGATTAGAGGTGTTATTTGTATTTTTTTAATAAACGTGAACTTTTATCAACTTAATATATGACAAATTCTATTATTAAGTATGTTTCATACTTAGTGTTTGTTTTATGAAAATTATCAACATACATCACTCCGGTTATTGTGCTGCTGCTGCTCATGGAATCACCAGTCATTTGTCACAGATCTCGTCATCTCCCTGTGTTCATCTTTAATGACCAAGTCTAATGCTAAAAAGTATTTGCAGGGAATGTGTCTTTTATGTGTATTATTTTATTACTTCTTGTATTTATTTCAGTGCTACTTTGATTTTTATTGTATATACAGTTAATATGTAGCAAAATGCTGATGTTATTTGGAACCAGGGTCATACAAAAATATGATATGGAAGCTCTGCTATATTTTATTTATACATTTTATTTTAATTATACAGTCCATGAAAAGAGATTTTTTTTTAATAAATCTGGATTCTAGTTAAATCCAGTCCAAAGTCTTCCTGCTGTTTTGAGTGATAACACTTTGCTGCCCCCTGCTGATCTCCCCTCAGGTTCTCAGTTCTACAGCATGAACCGCCCTGTGCAGCAGCCACAGAGCCAACAGGTGGGAGGCTCCTTGCCATACCGTCGACCGTCGTCTGTCACCAGTCAGCCCAGCATGACCCACAACCAGAGCCAGCTCAATGGTGGGCCACACTTTGTCCAGAACCAAGGTACGTCTGTACACGCTAGGCCATAAAACCACAATTACCTCCAGGTTTTGCATCTGAGAAAGCAGTTTGACAGTGTTTTTCTTGCTGCTACACTAGTGTATGTTGCCGTTATTGTGCTGTTAGCATGTTAGCATTTCTGCATCATGTTGTAAAGATTGTGTGTGTGTGTGTGTGTGTATATATATTAATTAGTACATATATATACACACACACTCACATTTAAATCTTTCTATTATATTTTTTTTAATATAAAACTAAACCCAGTAGTCTTGTGTATTTCAGGTCTGTACTGGGCTGAAATCACTGTCCAATCGTTCTTCTTTGTGACATTACTATTTCTGTTTTTTTTTTTTTAATTATTAACCTCCTGTTGCTTTTTCAAATGTTTATTCTGATCAGGTTCTTTCTTGTCTTTGCTCTTTTAACTCTCGCCTGCACCACCTCTGTTTCTTTGTCCGCATTTTGTTTTTTATTATAATTTTTAATTCTTTTTATTTAATATTTTTGTTTGGGTGAAAGCAGTCCCCCTCGCTCCTCCTCCCCCCTCCATGCAGATCACCCCTCAGCTGCCTCTGATGGGCTTTGTGGCCCGTGTTCAGGAGACGAGTAAGTGGTTTCTTGCTCCTCGCCCTCTACGCATGTTCCGCCGTTAACCTCAGATCTGTCTGACTCTGGAAATATTTGGTGCATGAGTACTTGGAAGATTTATCCTCAACCTCAGCTTATTCTAAATTATCATTATTTAAATCTTAGAGAAGGTGTTGTAGTTTCTTCTATGTGCTGTTGTCTTTTTTTTAAACTTCTAAACTGTATATTCTGTGAAGGTGAAACAAAAACATGATATAATGATGCATGTTTTTTTTTATTAATGTATGTCAAATCTATTTGTGGACTTTCTGTTCTTGGAGCAAATTATCACCCATCAAACCATAGAGTGTTTTCATACAGAGAACTTGATTTAACAAACTATTAATTTCCAAACAAAAAACTCCAACAGTATGAATTTCTGTACTGGTAGCTCCCTCATCCACTGATCTATTAATTGAGTCACATCTTTCTTGGTCTCTATGGAAGCACTTTGAGAAAAAGAAAACAGATTCTCTTTTTATTTTTGTCCTCAGCCCTTTGTGCATGGAGCATGTTTTGCCTCTGTTTCTTTCCTATCATCTATGATATCGTCCCTCCCTAGTTAATGAAATCATCAGCTCCTTTTTAAGACCTTCATATGTTTTTATATATTTTCCCTGCCTATAGTCTCAGACGTGCCGCCCCCACCTCCTCCAACAGAAGAGCCAGTGTTTGAGGAGTCCACACCTCCCCCGCCTCCCCCGGAGGACTACGATGATGAGGACGATGAAGAGGAGTCTGCAGTGGTGGAATACAGCGACCCCTACGCCGAAGAGGATCCACCATGGGCCCCGCGCAGTTATCTAGAAAAAGGTCTGCCATCTTTTTCTGGGTCAAAAACTTAACTCGAGTTGATGGTCATTCTTCTGCTCATGGTGCACAGATATATATATAAATATAAAAATATAGATTATAAACTATATGGACTATAAAAAAGGAATAAATATGTGTACTTGACTGGTCCAGGGTTAGAAAGTGACAGTCTGTAAAGAAAGACAAGATATGTTGAAAATGTCAGTGCAAAACCTCTTCATTGACTCCAGAGGGGTATTCTGATGTTCAAACTGAACAAAAGGAGCAGGAGCATGGAAAAAGATTATCCTCAAATTCCCAACAGTAACCTTTCCACTTTTCCCCCTCAGTGGTGGCAATCTATGACTATGCTCGGGACAAGGAAGACGAGCTTTCATTCCAAGAGGGCGCCATCATTTATGTGATCAAGAAGAACGATGACGGCTGGTACGAGGGGGTGATGAACGGCACAACGGGGCTCTTCCCTGGAAACTACGTGGAATCCATCATGCACTACGCTGACTGAACTACCACCGAATCATCTGAGAGGAGCGTGTGATGGAAAAGGGTTAGGAGAAGAGAAGAGCCAAGACTTTGATCAGGTAGCGTATGATCAGCTCTGTTTGAAGAGAAGAGGCAGGAGGAGGAAAGTTACGACACGACGAACTGAGAAGTCCAGTTTAAACTCTCGAAGTAGTCTCTATTGTAAAACAACCACTATTCTGAGTATATCCTTCCCTTTCATATTTCTTTTCTTTATGTGACTAAGGACTGGAAAAGGTGATGGAATGTTTTTGTATTCTGAGAGTTTTGAGTTACATTACCAAACCGCCACTTTTATTTTTGTCTCATTTCGTTACATTTAACCAGTTCGCCCTTACTTCAAACCAACAAGTAAAGGAGCAGTTAGATTTGGCCGACAAGTGGCATTCATTCAGGATTTTCATTTACTGCAGCCTCGGAGATAACAAAGGGCTGTAGAAGAATGTCTTCATGTTGGAAAAAAAAAATACTCCTGACAGAACTTTGAGTTAGGTACCTCAGCAGGGAGCGTGCCAAAGCTGACATTTAATCACTAAGATAAGCACATGAAACGTCTAAAAGTGACGCGCTAAGTCACAGCAAACAGAACGTCCCAGAAGTGCTTTAAATTTATTGTTCTTTAATGGGCAGATTATTATCTGACATGTTTTGCGCCACTTATTATGAGACAGAGGCTTTACATGAAGGGGATGAGTTTAGTCACTACATACATTTGGTCAGTGTCTTTTTAGGATCTGGCACTGAAGTGAAAAAGAAAAGACAAAGATCCTGACTTGGACATTGGTCTGTTTCTTGAAGCCTTTTTCTTCAGGTATTGTCACGAATTTAAGAAGGTTTTTTTTGTGACATTAATGGTTTGCAGTGTTCATAAAGAATTTGACAAATGTTTACTTAATTTGTTTTTGGGGTGGTTGGTACAAATGGGTCCAGAAAGTTTTTGAGAGAGTGCATGGTAGAACAAGAAAAGAAAAAAAGACTATTGAAAATATCTTAATTCTTTAAGGTATCAGTGTCGGAAGTGGCCTTTCATGTAAAGAAAAACAAAAAGTAAAACAAACAAAAAAAAACCTCCAGCCTTTGGAAAACTTAACACTCACATAAAAGAGGCCACAAGTTCAGCGATTGATTTTGGTTGCACTCAGGCAAAAGAAGACATTGTTTTCCATTTGGTTTACTTTTCAGTTTTACTTTTCAGAATAAGCAAACGCATTGTCTCCTTTGCTCCGTTGAAACGAACAACTAAACCTTAAACACTATTTCCTGGTGCAACACCTGACATCAACACACACAACTACCTTCATCCCGTGCTTTCAGACTGGTACCTAGTGCCCTCTAGCGGCCAAACTTTACTTTAAACTAGACAAATGCAATAAATGAAAAGACTGAATCAGTAATGACGTGGCCTCTGATGGTTGGGCCAGTGATGCATTTAAGTCATTTCTAAGACACTCGTGCCATATTAAGGTGTGTGTTGCTGCTGGGAGGATAGGTCAACATCAGTTGCAATAATCTGGCCAGAGTGAGTCAGATGGACTTTGAACTACAAACCTTTTTTTTTCTGTTTTCCATTTTCTTTGACTTAAAAGCACATACATTTGTAGTATAAAGGTGTAGAAGAAGAAATAATATAAATGTGAGATGTATTATGTCCTAAAAGAAAGAAAAAAGAAAAAAACAGGACATGCTGAATATGAAAAGAAGCCAGCTGTTGTGTTGAAATGGTTTTAGCCGTCGCAAGCTCCACATAGCGTCATTTCCTCCACGCTGTTTCCACTACGCTCAGACGCCGGGTGTTTGCGAGAGCTCAGTGCTTGTACTTACGTCAAAATCTTTATTTTCTATTAAAAAAGAGAAATATTAACAAGTGGGACTGTATGTGAGTCTTGCATGCCATTGTTCTTATCTGTACTGGTGTCCCAAAAACCCTGTGTGGCGACTTCACCCATTCTTTAAAGACCAGGTAACACCAGCCTCATCCAAAGAGACTGTACAACTTTACTTCAAGCCCACGTCCAAGGAGTCGTCTCTGACTCGTTGGGTGAGAATAGAAGGGAAGGGGAAGACGGTTTTCCTCCCCCTGTCAGTAGCCTTCATGTGGTGGATAGTGGATTCAGAGGCCCTTTTGTGTGCAATGCTGCAGAACCATGCAGACAAAGAACCATAATGTGTGGGAGCAGTGAGGAAAAATGGGAAAAAAATGTACCACTCGTCATTCACTGCACAGCCTGACTTTTGTTCCACAAAAGTGAAAAAAAAAACAAAAAAAAAACAACAACAGAAGGCCGGCAGGATTCACAGCCCCTGGAGTATCAGACAGACAACCCTCGGCATGTCGAGTTTAACAGTCCATGATGCCATTGTGTTGCACAGTTAAAGTTGAATTGCAGAAGTATCATATTTGTAAAATCATGAGAACAAATAAAAATTATAAAGCTTTACAGTGGCGTTGTGTCTCACTGCTTGTCTGTCTTTCTGTCCATTTGTGTTTAGTCTCAAATGCAGATCAATAAGAAGGAACCCTGGTGGTTGTAGATTATTTTCCAGCAGCCATTTGCCAGTAAAGCGATCTTTGTGTAGATTACCCAGATTTGCATTTCCTGAACACAAAACACATGGAATTATTACAGACCCCCCATGTGCACACACACAATCATTGGACTGAATTGATTTTGACATTTTCATAATGAAAACAATATGAAAATGTTGTAATTTAAATTGTCAAATGACTACTTTTGAAAGTCACTATAATTAAGCATTTTATTTTCTTATCTTCATAAGATAAATGTCTTTAAATCACTCAGTTCATGTGAAGAAATAGCCCTGCTAGTGCCTTGTCTTAGGATGACGTTGGACATTACGTTTTTAAGCCATTTGGTGGCAGTGTTCTGTGTATGTATTTAAATATGTATTTATTAAATGATTGCATATTATTAAACCATTATTAAACCAATTCTCTAAGTCTCCAGATATTAAACGTTTTAATTGACTGTTGATAGTTTTTAAACTAAAAACTATAAAACATTCACAGTATACAAGGACATTTCTAGAGACAAAAGATTGAGATGTTCTGTAAAAATTAAGGAAATTTATGAAAATGTGATATTTAAAATGGAGGGATTAAATAATCTCCAAGGTATTACAGTCAATCACTACAATTTTCTTTAGAAATGTGGAAATATGCCTCTGTCTTGAGTTTTGACAACTTGAAAGCAGAAGACAGGTGGAATTTATTTTTTAAGCATGGGAGAAGAAAAGAGAGAGAATAAGAGTTCCTCAGAGTTCCAGAGCAGCCACAATGAAATCACAGTGGAAAGTGGACTGATCTTTGCTTGTGCAGACAGGATTGGCACGGAAATGAGGATAATACAGAGAGAGGGAGATGTGTGTGAGAGGGATTTTTGTATTTGGTCTTACGGTTCAGGACCCGGGGGAGGACAAGTTCTGACAAACCCTATTACAGTGTTCTGACATTCACTTTACCTCTGCCCAGGCTGTGGGAGAAGCTGCAGCTTCTTGTCTTCTTCAGAGGTTCCTGGGATATCTAGAAAAAAAGTGCTTTAACTTTTATAAGTCCTGATATGTTTGGATATGTTCACTTAATGTTTTTTTTTGTACAGAAAAGGTGCACATAATGTAAAAATGTCTCATTTCTCCTTAACATGACTAACTTTGAGCTTGGACTTTAGGTGTACAAAAATAGAAAACCTGAGCCAAAATACACAAACACACTGAAATGCTTGCAGCATGTAAAAAAAAAAAATTGTAAACAGGAAATGACAAGAATTATGGGTAAATATGATTCTGGAAATAAGCCAAAATTTAGGCAGAAAAAGCTGAGGGATAAGTACGAATACTATATGTAGCAACAAAAAATCCCAAGATTAATCTAAAGAAATAGTCTGTGCAGTAGTTTTAAAAATAATTAAATTGTTAAAACTGAAACAGAAAGTATTCATGTAATACTGTATAATGACAATGACATGTATAGAAGGAGGGGAAAAATAGCTGAGAAAAAGCTAATAGTTAGCCAAAACAAAGGTACATTAACATCTTTAGTTTAATTGTTTTGTAGTGATGTAGCACAAGTTTGCACACGAACAAAGTAGTGAAATGTGTGCCCTGATATTGGGCTCAAACCACATTAATACACAACTGCCTCTTCAGACTGTGGACGTGCAGGGTTAGGGTAATAGGCTGAGGAATGCATAAAGCCTGCTGGTGTGTGTGCGTACGCATGTGTGTGCAGCATCTGTCATCATGTGAAGCCTTTCTTTC
>NC_024320.1:11584384-11593454 GCF_000523025.1 Cynoglossus semilaevis
AGGTGTCAGTGTGGCCAACGTGTCTGAGCAGAGACTCAAATCTACATAGAAAACATATCCATGCAGATGTAACTCACTGCACTGGTTACACTTTAGACTTCTCCATAAAATCCCCAGAAGAGTCAATTGTGTAGATATATCTTCCTGTTACAACCAAATTACACTTTTGAACAAAAGAATATTAGCAGGAATAGCGTCTTAGCAACGTAACATTTTTGGGGAAAGTTTCACAGGTAGAACTCCTAAACCTTTTTATTAAATATTTTAGAAATTTAAACTGAATTCAAAGTATTACTCCTAATCCTTTTCTCAACGTGTTGGATTATGTAGTGCTGTAGTATCTTTTGACTAATCCAGTTTTCAGTTTAGAAAACCCGTGACTCGTCGTGCTTTAATTTTGAAAAGCCAAATTCCGGGAACTAACGTTTGCCACCAGTCTCTAACTTAACAACGCTCCACTCCTCACAGTCTGCCGTGCGTCTGAACGCAGACAATCCGTCACGCAGGTGGACAGGCGGCCGGTGAGCACGGGTTTCCCTCAGTGCATGAACTGCTGGCCATGAAACTCCTGCTTTAAACGTCGGACAGGATTCCACCTACACTTCTCCCAGTTACCAAAATATCGTAAAAGAAACTTCTTCAGTCAGGATGCGTGGACGCGACAGGTGGTGGACACTGAGCTCGTGGAGCTGCACCTCCATCCTGCTGCTGCTGCTGCTGATCCCAAACATCAAATCACAGCAAAGAGGTAAATAAATGAAATTTTAATATATATTTTATGATCTGTGAAGAAAAGAAAGTAATGTGGAGGGGGTTTAGAGATGACTGAAATAATGCAAAAACTTCTCTAAAAGTCGCAAACATTTTCAGCCCCTTGCTTATAAAACTACCACTAGCACTGTAGGGCTGTACACCTCCAACAGTGAGAGGACCCAGGTGTTACATTACGCCTTAATATGAAACAGTTTTACACAATACAACAGCATGTGTTTTTTTTTTTTGGTTTGTTGTTTTTTCTCCCCCTCTGTTCCCTGCCTTCTTGTCATTTCAGTAGCCTTTGTTTGCATTTCCAATTTTCTTGCTGTCCAAGTCGTCATCTGCACTACTTTACTGTGATTAACTCATCCTGATTATTGAAATACTATTTTTTTTCTATGTTAGTATTAAGTTATCTTAGAAATGTTATTCTGACATTTAAGCATCAGTGCTGGAGTTGCTAACCCGGTTTCATGCAACTGCACGGTTGTGTTTTGCAACGAAAATAATGCGTTTCCTGTCCTGTTCTGTTCTGCTCCTTATCAAAATATTCATATTCTCATAAATTATGTTAAACATTTTCATGACTCTTCTGGGGCATCTTTTAGTAAGGTTAACCCGGACCCTGCCCCTCTCAGCCCCCCAACATTTCCTCTGTCCCTCCTCTGATTTGCATGAGTGTAATTTTGTAGATCTTTTTGTCCCTGTTGGTAATTTCCCTGGTGAGAAGTTCCTTGCACATCTACAATGGCATAATCACTAATAAATTAAGGGGAAAATAAGAAGAACCATTGATTTATCAATTATGGGACCATTGTGGTTATGGCTGGTTGGTTAAATGTAGTGAAAAGTTCCAACTTTTAAAAATGTAAAATACACCATCCTTTATACTTTTAAACTATGAAATACCATTTATTAAAGCATAAACTACAAGTTTCAAACTTTACTCCAAATGCACATTTTATCTTCAAGCCATAATAGTGTTTTACAACACATGTAGGTTGATGTGTGTTTTGGAACTTAATCATTTTATCAAATGTCCCAAACAGCCCCAACAATGCTTCTTCTTCATTGTGGTTTAACAGCCCTACAACTTTGAACTTGCTTTACTGCCACCTAGGGGCTTTATTGTCCAAATGACTTAAAAGTGAAAGGAAAACTATCAGGCAGTGCCTGTGCTAAAGAACATGGCCTATTATTTGTATGACCCACAACAAATGTATCATTATTTTCTTCTGTTCCTAGTCATCAGGTGACGACAGGTTATAGCCTGGACAGTTTGCCAATCCGTTAAAGAGCCACATACAGGAGGTCCACGGTTTATGATGTCCTCAACCTATTTTGTGGTTATGTTGCCATTTCCCATTATAAGAATGGCAGTTATGCACCGTACATTGGATTGAGCTAAATCAGACTCCTCTGATATGTTTTATGTCCTAGATTATGATGTGTCAGGGTAGGTGAGTGACATGGGTCAAATCGACTTACGTTGCACCGTAGGAACGGAACTCTGACGTAAGTCGAGGACCCCCTGTCTTATTCACTAACATTCACACCTACAGATCATTTATGTTATGATTAGGGCTCACAGTATACAGTGAACCTAATCCTCTATGTGTTTGAACTGTGGAAGGAAACTGAATTAGAAAACCCACACACATATGGGCTGACATGCAAACACCAAAAAGGATGAGGATCAAACTTTTCTTGCTATAAGCGAGAGCCACTTTAGCCACTGTGCAACACCCCAAGAGCATTCTTCCAGAACTCGCCCCCATACTTTACTTTTAAGGGGGCAAAAACAACCCAAATGTTTGACATGAAATGTAAATTTTGACATTTTGCGGCTGAATTTTTCAGAATAATGAGTTGGTTTTTTTGCTGACACGGCACAGCTTAGTGAGGCTGGAATGAGCCTGTGGTTGACTGGATGTCTGGACTTGTCTATGGGGAATTATGAAGGAACTCACATCACCTGCTGCACTGTACTGTACTCCACTGAGACTTTGTTTGGTTTGGAAAAGTTCTCCTGAAGCACAGATATAGCCTCCTGTAATCAGTCCATCTTGCTGCAACCTGTTCTTTTCACACTGAGGTGAAGTCACGTATGAATAAAAGAAATTTGAGTTCTTGTCTTCGGTGTCAGTCCTTCTGTGAAGTTGTGCGCTGACGGTGGGTCGGGTTTCTTTTCTTTCTGCAGGTTTTGTTGTGTATGGGTGCAGACACTGGGCCCCAGGACTCACCCAGTGACAACACAATAAAACCAAAAAACTATGTACAGCTACAGCTAAGGACACATGTTTATATTATAGAGCAAGACATTTTAAACCAGCTGTCAGCTTCACTAGCTTTCTGCAGCTTTGATGATAACAGTACAGGAAAATCAGTTGAAATCTTAAGAGCAATTAACTGTTTCTGTTTAGCCTTGTGGGGATGGTGTTCTTTGGGTTCAACATCTTTCCCATCCTTTCTTTTCAAACATAATCAACTTTGGCCTAAAACTTGTAGTTTGACTTAAAAAGACTTTCTCCAGGTTGATCCTAACAGATCCAGTCTGATCTTGGAAGTGTTTTTTAAGGAGATTTGGACTTTCCCTTGGTCTTGAAAGTCTTGGTCTGTTTATGTTTGTGCAGGACTATAATAAAGGACTCCCTCTTTTGACACTTCTGTACCAAACTGGACTCAATCACAGATGCTCATCATTAATTGTAAGCCTGTGAAACTTTCGTAACCCTGACGATCTACGTTAAACTTCTTGATGAATCTTCTCATTGCAGTTGTTGACACTATGAACTGATGTTTTTCTGTAAGGATTTCTTCTCCTGTTGTCGGGTTGTTTGTCTTTATTTGTGGCCTTGAAATGGACTGGTGAGCTGTCCAGGACGTCCCTCACCTTTGCACCACGAATGCTGAGAATAGAGTAGTTGAAGTCAATCAATGGATAACTGAACTTATACTTCTTTTACTTTGTAACCATCAATTGACAATAATAATTTTATAATTATGAATAATAATACTTATTATTATTATTTACTTTGTAAACATCATCAATGTATTTTCTGTAGTCTAAACTAAGGAAAAAAATGAGTCAGTGTTCCTGGACTATAGAATATTTTCACTCCTATGGTATTGTCTTATGTATTTCTTGTGGGTGTGGGTGCGTGCACGCATGAATGCATGCATGTGTGTGTGTTTTAAGGGCAAGGATTAGTGGTGTGCTCAAATTTTCCCCTCTTCGGGGCTCGTCATTCCCTCCCACAAAAACACACACTTCACTTCATCACCTAATTTTACCTGGCTGTGATCCACACACAGACACACACACCACCCCCACCAACACCACCATACTGACATTCAATCATGTCTACACACACGTGTACAGACATATCACTGTTTATGCAGAATCTCTCCCACACCTTCACACAACTATTTAGGATTGTTCGCTGTATGTGTGTTCATTTGACTGGAGTCGGTTTCATTAACAAAAAATGGATAATTACAAGTTTCAAATCCAAATGTCCACCTGTAGAAACCTGCAGAAACATCACATGGTACCAGGAGCTGGTGGTTAATCTGCAAGGCCTGGAAAAGGTTTATCCAAAGCTGTTTGACTGTAGGGTTGGTTGTCTACTTGTATAGTACTTGGTTTTTCAAAGTGCTTTCTGTACTATGGAGTAATACTTCATTTTGTTGTCCGTTTTACTCATAACAGTATCCTTGTGCTTAGTTAGCAGCTCATTTTGTTACATTGCTCTGACTTTGTTGAAAATTGGTGCTATGTGTTGATTTATTGCTAACATTGAGCTATTTTAGCTCATTTTATTGTGTTATTCCGCACTGTCTTTGTATAAGAACAGCAGTTTGGCTTGTAGTTGTCTGAAACAGTTTGCTGACTTTCAGCAACATTTAGTTGCCGACTCAGGATTTGGCTATATGATAGGCTATATATTTATTTTAATTTTCTGACACGTTTTAGCCATTTCCTGTTCTGATAACAGAGATAGAGTCTGGGGTCTGAGTGAGTGTCAGACATACAGGTACCACCTGTCAGATTTACTGCCTTTGTGTTTTTGTAGCATGTAACCACTTCCTGAGTTTATACAACAATGCCGGGGGCAAATGTTTTACCCTGGGCGATCAAACAACCCCCTGCCTGTAATATATGATTTTATGTTATATACATTTATTACACGTACCAAACAAAATATAGGGGCATCTCCTGTAGTAATTACAGCTCAGGCAGTTTTTTGTGCTCTTTATTTTACCTTTTTTTCCCCTGAATTTTATTTCCTGACTGTACAGCTGCTTCAGCCTGTCAGAACAGGAAGCTAACTCATACCATCCAGATATTTCCCCCCTTTTTATGGTAAAGTTTGCTGCTATTTTGAACTGTTAATTCCTGATTTCTATTTTAGCTGCAGGTCATGTTAGGAGTCAGTTTTTTAAAATGTACATTAATATACTGCATGTTTTAATATACATTGGATCTGCTAATATCAAGGGTAAGCTAAGCACAGCTACAGTATCCTAACTAAGGCTAACCTCTCGCTCTTATTGTTATTTATTACTAGGGTTGATAGTTGGTTCTGCCTGATTATTAATATTATGAAGTATTTTTAAGTTTTTTATGTTATTGGTATCTCTTCTTTCACATCCTCTGGGTTATTTGATTTGTATCCCTTTTATTTTGGGCTAGCTGTAAGTTTTGGTAGCTTTGATATTTATTTATTTTTTGTTGTAACTAATGCGTTTTTCTTTGTTTTATAGACTTTTCCCTCTAACAAATATTTTGTAATTTATTTCATGTGTATATATATTTCTGGCTTGATATGATGCCCTGTATGAATGTAAATAATATATTTTTTAAAGCTGTTTAAACCTTCAATTGTTGTATTTGGCGTCATGATATTTAATATTTATATCACTTATTCAACAGTGATGGTTTAAAGATGTTTTAATAATTATTATTTACAGACAGTACTTCCTGGCAACATCACCCGAAACAGTTTTAACTTAATGATCGAGTCTGAATCTCTGTTAGATTTGAATCAGTCTGGAAGAAAGAAAGGCTTTGTTTTAATGAAAACAAAGGGAATTATCAGCATAAGTCACTGTGGTGGTTTATGAAACATCACTCATGTGGTTTTACTCACAACCCAAACATTAATTACACTGTATGCTGGAGATAAGCCACAACTGGGAGTTGCTGTTTGGGTTGTTGGCTGAGAAGCATGTCTGGATCAGTGACTTTGATGATGATTATGTGATAACAGCTGGTACATACATCCAAGTATAAGTTGACTACACCGTACTTCATCTCCTGTGCTTCTGAAGTACTCAAAAATATCAAACGTGCTGAAGTGAGTGTAGAGGCTCTCGGCTCTTATCTTCATCTTGTCTTATCTTGGCTTTTAACATACACACGGCCTTGATTTATTTGGAGTCACTGTTTCTCCTGCTGTTTGCACTCATTTAATGTTTCACTTGTATTATTTGGCTTAACCTGTCAGGACAGGACTAGTTACATTAAGAAGAAAAACATTTGTAATGCATTACACATCGTTGCTAACCTCTGGCATTTTCATTTGTTCCTGTTTCTGTTTAAGCCAGTTAAACTAGCTCTTAAGTCAAACTTATGTCTATTCCTGGGCAGTTTATTTTTTTAGCTTTTCATCCAGTTTTATGTTTATTCTGAGCTGTTTCCAGCCTAACGTCAAGATTTCTTAAGGCGACTCAGTTTTCCTCTACTACTTATTGTCATTTTCTTGCTGTATTTAGCTATTTCTTGGCATCACCTTTAGTTAGATAACAATATTAATTAACATCATTTTGAGCGTGTATTCTTCAACTTCTTACCCGTTGTATTGTCTTCAAAGCCCAGTGGAAAGTTTTCCACCACATTTAACTTCCTTTTAATCTTTTAATCACATCTTTCATCTTCAGACAGTAACAAATGAAAAGCTCTTTACAGCTGCACACACATCGACACACACAGACACAATGAGAGTTTAAAGAAAGCCTCATTAAGGTGACTGAGGGTGTTTTCTATACCTGCTGTCAGCTGTTTGATGCTTACAGCAGAAGTGGGCTAGAGGTGTGTGTGTGTGTGTGTGTGTGTGTGTGAATGTGTGCGTCAAAGAGAGAGAGGAAGAGAGGTGGGGTAGGAGGGGGGCACTGGTGCTGAGGGATGACAGGATGTTTTGCTTCCCATCTTCCACCTTTCTGTTTGGTCTATATCTGATGTGCTGCCTGCCTAAAAGCCCACTCCGTCACTGTGACAGGACGTGTTTTCTCAGCTGCAGAGTAGATAAGGCTGCCGTTTGTTTTGTCCCATCTACCTGCCACTTTTAGCACTCAGCAAGGTTTCAGATGAAATTATCTTGTTTTTTTTTTAAAAAAAAAAAAAAAAGCTCCAGCCTGGATCTGTGCCTCCTGTGAGTCAATGATCTCCAACTCATGTTTCCAACTTTCTTTGTCTTTTAGTCTTTTAATGTGCCCTTAAGCCACACATTTAATCCCTGCTCACTCAGTCTGAGTCTTCACTGTGACAGTTCAATAGACTTAAACACACGTCACACCGCTGTCACATTGAAAATCAAAGTCAATGTCAGGTTTAAACTTGATACTTGGTCATTGCAAAGTTAATAACAAAGATTCTCTTCACCCAGATATTGTTCACAGGTTGTAATTTTGTGTTTTTATATGATACTATTTTAGCTGTTGGTGAAATGGTAAAAAGCAGCTCTGTATAAACCACAACCAAACTTCTCTTTAAAAAAAAAGTGTCCATGACGATGAGTGTCCTCCACCCAAGCCCAGTGGCCAGCATTAAAACAAATAAGCTTCATCTTAGAACTGAAAAAGATGTGAGAATGACATGAAGAGTAATGAGCAGTCTGTGAATCATTTGAACTGGGTAGGCCTAACACAGCCTCAACGCCCACATCATACACCAGGGGCATTAGTTGGCTGCCAAGAACAGAGGACATGAACCTCTCTAGGCTGATTCATCGACTTGTTACCGCTGCAAATCAACCAGTGTCACGAAACACGGAGCTCAAGGCCCCGAGCCTCACGTTTTTTGCTGGTCAACGTTTGCAGAGTCTGCAGATTTACCCTGATGAGAAGGTTCGAAGAGTGAACTTTACTTTTAACGTTAAATAAGGTTGTTCATGGGATGAGGATACATTGGCATAAAACTGCCTTTGACAAAGGCTTTCACAAAGAGTCAGAAGAGGAAAAGGATGCTGGGAGAGAATATGGACAGTTCTCCAGTCCATCACAGGACCACATATTGAGACATACGTCCATTTACACTCCTTCACATCTATGGTCAGTTTGAGGAAACCCCAAAGGAGTATCTCCTGATTCAAAAACCCACAAACAGAAGGGGAACCTTCAAACTCTTAACACAAGGACTATCAATAGATCAAACCGAGGAGCACCAACTAATGTCCGCCCTGTGGACCACAGGAACTGGTGTTCGTAGTTAACACTTAATAGGGTGGAAATGTTTACCAACAGTGAATATCCACTGCTAAACGTGTTAGAGAAGCACAAGTGGAAAGTTACTTTTAAAGTTTTTTTTTAATTGACAGTTGGTCGTCTGACTTTCCACATTTTGTTTGCTCAGATGTTTGCTGAAAATCAGGGTGTAGTGGAATTCAGTTTGAAAAACAGTGAACTTTTTAAAATTCTTTCTCTTTTTTTATATAAGCTGAAAAAATGTTTACATGTAAATAGATCCACTAGGTGGCAGTAATGCTTCATTAAGGATATCAGTACCCCCCAAAAATAATCTAAATTAGTAGAAATGACAAGTGAAGGAATGGTCGGGATCAGCTCATAGTAGCAGACTTGGTATGGTACGTAAGGTTCCTTTTTAAGTTCAAAAATACTGTTGGTGAAACTGAGGTTGTAAACTTAGAAAATTTACATCTGTCCTCTTCATCATAGTACGAATCGCTGGAAGGAGTGGATTTAATGATGACAAGTGACATAAATGTAAAATATTGAGGTGGAGAGTCTAAGTAATTAACATGTTGCCTAAAGGCTATTTATATTTCCTTTTAGCTTCTGATTTATGACATCCTACTGGAGGAAAAGTGTTTTTGAAAATCTCATCTGTACAGATCTGCCTCATATTCTGTGCCTGGTGTTTCTAGCAGGGAGCTTGGAATCTCATTATTCCCAACTGCTACCACTTATGGCTTTTACACTGATTTTGCTTTTGTTCCTCAGTACAGTGGCAGCTTTGGTGGGTTTTTGGGTGCATCACTGGGGTTATGAACCGTACTTGCCCCCGAGTAGTGAA
>NC_024320.1:11593493-11644004 GCF_000523025.1 Cynoglossus semilaevis
TAACACTTAACTCAAATGTCACGTCTTCTCAGACTCATGCAGCAAAAATGTGCTCCTGACAGGTGAGACCAACAAGGGGCTGATATGCAGGGTCTGGGTATGCATTAAACATTATAAAGTTTACAACATTTTCTAGAATCTTCTTCTTACTCTTTCCGTATTGTTGGACTCATCAGTCCATCTGCTTCTGGACCACACAGTTAATTATTTTTGGCCATTCCTCACATTGCAGTAAAAAAAATCTCCACTTCATCACTTCTTATTGCTGCCAGAACAAATGTCTCCGTTTGTGTTCTCCTCACAAGGAGGCGACTGTTCTGGTCTGTCAGGCTGTTGTTCGATGAATCGAGCATTGATGCCTGATAACGACTGTCTCACACTGTCTTGTCTGTGAGTGTCTGCTGTATTGTCCGTGTCAAAAAGCCTCAGGGATGAAGTAGAAGGAGAGGGAATAGGCTGCATTCTCATAAGTGTGGGTTCTGCTGACCTTTTTTTCTTAGGGAAATATCTCTGGTTGGCTATTTGCCCACCTTTACAAAACTTATGTAATGTGAGTAATGTGAAAACTGAAATGTATGTCAAAACACATGAAAAGTTAAAGTCAGGTTCGGTGCTGAAAAGAAAAAAATATTGTTTTAGTTTGTTCCCTTCGAGTTCTTCTACGGTGTACTTTAAGATTTGGACAACAGATGACAGCAATGCACCTTCGTTTGCGGAATGAGACTACATGCCAGTTTTGTTTTATTCAATAGATAAGGCGTTATGACATTTTTCCAAACATGATTTTCCAATTTTTCCACATAAAATACTTCAAATAGAAAGCAACACCAATTTACGAGTTTCTTTTTTGGCATAAAAAAAAAAAGAAGATGGAAATAAATCAACAAAACTTAAGTTCTACTGTAAGTGTAATTCTTAGATCTCTAGCTAAGTTATCCATTTAGGATATCCAAAATATTCACTGTGGAATCTGCATCTGATTTTCAGTTTATTTTGAATTAAATAATAGTTCATTAGAGGGAGAAAGGGCTGCATTATAGTAGTAGTTTTTATATTGTAATCTGAAATTTGGATAAAGATTTTAAAGTCTGGATCTTTGTTTTGATTTGGTTACAGGTTATAGTAACATATACTGTAATTTAGACCACAATCCACACACAAATGTACCTTTAAAAAAAGCTTTGAGAGTTGGTAAACTCTGAATTTGCTTTGTCACTTTTTTTTATCTATGATATTTATTCATGTCAACCAGTTTGAGGCTGTTGAATCAGGTTACACTTGATGTTTCTCATAATCCTGTGGTTGCTCTGACTTTTGCTGCTGCCACCTGCTGGCCAGAATGCATGTATACAATCTTACGAAACCATGGAAAAAAAAAGAAAAAATGTAAATGTTTAAGTGTTGTACCTTAGTGCCTAGCCGTCCCTCACATGCACATGTAAAAAAAACATAGACGTGGGTTCATGAACATTGACGCCCACCCACCCCAGGGAAATGGTGATCTGCTAATTACACTGTGAGGCAACCATGTTGTTTGAGCCTGGTAAACTTCAGCAGACACACACGCACACAGAACATTTAAGTTTAGTTTTATGTTTCACTTGAAAAAGGCACCAAAGTTTTACTTTACATTTTATAGAATATTTCTTCAGTTAGATTCAACTTCTTTATGGGTAACACTTATGCAGCTAATATTTTAGCTTTAGCTTATTGTTATTTAGCTTGGGCAACTCTTGTCCGTTAAGAATATATATTTATTTATTTTAAATTGTCATGGCAAGGTTTGGTTGAGGTTTGGATGTTTTACTGGTAATTTAGCACAGCTGCAACTCACAACCCCCTCTTTCTCTCCGCTGTCTTCATATAGCTTCTCTGCATTTTTCCCACAATGCTGTGTGACATATTTTCTTTATGATGAGGGGAGGGAGGGCATCTGAAGGTTTTAGTTTCTATTCAAGGTTAAATCTTACAGGAGAAGTTTATCCATGTTCACTTTTGGAATATCGCTTTTTACTTCTTTTGGAATATTCCTGTAAGATGTTTTTTGCAAATGTTTGCAAAATACTTTTTAAAAGGGAATTGCAAAGAATCCCCTAGAGCTTTTTGCTCGAAATAAAAGCAATATGTTCGGAGAGGCAGTGATTTCCACAAGAAAGAAAAAACAACATATGAATGTCAAAAATACATGCGTAAATAAACAAATATTTTCTTAATAAATAGTAATTCAGTGAATAAATAGCAACACAAACTTAAAAATACCCAGCTGTGTGTATACATTACATACATCACACATACTTAATGCTGACAATAATGTCACCATTGTTTGATTTAACTCGTACACAGATGATACTGTGATTTACTGCTCAGCATCCACACCCAATGTCAGCTGCAGTTCACTAATGCTGCCTTGTGATTGAGAACGTGCTTTAAATCATTAAAAGCAAAAAAAAAAAAAATCAAAGTCACACAACATGTCATCAGTCACTGCTTCTTTCAAAATGATTGGATTGAGTTGCAGTCTTAGTGCATCCATAGGTTGGCTAAAACACAGGAACATACACCTTTTTTATATTTGGGATGGTTATTTTAGGATATGTGACTTTTCTGCTTGTGCTTAACAATTGTGATGTGATGTGGAAATCTTGTTTGCTAATTGGAAGCCAATTCAGACATCAATGTGCCAGACATTTTCAATATGAGGCATGAAACTACACTATAAGATGTTCTGAGTTATACAGCTCTACAGTGAAGCCAGTGGTGACTGGTCGGGCTGTGATATATTGGGCTCTAGTTTCAGTAACTGTTCCAATACATTTTAACACAAATGTCTAGGAAACTGATTTCGCTGTGAGATAGGAATTGCTAGTATTAAAAAGTTGAGGCATTTTACACAAATACACCAACAGCATATTGCAGAAACACAAGTTTGTATTTGAAACAGATCCAAGCGAGGGCGCTGCTGATTAAATCTTTACTTTATTCTCATTTAGAAAGTTTTTTGAGTTTTTATGGTTTTTTTGTATTTTTTTTAGATTTGATCTCAGTGCTGACTGTAAAGGCTTTTGGCTTGGATGCAAAGGCATCTGGCTCCATGTACAGTCGATGTTTGGCCTGAGTTGCTGCATTGACTGTTGGTGAGACAGGGATCTGTTGATTTTGTGTTTAAATCATTTATTTATTTATTAAAATCAGGTATGTGTAAGCTTGTCTCTTTGTCTTTCTTTCTCTGTCTTTCGTAAAGAACGACACGTGTCATAAAAAAACAACGCATGAATGAACACACATGCATTGGTGTGTTTACTTACCCTGTTCATGGCCCTGTGCAGGTCAGAGCAGCTGACAGCTGATGGTGGTGAAAGAGCCCTGGAGGGAGGTTTACATGTATGTAGGAGTCTCTGCAGGAGAGCTGCCTTATTGTGTATTGGCTCATGTCTGGAGCATGCATATAGCCACGAGAGCCTGTTTGTATCTGACTGAAAAAACAAGCAAGGACTCCGTGTCTGAAGTTCTTGCTTGTTTGTGCAGAGGAAAGTGTAGAATATGCACAGAATGCATGAAAAAGCTGATGTACTCTGTAGAGGTGGTGTGGCGTTACTCCACCGTGGTTACAGTGTTCTCTGGGTTCTTCTTCTTCTTTGTCCAGACACAGGCAAAAGACTTACAGTTTGGTCTTTCCTTGAGCCATATGATTTTATCCCCCACCTGTGTGTGTGTGTGTGTGTTGCCAGGTTGAAAGAAATCAGCCCTGAATCCTTCAGGATCTGTAATGCTGAGAGCATAAAATCAATCAGATTTAACCAATCAGATTTTCTAGTTTTTAAGTATGCATCATGCGGGCATAACATGCCTTCTAGCTGGTCCAGAGTTACGTTGGCGTTTTGAAGGATTTGATCAATAGTCAGAGAACGCAGTCTTGAATCCAACAAACTACAAAATGTATGCAACACATACCAGCTGCTGACAGACAGCAGTACAACGTGAAACAACTACAGTACTTCTAATTACTAGCGTATGTTTCCTTTCCCTAGACAGAAAAAACCCCCAGAATGCTGCAGTTCTCATTTCTGCTGAATGTGCCTATAGATGCAGCCTGTACATGCACTGACACAGGGAGTGGTGGCACGTGAATGCACAAGTGATCGAGATGCTGCAGCTTTCCAAAACCTCCCAAATGTCACATACTGCGTGGGTGTGGGAGGTCTGAGGAGTGGAATGTGTAACAGCTGGATGTCTTAGCTTGGCAGATGAGGCGATTAACTGGATGATCGGGGGGCACACAGGGCCACGGGGAGGAGGAGAGGTGGAAGAGAAGGAGGAGGCAGTCCCTTATCAGTAATCTGTGAGAACGTTGAGACGCTACATTTTCCGAGGATTTGCCGTGATGAGGCAATGGTGCGTGGTCCCCCAGGAGAAGGGCTTTAAAAGGGCTGATCCAATCAGACACACCCGCGCCCTCACTGTCTCACTCTCACAGCTGCTGTCATTCAATTATGCTCCTCTTCATATTTCACACTGTTGTTGCTGCTGCTGCTGCTGCTGCTGATGATCATCATCTTCATCATCGTCTTTCTCTTCCAGCTGTTGCTACTTTTCTCCTTCAGTTTCAGGTTTTATCCTGTTCCTTTCTCCTGCTCTTGATCATTAAGGCAACTTTATGCTCTTGGAACAGAATCACTGTTGACTTGTTTTGGATTAGCTGCCATTAAAACAAAGCCATACATCAATGCAACAGTGACGTGTAGCTGTGTGTCGTACTAACCTGCTGCCAGCTGCTGTACTGTTCCCTGCTCTTCTCTAACAGTCTGAATCAAAACCTCAGGCAGTAGTGATCTTAATCTTCTGAAGTCTGCTCACATAGATTACAGTGTTGTGTAGAAGTAAAACATTATGGTGGTGTAGTTTAATAAAGGCTAAATAAAAAGAAGATTCATATCACAATGTTACTTAAAATGTTGGCAGAACAATAATAATAATACAGAGTGTGCTTGACGGGTCAGATCTGTCTCCTATCTAAAATGTGATGGATGCAAATTTAAAACGTATCCAGAGATCCTGGGAATCTTGTCATTTTCCACAAGGCTGATAAATAAGATTCAATAAGAATAAGATTCAAATCCATTGCCATAATAAGGTCATTTGTTTTAGCATACTACTTTTCTGAAAGGTTTTTGTACCTGGCACCAACAAAAGCTCCAGTCATCTATATAACTGCACAGTTTCACTGAGTGAATCTGAAAAAGTATTCTGTGAATAAAGAAGACAGAACCACCTAAATGAATTTGTGCAGTATTTTGAAAAAGAACGTATGCATGAAGAAAAAGATCTGCTTGATCTCCGTTCAGCTTTAGGGCTCATTAAAAAAGCATGTCGTGTCCTGTTGAGTTTGACTTGAGTTTGATGTTGATCTTATGGAACCCTGCAATAATAAATAAATAAAAAGGCATGTCGTCCCATTCTGGTGCCTGCATCTGAGCAGACACCCCGGGGTAATTCTTCCAGACTTCAGTAAAGCCTGGAATGTTGGTGTTGACTTAACTAGAAGATATGTTGCTTTTGTGCTTCAAATATACTTTCATTTTTTTTAAGTCTGTTTCTATGTGTGGTGGGTGTGTCACGGTGGTAACAGGAACATTTGTGGGAATTGTCTCCTCGCTGCTGAGAGGGTCTTTGGGGAACTGACTTACTCCACTCTCACAGGGGAGGAGTTTTAAAGTGAGTGTTGGGGCAAACTCTTGAGTAACCAATGACTTCCAGCATCACTTCATAGCAAGCCTGCCTCCACACTTGGGTCTCCCCCCGTTCATGTGAGAGCTTTTCCAGCCACAGCAGCAGCAGCCATGCACTAGATTCTCCAGAGGAAGGGTCTGCGAGTGTTAGCAAAGTTTTTCTGTCTCTGCTTTCACTCAGTGGATGCTAAGTGGACCCCGAACAGCTTGGATTTCACTGTTGACCTGCTGGCCGACAGGTGGCACTTTTGGGGAAACAGCGAGTGCCACCAGCTGAGACATCTGGAGGACTTTTAGCAGCAAGCAGCAGCATGTTCAGGATCCAAGCGTTGCTGCTTTTGCTGGTCCTCTGTGCTGGCTGCTCAGAGGCCTGGTTTTGGTACTCAACCTCAGAGGGCACCACTCCAATACCAGTGACAGCAGTGACAGAAACGACAGGTGCCACCACAACATCTAGTGGCACAAAGAAGAAAGAGGAAGAGGATGACAACCTGTCTGGGGTTGGGGAGGAAATCCTCAACGTTGCCACAGGAATCCGTAAGTTTGTTGAAGCGTGGGCCGGGACCGAGACCACCACGACTGTCCAGACACCAGAGAAGGTGGAGAGCGCTGACTCTAACGCAACGGGTAATCTAGACATGTCCGAAGGGAAGCGGGTGGAGGAGGGCCCTGGGGTTTGGGCAGGGGGTTCATCTAAGTCTGGGTCAGGCTCAGGTTCAGGATCAGGTGATCTTGCAGCAGATCTAGGATCAGGTGTGAGTCTCATCNGTGAGTCTCATCAATACTGCTGATCCGTCTTGTCTCCCTGTGCCATCTGATTCACCCATTTGTTTGGGCAAACAGCCAGCGTTTTTCACACTGCCCAACTTTGTGAACCACACGTCTGTGGACGAGGTGAGGGCGGCCCTGCATGAGTGGGCGTGGCTCGCCTACACCGGGTGTCACCGTGGCATAGAGTGGTTCCTCTGCCTTCTGCTGGTGCCTCAGTGCCCCTTGCCCAACGTTCCCTTGTACCTGCCCTGCCGCAGCTTCTGCCACGTCCTGCGGGACAGCTGCTGGGCATCCCTGGAAGACGGGGGTCTACCAGTGGAGTGTGACCTCCTCCCTGAAAGAGCAGAGGAGCCTGCATGCGCGTCTGTTAGTAACTGTAAAGGTAACCCCGGCGGGTTAGAATGTATCCTGTGAGCTGATACATTTTGAATCCGATGTCATGTCATTTTTCGTCGTTGGTCTCTTTGTGTTTGTGCATCCAAGCACCTTGTCATTCAGAATATTTAGAATGTTGTGTGTACGTTTTAATGTCATGTTTTTTAGTAAATGGGCTTTTTTTTTATTTTGGACATGCTTGGGCAGAAATCTGATACTAAACCTAAACAGAAGTTTACTCAAATCACAAAACAAGCATAGATTCACCTAAAAATATAAATAGTTTGCCTTTCCAGAATAAAGTTGACAGGATATCTCTTCAGATCCTACATTGAAAAATAGAACAAATACTGTCACCAAAGTGATCGAATGACCTTGACATTCATTTCTTGACGCTGAAAATGTAGCCTATAATATTTCCTCTAGTTTCACATTATTATTTTTTTTATAAGATCAGTGAGCTATTCTCAAGCATACATTAAGTTTATACATGCTATATTTAATACTTGTGTTCATGTGATGGCATCTTTTTATTTGGAGCTTGGTTGCTGGAAAACTCATGTGCAAACAATGCAATTAATGTAACAGAACCTGCATAATAATGAAATACTGCACTACAGTGTAGGGCTGTAGTCAACGTTGCTCTTCTTGTGATGTCACGTCTACGTTAGATCTCATTCTTTCTTTCTTTCTGACTTATAGTGACGTAAAACAATTAGTCCCTTTGAATTTTGGTGATGAATCTGACAGGATTTTATTATCTAGGAAGTCATGGCACTTAATCTACTAAGAGGTACGTTTTAGTAAAGGGCGATAAAGCTCTGGCCTTACAGAGAGACAATAACCTGGTTGGAACCTCGATGGTACCCGATGGTCTTTCCTTATTGAGTTTGTATGTATGTTGGTTTTCTCCCACTGTCCAAGACCTTTACTATGACAAAACAAAGAGGGGAGTACTGCAACAGAACTATTTATACTCTTTATACTAATTACACTAATTCTCTTGGTTATAAACTATGTCCAGTTTCAGTGAGATGCTCCGTCTCATCCCACACTCCAGTGCTGCTCGGTCCACTCTTTCTTCTTGTAATCCTCGTTCTTGATCAGTGGATTTGGAATGTCGTGAGGATTCTGGGTGTGCTCATCTCTCGGCATGTATTTCTTCCTGAGGAATGCCACAATTGGTCCATTTGTGTTGGTGATAGATGCCTGAGGATGGCATTTATGACCATGGCAGTGGGTAGGAAAACGCTCTCCTCTGTAGAAAGAGTGTGGTCACAGTGAACATGGTTTGCAAGAGAAAAGGAAATCACTCGGCTCATGGTAACAAGAAGGACCAGTGATGAGATGAGGCGTCTGTTGTAGATGCCAGGGGTCAGAGGGCAGTCATACGCCTGACTCATCCTCCAATCAGTTTGACTCAGTGGGTGGTGGTGATGGAGATGAGTTGAGCTGATGTTTTCAGATGTTTAGCTGAGAACAGCACAGTGACTAGAGTCTGAGAGGATGTGATCTGTACTATCACAGTTTTGCTTTTAAACTTTAAACCGAAGTTAAAAGAACTAAGATTAGCTGGTGAAAAAATCTGCCTCCATCTCACCTTATTCCCTGTCTCCTCTTCTGTTAACCAATCACGTCCATGTCCTCCTTCAAAGCATCCTTACATCTCTATGAGGTCTTCCTCTTTTCCTCCTGCCTGGCTGCTCCATCGCAGCATCCCTTTGTCCAGTATCCCCACCAAGTCTTCTAATTGTATCTCCAAACTGCTCCACCTTAACTACTCCACCTTAACTGCTCCACCTCCTGTTCATTCTGCTCACTCCCAGTGAAAATCTCAGCTCTACATTTGTCTAAGGAGCCTTTATTAGCTGTCAAGACAGCAGTGATTGACTTATTGTTGTTCAGGAATTTCTGGCCACAGTTACAGACTGTGAGACTTGATTTTTATTGCCAAACATTTTTGTTATTGTATGTAAAATATAATAATGTGTGTTTCGTGCACAATAATTGTCCTCCTCTTAGAATATACAATGGATTTATGAACTGGATTTGCAATCGTGGCTAATAACTTTATCCTTTGTTACTTCTAACAAATAGATAGAGTCGAATTTAGATTGGACCGCAGCCAGGAAGCCATGTTTCTTCAATCTGTGATGCTCTCAGAAAACGTTAACGGGAAACTAACCAAAAATCCATCAGTAGTCAAAGAGTTGCCTTCTTCTCACTGATCCCCTCGTCATTCATTTTTAATTGGCTTGCAGCCTCTCAGTATATTCACACGTGGATTAAGTCTAAATGTGTGGCAGCTGTGTCATGTCTGTTTGGAGTGTTAACTGATTTTCTGCAGCCTCTCAGAAGCATGAAGTTCAGTTGGAGCGCAGCAGAACGACAGCTGGTGTAGTAGCCAGGCGAAGCCACAGGCTTTGTTAAGGAGCAACCTATGACCTTTACTACATCCCCAAAAAGACACAGAGGTTTTAGAGAATAAAAACTTTTTGATCCTTGGATTAAATGTTAGGCCCAAACTCTAACTGCTCCTATAATTACTATACCTAGTATTTAACAGCATATTAATTCACATATTTTTTCCAGTTGTAAATTGACAAAAGGTAAATTGTTTCTGAAGGTTTTATAAAACTGGATTTAAAATACAAAAAAAAAACAAGTTTTATAAAACCTTTTTTTACTGGATTTAAAATACAAAAAAAAAAAACGAATCAGATATTAGAAATAGCCAGAAATAAGCCAAGGTGGTATACAGCAGCCTTAGCCCAGATATATTTAGCGGTTAAAATATAAAAATAGCAAACTTTAAAGCTATATTATAAAGACAGAAGAAGATGAGATTCTTTAGTAGAGCAGCAGACAGTGTGTGTGTCTGACATGTATCATGAAAATCTCCCAAACTCCTCACAGTGTATCATTACACACTTTAATTAGTCTTAGCCTTACATCTTAGAGACTGATGTAAAAGTAAAGGCAGAAGTGAGACATACTGTACTTTGGTGATAGCTTTGCTTTAAAGACGCCACAAGGACTAACGTTGATGTCACATAAATGAAGACTGACTTTATTTCCCTGTACAGACCACAAAAATAGATAGATTTCTAGATACCATTAAAGAAAGTCAGGAAATTAAAGAACTATCCTAGATCTGATGTCCTTGTATTTTTGTAAATCTGTTTAAAACTTAGTTGTTTTTCAGTGTTTGATATCACAACCCATTGTTTTCTATTGGTGGAGGTGTAAAACAGTTGTATCTACTGTTAAATTTCTGTCTAAACTCCACACAGGAGTCCATTAGTTTCGGTCTGTCACTGCATGTGAAGTCCGTGCAGGCATTTGGGACAGATTCTCTGTCTTTGTGCCTCATCCTGTTAGAATCCCTCATGGTCAACTTTCCCATGGACATCTGACACACAGTTACTTCCTCTATGCCTTTCTCTCTCTCTCTCTCTCTCTGCTCCTTCACTCTAACAGGCAGTGAATCTCTCCAGGGTTTTCATGTCGGAAAATAACGACATGGCACTTCAGTAATCCTCTGGAACAGAATCAAATTGCGCTGCTTTTTTTCTTTAGGCAAACATCACTGTGTTGTATACATTCTATGGATCTTGAAAAGCAGCCAAAGAGGCAGATGGACACACCTTAAAAAGACGTGGGTGGACATAATGCTCATGTTCCCACGTTTGGTGGTTCCAGCTCCCATCTGTCTGTCATAGAACAGCACAGTCGGTCTCTCACTTAAGTGGTGAGTGTTCTTGAGTGGAAAACCTCAAACTGTAAGCACCACAGCACAGATGAATGAAGACAGTTGGACAGTTTCGTCTCAACAAACTGGAAAAGTAATGCATTATAAAAGGAGCAGACCGTTGCACACAGACCGAGGACTCTTTGTACCGTACATGTACATTTAAGGAACAACAAAATGTCCTCCTCAGCTCCTGTGTCCAGCCCGTTCCCCTGTGTATCCTGACATGGTAAGATTATTGAGTAGCAAAGGTTCTACACATTTATTTATGATTATGACAACAGCATCCTGTACACACAACAAGGGCCTCAAGTAAGTGAGAGCATGAACCTCGTGAACCTTGACTAGGAGAGAACAGAGCTTTAGGATCTCAGGAGAAACTGCAGCTACACTGTAAGAAACAGACAGAACAGTGAGAAAGAAAACAACACACTGTGTTTTAGGACCATACATAACATTTATTTAATGTTGAGAGCCCCTGGTACAGTCTGAGGTCAGGAAGCACTGGTCCGTGTCCCCATGCTCTTAACTTTGGTTTTCACTGAGAAAACCTCATTAGATTCACAGGCTGAGATGGAAAGCTTGATAAGGCAAAGGATCCAATTATTACATTTAGTTTAACGAGTAGCTTCCAGACATTTCAGTCTGAGTGATCTGGTTTGTTGGTGGGGAAAACATCTCCTGCTGTTTGGCCCGGACGTCAACATGTGATTGTGTATTAAACAAATCGCCTTGCTCAGGAACAAGCAGGAAGTGTCCTCACTGCCATCTTTCGTTTGCCATAATTATTTCCACATCCATAATCTGACCCACCTGATTCTATCAGCAGCTGTGGAATGATGCGTCATTGTGAGATTAACCAATAGCAGGTGCCCGTAGTGGGAAGCTGACCACCCGGTGCGTTCCAGCTCCGGTTGGACCAAGTCCAACAGGAAGTTTCTTAACGGGACAAGTTCACATAACACCAGCCCTAAATGTGTGTGTATGTGTGTAAGAACATATGTTTAGGATTAGTCCCTGCCAGCCAACTGCGGGTCGGACTGTGCAGATGTGCAGTCGGTTATGAATTGCTTGTCAAAGAACTAATTTTCCAGCAGCCTCTGGAAAAAGAAAATGAAGACAAACAAAAGTCTCCAAATTGTATTTACTCTGGATTTGACTATTTCTTTAAGTAAACTCATCTTGTTGTGTCTCTAAGGTCTTGCTCCAGATCTGTTTCTTTATGTACAGCGTCAGTAACATTAACAGAAACAGAGTTGTCAATAACAGTAATAGTAATCCACATATTTCGAAATCTCATTCAATGCGGATGATATATCTCCACCCAACCAGCCAACATCTGAACTCCAGGTATCGTTTTTCTTATTTGTTTTAATTATCATTATTATTAAAATTACTTAAAATTTTTCTTAAAATCTTCAAATCAAGACAAACTGAAATGTGTGGGTTTTGTTGGTTTAAACTAGTTAAAAATAGTTTTCATTTACAGTCTTAGAGGAACTAAGAACCTTTTGTATGTTCAGTCACTGGTACTGTATGATTATATTTACAAGGTTGTGTCAGCTCTGCTTCTCTCATACAGTGTGTCCAAGCCCTGGTCTGTTGTAGAGGAGGAACCACATACTTGATTATTAATCCTCCTCTTGTAAGTCACCTTGGATAAAAGCGTCTGCTAAATGCATAAATGCATAATGTAACTGTCGACGGCTTTCAGAGATATAGATTAATATGTAAGCAAAAACTTACGGCAGTACATGTTTGGCCGTAAATTGTACTTGTTGATGCTAAAACTTTTTGTCCTAAGTTTGTCCATGTACTTTAGTCTTTCCAAGTTTCATGCTTTACTTATGCAATGATCAGCTCTGCTCTGTGTAACCACTTTTATCTGATAGCTTAGAGTTTTTTTCAGATTTCGAAGGCAGATTTTGTGTTTTCTTCTCCTGTTGATTAATAGTTCTGTCATCCTCTCAGAGACAGAACAGTTTAACAACTTACATTTGATACTTTCACACAGAACCAGAAACTTTGGGAAACCCCCCGTTACTGCTGACCTCTTTGACCCTTTAAAATGCACAGACTGTAGTTTTCGTTGAGCCGCTCTCATGAATCTGCAGTGACAGCACCCTCAGGGAATCTCTGCGTCCAAGTGTCCGCCAGAGTAAAACCGGTTGCCCCTCGCAAAAAAAAAGAAAAAAAAAAAGAGTGACTCAAGCTGCTCAGGTCTCCAGACTGCTGCTGCTGCTGCTGCTGCTGCTTTCCATTTTCCAATATTTTAGTCCATATGGGAAGAGAAATAGTTTTTGTTAATTCAAACTTTCCCAGGCAACCATTCACACACCCACACACATCCACACAAATGTGGATATTTTCCCTTTTTTTATACACTTGGCTACCAGTTACTTGCCAACGCTTGTATATTATTTGAAAATAAAATGTATTCATTCTACATTCACAGCACAACTTTACATGGTGTACTGAGAGTCAAATCTGAACTAAGCCAAATAGAACAGCTTCACTGTCCACACTTTTAAAGGGACAGTGTTTTGTATAGGGTTTGTATAGTAGTTGTTTACTATACAAAACCAAGCACTAGAAAAAAAAATTGCAATTGGAAATGTACATGCAAGTGCAATCTGCAAATGTGTTACAGTTTTAGTTCCATTTAGGGCCATCTTGAGAAGGTCACGTTTGAAATTCTTGATTTTTGTCTTCACAAAACTTCAATCTAATATAATAAAGACATTTTTAAGATAAACCACATTTGGACTGTAGGAATACCAGTCAAGAACGAACTCAATGTCTGTCTGAATATATGGTCAACCTGGAGCCTGCTACTGTCCTCCTGAAGGTTTAATTCAGTTCCCAGTCTCTTTTTGTCCATTTTAAATATGCTTGGGATTTTATTTTATATCGGATATATAGGACGTTCTTATTAATCTTTAATTCAAGTTTTGGAGAACTAACTATAAAACCCTGAGGTTAAGAGTACAGGACCAAAACATTTCTCTTTTTCTTTTCATTTTTCTTTGCATTTCCTTTACTGTACTTTTCCTCCTAATATTAAAGGACACATCTTCCTTCCACCACCAGTAAGGCGTGTGTTTGGTTTTGTGACAATGCTGTGATACCATTTTGTTTTTACCTTTCCAAAGAACTTGATTTGCTGATCATTTCTGTGCTTGTACAGTTTCTCTCTTTGGAGTTTGCTGCCTTTATGTTTGTCTTACAGACTTGTTGATTTAATTAAGAATATTCTTGTTATAAAAGAAAATACAAATTATTTTTGTGTTTCTGTGTTTGCCTGATTTCGCTTCTAAGTTTGTCCTTAAGTCCTCAGGATAAAAGACTCATTTTTTCCCTTCTCCCATCTTCCAGATGACAGTGGTGTCTCTTTGCTTCAGCTGATAGGAGACCCTCCACCTGCAGACATCACCAGGGTCTTTGGACCACTAGGAGAGATTGCCTATGCCTTCACCCCAGCAGCTGCGTCTGGCCAACCAGCTCT
Source organism: Cynoglossus semilaevis (assembly GCF_000523025.1). NCBI lineage: Eukaryota > Metazoa > Chordata > Actinopteri > Pleuronectiformes > Cynoglossidae > Cynoglossus > Cynoglossus semilaevis. The sequence continues at coordinate 11,607,622 of NC_024320.1, forward strand.
GGCCTATGTCCCTAACCCATTTCACCGCCACTTTTCCCTCCTGTTCCACCTTAAGCCCACCACCCCCAAGGCCTCAGTTCTCTTCTCCCTCACCGATGGGCCACAGAAGATCATGTATGTTGGCGTCAAACTCAGCGCGGTGCAGTCCGGTCGTCAGAGGGTTCAGCTGTTCTACACCGAGCCCGACTCTGAGGCTTCCTATGAGGCAGCCAGCTTTGAGGTGGCCAGCCTGGTGGATAAGTGGAGTCGATTCTCACTGTCTGTCTTTGATGACCAAGTGACCTTCTATCTAGGCTGCGACTCTGAGCCACAGATGAAAAAGTTTGAGCGTTCCCCAGATCCAATGGAGCTGGATCAGGGGGCCGGGATTTTTGTGGGTCAAGCAGGAGGGGCTGACCCAGACAAGTTCCAGGTAATTCAATATGAACATTTGGTGACTAATTAACTCACCTCAGGTGACCGTTCTGGACAGCAGGCTGGCCAGTCCAGGTCAGGACCTCTGTCTGTATGAAGCCACATAGAGTGCAAAAAATTAAATCGCCAAAATGTAAATGTATTTATATTTTATATTGGACTTTTTTAGAATTAAATTCATTTTACCAGACATATGACACCAAAGGATGTCATCAGTAAAGTACTGAGAAGTTAGTTTCCTAACCATAAACTCCAGGGGTTGAGCAGAGGAAATGCTTAAGTGTTGAAGAGATGTTTACACATTAACGTCTGTGGCAGGAGTAAATCCAAAATGCAATGAATCTTTTTCGAATGTTGCCCTGGGGAGTGGGAGAAGACAGATATACACTCTCTGTGCAGAAAGTGCAGGTGTGTGTGTGTGTGTGTGTAAATCTGACCTCAGCGTCTCCCTGTTTCACCTCGTCTCAGGTTTGTCTGGGTCACTGGGAACAGAAAGAGCAGAATGTTTTTTTGCATATGTTGCACCTCACCTCTCTTACCTTTGACCTCTGACCCAGTCGTTGACCTTGATGACCACATACAACAGCTACACAGGTTTTGTAGTGTGAGCTTAACCCAACCACTGAGACACAGAGCAGGAAAACGTTTACAGCCTGTTTTATTTTCTTCTTGTTAAATAAGTCTCATCTGTCCACTGTGTCGTTAAACTGAGAAAACACATCAACATATTCAGTTCTGTAGCTTGTACAGAAGAAATATCACAGCAAGTCTTCCTTCTTTCCATCCCTGATCTTAAAACTCCTCCAAAGTGCTGACATTGTTGACCTGCTTAAATAAAACACCCATGAGAGCCATGAGAACTCCAGTAGGAAAACACACAACACGTGTTTTTAAAGTACCAGTATGTGTCTGAAGTGTCATTCCTGAAAATAATACTAGCATCAGGAAAGAATTGGCGCATTCCTTGTTTAAAATGTAAAAGTAAATGTTTTTCTTCATCGTCAAACATATGAGGTTGTAAGTTTTCAGGATGTTGGAAATTTTTGGATTTTTTTTTTTCCAAATGATGATTTTTTTATAGGCTCAAATGAAGCTTGTGAGAAAAACAAAGTTTCTACTTATTAAGAATTATTTAAACAGTTGTGTCTGAAGATCACCACCTCTGCACAGAATGAACCCTGAGATAACAGAAGACAGATAAAAGAAGAAGAAAAAGGAAGATAATATTGTTGGCTGTGAACCTTTCAGTCAGATGAGACCGTGATAGAACTCTTAGAGTTGTGATATTTGGGGAGCGAAGGGAGAGGTGCAGAAACCAAAGAACACTGTGAGCCTGTGAAAGAATGCAGGTGAAAGTATGATGGTTAGATGATTCAGGGTCCAATCAGGGGCCACAACTAAGGCCTTCAATGACACGGTGCGTCTCATAGTCAGCTGACACGACCTATAATTCTTCTCGAGATCCCTTGATAATTTTCTGTCTTTGCAGCTTCAAAGGCAGCTGTAAGATTTATGTCTGATTGAGTAAATGAGTTGTGTCATTGCGGTGACTTCGTATACATTCGCTCTAAATGTGAGTCTGTGTTTGTGTGTTTTTAGGGGGATATCGCAGATGTCAAAGTGGTGGGAAACCCTCGCGCAGCTGAGCGTTTGTGTGATGATGAGGACGACTTTGATGCTGTGAGTGTCAGACTTCTGTGGTTTTCCTTTCACCAGTAGGTGAAGCTGAGCTCTAATTAATAACTGCATTCTTCTTCATCTTCTCGTCTTCCTTGTTTTCTTTCTTCTCCTCTCAGGCGTCAGGAGATTTTGGCAGTGGTGACGGATACACAAGACAGACAGCAATCACTGTTGGTTTTGTTGGTTTTACAAACTGTCTTATAATGTGGTACAATTCACTCCGTTTTTGTGGTGGGATTATTTCAAATATTTTAATTTGACACTGGGTTAAACAATGTGTGATCTCAAACAACGACAAGAATATATTTCTGATTATTAACCATCTTAAATCAAACTGTACTTGTACGTAAAGAAGGTTGTCACGAAACAGTAGGTTTAAATGGAGATGAGACAGCTGAGATTTTTATAGGTTAAAGGTTTTTTTTTTTCCTGAAGAAGTCAGTTGTTCATAATGTTCGGACGATTTACACCAAGTAAACCTTGCAAGTGTTTCATACTGTTTTATTTTGCAGAGCACCTCTGCACCGTCCCGTCCAGTACCACAGCCGCCTCTGATCTCTTCTTCAGAAAGAACTATTGTCAAGCAAACAGGTAAAAAGACAAATCTTCATCCAGAAACCTCAGTCTCCCTCAAAGTACTAATTGCTCACATGTTCCTGCCCTGACACCGATCACAGCAGACAGACTGCGGTGAAGTTGTTGTTGATCAGCAGCCAAAAAAGTGTCACATGAATAACTTGTATTTAGACAGAAATGTGTATCAGTGTGCCTGTCTGGACCTGAGAGTGTGGGCAAGACCAGTGTTGCTTTAGGGTTTTTGCACCCATAATTTCATTCTCTCTAGCTCCCTCTAGTGGAAATTAAGAAGATTATTTTCATCTGATACTAAAAAGGAAACGCACAAGATGAGAAGAAAACGACATTTAAAAGTGTTTTGCTTTTTTTAACTTCAGAAGTCAGATATCCATCAGTGGACCACAGTCAACCTGGGTCTCCTGGCCCCAGAGGTGGGTCTGTTATGGGGGATTAGAACTGTGTTCTACTTCCACTGTGCCATCCTATCTCTGTATAGAATGGGCCTGGTCTTGGTTTCCTCACTGTGCTCTGGCTGGTGAAGCATGGAGTTGGGCAGGAGTTGGTGATGTTTTATGGGTTATGGCCTGTGTGCAGTCTGATCAGGGAGTTGTAGATGTTGCAGTACAAGTTGTAAATAAAGGCACAAGATGCAATTCTTTTAACAATATACTGTAAAATGTTAGCTTTTCTGAACATGGAGTCATTATCACAGAAGTTATTTCTCTGCTAAAGGAACTAAATGACTTTTCAAAATAATATTCATCCTTCACACAAATTCAATGTGTAGCTGCATAGTTTTTTTTTAAATACGTTTTAGGCAAGAACATTTGTTTAAACCTCTTCAACCCAATATCTAAAACTTAGATAAATTTGGATAATCTTGTTCTCCCTTTCTCAGTCTAGCGAGCATCAAATAGTCTATTGCTATAAACTACATTCTTTTTTTCTATGATGCTTTAAACACACCAACGCTAACACACCTTGTTCCCTTTGCTTAAAATTAACTTACCATAATGTCATAGATATACAGAATTACTGTACTGTTGACTGAAAATGTTGACTTCACTCAGGAGGATTTTTTTTTCATGTGGCAGTATTGCCCTCTGCAGGACAGATCACTTTACTTCCTCTGCTCCATGATTTGGTGGATGGAAAAGAGAAGGCTAGCTTCTGTTCAGCGTCTTATTTGATTTATTTTTTAAACACAACTTTCGCTTTGGCTGATTTTGTTGTGAGCCTGTGATCCTTACTTTTTTTCATAATTGCACGGGAAAATAAAAAATACCCCAAACTACTACATCCTTCACTTATACATTGTCACATGTTATTGTGATGCCGTGTCTAGGTCCCAGTGGTGCTAAAGGTGAGAAAGGTGACCGAGGAGAGAAGGGCTCACAGGGTGAATCTGGTCCTGTGGGGCCAAAAGGTGAATCAGGCTCCATCTCTGGACCCGGTGTGTCCTCTCAGGGTGGGGAGAAAGGACAGAAGGTGAATTAGCACATGTTTTTGGCTTTATTCATTTTGTTAGAGGAAAAACGTCAGCTGACTGTTGATTTTTCCTTTTTTTATATTTGACAGGGTGACAAAGGTGCAAAGGTAAGGTTTGGTTGATATAACTGTTCTATAAAAAGAGATTAGATCCAGAGAAATACATTTTTGATTTATTTTTTTCTTTCCTCTCCAGGGCAGTTCTGGGTTTGGTTACCCTGGCAACAAAGGGGAACGAGGGGCTCAGGGGCCTCCTGGGCCTGAAGGTCCTCCTGGCCCTGCAGCTAAGGTGGTCCGCCTTGGGGACGGCTCTGTTGTGCAGCAGGTATCAGGACCAGTCGGACCACCTGGACCACCAGGATCGGACGGTCCTGCAGGACCTCCAGGAGCTGACGGAGAACCTGTGAGTTGACATTTTCAAATGAGTTCAGAATTTTCTTTCTTTAGACCAAATATTTACTGTGGATCTTGTTTTAGGGCGATCCTGGAGAGGACGGCAAAGTTGTAAGTTTTTTTTTTTTCTATTGATGTCTGTTGTGATTGTGAAAAAAGGATTTTTAATCATAATGAGCTTTTTTTCCCAGGGTCCTCCTGGGCCAGCTGGTGTTCCAGGAACCCCTGGAACAGAAGGAGGCAAAGGCCAAAAAGTGAAGTGTGAAAATATAGAGGACCACATTTATTTGAACAAAGCTTCATTTTAAGCAGTAATATATAACTTCAACATCTTTACAGGGTGACCCCGGAGAAGGCCAGCCTGGACCCAGGGGACCACCAGGTCCTCCAGGACCTCCAGGACCAGGCACCGGTGATCGCCCAGTATGTCAATTTCCTGTATTTGATTCCAGTATCCAGATTATCTAGATTTTGACTTTACGTCAATGTATATTTCATCAGACATTTGTGGACATGGAGGGCTCAGGATTTGCAGACATGGAGAAAATTCGGGTGCGTTGACTGTAATTTAGGTTTTTTTTCCAATATACTATTAAGATATTTTTCTTCAAACTAAACATATTCTGATTTGTTTTCAAGGGACGTCACGGCCTTCCTGGTCTACCTGGCCCTCCTGGCCCACCAGGCCCTCCTGGGATCCCTGGGACTTCAATGGCCCTTGGCTCAAATGGTCCCATAGCCTTTGGACCTCCTGGACCACCGGGACAAGATGGAGTCCCTGGTGTACCGGTGAGTGTTAGTCTGACTGGGACTCAGTTGCAGTTTTCATTTTTATGGCTCCTAAGCAGTCAGTTAATGTGCTGAAGGTTAGAACACACACATTGGACTTTCTGTAAGTGTCAGTGTTGTAAACATCAGAATCAAACACCAAGTACTTGGCAATCAAGCACACAGTGTTTGGCATCAGACCAAACAACGGAGTCAGTGGTTATTTGACTAGAAAGGGTGCATCGTTAGAGAAGCGTCGAGCAGAGCAGCTTGATCCCACTGTGAAGTTAAGAAGGAGAGAATGTAGCTGGTGAATAGATGTTTAACAGAGCAGCCACAGTTCTTTTCACTCTTCTCCACCTGGTGTTGAGCATCCTCTGGTCTGGTTGAGCAGTACACCTCCAGCTCTGTCTACACACAGGTCTAATAGTTACAGTATCTACTGTACATCCCTCAAAGTCACACATTTAAAACTTAACAATAAAACTTGACCACCTACTCATTAATCGAACAAAAAATGTTTCTTAGATTTCTAACCCACAGTAATGATTTGGATCCTGTAAGCTGATCTTGTGCATGTATTTCCAGGGTCTTCCTGGTCCTCCTGGTGCACCTGGTCAACCTGGACTCAGAGGAGAGAAGGTAAGAATGAGGGGATTGATGCAAAATGGCTGAATGTGTTCTTAAAATGTGTGAACCGTCGATAGTGAGCCCTCGTTTGTTATCAATCTGTTTGTCTCCAGGGTGACAGTGGGGAGCTGGGTCTCCCAGGAACACACGGTGAAAAGGTGAGTTCAATCCAAAGATTTCACCTGTTTTGTTATGCTTCACGTCTGTTGCTTTTGTTGAAAAGAAAAAAATCCATGACTTTTGTGAATCATGGACAAATTTGTGTCAGAAGCACACAAATGGAAGCTCTCCTCTGCTGTTTGTCACCTTTTTCCAGCCAATCGCACAAGACTCCAGCTTTTTCACGGACCTATTCTCTTACTTTGCTCCATCCTCTACGGTGTGTAAACGGGTCGCAAAAACAGGGTGTCTGCTCCTTTTTCAACAGCTTAACTTTTCTCAACTAATCTGCCACTAGAAATTGTCTTTCTCTGTCTGTGTTGTGTGACTTGTTCTTCACCTCTGTTTTTCTTTACCTCTTTCTGCTGGACATGTTCTTCTTTATAACCAGATGTTTTTGTCAGGGGGCTCATGGTGAACCAGGACAGACTGGTCTGCCTGGACAGATGGGGCTCGCGGGGCTTCCAGGTCCCATGGGACCTGTGGGTCCTCCAGGACCTCCTGGACCGCCAGGACCCCCTTATCGTGTTGGAATTGTAAGTAGACAGATCCTAAAAGTACCAGTGAAGGTGGTAATAGTGCTGTCCAGGTACCATTGTTTTCAAACCATTATATGTTTGGTTTGTTTTATTTGTGTACTTATGTCGTTAATGCTCTGTGGGAAATGGTTTGGCAGGAAGTGTACAGGTGTGAGCTCAACCCAAACCACAGTGAGGAAAAGTAGACAAGTTTATTTTCCTCACATTAACACAGGGATATTCCAAGACAAAAGGAAATACATCTGTGAATTGAACTAAAAAGGTCTTCAAACTGATGCAATTTTCTGTAACCGCATGTAGGGAACCAAACATTTACACTTCCTTAAAATATCTAGTGTATTCAGAGATGCTGTGAATTTTTTGTTTTTGTTTGTTTTTTTTCTCAGTTTTAATCTCATTTACTGTTTTTTGTTCCAAATCTTTTATTTACAGAGTGACCATGAAGGATATGAGACCAGTGGTGTCCTTGGTCTTGCAGGTCCACCAGGACCACAGGTACTGATTAATTTACATAGGCATTGAACATCTGCCAATACGTAACGTCTCACACTGTGGTCCCCCAATGTCTTTCAGGGTCCTCCTGGTATTGCAGGCCTACCTGTAAGTAGAAAAACTCACTTAATCACTTCATTCTAAAGACCAGCAGTATATATTATTCACTTGGTAGAGAGAGTCACTTGGTAAATTTTTTTTGTTTTTTTATATATTATTGTGACATTCAGGGTAAACCAGGTTTACCAGGCATTAATGGACAGAAAGGAGATGAAGGATCAAGAGGACCAACTGGGTTTCCAGGTTTAGACGGAGCAGAAGGACCACGTGTATGTGACCAGACAACCTTGCTTTTCTTTAATGTTTTCACTGTTTTCTCACTGTTTGACACCAGTAAATGTATTTGTTTTCTCCTCACTTTACTCATTAATCTTCATGTCAAGGGTGACAAGGGAGACACCGGAGAAAAAGGCCAGATGGTGAGTTACGTGCAAAAAGTTTATTTTCCATAATTAAGAAAATGTTTCAGCCCTGTGATTAACATTTGTTATAAACTATTATACTCATCTAACTCCTCCCAGAGATTCAATCTCATTTATTTGTAATCTGCACGTGTAATCTGTGACAGCCTTTGGGGTTAGATACCTAAAAGCCTATTTATCTTCGAAGAGCTCTGCCTGGCTTTGGGTGTTTTTGAGGTTTTTGTTACAGAACTTTGATGCAGGTTGTAGGCAGTTGATTATAGATGTCTTAATCCACCTCCTTCTGTTGAGCGATGGCCTCTAAGAAATGACGCAGATGGTTTCTGCCTGAGGACGCAGTAACGGTGTCATTCACACATTAACTCAGGTGAAACTAATGACCTTTAGCTGTATAATGTGCTGTTTGGCACTGTAGTTAAAGGTGTGTTTCATTTGTTAATTAATAAAAATCCCTCTTAAGTCATGAACTCTGTTTCTTTGCCCAGACAAGACTAGACTGCAATGGAAACCACTATGGCGCCACATCCTGTTAACTGTGTGTACAAGACATGGGTTTCACTGCCTGTTTTTGCACTTGTGTTTTCAGTTGTGTTTTAAATTAGACATACACCACTGTCAAGGGCCTGAATCCCATATAGGGGTCTTTTGTGGAGGAGTTGTCTTTGGAGTCCAAATGTAGGATTTCAATGGTCTTGGTAGCTGAGATCAATCACAGTCATTTCTTGATGTTTCTGAATTAATCACTGGTGTGAAATTGTGTGTGAATGGTTCCTGTGATGAGCCTGTCTCATTGTTCTTGGTAGATTATGCCTTACATTTGCTGTAGTCTCAGATGGGCATTTTCTCCTTTACCATATTACTCCAAAAACATTTCCATTTCCAATGTCTTATGGATTATTTTCTCTCCCCTCATCTAACAGGGTCTTCCAGGTCGAGATGGTGGACTTCCAGGGCCTCCAGGACCCCCAGGACCTCCAGGGGAGATTGTCTACCAGACAGGCGATGTGAGCCATTTAGACAGAATCACCTCACAGAGAGAGATTAACCTGCACATGAATGCCCTGCCATGCAGCTGTTGATTGTCTAAATCACCTGTTCAGAACTCTTGTTTGCTGTTTGAGTAACTCATAATCACTAACAGTCACGGCTTTGCTGGTTTGTGTGTTCACCCCTTCACTAACTGACCTAACTTTGTCTCGCTTTAGTATAACGACCTTTATTGGAACGAAGGGTCACAGGTGAGTGCACGCCAGTTGGCTGCGTAAACAAGTGTTCCCTTTCTGCAAACCTCAGTAAACTGTCGTGGTAAGATCTTTATTTTCATGCTGCGCTATTCTGCGTTCTACAGGGAGGGCCTGGTACTCCAGGACGAGCAGGATTTCCAGTATGTACAGTATTACCATCACATGTTGATACAGTAAACACGCACTAACTGAGGCCATTCACAAGTTATTGTTTGTATCAGGGGCCCATGGGACCAAAAGGAGACAGAGGGGATACAGGTCCTCCAGGATATGCACCTAAGGTACATGAATGTGTTTCTTAGACGACATAATCTGACATGGTTTTCCTGTAAAACGCCAGCTTGTAAAATCAAGACCATTGATGAATTCACCATTGTATACCTACCTTATTAACACACCAGTACAGGTGTGGTCAAACATTTTGACGCCTGGGTCATGCATAAAGGCTAAAATGCTAAAATGCTTTTATCATTGTCTACGCCATCTTTTGGAGAAACGTGGGTATTTCAGGGAAAAGGCAGAAATATAATGATAATATAAATAAATTAAATAATTTGGAAAGGTTTGACATCTGACCCCCGGGCCTTAGTTTGCCTACGCCTGCCCTAGTAACACCCCATATTAGTTCACAATTATTATTATTATTATTATTATTATTATTATTATAGATATTTACTCTTCTAGATTGCGATTCTGAAAATGTAATGATTAAATAAATCATGTTTAACTTTTAGGGTCAGAAAGGTGAACCCGGTGTTATCATGGGGCCTGATGGGAGACCATTGTACATTGGTGGACTTGCAGGACAGCCGGTAGGAGCTTTGATTTATTATGACCACAAATATAAACATCAACAGGACAATGTTCTTTTGTTTTGCTCAAAAAAAAACAAACAGACACAAACATTGTATGGTTTGCATTTTTTAACAGGGTGAGATGGGACCTCCTGGACCGGTGGGACCTCCAGTGCGTATCATTTATCTTTTCTCGATGACTCATATTTCATAGCCTAATGTCACTGCATGGGTTTGTATGAAAAATTATGTATGTCCCTTTTCCCCCCAGGGACCAGTTGGTCCTTCAGGACAGAAAGGAGAGATTGGTCTTCCAGGACGTCCAGTAACTTTGTTTAATTCTCACATGACACCTTGAGCATAACATACTCCTGTTCACCAGTGTATGCTATTAAAGGATATACGGCTTGTTTGTTTGACTGTAGGGAAGACCAGGACTGAATGGTGCCAGAGGAGAGAAGGGAGACTCAGGCACAGGATCTGGATATGTGTACCCAGTAAGACCCTTTGATGATCTTATGAACGTTAAGATAAATGATTTGATTCAACACATCTATTTTCTTTATGTCCCTCAACATACACTCAATAAACACTGTTTGTCTTGTTCCAGGGTCCTCCAGGTCCACCAGGGCCTCCAGGACCTCCTGGACCTCCGGCTTCTGCCTCTAGACTTGGAGTAAGAACATTTACCAGCACTTCAAAGTTGTTACTGTTCTAGAATTCAGATATTTTATGTTATTGATCATAAACACAAAACATATTGATCATCCTCTCTCTCTCTAAGGAAGTGCTCTGAACACAGAATTCCCTGTGCAATGACATACTGTAAAAGGGAGCAGTACACCTCTAGAAATGTTACAACTAATGATGGTGTAGACAACAAACCAATCTATACAACATTCGTGTTATTCTAACTAATGATATTGTAGTTTGTCCCTTACAATAAAGAATAACTACAAGCCTTTCCTCTGACCAATGAAGAAAACTCATATATGAGTTGTCAATATTGTCATAATGCTGTAATTATCACTGGCTTTGTGAAGGTTGGTGATGGGTCATCTTTGTCTTTTCTTTGCAGGGACATGATGAAGATTCCAGATACTATTATGGTAAGGGGACTTCTGACTGAAAATTCCAATAGTAGATGGATTAGAAAGAAAGGTTACTAGAAAAAAATATATTGAATATTTGTTACAGTTTATTTTCCTATGCTAAGCTAACAAGTGGGGTTTTTTTACTAAAACATTTTACTAAAAATTTTGGATCAGTTAAAAGTAAGACAACAAACAGAGTTCTGATGTAGTGTTCTGGAACATTCCTCTCTAGGCAGGTTTGCTGATGACAGATTTAGATAATATCAGGTGTGAAAATAAAAATGGTTTTGTTGTATTTTTAAAGAATCAATCCACTTTTGTTCTTGGTATAAAACATTCTCATTTACCACCACTAACAGATTCTAATGTGTCAAATTGACCTCATATCACTGTAGTTATTAGTTAGTACAAATATACTGTAGGTCTAAAAGTACATGAATGTCCACACACAGGTCTGAAAGGAGAGAAAGGTGACCGCGGACCGCCGGGAATTCTTCAAATCCCAGGTTTCTGAAATGTTCATAAATCTGCACTCGAATATTTTCAACAATAGTACCATGGTAAAGTGGGACTATTTGTGTTTGTCTTGTAGGGTTTGGAGCCACTTATGACTTTTACACATTGAAGGTGAGCATCACAGATTTATTTATCTAATGATGTCCAAAGATGGGAATAATGACTTACTGTCATTTCTCCAACATTTGTGATTCAGAATGAGTTGAAAGGTGACCAAGGCAGCCCTGGGTTCAAAGGAGAGAAAGGAGAACCTGGAGGAGGATATTATGACCCCCGCTATGGTGGGAGTGGAGTGGGTGTTCCAGGACGCCCTGGACCTCCGGTATGAATATAACATATACTTAAATTATTTTACGAATTATTTGTTTATGGTTTGTGCTAAAGGACCTTATCTGAAGTGTTATTGCACCTTGTTCCACCAGGGACCTCCTGGTGACTCTGTTGCTGGTCCACCAGGCCCTCAGGGTCCACAAGGTCCACCAGGCAGAGGTTATGATGGGCAGCCAGGGCCTCCAGGGCCGCCTGGTCCTCCAGGACCTTCTGTGTCTGGACCTTACGGGGGCACACAAAGTGAGTCTTAGTAAACCCTAATGTTCCAGAAGGATGTATCATTTTTTTGTATCAGTTTTCTCTCATTAAAACTCATCATTTTCGGTCAAAGCCATCAATATTCCGGGGCCACAGGGACCACCTGGAGTTCCAGGACTGCCTGGACTCTCATCTGGGGTGAGGAAACTACTTAAAATTACTCTAATTACTGTACTTTCATGGAAATATTTTTATTTGAATTAGAAATGAAGCCATGTAGAACAAACGGTTCCAAGTCTGGCCCTCTGTTTTCTCCATGAAGGTGACCGTGTTGAGGTCTTATGACATCATGACAGCCACGGCTAGACGACAGCCTGAGGGATCTCTGGTGTACATTCTAGATCAAACAGATCTGTATTTACGTGTGAGGGATGGCATTCGACAAGTGCAGGTGAGAAGTTCATAACTACAAAGTATCTACATCAACAAGCCAGGCAGGGATTTAGCTCTCAAAAAATATATTAAATATATATGAAACAATCCACAAGCCTTCGGTTTGGATCCTATACAGGTCATAGATAAACAATAACTTTCATATTCTTGAGTTTTTTGGCCACAAGTCTAAATTTTTTTCTCGAGGCAAAGCAGCATGGCACTTCACTTAAAGAACTACAAAGCTGCTGTAAAACAGGCCGGTGATGCATCATCCTAGTAGGAAAGGAAAGTGAACTACTTGTCATTGTGAAACAGCACACCACTGCACACAGCTTGGCAGCTGGTGGACTGAAACCTTCCAGACCCAAGTCCTCTTCCTTATCCACTAAGCCACCACTGCCCTGGTGGCGTGTGAGTATGTGTCATACTCATGTGTCTTTGTGAGTATGATACACACCCATGCGGGGGAATTGTATTCTTCTCCAAACCCCTGTAGATAAAGAACATTTCATCTATATTTCATCATCACTACCACCTGATGAATGAATAAGGTTTAATGGTTTCATTCTAACATCTTTCAATAGAGTTGAGTTTCTTGTTTCTGACTGAGTGACAGACATGTCTTCTTCCTTCTCCAGCTTGGCAGCTACATTCCTTTGACCAGAGATGATGTGAGTGTCATTTTTTCCCTTTTTTCTTCTGCAGTACCAGACAATAAACTAATTATATAAAACATCTTCACTATTATTCACAGGACAATGAAGTTGCAGCTGTGAACCCGCCTCCTGTTGTCCCCTACTCCCCTGAACACCACACCGACACCAACGCCCAAAGTCCAACCGACAGTCTCTCCCAGCCCGATGTCCATCACTCCACACACGCAGAACCTCAACAGCCGTCACATACACATCCCAGAGTGCCAGTCAACCCTGACCCGTGGTACCAGCCAAATCCACATTACCCTTCACCAACTGATCCAAGATATCCAAGTTACTCTGAAAGAATAAACCATCCAGATGGTAGATATTCTATTTACACCACCCAGCCCCGCCCTGTCTACCCAGATGGCCGATACTTGGTCACTTCCTACCGTAGACCACCTCCGCCTGTTCCTCAGACTCCGGTCCACCACCACGCGTCAGGTCCAGGCGTAAGAAAGACCACTTTTAAATGTCTTCCCCACAAACTTCAGTTTAACAGCATACCTCCAACATACCAAGATCTCGAGTCATCACTCTGGTGTTTCCACAGCTCCACCTGATCGCTCTGAACAGCCCCCAGACGGGCTTCATGAAAGGCATCCGCGGGGCAGACTTCCTGTGCTTCACCCAGGCTCAGGCTATCGGTATGAAGGGTACATTCCGGGCCTTCCTTTCTGCAAGACTACAAGATCTCCAGAGCATCGTGCGCAGGGCAGACAGGGACCGTATGCCAATAGTCAACCTGAAGGTACTTTTTTATAGCAAAAAAATGTGATCAATTTAAACTAAAATTCATGAATTGTGAGTTATTATTCAAATGAAAATACCCCAGTCAATTATAGTAGACATCTGTTCACAGTATGATGGGCTGTTGAGGCTGCCCTCAGCCTGTATTATCTCTATATTCTCACCTACCTCTTTCTAGGATTTCCCAACTTCCCATATGGTCTAGCGGTTAGGATTCCTGGTTTTCACCCAGGCGGCCCGGGTTCAACTCCCGGTATGGGAATTACATCTTTAGGCAGTTCCGCAATGCAGCGGTTAGCACGTCTGTCTTGGAAGCGGATAGCTGAGAGTCCTGGGGTTTATTCCCAGAGAAACCACATGCTTGGCGCATGCTAGGGGCAGCATGTTAACAACATATCTGCTGCTAACACAACAATTTTCCAAAAATGGGATCAATATAGTACAAATTTAAATAATGATTTTTTTTAAGTTGCTTTGGTTTATGTGCTTTACTGGGTTTTTATAGTGCTACGTTTGTTGAGTTAATGACATTTAATGATATACTTTATCATATCAAAGTGTACAGCACCACAAATCTGTGGGTTCTCAGACTTGTATACAGTGTTACCTACTGTAAGCCTGTTCTCCTCAACGGACAACTTGCTCAGCTAATTTTGCCATGAGATACATTTCCTTAATCCAATGGGAAATCAAGAGAACTCAGTTTTGACCCAGTTACAGAGTTCACCTACCACAGCTCTCCACTCATGGCCCAGGACTTTAGTTCCAGAAAAGAAAGAGAGAAACACATGCTCTGTTCCCACTTTTCTCACTGAGCTCTTTGTCTCTTGTCTCTCAGGATGAGGTTTTGTTCGACAGCTGGAACTCCATCTTCAACCACGGCACGATGAAGGAGAATGTGCCCATTTACTCCTTCGACGGCAAAAACGTCCTCACTGACAGCACATGGTGATACTTTATAACAACACCAGAGCACACATTCATTTACAAAATAAAAGTATGTACTAACTCTATCTGTGTGTTTTTTTTTTCTTTCCAGGCCTGAGAAGATGATTTGGCACGGGTCGACCAGTGCGGGTCACCAACACATGGACGGCTACTGTGAGACGTGGAGGGTTGGTGACCACGCCGTGAGTGGCATGGCCTCATCACTTCATAATGGGAATCTTCTGGAGCAGAGCTCCAGCAGCTGCTCCAGCTCTTTGGTGGTGCTGTGCATAGAGAACAGCTACGTCGGCCAGGCCAAGAGATAGACACACACACACAGAGACACACATACACGTCTCCACTGTCCACACAATCACTTTTATCTGTCTTTAATCCATACATGTGGTGCTCTGTAAATAGGTTTCTTATCTTATTATTATCTCCATGTTTGTTAGCCAGTCTTACGTGGTGTTACACAGGATTAGAGTATGTGTCAAGCCTGAGTTTAAGCTCTGGTTACACACACACAATAACACGTTGTCTTGCAGGCAAAACACAAGTTGTGCCTTTTTTCTGTCAAGTGTTACAATATACTTTAGGGCACGTTTTCTTCTTAGTAACAAGAAGAAGTCGATCAAGTTAAGTCTCATATTCTGACTGATTTATTCAAGTGTAAATCTGAAGACGTTGTCATGTCTTCCTGTACCATTTACATGTCCCATATTTGCATTCTTAAGATTTATCTAAGTGACAGTAATATGGTGGTGTAAAAAGCTTAGAGTGACACGGAGGAAATACATACAGACATTCCATTTTTTTGTTAGTCTTTCTGTCATGTTACAACAGTGTTAAGACGTGAAAACAAGTTGTCCGGGATCTTTAACACCACATTTAGTTTGATTTATATAAAACATATGTTTTCCTGTGCTTCAGTTGAAACATTGGGTAAGTAAAATACTCAAGTAATTTTTTTTAGCTGTTGCATTATAATGATATAATTCTTCTTCTTCTCTCGAGTGACATCTGTAAACCCTAGCACTAGTTTCTTCCCCTTTGCTACTGTCTTCTCTGGGGTGGTCTCCAAGTGGTACTTTTGAGCAATAACAAAGGGATATTTATTTTTTATAAACTGCGCTTGCTCTGGTTTACCTTTAATGTGGGATATGAGTGTTTTCACAGAGACGGACATGTACGGCAAAACTGCAAACAAGCTAATTTCCCGGCAGATTTCCTTTCTTCCAGATTTTGTTAGCATGCAAAGTTTCTGCACAACCAAATACAATTGATGTACATAGACCTGCAAACATTTAGCCAAATTTGTTGTATGCACTGGTGTTTGTTAGTTGTTTTTCTATTAAATTCGAGAGCAGCACAGGAAAGAAACAAGTGAAACCTCATCTTTCTAAAAGACAAAACAAAACTAACACAAGATAACAGATGCAGGGACAGGGTGGCTACATAGTACTGCAAAATGACTGACTGACTGTTTTTGTGAGTGACTTTTCTTTTTAAAAAAAATCTGCCTCTCAGTGAATAAAGTGACGGAAGATGTGAGTTTGCATTTTCACATAAGGGTGTGATGTTCTTTTGTCTCATTGTCTTATTATTTGTCTTACTAACTCCACGACATGTGGTTCAGCATGGTATATGTTCACGCTGTCACTCATTGGAAGTATTGCTTGCGAAAATCAGCAGTGTTTTTTCGAAACTTTTTTTTCAAACTTCAATACTGAAGTCTCAGTGTACAGTGAGCAGAAGGGTTGCACTGGACATTGCTCAACATATCCCATATTTCCCCATTTACTTTTTGTTTTTTTACACTTTATAGTGAGCTGTGAAACAAAATGTTATTTTAAAGCTATTTAGACATGAAAACAAGCTTTCCAGGCATTATAATATTTACAGTTACTTTAATACACAAATGAGTCAGAAACATGTGAAGAAGTGATGGTGGTTATTAATAACCTTGTACCATGTTCTTTTGGCTGACCCTAAAATAAGGAAATAATGTGTGGTGGAAAAAAGGAAGTGCTGAAAGTATTGGTTAAACCCTGAAGTTGGCCTTCATAAAACACTTGTTACCATTTTACTTGTGATTTCACTTCTTGTCCAAACTTGTTTTTGTCACGTGTCACAGACCTCAGTTCCATGTATCAGGGTCATGTGGGTACAAACCTTCAAAACATGGTAGTTGTACATTTGTCATTGATGAATTCTGGTGACATTTGGTCCACTGACTGAAAGTCCTCCCCCCTCCCCTTCTGTTTCCTCCTCTTCAACATCTCTCCAGAGGAATGTTTGTTTTCCAACCATGCTCTCTTGTGACTCAGCTCTGTGCCTCCACAGCTCACATGTTCATCACTGAACTAAAAACCCGCACAGAGCTCAAGGTGATTGTTTTACTGTGTCCCTGAAAATTTGTTTTCACAGTCTATTCAAAGTCACGACACATGTCTTGGCTTTGTGAGTTTTTGGAAACTTTTAGTCTTAAATTCTGTCTAAATCTGTATAAATTAACATACATGACTAAAATTGCTATTACTGTTTTTTAGGCAAAGCTCAAATTGTACTGGATATAGTATTGATGTCATCTTTCAGTTCAGGCACTGACAGCTTGCATAAACCGAGAATAAAAATGTAGCAGGAAAAACATGCACAAGACCACAAATGTAATGCCTAACAGGGCACAGACATGCTGAATAGCATAAATAATACACAAAAAACAAAGAATAAAATAGGATTACAGTGTATAAACCATAGACCTGACAGGAGATTTTTATATACAGTGTATTTTTAGCAAAAGGACGTTGAAAATGCAGGTTAGCTAGCAAAACTAAGAAATTAAAATAAATAAAATAACTAAAACTGAAGTTGTCCTATTGTAAAGGACAACGACACTGCACTCCAGATAATAGCTACCAAGTTAACAACACAGAAAACAAAAACAGACATTTTTCACAGGACCAAATATAAAAGACCCCCAACTCTCACACCTGCCTCCAAAAACATGTTTCAACATTATTTTCCCTCTTCCTCCGTCACTGGAGTGCTTTCATCATCCTGGTTTTTTCCATTTGGTAAAGTGAAAGTAAAAACATCATCTCACAGCTCCTCCCTCATGAGGGTATGTGTGTGTGTGTGTCATGCCTTTAGGCTAATTCTAGTTCAACCACAGTGACAGGAAACCAGTTCATTTTTCCTACAGCTGATTTCATTTCGAGTAAAAACTCTTGACTGGAGCGTCAGTCAGGAGGAGCTGATCAAGATCTCATAGAAACCTGCAGGGTGTGACCTTAGGACCAGGGTGCCGAAACACACGCCTACACACGCAAGGTGTGTCACCGTTGGTGCGGTGTGCCAGTGCAGCCTTTTTTGACTGAACACATTTACTGTAAACATGGATTGGGCGCAGCTCCTTGAGCAATAATTTGAAGCTCGTTTCATTTCTGTGTTGAGGATTACCATGATGAAGGTACAGTAAAACAAACTTTACTTTTGTTTAAAGTATTTATAGTGTAAGTGAGTGTTTTGTGGCTTTGGGTGATGTAAGAGAAGTATCAATTCTGTTATCCTAACAGATGATTGTGTTTTGTTTTACCTGCAAGAATGTGTTACTGTGTTGTTTGACTCTGTTAAGCACGAGTGAGCAAGACATACCTTCTTTATCAGATTTTCTGCATACTTTCAGATTGAATCGATCCTCTGACATTGACCTTGTGCTTCAGATGGATTCAAGATTCAGGATTTCCTCTGGGATTTAGGTCAGTCCCATTACATTTCTGGAGATGTTTTCTCATGAGTTTCTGAGTGTTGACTTCACCGTTCCTCACAAGCTCTTTGGTTTAACTTCTTCACCTCTGTGTTCCACTCTGAGCATGGTGTCATGAGCTGGGTTGTTCATGTCTTTCTCTGACCATAGGCAACACCTGTATGACCACAGAGTTAGAGTTTTATTCTCACCTGATCCAATCATCTGCTGCCAGTATGGATGTGCCTGATATGAATCATACTGGGGTGATCTTCTCTCTGACAACATCTCCATGTGGAGAACATGACTGGACGGAAGATCACAGGTGAGGTCATGTTATAGTAACTCTCTCTGGGAGTCCGCAGTGATCTTGTCTTACAGCAAGAACATTTCCACTTTGATCCCTGGACATAACTGATGACCAGAGGTCTGAGCCTGGCTCTGAATGGTTGTCTCTATTCAGTATGTGGCCCTGCCATCTGTAGCCCTCAACCATAGTCTGCTAGGACTGGCTCCCCCCTCCCTGCCACCTGTATAAAAAGAAGATTTCATTTATGACTATTTTTTAAATCTATTTTTTGTTTGTTGTGTTTCATTGTATTGTAGCCCAAAGCTACGGGAGCAGCAGGAGAGACCAGCGCCCCCTGTGCCTAGTTGTGTGTCCATGACTAGTGATCATTCAATGGAGCAACCTCTTGCTTTTCAAGGACAATGCACCAAAAAAGAGTGAGTAAATACGTTTGTATTCACCATAAAGATTGTGTAGGTTTAAAAGCAAAGTATGCCAGAACTACGTTGGTCAGAAATTAAATTAAATTAAATTACATTAAATTCTTTGCCCATGAATTTATTTGGACAGTCTTGCTCCATCCTGCAGACATAAGGCTTTAAACCAAAATGTGTCACTCTTCCATATTATTAATGCTACAATCATTGTTTCAACTTAAAATGTTCTTGGGAACAATGTTCAGGAAACAGTCAAAGACCCTGGACTCTTTGAGCGGTGTGTCCATAAACAGTGACGCATGTATGAAACTACCTGCTTCTTTACACGGACAAGCTACCAAAACCAGGTCAGTCACTAAACCTGTGGGCGCAAAAACACAGATCGTCGAGGGTTACAGCTGCACAACTTACTTTTTTCATCTGTCTTTGTTATAGGACAGAGAAGAGCAGAGCAGACTGTGCTGTTCCAAGTGGAGTGTCCATGAAGAGTGACACGTCAATGTCTTGCTTAATAAATCTACAAGATACAAAGTAAGATCCAGTGCAGGTCTTGGATTTTCATTGATTGGTCTAGTGTTAAAATGGAGATAAAGGGACGTTAAGAAGAAAAAACCATGAGACCACAGAAATGGAGAACTGTCTCTTTAGTTAAATCATGTTAGTTATTGTACACAAACTGTACACTGCAGCTGTTATTTAATACTTATTAACTGCTTTTGACCGTTTGTCTTCCACAGACGAGAGCAGAGATCTGTAGAAGCTCACAGTGAGAGTCTCCTGGATCATCAAACTGACACAGATGCCGTATTTATGGTTTGTAAATAAACCTTAGTTAGTTGTTGGTTGTTGTCACTGAAGAAAATATGAGAATTGTTTTTTGTTTTCCAGCTGCTGGAAAAGAACATATTCAGTTTTGTGAAAAATGAACTGAGGGAGATCCAAAAGTCTTTAAAGTCGGGCAATATTGATGTCTGCGAGTTTAATGAGGAGGAGGAAGAAGAGATAAAAGTCGGCAAGAAAGCGGTAAGGGAGATCGCAATGGTCTTCCTTAGGAGGATGAAGCAGGAGAATCTGGCTGACTCCCTACAGAACAGTAAGATGTCTGAATGCATGTACCTTGTATAAAAAATAAAAATAATACAATTTTCCCTTCATTCTAGTGCTGGTTTCTCACTGTTGCTTCCTTCTTTCCCAAAGCAACTCCTGCTGCGTACCAGGCTAAACTCAAATCCATTCTAAAGCAGAAATTCCAGTGTTTGTTTGAGGGAGTTGACAACAGAGACAACCCAACTCTCATGAATGACATCTACACCGAGCTCTATGTCACTCAGGGAGGAAGTGAGGGGGTCAACGAAGAACATGAGGTCCGACAAATTGAAACAGCATATAGGAAGCTAGCAGGACCAGAAACCAGGATCAGATGTGAAGACATTTTTAAAACATATCCGGGAAAAGCTTATCCATGCAGGACGGTGATGACAAAAGGAGTGGCAGGCATCGGGAAAACTGTTCTAACAAGGAAGTTCACTCTCGACTGGGCTGAGGACAAATCCAATCAGGACATCTGCCTGATTTTCCCATTCACTTTCAGAGAGCTGAACCTGCTGAAAGGTCAAAAATACAGCCTGCTGAAACTTCTGCAACACTTCTTTGGTGAGACCATAGATTCTGGAATCTGTTGCTTTGACAAGTTTCAGACTGTGTTCATCTTTGATGGACTGGACGAGTGTCGCCTTCTGCTGGACTTTAACAACTCTGAGGTCCTGACTGATGTCACAGAGTCCACCTCAGTGGACATTCTGCTGACAAACCTCGTCAGGGGCAAACTGCTTCCCGAGGCACATCTTTGGGTAACCACAAGACCAGCAGCAGCCAGTCAGATCCCTCTTGAGTGCATTGATGTGATGACTGAAGTCAGAGGCTTCACTGACCCACAGAAGGAAGAGTACTTCAGAAAGAGGTTCAGGGATGAGCAGCAGGCCAACAAAACCATCTCCCACATTAGAGGGTCACGCAGCCTCCACATCATGTGCCACATCCCGATCTTCTGTTGGATCACAGCCACAGTTCTGGAGAACGTGTTGAAGTCAAAAGATGGAGGAGAGCTTCCTAGGACTCTCACTGAGATGTACATCCACTTCCTGGTGGTTCAAGCAAAACTGTGGTGCTACAAGTTCCATGAAGAACTTGGGAAAGGTCCTCAGTGGAATCCAGGGAACAGGGAGATGGTTCGGTCTCTGGGAAAACTGGCGTTTGAGCAGCTTCAAAGAGGAAACCTGATCTTCTATGAGTCAGACCTGAAGGAGTGTGGCATTAACATCACGGCAGCATCTGTGTATTCAGGGGTTTTTACTCAGATCTTTAAAGAAGAAAAAGGGTTGTTTGAGAAAAAGGTCTACTGTTTTGTTCATCTCAGCATCCAGGAGTTTCTGGCTGCTCTTTATGTCTTCATATCTTTCATTGAATCT
The DNA here is from genome assembly GCF_000523025.1 of Cynoglossus semilaevis. Classification (NCBI taxonomy): domain Eukaryota; kingdom Metazoa; phylum Chordata; class Actinopteri; order Pleuronectiformes; family Cynoglossidae; genus Cynoglossus; species Cynoglossus semilaevis. The sequence goes on from NC_024320.1 coordinate 11,629,171, forward strand.
GGCACCAATCTGTTTTCTCAGACCAAAGCCTGGTGGTCTCATTTGCTGAAGGACAAATCCAAACTATCATATCTCCTCCAGAGTGCTGTGGACAAGGCTCTACAAAGCCAAAATGGCCACTTGGATTTGTTCTTGCGCTTCCTCTTTGGTCTTTCTTTGCAATCCAATCAGAGTCTTCTAGGAGGACTTATGACACAGTCAAGCCCACACGGCAGTCGGGAAACAGTGGACTACATCAAGAACACCATCAAGAAGAACATTTCACCGGAGAGAAGCATTAACTTGTTTCACTGCCTTAACGAACTGAACGATCGATCTCTGGTGGACGACATTCAACAGTTCCTGAGTTCAGGGAGCCTGGTCACGGCCAGTCTCTCTCCAGCTCAGTGGTCTGCTCTGGTCTTCATACTTCTCACGTCAGAGAAACAGATGGATGTGTTTGAGCTAAGGAAGTACTCGGCTTCAGACGAGGGTCTTCTGAGGCTGCTGCCTGTGGTAAAGGCCTCCAACAAGTCTTTGTAAGTAAGACAAAAAAATGTAGGAACCATATTTTTCAATAATTAATTAAAATCTGTTGCAAAACCACCAAGGTTTGCATCTGGCTACACACCACTGCAAAACATGGAATAGTCTAGAAATGTCACAATGGTTTTTGTCAAAGACTGACATGGGTGAAGTCCTGATCTGTCTGCTTTGTGCTGAATAGATAGACATGCAGTGTGTTGGTGTGAAGCCACAGGCAAACACATGGCCACTTCTGTTTTCTGCTGGTTAGCAAAGGGTCATTTTAGGTTAAAAGGAAACAAATCTTCAGGTCTCTTGAACAAAAAGTCTCCAGACTGGATGTTTAAATTTCTCCAAACTGCTGACTGTTGTAAATAACGGTCCCAATACCATTTAAATGTCCATCAACATTTAAATTTTTGTATCTAAATTTTGATTTTAGGTAACAGGAACATGAGTTGCATAATTTTGTGTATGTTCTGTAGTCTGAATGGATGTAAGCTGTCAGAAAGAAGTGGAGAGGTGCTGGCATCGATCCTGAGCTCCACCTCTTCAAGCCTAAGGGAACTGGATGTGACCAACAACAATCTGAAGGATGAAGGTGTAGAGAGGCTGGCTGTTGGACTGGAGGATCAGCACTGTAGGCTGGAAAAACTGAGGTCAGTCTTTTTATAATGTGAACGTAATGTTGTAATCAGTTGCTCAGGTTTAATTAATATTGATACTGGATTTTTGTCATTAAACCAGACTGAACCAAAACAATCTGACTGAAAATTCCTGTCAGCTCTTATCACCGGTCTTCAGGACCAAGTCGTCTTGTCTCACAGACCTGGACATGAGTTACAATGACCTGCAGGACTCTGGCGTTACACAGTTGTGTGCAGGACTGGAAAGTCCAGACTGTACTCTACAAACACTCAGGTTAGACTGAATCAAGATTTACATGCTTGCAAATGAGTCGGCAGCATTCTTTGTCTAAAACACTCCTCCTCTTCAGACTGATTGGCTGTAACCTGTCAGGGGGAAGCTGTGAAGTTCTGGCTGCCGTTCTCTCCTCCACATCTTCCTGCTCCTCTCTAAAGGAACTGGACCTGAGTAACAACGACCTGCAGGATTCTGGAGTTGCACACTTCACCGCTGCACTTCAGAGTAGTAGTTGTAGACTGGAAACCTTAAGGTGAATTTAATTTCTTTAAGTTTTGCACAATATCTAAAAATGCAAACTCCGGTGATGGGAATGTGAAATATTTGGTTGATTAAAACCAGTATTTTCACACCCCCCTCACAGTAGATTCCTGGACCCCTTGTTGGTCCCAGACCCCCTGTTGAAGACCTCTGGCTTAATATGATTAGTCCTTATATGAGGTACACTTTGTTAGCACTTTGCTGGATCTAGTTTTTGTGGGCATCATTTTGTTAGTTGTTTTTGCGTAGATTCTAGAAGATGCTGAAAACTTTTTAAAAATTTTTCACAAACTACCGCGTTCATGTCTTTATGCATTAATGTATTAGGTTGTTGTGATTGGATATTTGCATTACCCCGATGTTAAACTGATGTACCTGATGAATTAGGCTGTAATTTTAATCCAACTTTTACTGAAAAACCTGAATTTGAAGGCCATAAAAACTGTTTCACCAGGTTGACGCAAACCAAACTGACACAGGAGTGCTGTCAGGACTTTGCAACCATTTTCAGCTCTAAGACGTCAAGCCTTCGACACCTGGACCTGAGCAACAACAACCTGCAGGACTCAGGAGCCACTGCACTTTTTAATGGACTGTCAAATCCCGACTGTGCACTTTCAGCCCTCAGGTTAGAGGAATGAGATACATTTTGGATAAAAGGTTACATTTTATTGCAAAACAAATGTAAAGTTTTTGTCTTTGTCTTTGTCAGATTAAATCAAACTAACCTCACAGAAAAATGCTGCCATGATATGTTGTTCCTGAGCAATCCGAGCTCCAGACTGAACGAGCTGGACATTGGGAACAACGCCCTGCAGGACTCGGGAGTGGAGCTGATTTGTGCAGGACTGCAGAGTCAACAGAGTTCTCTGATGAGTCTTAGGTCAGGCTTTGAAATTTTTTTTTTTGTCTTTGCTTATGACCTACATCACACACCTGAAAAGATGAAAAAAATGATGCTACCATCAAATTCTCGACATGGTCATCAACATGGTCTCATCAAGAGTTTTCCATGAGATGTTTAAACTCTGTACAGAAAGGCCATCAGTCAAATCCTGCAATTTAGCAGGGTTTTTTTTTGTGTAAGATTGTGTTCAAAGGTACTCAAGTACAATATATTTTTTTAAATTAAGTAATTTACACTTGAAATGCTATGCATTAATCGGGTGTCGTAGCAAAGGTTTTGTAAAATGACTTAGTGTCATATTTTCCATTGTATATTTGTGCATTTTCCACTTTTTCCCAGTTTTCCTTCTGAATAACATTTCATTTAAGTATCTTCAATGTCTGATCAAATTCCTCAGACTCAGTGGCTGCAGGATATCAGAGGAAAGCTGTGAAGCTTTGGCATCAGTTCTCAGCACCAGGTCTACTGGTCTCAAAGAGCTGCATCTCAACAACAATGTCCACATTCAGGACTCTGGGATGAAACTGCTCCTCGCTGCACTGAAGGCTCCACACTGTGGGCTGGAAACTCTCGGGTCAGGTTATCTCCAGTTTGTCTCTTTAACTTATACTAGAGAAGTGAAAATAATCTAAATACATGTTTGTTTGTTTGTTTGTAGGTTAAGTCAAACCGGCCTCACTGATAAATGTTGTCAGGATGTTTCATCAGTACTCAGCACCACGATGTCCAATCTCAAATCACTGGACCTCAGCAACAATGACGTGCAGGATTCAGGGGTTAAAGCTATGGCTGTGGGTCTGAAGAGTCCACAGTGCAGGCTGGAGCTCTTGAGGTTGTTTCAGTTTATTTCTGGGTCCTTGAATGTGCTTGAATGATCAATGTAATGTTCATAAATTGATACTGTAGGTGCCTCACAAAATTACTACAACTGTGAGAGGCAGAAAATGTGCAAAAAGCAATTTGAGAATAAAACTATACTATATATATTATACATATATACATACTATACATGTATATATATAAATATATAAATTATATAAAGTTAAATATATTAGAAATATTTTAAAATAAAAAATCCCTGCTAATTTAATCATCCACTTTATTTTATTTTTTAAAAACTGTAAATATAGATGTTTTTTAATATTACTTAATTGATTGTTTATCATTTTTAAATTTAGTGTGTTAAACAAACACTCTTCAAAAATTGTTAGAAGGAATAACTTTTAGGAATTTGCCAAATTGCAAAGAATTGCTTGAATAAGATAGAAGAACAAATTATTTCTAAATAACAGAGGATTATTCCTCATACCAAAAAGTATTTAAATCCACGTCATGAAAACTTATTGTTTACATTTTTTTGTAGACTGTCAGGCTGCTTGATAACGGAAGCGGGCGGGGCTTCTTTGAATGCTGCTTTCAAGTGCAACCCAATCCATCTGAGAGAACTGGACCTGAGCTACAACCACCTGGGCCCAACAGGAGTCAAGCTGCTTTCAGACAGAGTGGAGGATCCACAGTGGAGACTGGAATCTCTATGGTAAAAGAGACCTGTTAAAAAGACCGTGTAGTAAAGACTTAAATGTCCTGAGGCTGTTTTTGACTTTCTTTTCTTTTCTCTAGTGTGGATTATAATGGCGTGCAATGGTTCAAGGCTGGTCTAAAGAAGTGTAAGTGTGTGGTTGGTTATACAGCCATTTATGAAAGACAACTGCAGCTAAATTATATACTGCCCATTCCCCTTCACTACTTATTACAGTGCAGAGCAGGTGCTATGGGTAGCTGTACTCCTCCCAGAATGCCATGCCTGCCATGGACATTTATCAGCCAGTCCGTCCTTTCGTCTGTCTGTTTCTTTCTAACCTCTTACTTCTTAATATCCAACAGATGCCTGTGAACTCACACTGGATCCAAACACAGCCCACAAAAATGTTGTGCTGGCCGAGGACAACCGAAAAGTAATGCTCTCCGTGGAGAAGCAGCCTTATCCCGACCACCTGGACAGATTCGACTGGTGCTACCAGCTGCTGTGCACGGCCGGTTTGGCCAGTCGCAGTTACTGGGAAGTGGACTGGGAAGCAGGCGTGGATATAGGAGTGACTTACTGGAGTCTGAGACGCAGGGGTGCCCGTGACGGGAGCAGACTAGGGTGGAACGAGAAGTCGTGGAGTTTGGAGTTGACTGATAAAGGTTACTACGCCTGGCACAATAACATACGCACACCTCTTCTCACGAATCCCTCCGCTGTTTCTAGAAGAGTGGGGGTGTACCTGGACTGGTCTGCGGGTACTTTGTCCTACTATGATGTCACAGCTCACTCGCTAACTCACTTGTACACCTTCACCAGTACCTTCATTGAACCCCTGTACCCTGGCTTTGGGTTCTTATCTCTGGAGTCATCAGTGACACTGTGTTAGGAAATGGCTGGAAACTTTATTAAACTGCCTCCGTTTGGCTTAAGCTACGTTTTATAGCTTCATTAGCAGGTGTTAGTGATCATGTGTGAGGTAATGTTGGCTTTACCATGTTGTAATCAGTGTTTAATGTTTTGTTAACGTTAAATTATTATTTCTGTTTTGGTACTCTTTGTCTGTGAAGATTGTGCAGCTCTTCTTCTTGCTTTGCAGGCATTGCCACAAAGGAAAGTTGTTCTTTACATATTATAGGTATAATCCTGTAACTTGGTCACATTTTCCACAGTATACCAAAATGCACTGTGGTCACAAAGAATCTGCCTGGACTAAAAAAACACTGAGCTCTGCTGTCTGGTGTTGCTGTACACCACCAAGATCACATCAAAATTTAACCATTTCCAAACATTAACAACCAGTTAATGTTTTTTATTTACAAAGGTCATCTTTTTTAGGTGCCTCAGCCAAACTACTTTCATCCTCTTCATCCTAGAGTAACAATTTCACCTATCCTTCCTTTAATTATTTTAAAGTCCATTAACATTAAAACCATACTACCTTAAACTGAACCATGTAGCACCTTTATAGAAAGGTTTTAATTCAAAGCATTTCTATGTATATTTAATACTTGTTGGTATATGTATTCCAAATACAAGTTTGTAATAATAAAATAAAATGGATTTTATTTTTTAGAAAGCCAGTCTGCAGTCATTCACGTTTTTCCTTCTTTTAAGCAAAAACCAGGCAAGGCAGATCGAAAATATATTTTTATTAGATTGTTCTCAGGTATTTCTCATTGCAATGACTTAAAGATACAGTATGTATAGATAACTACTTGGTAAAAAAATATAATAGACTGAGACACCTGTGTTCACATTTGACTACCTTGGAGGGGAAAGTGCAAAGATACCCAGACAAACCATTTAGCATATATACACAGCTTTATAATGATATAGTTGTTAGTTACAGTATGATTGTTTTTGTTCATTATTGATGTTGAAAAAGTGAAAGTGAAATTAGCTGTAAAAGCCGAAATAATAATCCCTAATACCAGGCCTTGCTCCAGAAAGACAAAATAGTACAGCAAATATTCAAAAATCAGGTCTGAGTTTTGATATTTTTAAATACTGACCTATTGCAAAAAGAATAACAAGTAGAACAAGTATTTGTATGCTGCATTGTTTTTGCATGGAATACTTTAGTCTCTTACCTGACTATCTGCAAAGAGAATAATCAGTGATCACATTGTCAAAGCCCAGCAGTTTGTAGTTCAGGCCAATCACAAGTGAGCAGAAGTGACTGACGTCCACGAAGTCACAGCAGACGATGTTGACTGCCCCGTCCTCTTTTCCCGGACTCTGTTCACTGGTCCATTTCAGCAGCAGTGAAAGAGACCTCATCGTCAATTTCCTCATGTTTAGGTAGGGATGGAGGAGGACGTAAGTTATGTCCTCCGTCAGGTTAAGACCGCTGACGTAAAAACCTGCTGAAAAGCAAAACTATTTTTTCAGTTCAGGACATTTATGGTTCTCGATTTCCATCAGTGGTGAATACTCATTTGAGTACCTGGTCTTTGTCTGTGTTTCTGCTCCTCCAGATAAGCAACCACTTTCTTAGGATCTGGGCTGTCAGCATACCTGTGCATATAGCGCCCCCCAGAGGCCAGTCATGTGAGTCAGTATTTTATTAATATCTTTATAGAGCGAAAGTACAGTTTAAATAAGTGACAAAAAATAGGAATTACCAGTAGGGTATTGCATCCCACAGCTCAGGATGCTGCTGTACCATCTGATCATTTTCATAGGAAACAATGACTTGATGTTGTCTTGACCAACAGGAATGAAGGGTAGGTATGTCCTGCATAGACACAGGTTATTGTGTTAAATAAGCTTTATCTGTTATCAAAGTTTATGCAGACAATGTCTAATAAATAAAAGTTTTATTTTCACCTCATGAGGGCACAGTTTTTTCCCAAACAAAGTAATGATATCCTCCGCAAGACGCATGTGATCTGTGTCTGTCATGCCCTCAAAATGAGAGCAAGAAATGATCACAATCTCTTTGGGATGGGCATCCAGCCAGACTGCGAGTTCGCTAAGAGCCTCCTGCATGCAAACAAACTAAGATTGTAGTTCTAGCAGTGACTGAGAACACAAATGAAGAGGTTCAATTTTATATTCAGCCTGATTGGTGTCACCTCAACAGCAATCAGTGTGTAGACGGCATGGTGGAAATATAACCTGCTGCCTCCTGCTGGCTTCCTGGCAATCCTTAGGTCCAAATATCGAATTCCAAGCTCACACTGATCACGGAGAACTGTTTGCTTAACATTTCAACAAATATGGTGGAAAAGTCTTTACTTATTACTATAACAATAATATTCTTCCACATACCCTCCATGCATGTCTAAACACTTCTACAAAATGTGTTTCCACCTGAGAATTCATTCTTTGTAAAATTCTGGGGTGTGTCCTTCACACTGGGTCACAACCTATAGACTGAATTCACTAATCTTTTAAATGTTCAAAAATCAGATGGAACTCTCACATGTTTCAACAGGTTTTTAGGTGTTTGAACAGGTTTCCATGCTAATTTGATTAAAAAATGTGAAATGTGAAATTTTACTTTTCAGGTTGGATTACCATGATGTATGGTTTAGAGACAGTAGCAATAGGCAGAAGACAGGAGGCGGAGCTGGAGGTGACAGAGTTAAAGATGCTAAGATTCTCTTTAGGAGTGACAAGAATGGACAGGATCAGGAATGAGGTCATTAGAGGGACAACACAGAGAAAGGTTTGGAGTAAAAGCCAGAGAAGCCAGATTGGGGCGGTTTGGACACATGCAGAGGAAGGACAGTGGATACATTGGGAGAAGAATGTTAGAGATGGAGCTACCAGGTAGGAGAAAAAGAGGAGGTATATGGATGCAGTGAGGGAGGACAAGCAGTTGGAGTCAGAGTAGAAGATGCAGAGAACAGGGAGAGATGGAAATCAATGATTTGCTGTGGCAACCCCTGAAAAAAAGGGGACAAAGACAAAAGAAAAAAAAGAAGATTTTTTAGGGTTGATTACATGAAAACAATGTCAAACCAATTTGTGATGCAAGTGAAATGTGTCCTAATATTTTAATATATATATACATGTATATATGTATTAAAATATTACATTTGAAAGTATACCATCTGTCTTGTAAGTGACACTGAGGCAGTGGTGGCTTAGTGGTTAAGGAAGCAGGCTTGAGTGCCTGGTGTTCTGTATCACAATGACAAGTAGTAGTTATTTTCTTTTCCTTACCTGTGTTGTGGCCCAGCGGTAAATACAGGGTCGGGTAAAACAAGGAAAAAGGAACTCTAACACTTTGAGAGCGACAGGTTCTGATCCTAGCACAGGTGACGACAAATCCAAGCAGAACGACATGCTGTCGTGGCTTCCTGGAGGCATAGGGCAGTCGAGTATGTAAAAAACCTTCACATCATAATCAAATAGTTAATAAGTTGAAAAAATAAAAAAAACTATCAAGATCCAGAAAGTCTTTAGAGTCATTTCTAAACAACTTTGGAGGTTCTGAGATTATTAGTTCAAGAACAACATATTCGGTACACGTTGACAAAGTCTGGAAAAAAATCCAAACTTTCATCGTCGCAGGAATATAAATTAGTCATTCAAGTTCAAGAGGAACCCAAGAACCACCGAGGATTGACAATGAACTGGACGCAGCTTATATTGGAAAGGAAATATACAGTATACGCTTACAGTTTACACACATAGACAGTGTGTTTGTTTTACCAGGTATGGCCAAGTTCCACAGCGGAACATCGAGCAGCTCAGCGGGAAGACAGGACATCCAGTCAGGTGTCTGTAGCTCCTGTCCGTGCTCCATCCTTTTCCCTTTCGTTTCTTTTCTATCTTAATAATTACATCTTGTAGTTTATCTATAAATAAGTACGACGAGTACGCGTTATTCACCCACTTAAATCAGACAGAAAATGTTTGTTTACAAGTTTCCGGGTTTCTGTCATGTTGTTTCCTGCTTTGGTTTTCTTTAACGGAAGCAGGGGTTCTTTTTTCAATTTCAAAATAAAAGTCTCAACGTGTTTATTCTTTAAAATCACAGATAATTGATTTTATGCTAGCCACTTTACAAATAACCAGATTGTTTGAACCATGCCAAACGGACGCCAATGTTGTGGCAAATGTAATTTGCATAAAATGTCAACCCACAGTATCATTAACTATTTTGTCTGAGTCAGTCATTGTGAAACATCATTTAGGAGGCATAATACCAGGCATAACTAAGATATAAAGAAATGTGTGGCTGCTGTGATTTATTAACTTCCAATGGTAGGAAGAACTGGCTAACATTACATAGCTCTTAAGATAAAGTCTTCAGCAAATGAGAGATTACAAACATGGGTTGAGGCTACTGTACTGTATTTCAGAATAAATTATCTATTTTGTCACTAGTGGCAGTGCTCTGTGACCTTGAATAACAGCACTGTGATGAAAATTGGCTGACATGGTTTTTTCTCTTAAAAGTATCATGTGTTATGGGGAGCGTATTGTAATGAATTAAGATCTTTTCTGTGCTAACCCCTCTCTTCCCTGTGTGCCTGAGGCAAACACAGGACTAAATTATATTTATAGTGTATTAAAAAATAATTTAATCTTTTTAAAGAAGGCCATCAATCATCACTATTTTGGATAAACCTGTACTGTGTTGTGCTGTAATAGTCGATTAGATGAACTATTATTATACATTGACTTATTTTATATAGATTCAGTTTTAAAGGTTGCGTCAACCATCAAATTTGAGTCAGTCAATAATAAATAGTGGATGTACCATGAGTTCAAACTAATTAGTAGTGTCTTAATCTTCCTCTGAACAACAGTTCCAATTGATTTGTTGACAGTACTGAAATAATACAACCAATTCAATGAACACCACCCCACCCCATCTCTGAACATTTGTCCATTTGATTCTCTGTTAAACAGTTTATCCTGTCTTTAAACCTAATCCTATTTTTTCACTTTGATTCTGTAGCTTTTGAAATGGACTCAATTGCATTTGTGCCAAATTGTGTAGAGTATATCCTCAGATCTTTTTACCTAGCTATTGATCCATGAAACAAGGAGGTAAATTATTTCCATGTGTTGCTAGCCAGAATAATTAGACCTTTTATCTTATAATCTGTCACAGCTTTCACCTCATGTCTGTGTCTGAGTAGAACGCAGGGTCAAATTGTACTGCCTTACAAAGAAATCTGTGGCATAAATCTTTAAAATCCCAGACTAAACCTCCATCCACTCTAATACATTTATACAAAGAACATAATCAACATTGATGAATGTCCTAATTTTGAATATGACACAGTCTATCACAAAATGTGTGTGTGTTTAGGCTTAACGATTGCAATAATGTTTTCTTCACTAAATATCTGCAGTATTTAAAATGACATGACAGTAACATGGTTGGCTTATGACTGAATCAGATGACATTTATGGCATGTATGTGTGTAATGTCAGCACACCGTTGTGAATTTGACGTTATATGGCGTGTGTGTTAGTGTGAAAATGAGCTCAGAAGTAGTGGAAACCTCACAGGACCAGCACCGTTCACCTGATCCTTATTACTGCAGTTATACTATTGGATTACCCTAATGTATTCACTAACTGTTTGGCTGTGGAATGAATGACGCTGATCAATGTCAAAAATACCCCTGCCCCCACACACAGAGAAATGCCTACAATTTGTCTTCTACTCTTTTTTTTTTTTTTTTGCACCAAGTGAGTAGCGCTCAAATCTCGTGGTACACTGTACAAGGACAATAAAGGGTATTCTATTCTATTCTATTTGTCTTGTAAAATGTTATTGTGTATATTGTTAATCTCCTTTATGTCTGTTTTCTATTTTATTCTATTCTATAAACACTGTAGATGTGTAGGTGTCTGACATACATTGATTTGGTTAAATGTTTCAGCTGATATTTAGGGCAAAAACAAACAATTTGTTTAAAAAATATCTTTAAATAGAAGACATTTCTCTAGGTTTCAGTCAAAATCTAATGTTTTTGTTTGTCTAAAGAAGGTAAAAACCAAAGAATCCTTCTCCATCAGACATTTTAGCTTGCAAGTAGGTAAAGCAATAAATTCATTGCTTTATTTATTTTACTCTGAGGAATTGTTTCCCAACGGTTCTAAGAGATGTGTTGTTAGAATATCTCTGAATAATATAGTCTAGAGTTATAAAAACTAATGGAAAACATGACAAAAAAAGTGCTAAGTCAAATTATATGATTAAAGACCATTTATAATACAAATGTATATTTAAAGGGTGAATTTAAAAAGTAACCAAAATCACACTGAGGCTGCACTGGATGGATGATGGCCTCGTGGAGGGTCAAGTCCAAGTCTAAGTTTTTGAATAAAACAGGATCAGTAAAGTCATTCTGATTCATTTGTATCTTAAGGAAGAGTAAATTCTGCAGATCCAGAGCAAAGCAAAGCAACCTTTGATAACCATCTGGTAGACACATTAATTAGAGATAAATGAGATACAATTTTAAACAGTTGAACAAAACTGAAGTCCAGTCATATGACTTGTCAGTGTTTGTCTGATAACTGAGGCTTCAATCCTGCAGAGGATTGTGACCAGTGTTTGTTCAGAGAGAAAAAAAACTCTCAAGATTATAACAATTAATTTTTTTAAGCAGACACATTAATTCAATAAAGTCTGGAACCACAGTTTTATCACAGTTCTGTTCTGTGTCTCCTCATGTGAAACAAGTCCCTTATCTCAGCCATTATCACCTGTTGCATAATCAGTTTATCTATTTTAGTCTCAGCCACAATCGTGTTTTTTTTAATGTTTTGTTCCAGTCAACATTAATTGATTCAGTGCAGCTTATGTAACCCTTGGTTGAAATCAACAGAACAGAGAGAGTTTTTCAGAACTTTAATAAACTTGCAACCAACATCTTCAGATTTAGTTTTTCAAACCAATTTAAAACCTTCCTGAGAATGTTGGTTTTGAACTGCCTGTGGTCACCATTGTCCACTGTTGTGTTCATACTAAGTCACGCTTCAGTGATTTGTGGAGAGTGAGGCCTGTCATTTTCCTGCTGTGACAAAAATCTTTTAAATTATTTTTTTTTACTGGCAGTGGTTCTTCTTCTCAGTTGTTTTTATCTCCAGTACCTGGTTTGCGTCTGTGATGATTTTTATTATGTCAGAAGGTGAAACTTCAGTATCTGAGGAAGGGTCTTTCCTATTGTATACTTTAGAAAAAACTTCCTTTGTATACTCAACCTTTGTGTGTTGATTTAATTCTATTTCTGATTAGTATTAAGTCAATAGTGAATGAACAAAAAATGGACAATACAGTCAGGCTGACAGCTCCTGAACCCACGATTGGACAATTTCCAACACATCATTGCGGTATGAAAACATTTTATATTAATTTTTCAAACACTGTTTTTTTTTTGTTTTTTTTTTTACAAATGTCCTACACTAATTCATGTCCTTGGGATCAACACTTTTAAAGCCTCTCAGGTGATTTGTGTCTTTGTCTGTTGGGTCGTATGTGCAAACAATTGCCTTCATTGATCAGACAGCTTAAATATATCACATTACAGTATACAATAAATCAGGGCTGTTATGTCCCACGCAAATCTAGGTTGCTCCTGTTATACAGTAAAACCAGTTTATTCACTGCTTTAACCAATAAACTGAGGGTTTGCAGCTGATGCCAACATTCTCCTCTGCTCTGTTGTGGACTGTGTGAACTCTGAAGTTGACTGTTTCGCTGCATTTTAATGTGAAATTTTAGCTTTAACCTTTAAATTACCCTTAGTTTTCCTTTCCCGCTGCTTTAGCAGTGACCGGTAGCCGGTGACCTGAGGTCATATGATAAACCTACATCCACCATACTTGGTCCATTAGTGGCCAAGTCCCGGGGTCCTTCCAGGTTAATGCCTGCAAATGTTTTTGTTTGTTATTAGTCCGTCTTCTTATCTTTGCTTCCTTTTACCTGGGATTTGGAGGAGGATTTGTCGTGGTAATTGGCAAATAACATTTTGAAAGAGGTAGCTGCACTTCTCTGAAAATGTAATGAACGTTAACATCTTTAATTTAGTAGTGCACTCGAAGCCGTATTTGTCTGTCCAGGGAACAGTGTCTTCACTGACAAAGGTAATTTTATTAGTTAGACATAACTGAATTTACAAATTAACCCTTTAACATATTCTCAAAATGTTGTGACTGAAGTATGTTTACTACTGGTCTACATCCCACTTCTCCAAACTGGGAACTAATTGTTACATTGGTTTTATTCTAGCTCTTTGAGCTGTCCTGCATTCATTGACTCTCTGACATTCGTTTCAACAATGCACTGAATATTATTATCATGGTATTTTAATAAATGAAGAAATGGAAATGGGATTTTTAAAGTAAACTAAACATTTGTGAACTATAAATCATTCTTGCTCATAAGGACCAGACTTTGGGTTGATGCTCCTTTGATGCCTAAACATGAATTTTGTGAGACTTGGTTTGTCTGAGTTTAACTCTTGGAGTCTGTTGCAGTAATTAGGTTGATGCGTACATGTTTTGACCAATAGGACATGGTCATGTTTTTTGCCCTAACCTCCTAATTTGTCCTAACCTGGGATTTCTACTGTCTCTAAGAAGAGTGACATGTTTTCCAAGTAAATTGTTTATAATTTATCATGTGACACAACATTAACTTGACTCTACATAGATGCTGACTCTGTTCTTCACTGCATGTAGTCTGTAGGTTTAGATACTACATCTAAGTTAGTCCATTAGGTGAACACGCCTTTTTCTCACATCTATAAAAATAATTTTCTTTTAAGTCTGTGAAGATTTTCAGTCATCCAGGTTCTCTTCTCCGTAGTAGTCGTAGAAATTCTATTTCAAAGCAGTGCAAATTGTAGGACTGAAGCTGTTCCAACCACTGATGATTCCTTTGTATTTTCCACTGAATTTATAGTGGCCTAATATAGAATGACCCGCCCACCATGGTCACACACAGAGCTGCCCCCAGCCTCCTGCCCCATGTGGGTCACATCTGCCTTAATAAAGCTGATAAACTGCAGCCATCTCCAAACACACCGTGGTGTCCATCGTGACTCTGCTCTGGCACTCGGACCTGGACAAAGGTACAACTCTTTCCTTTGAATTATTTTCTTACTCATTATTCATATTTGTTTTTCTCCTTCCCATGTTTTGATGTATATATATATATATATATATATATATATTTAACAATCTTCATTGCAAAATAGTTATTAATTTTATATTTCTATAAAGAATTTTATTTTAATTTTTTCCTACACTGTAGGTTTTTGTCATGTAATGATTTTAATTTAACTTCCAGTTTGAGATGTATAAAAATAATCATGAGTTGGAAAAATACATTTGCATTAGCATTTTAACAAATGAAAAAGGATGTTTCAATAATTACATATTTTATTTTAACCATGAAAAGAGATGTTTACGATACTTTACAGTTGCATTTTTAAAGAATTTGCACATCATTTACTTTATGATATATTTTTTGTATATCTTATGATAGGTTGGGTGTTTTGGGCAACTTTTTGCTAACAACAATGTTCATTTGAAAATAAAAATACATTTTATCCAACATTTAAGAACAGAACACTTAAGACGGTTTTTCTCTTTGACTCTTGTGTAGCAAATACGATTCAAATGGTTTTATAAGTTTCATTTTTTACATTGTAAAAAAGAAAACCAGGCCATAAACATGACAAACATATTCTTTTAATCATATAAACAAACTGTTGTTGATTCTGC
>NC_024320.1:11644043-11657961 GCF_000523025.1 Cynoglossus semilaevis
CTCTCATTCTTATCAGTCTTATAGTCTTATTTCTACTGTTTTTTCTCTCTCCCAGACGAACCAAATGTTTACCAAAAAGTATTAATATGGTATTTTCATTTTTTCTTCTAATTTTGTTTCCAGACATAAGTTTTCCTTATTACATACATGTGTATTATTATTTCTGACCTCCCCATTTATTAGAAAACCTACATTCTTTCTTTCCTTGAAGCAGTGAACTGAGTTTATTGGTCACACCAGGTCCATTAGCATTTAAGTAGAAACACATTTCCTGTGGTGTGTGCTGCAGTGCTGGGGTTGTTCGCCACATTCCTCATGTCAAAATCCAATGTACCTAATGTACTTTATTAAATGGATTTCTAGATATCCAGTTAGGGATAATTCTGTGTCTTGTGCATTTCCATGGAGATGTGATAATAATCTTTACCATCCTTTATTTAAGTGATGTTTTGGCAGCAGCTCAGTGGACTTATTGTATGTTGCTTGCTTGATTTTATTTTTTTCAGAGGACTAAGAGGTATTATTGCTCAACATGACGGAGAGCTGCGACTGCTCAAAGTGTAAGCAGTCCTTATACGGGCTGAAGTACATCCTGAAGGACGAGGAGGCGTACTGCACCAAGTGCTACGAGGAACTGTTCTCTCACAACTGTGAGACGTGCCACAAGCTGATTGGCTGTACCAGCAAGGTGAAGTGCACCTTTTGATGAACCATGTCAACATTTTTGTTTGGGAGGACAATTTGAAAATTTTCTCCTTAAACAAAACATTTCCCAACTCTCTCTTCTGTCTTGTCTCCAGGATCTGTCATATGACAACCGACACTGGCACAGCGAGTGCTTCCTCTGCATGGAGTGCAGCCGATCTCTGGTTGATCGGCCCTTTGCCACCAAAAATGATTTGCTGATGTGCACTGACTGCTACTGCAACAAGTACTCAGCCAAGTGCAAAGCCTGTCTAAAGACCATCGTTCCAGGTGAAGAGACAGAAATGTGTTTACCCTTTCCCATATTTCTGCATTGTACCATTGCAACAAGCTCACCAGTATAAGGTCTACTACATTAATTAGATATAAATGTTTTGTAAGAAGTTTATTTTTGCAAAGATGACTGTTGTGAAATGTATTGCAAGGTTGAAGTATTTTAAATACAGTTGCAACTGTTTCTGACAAACATACAACTCACATCCACCAAACAGGCACTAAAAAGATGGAGCACAAGGGCAACAGCTGGCATGAGAACTGTTTCACTTGCAACCGTTGCCAGCAACCTATCGGCACGAGGAACTTTGTCCAAAAGGAAGGCAACAATTTCTGCATGCCCTGCTACGAGAAGCTGTTTGCCTTGCAGTGTGTTCACTGCAAGAAGGTAAAAATGCAAACAATAACTGCAAAGAACCCTGCTTTGTTGACTTTGCATTCAGCAGTGTATACAAACATTTGCCCTCCTAAATATATTTTAGTGTCTGTTTCATAGTTTCTCTCAGTTTAAAGTGGTATTATTTAGGGACGTTATGTTACGTCAACTTGTATCTTCTTTCTTCTTTACTTGATCTTCCAGCCTATCACCACTGGAGGAGTGAACTACCGTGAGCAGCCCTGGCATAAGGAGTGCTTCGTCTGCATTGGCTGCAAGCAGCAGCTGGCGGGACAGCGCTTTACGTCTCGGGATGACTTCACCTATTGCCTGGAGTGTTTCTGCAACCTGTTTGCCAAGAAGTGTGCCTCCTGCACCACCCCAATCAGTGGTAAATGTAACCTCACCTTACATATTTCTCGGGTTAACCCACCCCCACCACCCGCACCCAAGCTAACGTGTACTGTACACATGTTTCCTTTAATGGTGTCCTTCATAGGAGTTTTAATACTACATACTTGACGTCATCTGAAAATGTAGCCAACATCTTAAAAAGTAAAACCTAAAAGAATTGAACTACAGAACAACAAGATCAACTGTGAGTGTGGCTGAACCTTTACTGGGTCAAATGCCTTTCTCATTTAACCCTGTGCATCCAATAATGGTCAAGTACAGGATTATTATATTACAAAGATCATGAGATCAGTCTATGCTCTTGGATTTATGGCTCCACTACAATGCATTTCTCACAGGTCTTGGCGGAAGCAAGTACATCTCTTTTGAGCAGCGCCAGTGGCACACTAACTGCTTCAACTGCAGGAAGTGCTTTGTGTCCCTGGTTGGCCGAGGTTTTCTGACGAGCAAAGACGACATTCTGTGCCCTGACTGCGGCAGAGACATCTGAGAAATCTCCAAAGATGAATGGAGTTCATTCAGGTCAAAGAAAAACCCATCGACCCCTGCTTGGTTCTAGCCTTTGGCATCATTCAACATTTAGTATTTGCAAACATTTAGCTGTTGTTATTTCTATTGAGCACTGATGATTCCCTATCTTATATTAATAATTTTTCAAATAAGTGTATTCCAATTTTCTTCATTTGGAAATTAGTTTCATAGGAATATCTAAAACAAAGACGTTTGTGTTGCAATATTGGTAGATACGTCAGTATTTCAGAGTATCCTAAATTGCTTAATGAACGACACTGTGAAGAAATTTAATCTTAGGAGTTTTTAATTGCTGCTACTAACATCCTTTCTTGTTTATTAAAATCGAATTATGTACAAATCAATAAAGTCTCCATTTGTGGCATGAAACCGTTGTCTGTGTATTTACACAATTGGGTATAATTTGCATTCATACTTCTCTACTTTGTTTTATTTATTCTAACTTCCACAAACTCAAAATATTCTTCGATCTGATTATTCCTGAAACATTTTGATGGCTTACAAGACCCCTTTTCCATAGACGATCTTTGTCAAGCTGTCCGGAAATCAGCTGCAGGTGCCGCCGGAAGTGTGCGAGTCTCTCGACCAGAAGAAGCTAGCCACACTGAATTGCACTCTGCCGCTCATTAATATCAAAGAAACCAAATAATAGGTAATGTGAAATATGCGTTTTTTCTATCTGTGCATGTAGCATTTATAGTCGTCATTCTTAGCGACCCGCGCCGTTGTGTACGATTAGGTTTTAGTTAAATAGCTATTGCGGTAGCTAAGAGAGGCGGCTAACTGTGTTAGCACGGCTTTGTTAGCCACGATGCTAATCAGTGAGGTGCAATTGAAACACTTTAAAACCGGCAACACGTATGTTTATCTTTAATGTATTCAAAAACCAGGAGTGATTTGTACCAACGTGATACCCACGTTATTACTCGATTTTGCGTGTAGCAATTCACTACACCTTAGATGATTAGAGGTGTGTGCAACTGGGACTGGGTTTGTCTGTGTGATCTATGCATTTTTCTGATATCGGACATATACGAACAAAGCCTTGAAGCCGCGCAACTGCAGCTCAAGTGAAAAGGGTGTAATTACTCTTTAATGGTTGTGGGGCCTAATGATATTTAACAAACCTGACGTTTGTTTGAATCTCATCTGGCAAATGCGGATATTTGTACTCTGCATTGTGATCATGACTTCATTTTGTGTTTATAGTTAAAATGAGCACTGCAGTTCCCAACCATCGAAGGACCAAGCCTGGAGGTAAGAAGCACCCTCGTATGCTGCCTTTTGATTTAGGTTTTTAGGTCATTTGGGACAAAAATCAATTAAGGACTTCAGGCAGCAATAAATGTGCTAAATCACCTCCTCAGACATGCCAGAGGTGGATGTTTCTGTAACCCAAGTACTGGTCAACAGCCTGGTCATGGATGGAGTTCCAAGTGACTGTACAGTTCAGCTCAAGTATTTCTTCATTCAGAACTCAGCCACTGATGTCTTCCCCTTCCACACAACCCTGCCTCTTTGGCTCCCCCTCTGTTACTGCGTGGAAATAACCTCTTACATTACAATTCAACCATATTTACCTGACCTTCAAAATAACAGACCATCTCCCACCCTTCACTCACCATCAGCCTCTCTCCTCTCACCGGGGCATCCTATCTACCATGGGTCTCAGGTCTTTTACTTGCTCTGTCCCAGTTCTATAATGCATTTCCACAACATCCTTGTACCATAACATCACTGCCTATCTTTAAGTCCCAGTTCAAAACTCAGAATTTCTATTTAGCTCACGTGACACCCAGCGACACTTGCATCAACACCACCGCACAAACAAAATATATTATCATTAAAATTATTGTGGTCAAAACCAGGGTATTTCAGGGCCAGCACTTGACTCTCTCTTCTCTGATTGCAGGCATTAAACCAGGCGCTGCAGCCAGCGGTGCAACTGGACCAACCTCCCAGATTCCGGGTCTGTCACAGACTGCTGATGAAACCGCACCAGCAGAGAGGACTAGTGGTCGACGCGTTGGGATTTTTGCGACTGACTCTGACTATGTTAAGCTTGCAAAGCAGGGCGGACATAAAGGTATGTCATATTTGTTATTGTTATATTTTGAGCGTGCACTATGTAAAAGTTGGTAACAGATTTTTTCCCAAGGTCTTTATTTACTTATAACATCATCATAATTACATTTTAAAAGCCCATTTGCTGTTGGTGTGATAAGTGTCTAAAGTGTTGCTTTGGGTCATATGGTTAGACATGAGCCAAACTCCCATCAGGAAAACTGTAAATTACAGTAGCCTGTACTGTGTGTCCAGTATGTTCTTGTCTTGAACTATTGATGTAGTGTTTCTTGTACATATTTACGTAATGATCTGCCCACTGCAGGGCTGCTATGCTTTGATGGTGACGCAGAAGAAAAACCATCAAAGGCCTACGATCCACCCAAATGGTTCGGAGGTGATGAGTCAAAGAGGTAAAAAGACTGAATCATTTCTGAAATAACTAACCTATCGCTATAAAAATGCATTGTCCAATGGGTTTCTTTCTGTGTCCAAAGTCTCACCACATACCTTGTCTCTTAGTCCGAATTCAGCAGGTCAAAAAACCTCACCAAGTCCATACTATAAATGACAGGGGAGCTTAAAAAACAGTAAAACAAAGTAACATTTGGTGAGTTACCATGGTTTTGTGCTTACAGTGGAAGCAAAGCAACATCTCCCAATGACCAGTCGAAAGGGGGCAGCCAGGCTCTGTTTGCACCGTTTGGTACTGATAACTGTACCTCCTGGGAAAAGGAGTCTGATACATTTTCTCATGCTAAAGATAAGGTGAATGGAGCAAACATGACCCCCCCCTCCTCGCCCCCAACTTGGAAACCATATTTATTTTACTCTTTTGAGTTCATCATCATAATTTCTACCATCACCTGTCATCATATTTTCTCTTGATCATTGATCCATCATTTGTTTGACATCATTTGTTAATCTTATGAGTTTTTTTTTTTTACCTTGTGTTGTGGATTGGGTCTAATTTTGTTACAGTTCTATAGAAAATTGCAGGTGATACTTAAAAAGACAGTAACCTGAAGGATTTCCAAAACGGTTACAATTCCCATACGCCTAATTCCCTGTTGCTTGGAACAGTTCTAGTGCACAGGTGCATTTCCACCACTGCAACCACAAACTAATAATAGTAGTAAAAGTTTACAGTACTCTATACTGTAAGTATACGGAACTAGCATTGTGAGGCCTGAAACGCCCCCTGCAGGGGCAGTTTGATTGCTGTCTATTTATAGCTTGAGTTTGGTAGCTCAACACTGCTGTCATAATGAAGGTTGAATGAAAGTACTGCAGCTGAACGGTTGTAAAATGTGCTGGAATTTGTGGTGCTGTACACCTCCACAACATTACAGAAGATATTCTTGAACTATCCGTATCTATTTTGATATATAATTCTCAATTAAACATTTTATATTACTGGGGATTGTTCTGCTAAATTTACTAAAATGTTTATTTTTTGCAAACAGGGTTTAATGTTTTTTAAGTTAATTTTTTTTTTATTATTGAGATTTAGAAAAGAATGGTCTTCATTTCATGTCTAACTTCATCAATTGTTGTTTTATGATAATTTAATTTTTTCTTTCCTCATCATGGCTTTGTTTAACCTGCGCATTACACAGACTACATTACCCAGAGTTCATTTCTGGTTTGAATAGAGTTCATTTGTAGTTGTTTTGGTTGTAATCAAGTGTTTGTGTAACAGATGTCTCCAGATGGTGCTGCAAGTGATTTGGACGGTCTGTCCCTAAACAGCAAATACAAGAGAATGTAAGTAAATCTTACCTAAACATTAAGCACATTTAACTGTTTGCCTATTAAAGTATGGATTTAAAATTTTAACTGCTTTGCTATTTCTGGTAGCACTAAAGGGAGCCTGAGTACCATTAGGCATCAGTGGCACAGAGAACCACTGCCTTGTTGTAGCCAAGCAAAGTGACATGGTCTCCTCCATTTCATTTCTCTCTTCAGATCTCATGATAAGAAGGCTCCTCCAGTCAGTATGTCTAAACTGCTGAGTCATGGTTATGTGGAAGAGAAGAAGAAGTCACCAAATGATGACGACACTTCAAGTATGACTCGGGGCTTGTTTTCTGGTTCATGTTGAAGCAGAATTTAGTAATTTGATTTTTATACATGTACGTGTATCCAGTACTCTGCTGACACCTGTCTTCACTCGTCTGTTCTCTTTAGGCGTGACTTCAGATCATACCAGCACCATTGCAACGGAGGACGGGGATGATCTGGAGTAGGGCTGTTTCACACCTGGAAGAATTGATGTAGGGCGTCGTCCATAAATGCGTCACGGTGTCACCACACCGTGAACAGGCCGCTCTTGCATTATTTGTACATCCACTGAGTTTTAGGTTGGTTTTTTTAACTCATGTTTATGCAAAAGGTACTGGCGTCTGTTTGCTTTATTTAAAGAAAAAGTATTCCGTTGAGTAGAAGTGTTGGTACACACAGTATTTTCGTTTAAAACTGTGGTTTTAAGGAGATTTGTGCTGTGGGCAGGAAATTAATATTTAAGCTCAGCCTCAGCTGCTCACTGTTTAACATATTCGACTTGTGGCTGGTGGCTGGTGTTCAATTCCCTACCTAGTCGTACGAACTTCGAGATTGTGAAGTTTCAGGTGCTTTTTGTGCTTATAAATTGTGGTTCTAGTGATGTGAATATTTAGTTTTGCTTCGAATCGAGGGGCTCCTGTTTGTTAAGGATGTTACTGTTTGAGATGTGTCTGCGTGTTTGGGCCAAAAGAGGAGGCAGGCATTTGTGACATTTAGGTTGCTGCAAACCACTTCTCTGAAGTTTAGTAGATTCCAGCTAAACAGTCATTTACTCTACAGCTAAACTTTTCACCATTCCATAATATATGAAGAAGCTGCTGAACGAACTTGAGGAAAGTCAAGGTTTTAGGCAGTGATTCACTCTATAAATTCATATTCTTCTCCTCTGTCTGATATATAAAAGGCCTACTGACAGTCCAATTACTGTGCCATATTTTTGGATGGTTATATAACCATGCCAACCAAAAGGTTTCTCCTGCTCATGAAGTCTTCATGCACAGCCTGTTCAAAACAAACCCTTCTTCTCAAACTTTTTTTTTTGTAAGCTGCCTGTTGGGATTTTATTCTGTCCAGGTTACTGCTGCATCATTTTCAAGTATAAAAAGAAATCTCAAGAACTGGGACACCGTCAGCAGCCCACCTGGTTGAACAAATTCCCATGTGGAAAAAGTAGGAAAGCTGCAGCATTTTCGAAACGAGTCCAGTCCACATTTGCGACCACAGTGATGCCAAACAGGCCAAAACGTCAGAGTGAAAGAGGCTTTTTTTTTTAAGATATGAAAATGTTTCAACTTAGACTGTTGAGCACTTAAATTTAGTGATTTATTGCCGTCTCTTAATGTTTTTTCAGACATTTAACAGTTGCTGTTTGAGTGAACTTTTCGGTGAACTAAAGTGAATGTAATCTGATAACCTGGTCTAAAAACTTCTCTCTGATTTTCCTAGGTTTTCTGATGCAGCAGTTATGAGTTTGCCCTTACTGTGTGGAAATGATGCAGCAGTTATGAGTTTGCCCTTATCTTATTATTTTTTTAAATAAGATGTATTTAATGAGAAATGCATAATTTATCAAAGCATTGGAAATAGAATGCCGTCCTAAAAGCAGGTGCTTTATTGTGTTCTCAAAACACTGGGCTTTGTTTTTTTTTTTTGTTTTTTTTGCACTACTATGATTGTTTGTGAACTGAGTATTCCACTACAGTATTTAGTCTTAAACTAAAAGTTTCCTGCTCCTTTAGTATTAGAGCAGAGGAAGCAAAAGCAACAGTTTGACTAAGGGGGTGTGTAAAGTGAGCAGGAATCCACAGCTTCCCATAATTCTCTGCTTATTCTAATTGTCATATAAATAAATGGGCATGTGCATGTGAACGTGTACTCCTGTTTCTTCATTCTGATTGGGTAAAACTTAAAATTGTTAACACATTCTTGAAACCTGGTTTCTAAGAATGCAATTAACACAACATGTTATTTTATTTAGAACAAATCAAATTGTATGTCAAGAAGTATTAAAAAATGCATTGACTGAGAAATACTTTGACGCAAGTAATATTAGAAAATCAAGTCCCACGCAAAGTCTGGTGAACTTTGTTACAGTTCAAGGACAATGGGAAATTTGGTTGGGGTGAAACTGAACTTGGTGTTTGCGGTAGTTTATGGTATGTTTTGGTCAACTCACCTGAGGCATCATATCCTGTTCCAAAAAAAAAAAAAAACTGCTTGAGGTTTGCATTTAAAGTTTTTTTCCCACACATTCCTCTGTATTTTAAATATCCTTTCACAGTCAAAACTTCCCACTAATGGATTTATTTAGACTGTCCTTTCGCATTCCATGTCAGTATTAATAACTTTTAGCAGTCCATGATTCTCCAGTTGTAGACAACGGACCACGGTGGTACAACTGCAACACCGCAGTATAGAAAATGAACTGAAACTTCACTAATTTAACAACTAATTCAGCCTGTTTAGGCCTGCCTATGCTAAGCTAATGCTGCCCTCTACCTGCTACTGCCACATGCTTCTTTCTCCTCAGGTTTTACAGGAGCTTTGCATCATTACTGCAGCATCACTGCCACCTGCTGGTCATCATTTTCACCTAGATGTAAGGGAAAAACAAGAACATACAGATGGGGTTAAATCTCCAAGAATAAGTGCAGATGTTTCTTGTAGCTCATTAAAAACGTACTGTGGAATAATTACTTCATATGATTGTATAATTTTTTCACCTTTTTTTTTCTTTTTAGGAAACTCATATACCGTTCCCCTGTGGTTTAAAAGACGAATTGACTTCGGGACAGCAAGACGATAATATTCTGTTAGTGCAGGACTGTGGACGTTTGTTTCCACATTTTTATGCATACCCGTTCATACATACACGGACACACACACAGCTGCAGGCTCGTGCATCTTTTCTCTCCTCTCCAGCAGATCTGCAGCTCTGCTCCTCCTCCTCCTCTACCTCGTTCGGCTGCATCAGTGAAACTTGTGCATCGGTGATGGATTGATGTGGTTCTTCTGTCAGGAGAAATAATCCATAGCCGCATGGTGACGTCACGCCGCTGAAAGGTAATAGTGTACTGGGGCGTGTTGGTTGGTTGGTTGGTTGGTTGGTTGGAGGTTGGTTGGTTGGTTGGGTGGGTGGTGGATGTTACAGCCGCGCGGACGCTGCACGGGTAGATGGAGGGTTAACCTCACACCACGAACACCTGACTTAGAAGATACACACGCGAAGCGCGCACACGTACACAGACATACACTTGAACTGCATCAGGCTGAAGGATCTTTGTGCTGTTTGTTTGTCGCGTCGGAGGTTGTCACAGCTACGGAGCAGGAGGATGGATGCGTAACAGGACGTTATCCAGCTGTGGCCTGCTTCCCACATCACATCTGGCCGGTGAGTCTCACTGACAGCCTGTGCATGGAGACAGACAGTCAGACAGACAGTGAAACAGTCAGTCAGTCAGACATGCCAACAGAGGAGCCAGGCTCGGTTCGAGTGCTGCCGCGCTCCCCGGTTTGGTCTACCCTTGTTTCCTTTGCGCTCTGCTCCGGTGATTCGGTGTGACCTCGTCCTTGGATGATGTGGATGGTGCATGGAGTGATGGATGGATGGATGAATAGATGGATGGAAGGAGATGGTGCACGTTTGTAAGAGGCACATTGGGGAAAGACGGTGCACGGTGGTGTTGGAGAAAGATGATCCATCCATGCATGTGCAGCGTGTAACCTTTAACAGCAAACTGTGCAGCTGGTTCTGGGGTTAAGTCTCTCTCTGCACATGCACCAGTGAAAATCCCCTTTTAAAGAAGAGGGAAATTACATCCATGTTTATATGTAAACCTGATATCCTGAAATGTTGGCGCAAAATAGATTCACGATGAAAAAAAAGCTTTTCTTGTAATTGTATGTCAAATTATTAAGTACATGAGGATGGATTTCATTCAACTTAAGAAAGTGGAATAGCTGAAAAAAGACGTGTCCGTCTACGGTCACTGTTATCTAAATGGTACACGGAGAAATTTCAGTAGGGATGCAGATCTGGACTGTGCAGGACCTGGTGCCTTGGCCACTGATGTGACTTCACACCCTCAGTCAGCTGCAGGCCGCCACATCTTTCATTTCAGAAAGTGTTCTAAACTTCTTTTTCATCTTTGCTGCGTCAACTGCCACTACATTTATTAATAAGCCTTTATGGAAACCTGATCCCAACTTAAACACATAACAGGAATGTTTGTCATATGAGTTTTCAGTTTACCTTATCATTTTTACAGGAAGTGCATCAAAACTCTAAGGGTTAAGGAAAATATAAACTGTCAGGAACCAGACAGCCATGTCATGTTCAGAGCCACTTAAGTTACCTGTCTTGTTTTATTTTAATGCTCCGTTTGAATGCCAACTGACCGTATCCACAGGACTTAGTGCAGTGAACTGCTGCTCTGTAATTGGCTACTTTGCATGAAGAAATGTTTCTTCACAAAAGCCCAAATATAACAAGGTCTCAATTACTAACCACCAGTGAAACATTCCTTCTCAGTGAGGCATTATGCAAACTAGTAATGTTTTAGCATAGTAATGCCCGGAACTTTTGTAAAAAAAAAAAAAAAGATTTTATTTTTCACATCTAATCACGATGTTAGTAACTAGTTTTTGTTTCAGCTTCATTTATTCATTGAACCAAAGTATTGTTTTGGAGAAGAATGTTGGAGATGTTAAACCCCGTACAGCCTCTTTAAAGTGAACCTCAAACACTGAGCAGCAAATGTCTCCGTTCAAGCTGTATCTTTTTCATGAACAGCTATTATGTGAATGACAGAATGAATGTTCCTGACCGGCCTGCAGGAAGCTCTGACTCCACTGAAGACTATGGTCAATGTCAGAAGACCAACAGACTTTGGAAGAACCTGAGAGAGACAATATAAACAACTATTACGCATGAGGATTTTTCATATTCAACAAAAACAAAACAACCATCTAGATATATTGACAATTTTATCATGTTTTTTCTAAAGAACAAACATGATTTAATATCTACAACAATGCTTGTGTGATCGTTCCCTGCTCTGTATAAAAGCACGGGGACATCATTAAAAATTAAACCTTCCTCCGGGGTCTTTTCAACCTCAAGTGTATTTGCATTTACAAGTACTTGAACAGATGTACTGGAAAAGTGCCTGGTATTAGGGAAATACTTTTACATCTTATTAAACTCTTTACAAATGTCCCCAGATGGTAGGAGGTAATGACAATGTGGCTTTCAAATAGTGACATCTGATGTCATACTCAAGATCATATCTTCATTTTTCTCTTCCTGACCTTCTTGTAGTACTTCTGCAGGGTCAGGGGGGGGGCCGCCCGAGCAGGCAGACGACCTACACTGGACTGCAAGGTCCAAGGCTGCAAGGTGGAGGCAATGGAGGAAGGAGACGCTGACGGAGAAAGGCGCATGGGGATCAGAAAGGCATCGGGTGACCTCGGACTCCCACCGGAAGGCAGGAGAAACAGCAGCTGTAGCGCCACCACCAGTACTACCAACACCACCAACCTTCTGGCTTCTGTCAAAGAACAAGTAAGACACTGATGTTCTCCAGGATGTAGCTGTATGTGATTCAGTGTGTGAAGCCATTCATGCTATGTTTAAAAATATATTTAGAGGACTGAGGGAACCGGTGCTGAAGAAGTCAAGGCCTTTAGCAACATTAATATAGGTCTTCATGAGTCTTATCACATGACTGTGTGTGAAAATGACGACAATGAACTTCACAGTGAGGGAAAAAAAACCCACTGGTGTACCTTGCTCCTCTTTGTAGTCTGTACTGTAGCAGTGCTTGCTACAGGATTTTATGACCAGGATGAATTAAACAGAAAAGGTTCTTTATTACAGCGGTTCAAATTAGAGCAGTATTAGTGATTACTGTCCTTTAGGTGGAATTATTTCCCTTGATTTCATTGTTATGTACAACCTGGTTTATCTAATCAGTTTATCACATATATAGAACAGTGGGTCATCAGCATAACAACTGACCTTTCTTCTAGAAAATAATGAAGGTTAACTATAACCATGCTACATAGAGAAACTGTGACACTTTAAACTGTGTCTAATGTTTTAGGTCAGGCATTTTGAGGGCTCTTCTGTGCATGATAACACTTTTTACAGTAGTTAAATGAAATTTCTGTTCATCATTTTTTTTATCAGATCTAGTATGGGTGCCTTTTACAACCTTGACGATGCCATTTGGATGCACGTCTATTTGTGATCCTTGCTCTCGCTGCTCAGCCAATGTGACAGTTACATGGTGTAACGTTTAATTAACATTTCAGAAACACTGACACAGTTTGATGACATGCAACAACGTGTTGAGATGGGATTCTTTTTTTTCCCTCCATTCTTGTCTGCCTCTGACACAGATCACTCTGGATGTGACAGTCAGTGTAGCTCATGGGTTTCTTCTTGTCTCCACTGTTATTTTTATTCTTCTTCAAATCTCATGAGCTCTGCAGTCTTGTCTCTTTCCTCACTCTTAATTACGTCTGGACAGTGGCCATGTTTTACATGTTGTCTTCCAGCATTATCCCTCTGAATCAGACAAGCTGCTATTTAAAGGCTGAGTGATGCAACTATTAGACGACAGAAAGCTCTGAAACTGTGTGGAGGTACAACAGAGGTTGTTACCGCATTTTCTTCTGCCCTTTTTTTTTACTTTTAGCAAAAGTTTGGGTGAAAAAATCTCACCAGCTGTATAGTTTCCCAACCTTGTCAACTTTGTCCATTTTTTAAAATAAATTTAAGTCTTTCGGCTGTAGAGATGACAAATAAAATAATGTGATTGCAAATACATACACCAGCTGAAACCAAATACATATTCACATATACAGATAGAGGACATGATGTTCCTCTGATGTAGTATATGATCCTATGGTGTTAAACCTTGGCTGCAGATTGACTCCTTAAGGCAGGAATTAGTTAAGTTCAGTGCACAGGAAGTTTGCAGGCCATTGCAGGTAATGAATGGATGCGAAGGCAACCTGCCAAGACTGTAAAGTTACTGCTCCAGATTATGAAACAGTCTGACCCCTGTCAGAAGTAACAGTCTGAGCCTTTGCTATTTTTGTACATCTGTATGAGAGGCAGAGACAAGTAGACGCTGGGAGTTTTTCGGGTTTAGTGACGTATTTTATAAACAGGTTGAAGGAAGAAAAATGGAACAAAAAGTTTGTACAAATTTGTTAATTGCTTTGCATTCCCAAAGTTGTGACCAAGCTAGCAGATTTGGGTGTAAAAGGAGTATGGATGCGTTTTCTGGATGTGCAGTTTCAACTACCAAGAGTTCACTGTTCTTTTTCCTGTCTTTGGTACAGAGTGAATCAGTGAGTTACTTTGGTTCATTTCTGACTCATACTCATCCAAGTACTACAGTTTTGGGGACATGTAGTAGTAGTGCAGGGCAACTCCCGGGGGATGAACAGCACACATAGTTGTAACAGAACATGCAAACT
>NC_024320.1:11658023-11686897 GCF_000523025.1 Cynoglossus semilaevis
CCACAGCAGCACTCTGCAGGGCAATTGATTGGAGTAATTAGGGCCACAATTAGAGATATTGCCCCCCTGCTCCCCTTTAAAAAAGCAGCAAAACATCTATAATTTAACAATAGTCTTGAATGTGTCCCTTCAGCCAGAGACAATGACAAATATGTTTCAAAATCTCAAGGATATGTGGCTATGTCCATCCAGATTGCATAATAGTTTGCTGTAGGCCTAAATGTCAAGCAGTATTGTTCACTAGTGTTCACTCTACCTTTAAGGATGTCTACAAACTTTCTGAATCTGCTTTAATCATCGTCAACTTTAGATAGTGACAGGCCTGTGTAATCTTTGATGAGAAGATAATTATTATTTAATGATTTAATAATCTGTCTAAATTTAATATTTTCTTCATATATGAGAAATCTTCTCCCTTTGGGGATTGTCTGACCCAAGAAGCCTGTTAGTTTCCTGCTGCAGAGTCGCGGCAGGAAACTAACAAGGCAAGAAAGAGGAAGAAGAAGCTAATTTCTCCTGATCCACAGGGTTAGGATCAGAGAAGTGTGTTCTCCCCGGGATGGTGCCTCTCATCTCTCCTCCTGTTGCTCGCCCTGCAGTTATTTACTCTCAGTGAACCCACTTTACCTTTGCCCGCCTTATCCTTTTAGTCACTCTCTATGTCTCCTTCAATGCTCTTTCACAGAGCCCCAGGGGACGAGCATGACCTGTTGATTCCTATAAAAGGTGGACACCTCACCTCCTGTGAAAACCTTGTTTCCATTCATCTGGGGGTTCCTGTGTAGGTGGAGAGAGACGGAGTAGCATGAGCGGGTCTTGTGCTGCTCTGATCTTGTGTAGGAAGTAGAATCATTGCTTTTCTGCTGCCTTTAATTGTTGAAAATTTGGTTCGCAGAACGTGGAACGCACTCATAGTTAAAGTAGAAAAAATACCTGCCGCAGTACGTGTCATTAATAATTTGCTGTCAAAAAAATAAATGTGTGTGGGAGTAAGGTTTTTAACGATTCCATAGAATAGGATTTGTTAGAGGAATTTTACGCCTCTGAACTCTCATTAGGTTACATTGGACAAACATATTCATTGGCCGGTGAAAGAGGTAGAAATAGAGAGGAGATGGTCTGCAACGGTCACCTGTGTTGTTTGTTTTACTCTAAAACTGCAGTATATTGTCAAACGTGCCTCCTGTGGACAGACCCTATTTATAGAAGAGGAAAACCTGACACAACTAAGTTTGGAAATGGCTTTAACGTCTTCCACAAACTGTGATGGTACTGGACGGGTGCTACCTCATTCCTTATTCCACTGATGAACTGCATATTTGTAAAGGTTCAATTGTGGACACGTGTTTCAATGAAAGCATCTTTTTCTGGAACTACGGATGTTTTGAGTCAGACAGGTGCAACATGATGCTGTTTTGTGATTCTGCTGAGTAAACACACACATACGCACACTGGTGCAACATCCTGCGGATTTTGTTACATTCTGTGTCAGCACAGTAAGGTTGCAGGAAGGAGGCACGAGGGGTGATGTGATGGGAATATACATACAGATAAATAACTATCAGATATAACTATGCAAATCAGAGGTTTCAAACTCCTGGTCATAGGGCCGAAAGTGGTCCTCGAACCACCCACAACTGGCCTCAGTACATATGAGTTTGAGAACCTGATATAAATGTAAAAGGCACAAATGTTACCATTTTTTTTGTGTCGCACATCGAACTAAAGATCCCACAATTCCTGAAGGGCAAGTTATACTTCCGGGTTGTTTGCAATATTACTTTAAACATTAAATTAACTTTGGGTCTTTTTTATGTTCAAGTGAGAATGAGCATCAGTTTTCATCCATTTTCCGTTTAAAGTCGTTTCTCCCTCAGACTCGCCTTTGTGAGAGCAAAAACATTTTCCAGCAGTAGATCCAGGCAGAACACTTTCATAGATATTACAGATGCAGGGTAGATAAGCAGCTGGGGCTGAAGATTAGACACAGCAGGAAACAGAGATGATGAAGAAAAAACAACAACAACAACAACAAAAACCCATTCTGGAACTCTTCACTGTAAAGAATTGTCTGGTAGGGTCCCAGCTGGTACCAGACTGGGATTGGCATGGCAGAGGTCAGGCCTGTTCCCTTACATCATTACACCCCACTCCCCCTCCCACTCCCCTAGAGGCCTGCAGTAACAAGGAGCAGTGTGTGTGTTTTGGTACCCTGACGCTGTGCTGCTCCGTGGTGGTGAGCGAGGCGCGTCACAAACAACATGTTGTCACTGAATGCTCTAGGTGAGAGCTTGATCTTTTCCCCAGCGTTTTTCAGCTCCGTCCTCCAGTGCAATTGTACTTTGTTGGCCCACTGATTCTTAGTGTGTTGCCTTGGAAACACAGGAGATGAATGGATAGAGTGTTGCTGAGTTGCTCTTATGCACAAATTAATTAATTAATAAATTAAGTATTAGTTTCAAGTGATTTTTGCAAATACCAGGCAACTAAATCCTTTAAAACGTATTATACTTTGTCAGTTGTATGCTATTACTGCTTAATAACAGCCAATTCTTTTTCTACCAAACTCTTTCTTGCCCCCTTTTGGCCTTTATGGTTTTCACCTTTTTCAGCCTCTTGCTGTGGTTCTTGACGAATCAAGAGTAGCTATAAAAAGTCAGGCTTGGTTTTCACTTCACTTCAAAAGTTCAGGCCATTCATTGTTCCTTAGGGAGTATTTTTGGATTCAGTTATTCTACGATGTTCACAAGTGCTGTGGTGTAGGGCTAAAAGGCTTTTTCTAAACATGTATTTTTTTATCACATATTTATGGTTTTTTTTATTGTGGTTACTCAAAATATGAACTTCCTATATAAATATGATTTCCTTCAGAGATCTGTGTCTTCCAAACAGTTTTTATTAAAGTAATATTTGTACCAGACAGCTGATTTCTTTGTGATGACACCAGCTGTGGTTCCGATTTATCCTGTGGCTGGCAAACATCCCATGTTATGTAACTGAATACACATGAGAGGATGACAAAACTTCTATCTTTTTAGAGCCAGTCAGCAAAAATCTGCTCTACTTTACAACTGAGCGAGAGATTAAAGTCCCTGCTTTTGAAGTGTAGCGTAATGTTGTCATAATGTACCACACGATTTGAGGATTTGTTCAATTTTCTCAGAAAAAACTGTTTAAAATCTCTTCTTGAACTGAATATAATTAAAATATAACCAACATTTGACAACATCTGTAAGATTAGAATGTAAAAACAAACTAAATCACCTACTGTAGGGATTTTGAACATATGGCATTAGTTTGATACACAACAACAGAATTTTATATCTATCATAATTTCCTAACATAATCTTGAATTAACATTTACAGGTTTAACCAGCAAGAATTACGTAATTGGAAAAATTGACTATTTCTGTTCGTTTGTTTGTTGGTTTGTTTGTTTGTTTGTTTGTATGACCACAATGTCATTGAAATGTGGACGAACCCATTTTAAAGTATAGATACGCTCTCCATTTTTTTTAAATGTTCAAAACCAAGACAAAGAGTCTCTGTAGTTTTCTGGTACCTGGAAATGCAAATGAAATATTCTCGTGAATTCAGTGCAGCACAACAGGGGTGGCGTCAGCAGCAGGAGCAGCAGTAGAGAATATACAGCGACTTAATCACTGCCACAACACTTCCATGTGGGGGACAGATAAGGGGATTTAAGAAAAGCACCTTTACTTATTGCAAACTTATTTTCCCTTTACCTGTGCAGCCCCCCCCGCTGTGCAAATGAATGAGGAAGCAGTGTGAGAAAAACAGATTTATGCTTTGAGTCACTATTACCACTACTACCACTTGTAGTTTTGAGTACACCTGCAGTGTTTGTTAATGTAAGAGTATTGTCAGGTGTATAAATAACCGACGACACCATAATGACCCCCATTTTAAAATGTCGGTTCAAATACCATATATTTTACTCAAATCAGGCCGCAGCTTACAGTCGGGGTTTTATGTGGCTAATATTCCGATGCTGTACTATCACACATGATTGAATTTTTTGCATTTCTTGGATCTAAGTTACATAATTACAAAACGACAGCACTGTGGGAGTGTGGCTTTTACGGTGCATTGTAAAACCTCCATTAAACGTAACAATGAGGGTTTGGCTTATACGGTATTTACATGGAAAACGGTACCGTCCTACACTGACACAGGCAGGCCTTAAATTAGAGCGTGTAAGGGAGTGTTTGCAATGGTGCAGCCTAGTGGAGGTTCTGTGCGACGTATTGATGGATGGAGATGTAGATTTGGCCTGGACTAATGGTTTTCTTGATTGTTATTAAAATGAGCAGGAGCTTATCCATCATGCATTAACAACAGGGAGGTGTAATTAAACCCCAACTTACTCTGCAGCAGGGCACAGCATCCAAACATACATCCAGTTTCATTGGAAGATGTGGAGAAGTCCTGGAAGGATGTCGGGATTAGGTATTGGATCGGATAGGCTATAGTTGATTTTTTTTTTTCAATATTCATCCTGAAATTTTGACCAATATCGGACCGATACCAATCTTGAGTATCGGATCGAGCCATCCCTAGTCTTAACCCTAACTTTGTGTGGATTTATAGCATATTAGAGACCAAAGGGTTTCAGCTGGTGGCGCTTTAGCCCAGACGCAATGTCTCTGTCATTGGGTTCACCTCTTGGGCAAGATCGAATCCCGGTTAGGGCAGATAAGCGGACAAAAATGGATGGATGGATGGATGGGTTTCAGCTGCTGCATTTCTTCAAAGACTGTGCAAGTGTACCTACAAGAATCAATGCTGTTTTGATGGCTCTGCGTAGCTACAGTTTAGATTTCTCTTGCGTTCATTCGCTTTATAAATCAAAACCCTGAAGTTTATATTTGTTTAGATTTTTCTGTGCTGTTATTGATTAGCTTTGCTGATCTCAGACTGATTGGAGTCACATTATCTTGGCAGATGTCCATTAGGAGACTTTGGACACAGCTCCAGTGTTTGAAAATCTCATATACACTTTAACAAGCTTAAGAAAAGGCTGCAGTCCCTCGGAGAGCTTTCAGGCACCGACAGATCAGTCAAGCCGTGCCGGCTGAATACAAAACAGCCTCCACGTTTAATTCCAAATAGGCTGTACAAAAGAGGCTGAAATTGCAGTGTCATGGCAGATGTCAGGTTATAATGATTGCTGTTATCTTCTTGATATAGGAGCTCCAGTTTGAGCGACTGACTCGGGAGCTGGAGGAGGAGAGACAGATCGTAGCCAGCCAGCTGGAGCGGTGCATGCTGGGAGCAGAGTCCCCTGCAGGAGACAGTAGCAGGTAAACATAATGAACCGATTCCTTGCTCTGTTTTGCGCTAAACACCAAAGACCTCCACTTGAAACTACGCCTTCAAAGAGAATCATGGATCATAAATACCAATAGTTATAGTTTTCCATCTAGAACGTGTCCAACACAGATACTTCTCAAGTGGGCTGTGGTCTATATTTGAGCCTTTCAGAAGCTAAATTTAGAGCAATGCAGGAGTCGTGCACCAGACTATTCAGTAACAGGATGCCACTCGTGCGTGGCTGATTACTGCCGTATAATTAATTATCTATCTGTCCGTCCATCCATCTAAGCATTCCAACCATTCATCCTTCCACCCAACCATCTATTAATGCAACCGACTCACTAAATTACAGACCAATCACAAGACCAACGGCCTTTTGGAGTAATTGACCTATAGCCTACTGACTGGTCGATGTTTGTAGCGAACAGTTGACTGGCTGACCTATTGACCCACCCACCTTCATCCCCCTCCTTTACAGTGCAGACCTCCACCTCTTCACATTCTTTCCTACTTGATATCTACTGTTGCAATAAATTACAATGACGTCTATAAACATCAAGGTCCATGGAGACTCCTGCCTGAACTCATTTGTCAATCCATCTATCATCGAAGCAAACTGACTCGTCCCTGATTTGAATCCATTCATACCCTGAACCCATCTGTCACTCCAACTGCACAACTAACCAATGCTTTACCTTGTTTCTGCACCACCCTCACATGCTTTTGTGTCATTCTTGCCTTTTTCTTCATCATGGTGTAAAAAATAATCAACTTGGTAAAAGTAATACCAAACATTTATAGTTAGTATAGTTTTATGTTAAGACCTTTTATCAGTACTAGTAGTATCCATTCATCCATTTTCACCCCCTTATCTGTTACCGGGACGCGGGCCTAGTACTAGTAATGAATATTAAAAGGGGCCCAAGTGACTTTGTTGCACACAGACTCTGCCATCATCCTTTTACTTAGTATGATTGAATACGGTGGAATACGGATTACGGTATTTAAATGTGAGTCTGGTTTGATTTACGTCTCCTTCTGTGTTCTCACCTCCTCTCTATTTCCCTCTATTTCTTCTCATTCGCTCAAGCTCATCTGAGAAGTCCTACGCATGGAGAATGGCAGGTATAAATTCAGCCTTGTGCCATTTGTTTTTCAGAATACATTGTTTGGAAATGATATTGTTATTTTAAAATCTGGATCTGTAAAACAACCTTTTGTCCCCCACATAGAAGCTAGAAACATCCAAAGTTGTGCAGCTTGGCTCAGCTCTGTTTAGTTTTCCTTTGAGGTGTTTGAGACCTTGATAGATTAAGGGCAGAACGTATCAGCACGGACTAGTTGAACAAAGCAAAATAAGTTCAAATTGGTTCCTCTAGGCCTTAAGTCTCCTCTGTTTCCTGACCTATCCATCACTGCCAGCTTTCCAATAAAGAAAAAGCACTTTCTAAAGCACACTTATTTTTTCAAACTCAAAATTGCTGATTGATGTGGTAGAACTCCATCCATGTGCTGACGTAGCTTCCCTGTGCAGCTTTATGTTTTGTGTTTTATTTTTATACAAAGTGCCTAAATGTGGTCTGCAGTAAAAGTAAGCTGCATTGGACAGCTAGAAGTTGTCCAATTATGTCACAACCGAGCAACTGGACTACAGGCAGATTGCTCTGCATTATACCCTACAATAGCTGGTTGGTGGCAGGCCTGAAGAGTCAATATTATTCAAGTTTCACAGCATTTTTCTGCAGCCAAGGCAAATATTATTTGGAAATGTTGATATCCTACTCCGTCCTGAAACAAAAACATGAAACTGCCACCTCCATGCATTACAGCGGGCACGGTGGCCTTCAACAAACATTAGCAATATTGCAACAAACATGAGCAATCTCCCCGCAAATAAAGTTAGAACCTAAAAAAAACCCAATCTGTATTAGGACACAGCTCAGGATTAATGTTTGATTTTAACTAACTGACAGATGCTTTGGCAGGTGGAGAGTCGCAGAGTGGAGCCATGGAAGCATCTGGTCGCCACCTGGGGGTGGAGGAAGGACTTTATCTGCCTGAACAGGACCGTGCCTCCCTGCATGACAGTGAGGGTCTGTTAAATTTACACACCATAAATAAATGTAAGCCCAAAAGCACAAGTGTTTTCCAAAAACACCTGGGCACCTGTAGCATGTCGTAAATAGGAATGAAACTAGAGCAAATTGTGCATGTGTTGAAGAGAATGCCCATCATTTGGATCATCTTTATTGCTGAATGAAAAATACATTTAATATTGATTAATTTAGAGCTCATGTACAGTATGTAGAAATTTGAGGTAGTATAGGTGTCGGTAAACATGGGCCTCATCAGTAGGGGGAGCTGTAACCTCCAATTCTAAAACCCTACTCTGTGACTTGAGTTCTTCAACCCAAAAATCCAGTCCTATTTACATCATTAGAACTGAAGTAAAAAAAACAGTATTTTTAAAACAAAAATCACCAAAAGGCTTATAACAACATTCTTTATTTAAATAACCTCGAAAGTAAATCCTATGTCATTTGAAAGGTATTCTTTTGATGATTAATATGTTTACCCCTGTCCGGAGCCCTAGTGGTTTTGTCTTCTTTGGTTTTTAACAACAGTTTTGCATTTTTTGAGTTGTGTGACTGCCACCTGCTGGTCTTTGTTCCACTGGTGGTTTGAAGTGTTGAGCATAGATGCATCTTTTAAAAATGTTATAAAAGATATCCAACTGATTTTCCAAGGCTATAACAATACTTCCTTTCTGTTTCATTAAAGATTTGACTTGTCTAGTTCTACTGTATAAAAATACCCTCAACGTGCTTCCTTCTTTACAGAGGAAAGTAGGCCATTGTTATTGAGGCTGTACAATATATGCAGATAAAGATAAAGAAAGGAAGTGCGTGAAAGCGTGATGCAGATACATTTTGACAAGTTGAAAGCACAGTAAGATGATATGCAAATCCAAAAGCAGATAATGAAGATCACTTTGATCACTCCTCAAACCGCTGCATTGTCTCTCTGCATGGGAATAATGACGCTTTTCCTTACTTTCCTGTTTCTTCTCTCTGTCAGACTCAGGCGGTCACTCGGCGCAGATGACCTCATATTCAGACAGTGGTTACCAGGACAGCAGTGTTAGTTATTATAGCAACCAGAACGTGGTGCGATCAGAGCCCCGGGCTTCACTATCAAGAAGTCCAAGAGCTGAAGGTCAAGCCTCAGGACAGGTGGGACTGAATTATAGTCAGGTTAAAGATCGGCCTTGTTTTAGGAAAATAATCATTTCAACATTTCAGTAATTCTATTTCTTCTTTGCACTGATGAAGATCACAAATATAGTGGACAGCTACACTAGAGCTAATCTTATTCAATCACAGGACAATGGATGCTAGCTTGTTGACTTGTCTTACTGCTGCCTGATCACATGACAACACAAACCACAGCAGGTGCTGAGTTCATGTACAGTGCAGAAACAACATAATAACTCGTTTTATACGAGACCATGACAAACCAAATTGTTTCAAGAAAAGTTGGTACTCTAATGAATTCTAAATCTGGTCGTTTGGATATGTATTTAAACCCCTACTTTACATGAATAAAAACAAAGAAATAATGAAAACGTAAGAATATCATTTTCTCACAAACCAATATGAGGACGAGCACTTGGACTTGTGTACTTTACGATACCAAGTACTACTACTACAGTACAGTTTCAATAAATATGCAGTGACCTGGAAGGCAGTGATATATAGCTGGGTACAGCTGGTGGGTAATATGGTGATGTGCAGTACAGTACGTGGGTGGGAGCTCAACCTAAACCACAGTGAGAACACCGAGCAGGAGAATATCTCCAGCCAGTTCTACTTCCTTCTCATTAACAGAAGGCTGTGTCACTGCAGGAGAAAACAAATCTTCAATGATTTCCTACTGTTGTCATGTTAGAATTGTGTTAAATATGATTTATAACATAAACTGAAGCATTCTGCATAGTTATCACAGCCAGCTGAACAGAGACTGATCAGAGCCTATATACAAAGGACACATTTTAATTGAAAAAAAAAACACACATTTGTCCTAACGAAGAAGTAACTTGGAGAGGCGTAAACGCCAGGAGCGCGTTTTGCTTACTCAGCATTAAGTTGCATCTTCAGGTGTCTTATTAAATCGCCCGCACTGTTATAGGACAAGTCTTACAGTGAATTCCCGATGTTAAAATTCCTCCAAACTGCTGACATTGTTGACCTAATTGCATAAACTACCCACGAGGGCAGTGAGACACTGGACTGCAGTAGGAAAACAGACTGGTCACAAGTTTACATTTATTTTACTTAGCAGATGCTTCTATCCAAAATGACTCACAGGATTTAGGACGTGGTTCCACAGGGGTCAGGTGTGATAACTGCTACACTGTGCTGACCAGTGCTGACCAGTGACAACACATCATGGGTTGCTGGACTGGCAAATGTTTTTCTACTTTCATTACGGGTGCATTTCTAAATTGTTCGTACAACGAACATAGTGGAAAGTTTCCTCTTTAGCAGACAGTGGTAGTCTTCATTCTGGAAACAACAAATTTAAGCTCCATGGATTTAGCTTTCAACTGTCCTGCCTGCAGTCCATATCTGTCTTCTATTTAAAAAAGTTTGCCACTTCCTAAAGAGGAAAATCAAACATGCGTGACCTAACTGTTCAGTACATTTTTACAGCACAAAAAGGCAAAAATTATATTAACTGCACCGTGACTTGATCCACCTGTAGATGGCGCTTACAAATGTACTTTAAGCAGACACCAGAAGTACTTTATTGTCTATATATGTAAGACAATTATTCCCAAAGAAATGTACAGTTGTTGATACTGATAGCTAACATACAACATGCATGATATGGCGTGTAGACAGCCCTGGTTTGACCGTTGTACTTAGTGCCGTCATCAGGGTACTTGATGGAGATAATGCAGTTGTGGGTGTAAAACCTAACAATCCCATCACCTCTTAGTTTCAGACTGTCCAGACTCAAACCCCCCACACCCTCCTCCTATTCTTTGTAGCTAATAATTGAATGCTGCTTTTATGACAGATGACGCAGGAGTGA
This sequence comes from Cynoglossus semilaevis, assembly GCF_000523025.1. NCBI lineage: Eukaryota > Metazoa > Chordata > Actinopteri > Pleuronectiformes > Cynoglossidae > Cynoglossus > Cynoglossus semilaevis. The sequence goes on from NC_024320.1 coordinate 11,668,458, forward strand.
CAGATAAGTGTGGGCTGATTTGAATTTTCCTCCTCAATTTATTCCAAAGGCAGAGGGATGTGTTTATACGTCTTAGCTCTTAATGTTTCTTTAAGACGTTTGAGGTTTGGATGGATAAAGGCTGCAGTTGACTGCGTCTGTAATTGAGAGGTATTTTGCATTTGTTAATAGTAAAAAGAGACAAAAAAGATTTTCTGACCATAAATATGACATATTCTCTCAGCACGTCTTTGATATAAGAGAACAGGACGATGAAAGCAGATGTACAGTCAGTTACAGAAGTTAATGATGCTCTGCATCAGACACGACGACTGTCCATGATTGACATGTTACTGGTAATTGACAGTTATGTGTTGTCACTGCTGCTCATTTTACACACATTTATTACATAAAGCTCGACTGTTTAAGTCATTCATTGTCAACAGTTTTATGATTATTGCCCACTAATTCATTTTTATCTGTTGCTCATTCACATTCAAAAGTTTCTTTGACTCAGATTTCAGGAGCCGTCTGAACCAGAATGTGATAATCACAGCGATTACAATGAAATTTGTCAATTCGAAACACTAAAATTGTTTTTTTATCTGATGTCTATGAAAAATAAGAAAAAGAAAAACCCCAAATGCATTCGTTTTGCATTTTTAAGACGTGTACCAACTTTTCTGGTTTGGGATTTATCCAAAGATTATGTTTATTTATCTCCAAACTCACTTTCATTAGTATTTTGCACTTGTTACTGACTTCAAGATTTTTATTAGACATTAGACACATGTTTTATTGTGTACATAATTTAATTTAATGGTGTTTGCACAGGCCTAATGACCTGTAATAATATGTGGGTGTTTTATGAAGCCCATAATATAAAAAACAGATGCTTCATTAGCAGCAGCTGCAACAATAGATTATCCAATGTCACATTTACAGTTTGGGAAGCTTTAACTCTCATGTCTTCTCCCTTCTAGCCTTCCAGCCGAGTGCTGAGACGAATGGCCTCCCTGCCCTCCCGGAGCCAGTCTCCCGGATGTGGCACTGCCGGCACTGTCTCACCCTCACGAGTCTCCCTGCGGACGTCCCAGGGCAGCACCTATGACTCCCCCATCCTGTCTGAACCCAAACCCCTGGCTGCGGTGTTTCCCGGAACTACCATGCCTCCCTCTTGCCCGTCACCGACCTCCCCAACAGGGGGCACAGCCGAGGCCCTTGCTGGTGGTGGTGGAGGAATAGGAGGTGCAGGAGGTGCTTTAGGGGGAGGCATCGGTGGACGTCTGGGCTCCACCCTTTCTCTAATTGAGGGGCGAGGTTTGACAGGGTCACCTCTGCGTTCAGGGATGACAGCGGTGCCACAGCACTACGGTTCCACACTGCCCAGACAGAGCCAGTCGCTGGCCTACGTAGCTGATCCATATGGGCTGTACCAGAGAAGTGCACTCCCCCGACCCGACAGCCTCATAGGTAAGTGTGAACATTGAAATGTCATGCTGTTGGCTGAGTAAAGGTGTGGTTGGTTTAAGGCAATAATCCATTGCAGCAATATTATTACTTTTATATTATATAATATTTTACATCCCAAACCAAAAAATTAAGACCAAAGAATACTATTTAAAAGTTTTCAAGAGGCCTTGAAATGAGATGATTCCATGTCCCAATGCTATAAGTCAATGTCACTGTGGTGTTGTGATGTTGTGTTACATACAGATGGGGGGTAAAAGTACTTTGGAGTAGGTGCACATCTGGGGTAGAATGAAAAAGTAGTGTCCATGAAGTGACTGTGCGTTTGTTGCTGTAAAACACGTCTGCTTCACTGTGTGTAAACAGCAAACTGTCCTGCAAATAGACAGAGCTTTTCTCTGTCTCCTCTCTTCTCACTTCTGCAGCCTTGACACGTTTCTGTGCAGATTTAATAACCTGTCTGTTCTTGGCCGGCATGGATTTCAGCTGTTGCTCACGACAGTATTTTCTGCAGAAATGTCCCAGATTTCTGTGTCTTTGAGAACAAAGTCATGAAACACAGCAGTGGGTTTTTTGTTGGACGAAATTACTGTCACGCAAACAGCAAGCTCTGCATGTGATTAGACCTGGTGTGTGTGGGGCGGGGCCAATTTCTGAGACGTCACTAGAATTATCTCATGACAGCAGTGGGGAATTCCTGTTGCTTTTTTACAGGAGTCTACTGGTTGCATGAAAAAAAAATGAAAAAATATAAATGTAATGTGTTTTTTAAATAATAGTTTGTTAAATAATAGACTAAAAATCAGTCATCATTAATCAATCATTATTGCTGACAACAAAAATAAACCATATAAAGATTATCAGTGTCTATTTATTATTACTATATATGTTTTATTTTTATTTTTTTCTCTTATTCAGACCTGATTATTGAAAATTGAAAAGACATTAATAGAAAACGTTTTTGCCGGATGCTCCTTATACCAGGTATTCTTTGAAGTTTGTTAGTGTAGAATCCGCACATAAAGAGTCAATGTTACAGGGCTACAGTGTTAAAGCTGCACAGATTGTACTTCAATAACTGCACACTCTAAAAAAAAAAATCTGTAATTTAACAGGATTTTGCCTGTTTATTTTAGAGATTCCTGTATTCTTGCAAAAAGAACATGTTCATAAAATTACAGAAATAGTTATTTTATATGTCAGTAGTTAAATAACAGATCAAAAACAGCCAAAATTGTTCCAGAAAGGACTCAGTATTGCATGTTACTATGGACCAAGAGTTATAGGAATAGTACATGTTTCAAAACAAACCACCACAGTGATTTAGAACAGCTTTTATTCTGGATACACTCATGGTAAGATTCCCCTTCCTCTGTCACACACAGACCTAAAGGATGTCGCCCAACGTGGGGCTCGAACCCATGACCCTGAGATTAAGAGTCTCATGCTCTACCGACTGAGCTAGCCGGGCTTAGTGCTTCCCTATCAGGTGCAGAATATTAAAAATCTCAACCATAGCTTGAAGAATTAAATGCTAAAAACAAATACTTTTCTTTTTTAGTTTATTAGTTTATATGTTGAAAAAGTTTAACACTTTTTCAACATATTAATAGTTAATTTAGACTTTATGGAGCTCTCCTTACTTATTATTTATTACTCTATCACATGATCATCATTTTTATGTGTGCAGTAAGTTTCTTCATTAGAGTTTGTTGAATTGTCAAGCTAAGTTTACCCATTTTTTAAAGGACGGTCATGCTGTTTCCAGAATATTTTGCATTGTTCCACTTCCTGTTGTTTTTACAGATGAAAACACCCTGTAGCTCAGTTCACTGGGACTGTAGCCATAAAGCACCAGAGAGATGATCAGAGAGGACGTCCCATTTTTTTATTTATTTATATTTTTTTTATTTTTAAAAACAGCCTCTGAGATGCACTGACAAGCAAAATAACAGATTCAGTTCTTGCAGATATCAGCCATCATCAAACCATTCTAGACTAGGAGATCATGATAATGATTTTCCTAATGAGTGTTGCCAGTGACAGGATGATCAGCCTCCCTGGACACTTGGTTATTGACTTTGTTCTACATTGATCGTTGAAGACAGCTGAGGAGGGCTGAGAAACATGAGAGAGGATTAATCCTGGGTTCCTGTCTTCCTGTTCAGTCACCCGGGCTCACAGAGAATCCTACACAAAGTCACTTTGATGTTAGCGCTAAGGGGATATAAGTCTCTAAACATTGACACAACAGATTTAAATGGTGGGATTTGTTTTGTAAAACAAGGACAAACATGATGTGATTTCACATTTTTCTATGCAAAAATCCAAAAAACACATCGTAACAAAAAATACAAAAAATAATTTTAAATGATGCACAAAAATAATATTTTTTGTCCAGAAAAGACTCAGTATTACATGTTTCCAAAATGGACCAAGAATTATAGGAATAGTAAATGTTTCAAAACAACCACCACAGCATTAACACCTGCAGTGATTTATAACAAGTTTTATTCTGGATACGCTCTCTGACAAAACCCCAGGTGGTTTGTTTATGGTGTTCAGTTGTTTTGAAGCCAGGGTCTTAAGCTTGAGTCTCTGTCCTCTGTCACACCTGGACCTAAAGGAAGTCACCCAACGTGGGGTTTGAACCCATGACTCTGAGATTAAGAGTCTTGTGCTCTACCGACTGAGCTGGCTGGGGCGTGTGTCAAAGTACCAAGATTAAAAATTAAACTTTTATTTTAAGTATACCTTTGTTTAATTTATAATTAGGAATTTACTGTTGGTGCATAATCAAATTTAGCAACAGCATTATTCTGTATTTGTTTACATATAATCGACTGATTTATAAGTCTATCAAAAAGTATAGATCATACGTCTCAATAAAGATTTAAATATAACTTTTGATTATTTTTAAATAATTTTAGTTTTCTCTGTTTGACTGTCGCCCAGTGCGGTTGTCAGAAAATCTACTGCTGCTGATGCTGCACTGACAGTGATTTATTCCTCTATTCACACCCTCACTCACCTTACAAACCACGCCCACTGACCCATATACGGTGGTCTCTATAATCAAGTCCCTGAGGAGCATCCTACCAGCCAGCATGTGATCATCAGCTGACAGAACAGGAATATCACCGCCGTCACCGTGCACTTCCTTTAAATAACTTTGCTTTCATAAGACGCCAGTGCTTCCCAACAATTTGTGCATGCTGCCATGTAGCTGTGTTTAAAGTAAACTGATTTAAACACTTTAAACACTTTAAACACAGCTACATGGCAGCATCCATGTAGCTGTGTTTAAAGTAAACTGAAACAGTGTGTGTGTGTGTGTGTGTGTGTGTGTGTGTGTGTGTGTGTGTGTGTAAAGAAGTCAGTGAACTAAATAAATTGCCTCAGATTCTCCAGCTGACTGATTTCCTCCCACTGTGCTAGGTGACCCAATAAATTGCCTCATTCCTCAGTTATCTACTGATCCAATATAATCCCAGATTACATGAAGAGGAGAAGCAATACTTGAACCTACAAGAAAAGCCCATACTCTAACTACTGGCACTGCAGCGTTCAAACTAAGGTTGCACTTCAGTTGAAATGTATCAAAATTCTTGGTAAACGTGAACTCAAACTTATAATTTCCACTTTAAAAAGACAATAATGTATATTTCTGAACTCAAATTTATATTTGAATGTCAACATCTGGGCTTTCTGCTAAGTAAACTAAGTAATGCAGTGCTTTGTGTACGTTGTTAACTTTTAACGTTTTTATTCCTGTTTCTCACCTGCAGGCCTCCATAGCTCTTATGCAGGCCACGATGCACAGATCGATCCAGAACTGAGGGCAGCCCTGTCTCCCGACTGCCACATGACGCCTGTCTTTGATGAACGCTCCTTCCACAGCCCTCTGTACCACAGCCCAACCCACGACCCTCAGGGCTCCCTCTACAGGACAGGCACCGGTATGGCAGTTTTTATTATAGTATCTGTCATCTCGACTGAATTGCAAGAGTAGATAAAAGGCACATATCACTTCGTACTATGTATGTGCAACTATTTGGTGCTAATTTTGATTAGCTTTCACTAAATAATAGCATTTTTTTGCCTTTTTTCATTTTTTAATTTAAGACTTCATTCCTGCAATTTATTTACCAAAAAAATTACAAATCTGTGAGACAAATAAACAAAATACTGAATGAATACTGGTGCTTCCTTAAAAATAATATTTGACTATTTTACCCAATAGTACATTAAAAGTTTGACATGTAATGGAGGGAGGAACATGCTAAAAAAACTTCAAGTGTGGACAATAGAACTTAGTGCGGATCTTTCTCAAGCGTTAAATCTTGACAATTTTAAGGCGATTGTAAATGTTTTCAGGGCATTTTTGAACCTAAAGTAGTGCATCATTTTAATCCCGTTTTGTTTTTGTTTGGATAAAAAGCAACTTTATTCAATTCTTCCATTTTCAGCATTCATGTCATGTGAGACCTGTATGGTTCTCATACAAATACATTTGTAACAAATAAATTGAATTTTCCATGGAAACTGATGAAATGAATAGCTCTGGCCACAAAAGAAGGCAGATGATGACCAGAATTCGAAGAAAATACTTTTTTAATACAAGAAAACAGACAAAAGTTGGAGCTTCTCGGAAATGTGCTGTTAAGTGTCACATACTGTACTGTAAGAGCTGGCGTTATTCTCACTTTGTTATCAATCTATATGATAATTTTTTCAATAAAAAAATCTGTGAAAATCACAGATTACAGGCAGAGGAACCGTTGTCATTACCAGTTCCTGAGGTTAGATTTTAATTAGGCTGAAGTTTACATGCACTCTAATGCTGCTCTGAAGACTTTGAAGCAGAACCTTTTTAGCTAATAGTTCTGTAGCAAGGCTTATTTTCTGGATTATGATTGAAATATTAAAAAAAGTAATTTCACTTCAAAAGGCATGGGGACGCTCCCTCGGGCGACAAGTCATTGCAACACGCTGCCGTACCAAAGAAGCAGCTACGGGCTGAGCTCAGCAGCTCTGTACGTCGACTCCTACAGGGTCTCTGGAGACCCGGTCTACCAGCAGCGACATTCAGGATTGGTGGAACGGGTCACGACACGGAGTCCATCTATTGAGAGTATACATAAAGATCCAAGGTATGTCGCACACAAAAACACAGCGAGAACTCTCTGGATTCTGGATTCTCTACAACAGTAAAAGATAAAAAGCAGTGACCTTCTCGTGGTGACTTGGACAGAGGCAGATTCAAGCCGGGGTCACATTCCACAAACTATTTGGTGAAAGGGGACACCAACTGTTTTTCAAATTCCAAATTTGTACTCAGTCTTACTGCGATCCTAGTCCTATTTTCCTCTTCATCATAAAACAGACATTGTCAATAGAAGACAGATCTGGACTGCAGGCAGGCCAGTATACTAAACCAGTCCAGTGTGCAGGATTTAAAGGTCCTGCACATTAGGCAGCAGTGTCTGCCAAATTTTGCACCCAGTTTTTACACTCAGTGTTACTTACATAAAGTTTAAGTCTAGTGTATGTTTTAACTCTTCTCTCTGACATGTACATTTTCATGAAGAAATCCACATCTTTGTGTGGATTAAAGATATGGAAGATTATATGTCCCTTGCTCCAATAACATTGAAAGAGGATTAGAACGTGTTCATCTTCCTTGGATCCACCAGCTGTTTATGCTGCCATTGTACACAATGGACTTTGTTAATCCAAAACATAAACCACGACAGGGGCTCAAAACAATTGTTAGTTTTGATGTTTTATCAAAGCTCAAGTGTCATTGTTGTTGTTAGAGTTGTTGTTGTTGTTTAAAGTGTGTCTTATAATGATATTCTAAAATGTAAAATTGTTTTTTTGCATTAGTATTGACATGTTTGTGAAATCAGTGAGTGATATGAAAAAGTCCAAGATGCAAAATCCAACTGTGTATTTATTTTTATATATAGTAACTGTTATAGTAACTAAAAAGTCCTTAGTCACGCTAATAGAAAAAACAGCATTAGCATAAGTTTCCTTTTCCCTCAGAGAGTTTGCCTGGCGTGACCCTGAGCTTCCAGAGGTCATCCACATGCTGCAGCATCACTTCCCCTCCGTCCAAGCCAACGCCGCCGCCTACCTGCAGCATCTGTGCTACGGAGACAACAGGGTCAAGGTGGAGGTAAGGTGACAGGCCATGCTGTGCTGCCATCTGGGTAAAAATAACAAGGCAGACATCACTGTCATGAGTCACTCCTCAGGTGGAGAGACACTGACTCACTCAGAGAGCTCACTCCTGCCAAAGATGGTATTTTCAACAATTTGCTAACTTTTAGCAGCAAACGTATTGGCTCTTGATCACATCTCCATAGTGATTCCATATTAGAGTTAACTGTAACGTATTAACAGATTCATAAGAAAAGTAGATCATGGATTTGAGGCAGATCATGTCAATACAGACCCAATCTTGAGATGGCTTTTTTACCCTCTATACAGACTTCAAAAAGTCAAATACAGAGTCCATAAAGTGCTACATGTATTAGATGTATGAAAGTCCCCCCTCGTGTAAATATATATATGACGGGCATTTTTCTGTTCTTGTCCTGCAGGTGTGTCACCTAGGAGGCATCCAGCACCTCGTGGACCTCTTAGATCACAAAGTTGGAGAAGTACAGAAGAGCGCCTGCGGGGCGCTGAGGAACCTGGTGTATGGCAAGGCCACAGACAACAATAAAGTGGCGCTGAGGAACTGCGGCGGCGTTCCCGCCCTGCTGCGTCTCCTCAGGAAAACCACCGACAATGAAGTCCGTGAACTGGTCACTGGTACGTAACCTTAAAGAAATGCATGTTACATTTTTTCAAACCTGATCCATTCAACCAGGCCAGTTTGCTTTTCTGAGCATTGGTGGAAGTTGCCGTCTGACTGTTTGGCAGTGCATTAATCTGTCTTTCAGCTGTTCTGTAGGAGGTGAGAATGGCAGCAGCTTAAACACAGTAAGCACTGTTGACAGAGCAGATCTCGGCACAGTCCTCGGGACAGATGCTAAAATAATGTGCTTTGGAAATGATACAGCACTGACGGCTGTGCAGCCCAACATGATGTTTAATATTAGACGATATGAAGCTCCAGGATGACTCAGACTCCAAACACCCAGACATCCTTTTTCCTTTGGATCTTTTTTTCTGTCTCTTTATGGCAGCAGTCGGTACCAGAACTCTTTTGGAATCTGTTGGATTATCATAGCCTTAAAAGAAAAAACTTGGTTTTGTATGTGCACATATAATCGGTCAACCTTAGCAACAAACACTCGGAACCAGCTTCTTAACCCAAAAGGACGTCAATACTTCAATGTTGTACTGACAAAACAAGGGAAATGCCTCGGCAACAACGACAACATAAAATCTAGGAAAATATTTTTTTAATTATTTTGAAATGCAACAAGAGGCCTGCAATTTTGAGTATTTAAATACATTTTTTTAAATTTTGTTTGTTTTGCAAAATATGCTGCCAGACTGTAGGTCCTAGGACTGTTCACCCATACATCACAAACAATATAATGTTAAACTCTGATAACATCAGGATATTTGAGCTGTACAACTAGATTCTTCACTTTCAATGTATAGATTTCTGCAACACAAAAACTTTTACTTTTTTTCTCTGAGCTGATCCTGACCCTCCACTGCCCCCTTTGGTCATTCTTTTCAGGGTTTGAACTAAAGCTCTGTGTCTCTTGAGCTGGTGTAGAAGCCTATTAACATAACAGAGGACACTGCATTTGTATAAAAAATTGTTTTCAATTAAATCTCTGCATAATATACCTTTAAGTTATGTCCAGTTTCTACCTGTAACAGTATTATGGGATACTCTTATTATGCCTCAAAAACACTTTTTCCACTTTTCACCTGTAGGTGTCCTGTGGAACCTCTCCTCCTGCGACGCTGTGAAAATGACCATCATTCGAGATGCCCTGTCCACGCTGACCAACACGGTCATCATCCCACACTCAGGCTGGAGCAGCACGTCCCACCGTGATGAACACAAAGTCAAATTCCAGTCATCCCTGCTGCTGAGGAACACCACCGGGTGTCTGAGGTGAGCTGAGACTCACACTCTGTCAACAGGCTCCTGTTTTTCAGAACACATTTATACAGCTATAAGTTCTGATTCTGCTTTGTCTGTTTTATTGCCGCTGGTATTAAGATTTAATGATCATGTTTTTGCAAATGAATCAGCATCCAATTTAAACAGTTACCAGGTAGATTTATCCCCAAATACACATAAAGTTAATCTAATTTTTTTAATGAAAATAGATTTCACTCAGTGCTTTATCTCCTCGTGTGCATGAAAAGATAATTTGATTTGAGATGGGAAGTGATTACTCCAAGAATGATTGGTCTTCTGTGCTGCAGATTTGATCTCTTACTGCTAAGACACATTAAGAAGACAAAAACTACATTATAACATTTGATATTTGATTTGAAATGATTGGAAATTCAATACATTTTACATTTACATTTTGTCTTGTATTTTTATGAACATTTTTCTGCGTTTCTGGAATTGTGTTTATAGATATGTTTTTAGACCAAATGAAGAAAAACTAAACTTTAGCATTCCCATTGCAGCTACTGTGAAACACAATAGCTGCAATGGGATTGCAATATGTTTTTTTATAGTGTTCTTCATACCTAAGGCTGCAGACAGAAAACTAAGTGGGTTAAAGAGAAGTCTGTGTAGCTGAGACATCAGAATGTTCCAGAAGCAGGTTTTATTTATGGGGGATTTAATTATGTCGCTAGCACAACACTGCAGAGCTGAGACTGAAGACACAGTGTATTGACTGAACTGTACTTGGACTGTGATTGGCCAGTTGCTGTTATTAATTAGAAGAAATAATTCTTCAGGTCTGAGACTGTATCATTAGAATAAAATATATATATTTTAATCATTGGTTTAATTTTCCTTTAATGTTGCAGCTGTACGTGTCTCAGTCACGAAGGCCTCCGGCGTTCCTCTGCTCTCTGACTGACTCTGTACAGATTGATGCTCTAGAAATGCATTGTGGGAATTGGCTCGGCCTTTTCATGTCAGCTCTTCATAAGTGGCAGTTGAAGGTTCCCTATTGGAGGAGCAGCTCCACTGCTTTGCTGTATCCAGGCAGGTTTTAGAAGCCACCCAGTGGAGGAGTAAATGTACTGCACTTCAAAATCTCAATCTGTGTGTGTGTGTGTGTGTGTGTGTGTGTGTGTGTGTGTGCATGCGTGTTAGGAACCTGAGCTCAGCAGGGGAGGAGGCCAGGAGTCAGCTGCGTTGCTGTGAAGGTCTGGTCGACTCCCTCCTTCATGTCCTCAAAGCCTGCAACAACACCTCCGACTATGACAGCAAGGTGCGGCCGAAACACACACACACACACACACACATACACAACACATATTTGTCCATTTGAAAGGAATCATTTTAATAATGGTTTCATGAAAACCCAAGATCCTTGGAATTCTATTTAAACTGAGTCTATTTGTTCAAAATACTAGTTCTACACACCTTTTCAGTTTCCTTAACATAAACACACTACTTTAGACCCATCTTGCAGATTGGGACCTCTTTAGATCTTCTGTGCATGGCAGATTCTGGTCAATTTAACTGTCATTTTTCAGACTGAGATCCAGGGAAAAGGGATTGAGAAAAAACAGCTCTGGCTTTCATGTCATCTACACAAAATGCTTTGAGTGAAGCAAGTGGATTATTGGAATAAGTTTGCAGTGTCATTGTCTGGCAGTTGAAAAACATTTGTTTTGTCCCTTGGGTCACTTTTCAAGTCCAACAGATTGAGAGACAAAGTCACTGGTGAATGGACTAAGAGAGTTTTATGGCGACACTTGTACGTTAAAGGGGAAAATTGACACCTAACCACACTGTGGTATCTTTTCACTTAGAAGATCTTCAGAAATTCAAATTTAGATTTTCAAAAGTGGGAGGGGTCTCTTTCATGGTTTTGGTAAATGATTTCACACTATATTTATTTATCATATTATGTCTCAACTTCTATAGCCTGTTCTATAATCCAGTCCCATTTAGACTGAATCGTCGCTTGTGACAAGTGTGCTACATTACTTTATTATTACTTATTACAGTGCATATACACATGAATATACTCTGTGCTTATTGTGTTTCAAAATACACCGGTCAAGTGTTGTTGTGCTCTTCATTCATCTTTCAAATAAACTCTCTCCTCAGATTGTAGAGAACAGTATATGCACCCTGAGAAACCTCTCGTACCGACTGGAGGTGGAGATGCCCTCCTCTCGCCTCCTCGGCAACCAGGAGCTGGACACTCTCCTGGGCTTTTCTTTTCCATCCAAGGAGCTGGACTACCTTTGCTGGGGCAAGAGGAAGCGGGGCAGGAAGCGAAGTGGCTGGCCCGATGACAAGGTAGAAGGAAGAACACAAAAAGTCCAATTCTGTTTTCCAGGATCTGAAAACTGAGAAAGAAAGATTGCTTTTGGAATGTTGTCTCCTGTGCAGTGGGATGATCCGGGGTCAATCCCAGGTTTTTCTCAGCCTCTCAGAGGTGCAGAGCTGCTGTGGCATCCGATGGTCGTGAAGCCGTACCTCAACCTGCTGGCTGAAAGCTCCAACCCTGCAACACTGGAGGGTGCCGCGGGGTCACTGCAAAATCTTTCTGCTGGAAACTGGAAGGTAAAACCTGCTTGTTTTAGAAAATGTATCTGGACGCCAGTGATCTGACCGTTGACCTTGTGTTGGCAGTTTTCGGCCTATATCCGGGCGGCGGTGCGTAAGGAGAAAGGTCTGCCTATCCTGGTGGAGCTGCTGAGGATGGACAATGACCGGGTGGTCTGCTCTGTTGCCACAGCTCTACGAAACATGGCACTGGACAGCCGCAATAAAGAGCTGATAGGTTTGCAGACATGCTACGCTCCCTTCCCCATGTCTCCCTCTTCCACTGACACGCAGACACACATTCATGCAGCAGTATGACACTAGTCCAGTCATATCAGTCAGCTCCAGTTATAGTAAATAATGATTTATTGCCCCCTTATGGACACTAGATGTATATGTATCAGTATATGTCTAGAAATGTCAGCAGACAAATAATGGTGAGCCTCTCCAGTGGAAAAAAAAATTCTGGATTTCTAAAATGGTGAAAGTATGAATTTTACAAAAATAAACCAAGTATTAAATTTGTGGTTAATATCAACAAATCAGTCTGTGTCTGGACCCTGCAGGAAAGTACGCTATGCGGGATCTGGTGAATCGTCTGCCTGGTAGCAATCCGTCCTCGCTGTCAGATGACACTGTGGCATCAGTCTGCTGCACGCTGCATGAAGTCACCAGCCGAAACATGGAGAATGCCAAAGCTTTAGCTGACAGCGGAGGGATAGAGAAGCTGGTAGATATCAGCAAAGGACGAGGAAAGGGGTAAGAAACAACTCTCTCTCCTTTTCCTAAAACACTACAGAGTCAATTGTGTAGTAAAGATATAACGATGCTGTGACGTTCCAGGTATTCCATGAAAGTTGTCAAGGCTGCAGCTCAGGTGTTGAACACACTGTGGCAGTACAGAGAGCTGAGAAGCCTCTACAAACAGGTCAGTGCCAACAGAAAGAACAGGTCTAATACTACAGGACACTAAATTGTCTGAAGCGCCCTGTCCCACGACACATTGTTTATTAGATTTTGTTTAATGTGAAATCGGAGACTATAGATTGTCGTTTCACCCATAATTCCTCAAGTTTGTAAATGAAACTCTAAACAGGATGGATGGAACTACACCCACTTCATTACTCCCGTCTCCACTCTGGAGCGAGATCGCTACCGCTCACAGCCGACGCTGCCCACCAGCCCGCTGCAGATGTCACCTGTCATTCAGTCAGGTGAGTTTCCCTCTGCTTCTGCTTCATCTTATGATTAGATAAATACAAAAATTTTACAAAAAAATTTCCCTCACCAGATTTATTTTGGAGGAAAAAAAAGACTTTTTTAAAGAAAAACGAAAAAACATTATTTTTATTTTATATTTAGCATTTATTCATTTAACTTGAGTCTTTGGTCTGGGTTAGTTGTTTTATTTGCTTATATATGTATTTTCTGTTTGTCCCTGTTGTGATGTGAATTTGGTTGGAAAAAGGGTGGGAAATGGGGTTATGGAAGACTTTGTTATGCTGTATCATTATCATTATTTCATTAAAAAGTTATAAAACAAAAATAGACATTTGGAACATCTGGTGATGAATAATTCCTCTCAGGTGGAAGTGCAACATCTTCTCCAGCCATGCTTGGGATCAGGAGACACAATTCCAACTATCAGAGGGCGCAGTCATCTATGCAACTGGACACATACTATGGAGACAACAGTTTACACAAACGACAGTACACAGGTTTGTGTGGAACAGCTCGTGTCAAACCATATCAATGTGTTTGCAGCTCCCTGGAGTGTGATTGAAGAGAAGTTTCCCATGGTCATTTTCTGGTATTGATTTTTATACACCTCAGGGTCTGAGAAGAAAACACCGTATTTCATTGGAACATATTCTTCCCAGTCAGGAGATGATTTAAGAAGGTCCCAGGTGAGATTGCATTTTCTTTATCACTCTTCCTTAAAATGAAAAAAAAAATAGCTATGAGGCTGACCTACAGTGGATGACAGAGGATAATGTCATCACCTGACCCCTCAGACTGAAACACACACTGTTTATGCATGCTTGTTTTTAACTGCCAAACTGCTCTTCCTGTCCTCCCGTTGGGGCTTTTTTTCCCTTGTTACTTGCTCACAATATGCACTATGCAACATGAACCAGTTTATTTGCAGACATTTCAGCTTAGCCCAGTCAGTTTTAGTCTGGTGTATACTGTTCAACCTTATCCTTAGGATGGTACAGGACAAGACAAAAAAATTCACACAGCTCTGTTCAGTAAAAAGCTGAAAACAGACAGAACTACTGGGTGGTGCAAAATGAGGACGAGGCTGGAGAAAGCACTGCAGCCTAACTCCACGTGCAGCAGGTGCAGTAGTTATGCATCTAGAGTGCTTAAAGTTACAGTGGTCAACCACTAGAGGGAGCTTTTATAACATGTTGTTTAGCGCTTGTAATAATATCATAAGTACTGGAAAGATGGAAAAGATGTTTCAGTAGTTTTGCCTTGCTAAAGTTGAGATTGCTGTAGTCTTTGTTGGAACGTTTTTCCTGCTTACACAAAGCCATGGGTTTGTAGAATGAAAATATATTGATTGATGTTGATTATCACAGTGCTTCTCAAACTTCTCAGACCAACATTAGAATATAGCAGCATAGGCCTTCCCTGTTAGCTTCACCACAGGAGAGATGTTTATAAATGTTTATGTTTAAATGTTGTATTAATTGTGCATGCTGTGTTTCAGATTTATTCAATTGAAAATGTAAATGTGAAAATATGAATTTACCCTGCGTACCTCTAGAGAGCACTCGTACCACAGTTTGAGAACCACTGGATTATCAATATGTGCTTTCAATGACCCAATCCATTTGTCCTAACTGCTGCTGCCCCTCTGTCCCAGCACTCAGAGCCATTCTATGATGAACCTGACAGGAAGAACTACAACAGCTTCAGAATGTATCTCTCGTCCCCACAAGGCTACGGAGAGGAGCATTTTGAGGACGAACCAGTCCACCTCACCCCGTCCTCCCCTGACGGCTACGCCAGCCAGAGCCTCCGATTGAAAGCCAACACCAACTATGTGGACTTCTACTCCACCACACGGAGGCCTTCAAACAAAGGGAACAAGTTCACCGGCTCCCCCGACTCCTGGGTGTAGATACAGAAAAACACGTACGTGGAGTTCATCTGTTCTTGGCCATCTGTTTTGTGTGTGAGGTCCTATTCAGATGGGTGCTGTGTGGATGTGTGGAAGGTGGATGTCTGGAACGTGCATGCCAATATTTGAGCATCTGTGATGGAACTGACCTGAATGGAGTGGGCACCGATTAGTGAGTACAGCTTTTGGCTGAGCTGGAACATGTACTTAATAATGCAGATAAATGTGAACGTTCCTGTTCACTTATGGCCACCTACATAGGTGCAGTTCTCACCTTTTAAAATATCTCAAATATAGGTGAATATATGTGTGTAAACTGATAGTGTAAACGTTGTGACCTGACTGGAGAGTCCCTGCCTAATGCTATCATTTATTCTCAGTTGTGTTAAATATATCAGGTTCTAAAAATGTCAGCGCTTTCTATAAATCCCCTAAAGTTAGTACAGATTCTAAAAATTCTTTAAAATACTCAATTCTGGAGAAGAAAGTGTAGGTACAGGCAAGCTTACCACTGGTCCAAAAGTACCAGGTCACCATTGGCTGACTCTTTTCTCCATGATTTGCTACACTTACATTAGAAGACAGATCTGGACTGCAGGCAGTCCAGATCTGTCTCTGCACAATCATCCTTTGGACATTTGTGCAGTACGAGGCCTGGCATCGTCACTCCCTGAATAGATTGACAATATTATTATACAAGGTGACAGGGCCATCTACATTTGTCTATGTGTAGTAAATAAGGATTAGTTAAGTTAATAAAAAATGTAACTACATGTTTTATTTTTTTATGCATTCCATAAGATGTACTGGTATTTCTAGAAACAGGGTCTGTGTTTTGCAGTGTAGTTGCAACAGTTTCTGGTCCTATAACTCTAACCCTAACCCTAACTCTGATTAAAGGTTGCCTCCTATTCAGAGCTGAGTGGAAGATAAGGCCAATGGATGAAAGTGCCCAAAATGGAATGGACTAAAATGTGAGTGAGAGCAAGCAGTGTTCGATAAAAGACATTTTCACGCCTTCTGTTTATTTCCAGTTTCATACAATCGTGACAAAGTTCACTGTAAAATTGACAATGATCATGAGACATAAGTCACTGGTCATGACAGTGTTGTTCACTGCATCCTCTGTTGAGTGTAGGACGTTCACATTTGGTCACTTCTCACTACAACAACCCTCCTCCAGAGGAAGGAAAAGAAACAAAAACCTCAACTTCAGTGTCACCTGCATTATTATGAACATGGACTTTAACATCTTGTTCTTTACACGGACAGAAAGGAGAAGGGTTTTGGTCAAAAGGTGCTTTTTGATTAAAAAAACAGAACAACTGCCCTTACTGTGTTGTTTATCAGTGTGTTTGTCAACACATGATTTTAATTTTCTCCGCAGTTCAAAGTGTGCAGTGTGGTGGCTTTATTATATGAGTATCGTCCGCCAGCATCGTGTTGAATGGAACAGAAATACTAAAAAAAAACAAAAAAAAAACTTCCTGATGGTGAGGAGACAATAGCAACATTAATTCTCAGCACATGCTGCAGTATATTAAAGTTCCAAATAATAATGAAGGGACCTGAGGTGTGAACCCTTATTGCTCTTGAACAATTAAGGCCTCAGAGAACCGGGGTTATATCTGTAACCCTATACTACTCCTCAGTAAAGTCGGCCAAAAGTGCAGTGTATCAGAAATTATTTGAAATATGTGAGAAGAAAATATATAAAAAAATCTATTTGTACAGAACGGCTTAAATGTACTGTAACATTGTTGTATTCACTATGTAGAATTTCTATGTGATTGTGTGCAGAAGATTTTTCTATTATTTATTGTTTTTTATGATTTTCCTTGTAGCCTGGAGAACCCCTCCTCCCCCCCCCATCTGTCTGTACTGTCCAAAAGCTGATTAATTATGACGATGATGATGACAATGTGCAATGTTACACAGGGAAATCTATGTCTTAGGGATTAAAGATACGGCAATGCCCCAGAGCAGTGCATGTCTTGTCATTTTTGCAGAAAAGTAAGCGGTTGAGATGTGCTTTAGTTGCATCTCTTCAAGGTTTATTCTGAAACATGATGCCAGCAACAGAAGAAAGGAAGAGCAACAAAGAGAAGTTACAGTGTCCAAAGATACATTTTACAATCACTTTCATACATTCGTCGTGCCATCAAACAACCACTGTGGAACGAATTGCAGTATGGAAATCATGAGGATAACAGAGGGAGATGCTACAACTTCCGACTTCGTTCGACATTCGCTGCGAAAATCTGTGAGTTCTAAAAGAAAGCTAATATGAGTATTTTTTTTACCTGTTGAGTTAAATCAATGATGCAGTACAATCACTATTAACATTTCATCATAACCTGCAGAAAACATAATTTTCATCATAGGTTTTCAACATCTGACCGAAAATGACATGTGAAATTAAGATGTTGAAGGATAGAAGATAATTTTTTAAAAAGAAAATTCTCAAAATGCTATAATTTGCTGAGAAACATGCAGAAAAGATAATTAATTTTTAAGTAAATATTTCAACATCTGTAAAACATGACATACTAAATTAGGATTGAGTATAGGATAGGATTTTGCCAAAAATTCAGAAAAAAATCCAAATCCAAAGAAATTCCCCAAATTATCTAATGTGATGAGAAATATGCAAAAAACATAAAGTTTTAGTAAAGAATTTAGGAAAACATTTCAACATATATCACAACATCTGAATGAAATCACATGGTGAATTAGGATTAGGATTTTGCTGAAAAAGTTTTAAGGATAAATTTCTCACATTTCTGCTCTAATTTGATGAGAACTATGCAGAACACATACATAAAACTTTGACATTTGTTTTTCAAAAAACATTTCATCAAAACATTTCAAATTTTGACAAACATGACAAATTAGGTTTTTGCCAATTTCCCCAAAAAAAATTTTCTGAATAATTTTTCAAAACTGTTGACCAACATGATAAGCAAAATTAGGATTTTACTGAAAATTCTTATTTTTTTGCTCTAATTGCAGAAAACATAACAATTTGATATTTTTTAATGTCAAAATTTTATGTTTTCTGTATGTTTCTCATCAAATTAGAGCATTTTGATATTTTAAAAATCACCCAAAACATGCCTTACTATAGCCTTTCCATCGTGAAAAAAATTCCAATTTGAGTTTTAAACACAAAATATTCAC
>NC_024320.1:11686997-11688032 GCF_000523025.1 Cynoglossus semilaevis
ACATTTGTTTTTTCAAAAATGTTCATGAAATTTTTTCAACTTTTGACCAACATGGCATGAGAAATTAGGATTTTGCTAAAAAAGTTAAAGAAAATGTTTTTCTAAAAAAAATTATCCATCCATCCATCCATCTTCAACCGCTTATCCGGGGCCGGGTCGCGGGGGCAACAGTCTGAGCAGGGACACCCAGACTTCCCTCTCCCTCGACACTTCCTCTAGCTCTTCTGGGGGGACCCCAAGGCGTTCCCAGGCCAGCCGAGCGACGTAGTCGCTCCAGCGTGTCCTAGGTCTTCCCCTAGGTCTCTTCCCAGAGGGACGGCACCCGAGCACCTCCCGAGGGAGGCGTCCGGGGGGCATGCGATGTAAATGCCCAAGCCACCTCAGCTGACTCCTCTCGATGTGGAGGAGCAGCGGCTCTACTTCGAGCTCCTCCCGCGTGACAGAGCTCCTCACCCTATCTCTAAGGGAGCGCTCTGCCACCCTGCGGAGAAAGCTCATTTCAGCCGCTTGAATCCTTGATCTCGTTCTTTCGGTCATGACCCACAACTCATGACCATAGGTGAGGGTAGGAACGTAGATTGACCGGTAAATTGAGAGCTTCGCTTTTCGGCTCAGCTCCTTCTTCACCACAACGGACCGATACAGCGACCGCATTACTGCGGCCGCAGCACCGATCCGCCTGTCAATCTCACGCTCGATTCTACCGTCACTCGTGAACAAGACCCCCAGATATTTGAACTCCTCCACCTGAGGCAGGACTTCATCCCCGACCCGAAGGGTGCATACCACCTTTTTCCGGTCGAGAACCATGGCCTCGGACTTAGAGGTGCTAATTTTCATCCCAGCTGCGTTACACTCTACTGCAAACCGCCCCAGTGCATGCTGCAGGTCCTGGTTCGAAGAAGCCAACAACACCACATCATCTGCAAAAAGCAGAGATGAAATCCGGTGGCTACCGAACTGGACCCCACCCGACACCTGGCTGCGCCTAGAAATTCTGTCCATGAAAATAATGAACAGAACCGGTGACAAAGG
>NC_024320.1:11688869-11698054 GCF_000523025.1 Cynoglossus semilaevis
GTGGTGGGAAACTGCTTCCCTTTCCTGAGGCGCCGGATGGTTTGCCAGAATTTCTTCGAGGCCGACCGATAGTCCTCCTCCATGGCCTCCCCGAACTTTTCCCCGACTCGAGTTTTTGCTTCCGCGACTGCCCGAGCTGCAGTCCGCTTGGCCTGCCTGTACTTTTCGGCTGCTTCAGGAGTCCTACGAACCAACCAGGCTCGATAGGACTCCTTCTTGAGGTTGACTACTTCCCTTACTTCCGGTGTCCACCACCGGGTTCGGGGATTGCCGCCACGACAGGCACCGGAGACCTTACGTCCGCAGCTTCGGACAGCCGCATCAACAATGGAAGTGGAGAACATAGTCCACTCAGACTCAATGTCTCCAGCCTCCCTCGGGACCTGTTCAAAACTCTCCCGGAGGTGGGAGTTGAAGGCCCCCCTCACCGGGGATTCTGCCAGACGTTCCCAACAGACCCTCACGATACGTTTGGGTCTGCCAGGTCTATCCAGCTTTGCCCCTCGTAAGCGGAGCCAACTCACCACCAGGTGGTGATCAGTTGAGAGCTCAGCCCCTCTCTTCACCCGAGTGTCCAATACATACGGCCGGATGTCAGATGACACGACTACAAAGTCGATCATTGACCTCCGGCCTAGGGTGTCCTGGTGCCAAGTGCACTGGTGGACACCTTTATGCTTGAACATGGTGTTTGTTATGGACAAACTGTGACTAGCACAGAAGTCCAATAACAAAACACCACTCGGATTTAGATCGGGGAGGCCGTTCTTCCCAATCACGCCCCTCCAGGTGTCACTGTCGTTGCCCACGTGGGCGTTGAAGTCCCCCAACAGGACGATGGAATCCCCGGGAGGAGCACTGTCCAGTACTCCTCTCAGTGTCAGCAAGAAGGCCGGGTATTCTGCACTGCTGTTCGGCCCGTAGGCCGAAACTACAGTGAGGCACCTGTCCCTGACCCGAAGGCGCAGGGAAGCGACCCTCTCACTCAGTGGGGAGAACTCCAACACACGACTGGCAAGCTGGGGGGCTATAAGTAAGCCTACGCCAGCACGCCGTCTCTCACCGCGGGCAACTCCAGAGTAGAAAAGGGTCCAGCCTCTCTCAAGGAGTTGGGTCCCAGAGTCCAAACTGTGCGTGGAGGTGAGCCCGACTATATCTAGTCGGTATCTCTCAACCTCCTGCACGAGCTCAGGCTCCTTTCCCCCCAGCGAGGTGACATTCCATGTCCCCATAGCTAGAGTGGTTGTCCAGGGATTGGGCCGTCGTGGTCTCCGCCCACAACCGCCACCCAAATCACAAGGCACCGGCCCCTTGTGGGCCTTCCTGCGGGTGGTGGGCCCACTGGAAAGCGGACTCACGTCGCTTGTTCGGGCTGAGCCCGGCCGAGTCCCGTGAGCAAGGACCCGGCCACCAGGCGCTCGCCTGCGAGCCCCAACCCCGGGCCTGGCTCCAGAGTGGGGCCCCGGTGACGCCAATCCGGGCGACGTGAACCTCTTAGCTGTATTTTTCTTCATCACAAAGGGGGGGTTGAACCGCTATTTGTCTGATCCGTCGCCTAGGACCTGTTTGCCTTGGGAGACCCTACCAGGGGCGTTAAGCCCCCGACAACATAGCTCCTAGGTTCATTCGGATACTCAAACCCCTCCACCACGTTAAGGTTGCGATTCAAGGAGAATTAAAATTAAAAATGCTCTAATTTGATAAGAAACATGCAAAAACAAAATGTGATTTTTTTTTCAAAAATTCTCATAAAAACTAAATATTGTGAAAAATTCAGAAAATAAATCTGAATAATTTCTCAAAATGCTCAAATTTGATGAGAAAGATGCAGCCAATATACATTTTTTTCCACAAATTTTCATCATAATTCTTCAACATCTGACCAAAATTAAATGCAAATAAAATGCTGCAGAATAATTTATAATTTATTTAAAATATTCTCAGAAAGTTTCGAAAACTTTGCAGATTTGAAAACCTTTTTTTTAAATCCTCAAAATAATCTAATTAAAGGAGAAATGTTTTGTAAAAAATGTATATCATAATTTTTCAACATCTGACCAAAAACAACATGCTAAATTAGGATTTTCTTCAAAAAATTCTCAGACCTTCTCCAGATATTTAATTTGCAGTTGTATTAAAAAATAAATCCAGATTTTAAAAGCATCCGTCCACCAGCATTGTGTTGAATGAAAGGAAATATAAAATAAATAACTTAAACGTACTATAACATTGTTGTTTTCTCTATGTAGAATTTCTATGTGATTGTGTGCAGAATTTTCTTTTATTTATTGTTTTTTATGATTTTCCTTGTAGCCTGGAGAAAGCCCCACACTATCTGTCTGTACTGTCCAAAGGCTGATTAATTATGACGATGATGATGACAATGTGCAATGTTACACAGAGAAATCTATGACTTGGGGATTAAAGATGATACGACAATGCCCCAGAGCAGCGCATGTCTTCTCATTTTTGCAGAAAAGGAAGCCGTCGAGATGTGCTTTAGTTGCATCTCTTCAAGGTTTATTCTGAAACATGATGCCAGCAACAGAAGAAAGGAAGAGCAACAAAGAGAAGTTACAGTGTCCAAAGATACATTTTACATCACTTGCATGAACATGTGAAAATCGTTTGTCCTCCCTGAGCATGCCTTTGTCACAAGATCTTATCCATGCACTTGCATACATTCATCGTGCCGTCAAACAGCCACCGTGGAACCCTCAGAGCCAGACATTATTCTGGCTCTAGCATCGAACAAAACATACAGTAACAAAAACGTACATTTGAAAGCAACTGGCAGCACACTGACAACAAATGACACACAAAACCTACAGCACAACTTGGACTAGAGGGTGAAACTGGACTTGTGGATTGCAACTCATAGCTTCACCAATTTGCAATAATGTATCAACAGGAGTCGTTTTTTCTGGAAGTTGAGGCACAAAAAGTGGGTGACACAACTCTTTTAGCCAGTTAGTGTGGATTTTTGGGCTTTTGGGCCCATATTTAGTCAGAATTCAAACTAAGACCAATAAACATTAACAAAACCTGTTCCTTTTGTCAAGGAATCTTGGGCCAGAAAAATGTATTGGGTAAAAACAAGCCTATTTGGTTAGAGATATGTCCAAATCTTCATAGAATAACAGAACACTGTCAAAACCTAATCTAAAATTAGCTTGAAAAGGTAAAATGGAAAAAAATATTGATAATTTATCAAGTACATAAACAATTACTGCTTTTCAGCCTGAGCAACATCTGATTGGTCGATCAGCATGGCTGCAGGGCAACAGTTCTGCCACTGACTTGATAAGATACATTTCTTAATTTTTACATTACTAAAGTCAAAATGTAAAATTTGGCAAAAATGGTAAAAAAAGAAATACTACTGGTTTATTGGTCTTGTTGTTTAATACATGGTTGAATCAATTATATAATGTCGTTTTGTATTTATATTATCAAGTCCCTGTTACAATGTTAAATCATACAGATTTATATATAAAGATTAGACTATGTAAATATTTTTTATAGAAGATGAGGGTGTTTTAATGATTGTCATGTGTAAAAAGACAAAAAATACAATGAGCTTAAAGAAAGAAAAAAAGGTTTTATGAAGAAATGCAAATAAAGAGGGATTTGTGCGGTGAGAAAAAAATAAATGCTTCTTATTTTGAAAATATAATAGGATTTTTTACTCTGTATTTTGGTTGCATAAAGTGAATGTAACCCTCCACTTTTCCTCATCCAACACCTGCAGTGGAAGAAATGCTGGTTCAAGAGTTGATAGGAACACAAAAAGGCCAAAAATAGGAAAAAATAATTAGTTTAACTTGAAGAGGGAAAAGAAAATACCCAAGGCCGCGCTTATAAAATATCACATAATATACTGTTATATAAGCACAACATGTTATATTGTGAGGCCTGATGATTTTTTTACATTCACCAAATGAAATGTGTGGATTTGCATAATGTTTTAGTTATTTCCCAGTGCTGACAGAGTGAAGTGACATGCGTTGAACTGCTTCTGGTCTGTCTGCAGGAAAGAACGAACAGAAGTCTGAATTCAGTCTCCATTTTGTAATGAACTCATTTGACTCTGTAAGACATAGTATGGTTTCAAAAGCACTCACAGGCTGATGATGTTTGGCTGCTGCGTTTTACTGGTTGTGGATGTAGACGTTTCCGGCTCTGATGCCACTGCTGACAGGAGACGACAGGGGATGATGGCCTGGACGAATGGGTTTCGCTGGTAAAACAAAAACAAAACAAAAGGTAAATATTAGAATCAGACATGTATAGTTTGGGGCTTTTGTTGGATGAAAACCCACCAATCTGAGCAGAGTACATCCTCTTGGCCATGTTCTTGGCTCGCACGGCTTCTTTGATACGTTCCACCTCCTGCTGGTACCTCCTGCGATCCCTCATAGCGTTCAATTTCGCATCCTTCAGGGCGTTCTCCAGGGCTTTGACTCGCTCGGCTGTCGCGCGAAGACGCTTCTCCAGCTTGGGCAGTTCACAGCGGAGATCTGCGTTGTCTCGAACCAGCTGTAGACAACGTGGAAGTTCAATAAAGTTTGCAAAAGAAAAAAAACTGTCTTCTAATAAGACAGGTAAGAAACAGTAACCCCCAAGTCCTGCTGCTGTAGGCCTAGACTCCTGGGGCAACTCCCATGGTGCAATGAGAATCCTCTCACCCTAACTCCATGTTATGACAATATTCACAAGTCCTGTGAAACTGCACGATTTACTGGATCAGCTGTTTTGTTTTTACACAGTCACACAATAACATACACAAACTGACACACACATACACACACGCACATATATATATATATATATACATATATAGTAGCTCCATGAACAGTTTTAAATTGCATCCATCCAGAGATGTTCCACATCGGACCTCAGACCAGTAGATGGCAGTGTTGCCCTGAACAGAGATTGCACAGATTTGCGACGTCATCTTTCCTGTGTTTTATTGTCTTTTACCTGTTTGTGGACTTTGGTGAGCTGCTCCAGGTTGTTCTCTAGGAAGGAGATCTTCTGCTTCTGGGCAACATTGCAAAGTCCTTCCTCACAGTCCTGCTCTGCACTCTAACCAACCCAGAAGAAACAGAGGATCAAAGATTTTTTGCAAATCATTTTGTTGTGGAAAACCATACAGATGGAGTCCACATGTAAAGGTTGGTGATTTTACTTTTTTAACCCTTGCAGTGAGGTCTTGGATGAAGAGTTTGCGGAGGTTGTGCAGGGTCTGCAGCTCCTTGGCCTGGAAGAACAATCAGGGAACATTAACACAAGCTCCAAATCCAGATATTTCCCTTTGAACTCAGATATCCAAGAGTCAGTGTTGTCTCAGTGAAAAACATTTACACAGATTATAAGTAATGAGTCATAGTCTAGTTAGGAAGAGTTGCATTATCCTTGTGACAACATTTTGAGCACATTTGGAGGCAAAATGCATGACCTAATGACTTTACCTTTTCTAGTTAAGTCCAAGACTGGTCATTTTATAAGTTTGTATACAACAAAAACCTGTTTTGCATTGAAACCACAGAATATGTACATTTTCAGACTCACCACAGTCTCTTCAAGTCCTTTCAGGTCTTCTCTTGCCTGTTCCCTCTTTTCATTCAGCAGCCTGAAAAAAAAAAACATACACTTTTTAAAGCTCTTCTAATTACATTATGACTTAAAGATCAGGCTTAAGTACGTACAACAACGCCTGCAGCTTTGTGTCCTTCTCCTGTTCTTTGGCCTTCAGTTTCTCATAGTCAGACATTAATCTCTCCTGCTCCAGCATCAGACCCTGGTAAAGGCTTTTAGGAGAAACAAAAGTGAAAATCACAATTTCCTAAAATGAATTAGATTAAATTTCCAGTATGGATCGTCTTGGTTCAAGTGTTTTTATGAGGTGTATTGACTGTGGTGTGCTTCCTCACTCTGTCAGCTCATCCAGCATCCGCTGCTTGTCTTCGATCTCACCACGCAGCCGACTCAGCTGCTTCTGGTGAGCCTCTCTGTGATTCTCCAGCTGCTCCTCCAGTGTTTTCTAAAAAAACGGGATAATAAAAACGGCAGATATTAAACACTGTTTAGATCAAGCTGACACATGAACAGCATTGATTCACCGCAATGACCTCGCCTACGTCCAATCTGCTGCTGTCCTCCTTCTCTCGCCCGGACATCTCATGTCTTTTCTCTGTGCATCAACAGAAAAAAACAAATGACTTTGTTGTATGAGTTGTGTTTTCTTTCCTTTCAGTGGTTTTGTTGAGCACCGACCCTGAGCCTGCAGAAGGGCCAGCTCCTCAGTCAGGGCGTCCTGACTCTCCTCCAGCTGCCGCTTCTTCTGCTCCAAGTTCTGCATGTAGTCAGTCAGAGTCCTGATCTTGGCCTGGTGCTGGACACCAAAAGAAGAAGAAGAGGCCTTATCAGTCAGTGTACATATTGTACAGACACACACACACACACAATTTGTCCTTTACATTTAACACATCCCTGGGGAGCAGGAGGAGCTATGGGAGGAAGTGAGGTTATTTTGGTATTTGCGCATCACACGACAACCAGCAAAGCAGGATTCAAACCTGTGATCCTCTGATAAGAAGACTTTTACCACTAGGTGTGTGACTTTCATTTTAGCATTAAAAAAAAAAGAATCTGTTTTTGAACAAGTTTTAAAAATAGGAGAAAATGAGTTTTTTTATGATTTTTGTGGTCTGTAGTTCTTTTGGTACAGTAACATCTAGTTAAACTAGGAAACTCAGGAACTGGTGATACCATAAAAATATAGCTCTTCTTCCTCAGTCACACTTCCAAACAAGTTTTTGGCAACAAAGAGTAAGTGCAATCGTCAGGGAGATGAGGTGAAAACGACACTTCTCTGTCATCACCACTAGGGTGCAGACCTGAGAATTAAGCAGCTGACAGGAAGCCAGCTCCTTCTCATTGGCCTGGATCTTGCTGTGGGCGTCGGCCTGTGCACTCTCCAGCTGTTTGCTGCGGTTGACGAGTGACTTCACCTCAGACTTCATTTTGCTGATGTAGAGGCGAGCCACAGTGAACTCCTCCTCCACCGCCATGCCGTTCCCATTGGTCTCTGAGGACTTGGAGGACAGGTTCACATGTCAGAGGCCTGAACTGTAGTCAATAATGTGTAACTGTGGGCTTGTGTGTCTGTGTGTCTGTGTTTTCACCATAGAGGTCTTGACATCACTTGTGCCAATGATGGCTCCAATATCATTGATGTCTCGCACCAACAAATTCAGGACTTCGGACGCTCTCTTTCTCTGCAGACCGCTCAGCTCCTGCAACTGACTCAGCTCCTTCTGCAGCGCAGCTAGCAGTACCTGGAGATAGCACACACACACACACACACACACACACACACACACACACGCACACCCACAAGTGTTAAATTTACCCACACTGATTTGAAGTCATCCGTGAGCCTGGCTGTGGATTTGTAGCATCCGAAAATGGAGTTCTCCAAACCCAGTCTTTTTTATAATACAGAAACATTTTCTGGTTAGATGTCATGAGGGTCAGGGAAGGCACGGTCGTTATGACAGTAGAGGACATATCACCTAACACAGCTGGTGTTGCCCCACTCCCCCCAATTTTAAAATCATCCACCAGTTAAAACATGTTGTTACAGAAAAATACACATTTTGTCTCCAAACATGTTTAAAATATTATAACAAGTGCAATACAACATGAACCAGTTCCTCATGCTGTACCACTTGTACTATAATCATGGAGTTCAGACCTTTATATATATTACACACACCTGAGTTTCTAATCAGGTCGGACACAACTGTGACGTCTCCTATCAAATTGTTTCATATTCCTTTGCACTTGCACTGATATTCTGAGGATGTTTAGAAGTAAAATGGTGGAATGAACTGTAGTACTAGGTGTAGTTTTGAATTTATGGGCTGTGTTGACAACCAGCAGGACAACTCTGATTGTGTTGGACCATATGTCATCTCACTAATCTATAATGAAAGTACTGTAGCACTTACTGTAATTATATATATAATTTCAATAATGATCCCTTTGGAATAAAACATGTTCGGTTGACCCACCGTCTTCTGTTGTAGCTCTTCCATTAGCTGCAGGTTGGCCTGGTCCCGCTCCTCCACTTCCTGACTCTTCTGGTCATAGTTGACAGCCAGCTCCTCTAATGCCTGCAGCACCTCCTTCACCTCCTCCTTGGCCAGCTCATTCTCTGTCTGCAGCCGGCACAGCTCCTCTTGGATCTTCTCGTAATCTCGCCGTGTAGATGCCAGCAGCTGGGCAGATGTGAGAACACAAAGAGCATGTTTCCACTGTCTTAGACCACAATCAGCAGCACTCAGAGGACAGCTGAAGGGACAAACCTCTTCTTGGTCCAACATTTGCTCCTTTAGTTTCTCAGCGAGCTGGCTGTGTTGGTTGATCTCGTCATCCTGTAGAAAGAATTGTTAGAACCAGTTTTGCCAACATCAAAACAAGTGATGTCCAACATGGAACGGACAGAGAACTGGTGAGTGAAGAACCTGGTCTCACCTTGTCGTCCAGCTGTTTATAGAGGTTGTTTATGTCCTCCTCATACTTGTTCTTCTCGTCGCTGCAGACTGAAACTCCTCCTCCTCGTTCTACTCCTCCTCCTCCTTTGGTCAGCAGCAGGTTGTCGATGACAGGGGTGTTGTCATACTCAGTGTTTTTCTGATCGTTGGAGCCGAGCTGCTCGTCCTCAGGGACGTTCTCTCCTGAAACATCGTCTCGTCTGTGAGATCACTTAGTCATCAAATAAACTGAAACGTAATGTTCAATACAAATAATGAGTGACTCGATAATTATTGACTTTTTCATTGCCTTATGTTTAACTACTTTAATTAAAGTAAACACCGTGTGCCGTGTGAATGAGACGTGGGCCAATAGGATTGCTCTGTTTTCAGAAATATCCCAGGAAATGTATCACAGTAGATTTTTTTTCTGGCCCAGACAGTTGTTGTGGACCACATGTAAAAGGCAAATGTGGACCAACTGTCTGGGAAATTTGTAGTGCTCCTGACATTGGGTGTCAATTAAAATGGCCCAGTTTGACATAACATGTGGGCTAAATGAAAATGACGTGTGCCCCATACGGACCACATCTTACTGTTTCAGATTTTATCTATTTAATCATTGCCGCTGTACCGTTCCTC
>NC_024320.1:11698143-11782509 GCF_000523025.1 Cynoglossus semilaevis
ATTTCTTCTTCCACTCCTCGGCCGTCAGCTCCAGGTTGACAGACACTGTGTTCTTAATGGTCTTGGCTCTGAGCAGATGGAAAAGAAAGATTTGAACCTGTTCAAAATGTGGACACACCACTGTTCATTCACCGAGAAAGACTAGATTAGACACCATATCAGAACAAAACTTCAGTTTTAAATGAAGTTGCTTTAATTTTCTAGATTTCTTTTTGGTTTTGTTCTGTGTCATAGAGAGTTTCACTGTCTTGACTTTTAATTCCTATATAATTTTTTTTAGTAAAGGGTCCACTCAGCGGTCAAAATTCATGAATTAAGTTAAAGAGCAGTTGTTGTGTCATTAAAAAAAAGCCAAACGTTTCAGCTTTGCACAACTAACAGATATATGGGCTGCATCAGCGATCTATAAATACTGTCGAGGTAAACAAGGCTGCACAGTGTGAAATTGAGAACCATCTGGCCTTTTGTTTTTAGCTCTTGTCTGGCTGATTTATTTCTACGGCAGTTAAAATAACCTCTTAACCTGTGCCTTAGGATTTCTCCATTAAAAATTTAAATATCTGAAGACACGTAAATGTTCTTTTACTGTAGCAGAGTGGGCTACATCTTTTGTACCACATCCCTCTGAACACTAGGCCACACGCTGACCCTTTGAGCCAGTTGCTAGTTACAGTATCAGCTTCTTATCATTATTTTGATGGTCCCTCTGAAATATATTTATTAGAATATAACATTTTAAGAAATAACAGTAAAATGTGTAGACTAGCGGTTTTCAGTCTCAGAGTGTAGAAAGAGAATGTAGGAAGCTCCGCCTACTTTTCTGAGCTGCTAGCTCCAAACACAGTTACCAAAAGACTCATAAATGGCAGTGAACAGGGTGTGGCTACTAGAATAGAGGATAAGAGAGCAGATAGGCGTATATTTTAAAGTGGCACATTTTTCTAGACAATTTAAACATGAAAATGTATGAATTGCAAGAATAATGTCCTGCAGATGATTAAAAAGAGAAAAGAGAAGTAAAAGATTAATAAGAAGTGGAGAGACCTCTGTCCAAACATGAGTGTAGACTTGGTCTCCGCTTCGTTGTAGACAGACGGCGAGCAGCAGATGATGATGGTGGTTCTGCAGTTTCCTCCCAGAGAGTCCTGCAGGATCCGGGTCATCTTACTGTCCCTGTACGGCACGTGGGTTTTCTGAAAAATGAAATTCAACCAAGTCAGATGACTCTAGCATACTGAGCCCATGTCCCCTCCAGTAACAAATAAGAAAGAACTGTTTTTGACTGAACTGTTCCTTCCGCCAGAGCCGAGATAACGTTCCCCAGAGCCGACAAAGATTTGTTGATGTTCTTCGCCTCGTCCAGCACGGCTCCCTCAGCCCCGGTCTTACTGACCTGTTCCAACAGCACATGCAGATCTTCAACATAATTGTATTTCATGGAAAGCAACCACATTAAAATCACATCTTTATAATATGACCTTCTCGCTTCCGGCCAGGTCGACCAGGTACAGCTTTCCAGACAGTTTTTTTTCTGTTTCAATGTTCTCCTGCTTGATGTTGATAAGGAAGATGCTGTGGCTGCGGGAGCTGTGCTCATTCATGTCTGGAGAGAGAAACAGTAGGCAAATACAATTCCAATATATAAAGACAATACAATACAAACTACACTCCCACAAATGAATGTCAAATTCCTTTAAATCTACGTTTTGGCCATCCATGGATGTACTTCATTTAGTACTTGGGTCTCATTCTCAATATTTGGTAAAACAAAAACAGGAATGTCATCCAAGGACTTTGTACCGTATTTTCCAGACTATAAGTGGCACTTCTTTTTTTGTTTTTTTTTTTGCCTGGGTTTGTGACTTCTACATAAAAAAATTTTCACGTTTGTTATTTTCACACTGACATCCGCTAGAGGGCACTCCAGGCTTGTGTACCAGTATCTGCTACTCCTGTATTACTGAAAATTTACATCTTTGTTATTTTCACACTGACAGCCACTAGAGGGCACTCTAGCTAGCTGATGTGACATATATATGTTTTTTTTTTACTTGTTCATTATGCATTTTTTGGCTGGTGCGACTTATACTGTGGAGCGACTTATAGGCCAGGTATTTCTAAACTCATACAGAAAATTACATTTATATTTGCACAAAGCTGAAGCTAAAATATTAATACCTTTCAGCATCTTTGAATAGGAGTAAGGAGAACCTTTTGTACGTAACTTCATGTAGCTTTATGTGCACGACTTTAAAACTCTAAGGCTGTATTGTTTTAAGAAACAACTGTTATAGACAAAGCAAAGGAAGATTTGAACCAATTTAGGAATGGTCTTTGGTCTAACACTGACTGGATTTTCAGACTCAGTATTAGAGCAACATCTGCCAAATCTCAGATTATAATGCACATCTTATCCATGGCTTCTCAGAGATTATTTTTAAGAGCCCCAGACAGGCAACACGTACTAGTTACAGCCACATGACGATTGGCTTTGCCCTCATCGATGACGTCCATCACCTCCTCTGGACTGGACACAAACCTTTCAGTACAACCCTGCAAAAGGAGGAAGAGGAAAATACTGGAAATAGAAGAAACAAGGGCAAAGGCCAAGACTCTGGATAACTCACTGGTTGTACTCACCTTGACGTACGGAACTCTGTTCTTATCTTCATGGACAGAAAGGTTTGTTTTTGACACTTGAGTGAGAAAAAACAAACAGAAACAAGTCAAATGAGATTTAATATACTTTGAATTTTTTTTAAATATCCAGAAAATGTATCATGTTTAATGTTGGCACATGTACCATCCAACAGGTCTCTGATCTTGTCCAAGTAGATTTCAAAATAAGAGACCTGTCAGAAATTATGAAGAAAAAAAAATACAATTAGTAAAAAAAAAAACATATGAAAACTCAAAGGTTATTTATGTTTGTTTCAACTATGGTATAATTTAAGGAATTTTGATAAACAGTAATATCAAATACAAAGGTTAGCATGTGTGAATTTCTTTCATTTAAATTTTATTTCTCTCGTTTTCTTAGACGGACATCAGAAATATATATATATGTATATATATATATATGTGTGTATATATATATATATATATATATGTGTGTGTATATATATATATATATATATATATATATGTTTTTTACCTTGATGTGAAACTCAAGGTTCTCGTCCATGGAGTAGATGTGGTCAAAGATGTCGTGGGAAATGCGAGGGATGATGCCCATCAGCTGGGGGTCATGCAGTTTGCCCTGGAGGATGTTAAAATATTTATACACAACATTTTAACTACATTTAACCTAGCCAGATCCAACGTGGGATTAAACACTGTTACACAAAATGTGCTGTGTTCTAATCCTCTGAGGAGAAAGTGTGTCATCACATGCTGTCACTGCAAATAACTGCACAACAGATTGGAATAAATTTAATCATCAGGAATCAGAAACCTGCAACAACTGACTGTTGGGGGGTCTTTCAGAGGATGAACTCTGTTGATGAACTCACCTCCATAGTGTGTGTTTTCCCAGATGATGTCTGTCCGTAGGCAAAAATAGTCCCATTATAGCCAGCGAGCACATCTGATATCCAGCAAAATAGAGAAAAACATAATAAAATAATATCCTGGGAAATTCAGTAAATATCCATGATAATTAAAATAAAACATGTACTGCTTTTAATATTTAAAAAGTACTGCAAAATATTGCAATGACCATGCAATACTTATTACTTAGGAGAAGCTACAACTATAATTAATTAATGACAATCTGGTTTGAGGTTTCTCATAAAAAGAAAAAAGTAAAAAAGGGTATATATATATATATACATATATATATGTATATATACACATATATAACCATATATACATATATACATATATACATATATATATAAAGAATTAATTACAACCAATAGGTCTTCAAATTACTGGGCTGCATTTGGTGACTCCCTTGTTTATAATTCACTGACCAATGTTTTTTTTTTGCGGACTGTACCTTTAACTATCTGTTTGGCACACTGGTCGTACACCTGCTCTTGCGAGGTGTTTGGAGGCAGCACACGGTCAAAGACGTAAGGTTTTCCCTGTAACATACCAAGAAACAACACAGAGCAGTCAAAAAAGTGTGACAACACAGAGATGAATTTAAAACAAACATGGTGGACATGTCTCTAATCGGCTGCAGGAACTTTACGTCTGACCATCCATCACTGCTGCCCTTTGTCAAAGCCATGACTTCTGTTCTCAGAGGGGCTAAAAGCCTGGTTGCTATAAAATGCAGCTTTCAGCGCTTGAAGGCAACATCAGCAGCAGCTCCATCACAGTCTTTGACACAAACCACTGACACAGTTCTGAGAGCTCCTGGATAAATGCCTTTCTGCAGCAGTACTGGTACATACATAACATGGGGTTCTTACTAATGTTCCACTAAGTCATGAATAACAAATATTTGCTTGTGCAAAGATAAATTTATATATATACATATATACACATAAATATATGTGTATAATTTGATATGTATGTATATATATCTACATATGCTATATATAAATATATAAAACAACACTGCCGTGTATACACACCTGAACTAACAACCCTAAGGAAGGACCTAATTCTGTTCGGATTTAAGAAATTTCCTCCCCATACCAAGCATTGGTGGTTCAGTGGTAGAATTCTCGCCTGCCACGCGGGAGGCCCGGGTTCGATTCCCGGCCAATGCAAACTCCTTTTCCCCCTCAAATATCCCCAGTGTGGGATCAATACAGTTTAATCTAGCCTACATCCACATACGGCATGGTTTTGCGGTCAGACTTGCCGTTATCACCACGGTGTCCTCCTCCTTGAATTTGGGGATGTACTTGTCTCCTCTGGTGATCTCGGCCTCGTTCAGGGGCCTGAAGCGACACATCACCTTCACCCCGCACTCTGCTGCGTCCACCATGATGCCGCTGCTGCAGCCGCCGCCGCTGCTGCTGCTGTTCACACCAACACCCCGATCCAAAAGCCTGCAGGTGAGGCTCAGTCTCTGTGTGGTGCCACAAACACCAGTGAGGCCTTGCTGTTTATCCTCGCGTCCCTCTGGAGCAGTGAACGGTTCAGATCTGAACAAAACCAGAACCAAAAACTGTCATTCGGCTGCGAACTGCTTCAAATAAATAAATTCCTCACCGTGGGAAAGTTTTTAACTCTGCGACGCGTCCTTTATCCGAACCGAACGTGTTCCTTCATGACCAAACTGGATCAGCCGCAGCGCTGCGGCCTGAACGGAGCCAGAACCAGTGTATCTGCAGTGACGATGACGATGACGACGGCGATGGTTTGTGTTTGTTTGCGTTAGAGGCTGCGGCTGCTTCTGCTCAATCTGCGTCCCTGAGCCCGGAGAGGATGCGCAGTGACAGACGCAGCATCCGCCTCCTGACTCCCGCAATAAAAACGCGCGTTCACAAGGAGTGGCGCGCCCCCGCATCAGCACCAGCATCGCTATGCCATGAACGCGCAAATATAAAATTTGTCCTTTAGTAGTTATGATCTCACTCACTAAGAGCTGTTTTCGCTACCGACGTCCAGGGCCGTGAAAAGATGGTTTGGGGGGTGAGTCAGGCCCGGCGGCTGTTTTTTTGTGTTCTTGAAATTTTGAGTTACTAAAGTGAAAACTGTCAACAAACCATTTTTTTTTAAATCTGAAAATCATCACATTTGGGTCACAGTAAGTTTATGGCGCAGTGTTCATCGGCAGCAGCTGTGTCTTCTGACGTATGTCCGCCTTTTCATTTTACAGCGTGAGTGGGTAGAATAAGTTTAGCATAGCTCAGCCTTTCAAAATTATATAATATCATGTTGGAATTTAAGTCACCCCTCAAACTTGTAAGGACTGGATATTTTGTCGTTACTTAGTAAAGTATTACAACTGGATAATTCTGTGTTCTTAAAAAGTCCGTATAATGCAGGATACTGTCCCAAATGCACTGTTTCTTCTGTCCCTGAAAGTTCAAACAATTACATGGTTTAAAGTATTACATTATTCAGATCCTCCGTATTTCCCTCAGTTTTCATACACTTACGTTCAGATTAGTCCCCCTCCCC
The DNA here is from genome assembly GCF_000523025.1 of Cynoglossus semilaevis. Classification (NCBI taxonomy): domain Eukaryota; kingdom Metazoa; phylum Chordata; class Actinopteri; order Pleuronectiformes; family Cynoglossidae; genus Cynoglossus; species Cynoglossus semilaevis. Next base: position 11,704,231 of record NC_024320.1, read on the forward strand.
AACCAGGAGCAACGGGAAACCGCGATTACTATGTTTCTTCCCTGTTTTAATAATCTGTCGTATCATGCAATCAACAAATCGTTGTCCTGCCACAGCGTTTGGTAGTGTCATTTTTAGTTTGATCACTAGAGGGTAGCATTTCACAGAATAATTGTTCTGCACTTTTGTTTCATTTTGGATAAACTGTGGACAAATGCGTGTTAAAAACAGTCATGGTACAGCAAATGGTTCAAGAAGTGGTTTAAGAGTGAACATGTTTTTTTTTAATATCTTAAACATCTGTGCAACATTGTTCCAAATGTTACATCACTGCATGACCTGTAATGTTTCACAATATTTACAAAAAATGCTGCTTACATCAAACCATTTTCTTTAAAATAAAAATGTCCAAACAATCTCAAAATAATGGACTCTGAAAAAAAAAAAAACAACTATCCCTACCCCACACTGATGAAAACAAAGACCAGTCAAGTGCACATCATACTTCACACAAGTCTATTTTTGTAAAGTATATATTAGTGACAAAATATATACTTATTCAATACAAGTTGGAAACGAGAACAAAATACTGACGAGTAACTTGTTGAAGAGTGGATTTTCAAAATGAAGTTCACTAGCAGGAAAACTACAGAAATCACACACGCACACAGTTATAGCAATGAGGGAAAAACTGACGCAATGAGTTTTCAAACGATTGAAAAATCTGAATGCTCTGAAACTTCTTGACCATAAATAACTTGACATCTTTTAGAACAGTGACACATGGTTTACGGAAAAGGAGAGTGGGTTCCTGCTTGTCATTTCACTGAACAAAATGGACAAGTTGGGGATGTAAGGGCAGAATGAACTTTACCAAAGATTCTGACAAACGTGCAGTCTGGAAACAAAGACATTTCAAATTTGAAACATAGAATTCTGATTAGTTCTATGTTCATCATATATGAATTATATGGACTTAAAGACTTAAAAAAACATGCCGTTATTTGCACCATAAAATGACCAAAATTTCTTATCTAATGTCTAATCTTCCAGTGTGCACGCCACACAAAGAAAATTCAGTTACATGTTGAAATCGCATTTACCAGAATAATACAGTACAGTTTTTTTTTTAAAGTGACAACACATGAACACATCTGTTCACTCAGCCAATATTAGGATCTTTTTGCAGTTTTGTGCAGCTATAAGAATTTTAAATGGAAATATTTATGGTAAAACTTGATAACCTGCACATGTATAAACAGCTAGAAATATATTTTGTCATGGTTTAGTGTTTGACTTATTGAGGAAAGGAGGAATTTCTTGGTTGAGATAAAATAAAATTGTAAACAAATGTGGTTTTTTTTTCTGAATTTGGAAGACGGGCAAAATAAAAGTTGTCAACTTTTTTCAAAGTGTGCACAGGACGTTATTATATAAAACACTGATGAAACAGTAGTTTCAACATGATTGATCGTATATATTGCACTTGAAAAATCAATCATAGTGACTCGAGACTGTTGGAAAAACATCACTATGGATCAGGTTCTCATCAGCTGACTATGCAAGTTCTCCCCCAAACACCTAACTTTTGTAGTGTTTTAACTGCATTGAAACATTTTACAAATATGTACTTTTCTTTAACCCAGGACACAACCGGTGAGAGAATAATGTGTTTTAAGGGTAAAATCTTAAATATAAGAGGAAATGACCTGTGTGACCAACACGTGAACATCTCACTTGCTGCCAAAACAAACACACACATATAAGGCTTGAGTTCTCAACTCTTGGTAGTATTATTGCCATCTAGCATATTTGTAAAGCTTAAAATAAATATGGAATACTGTACATAAATAATTTACAAACAACAACCAAAAAACAACAATAGGAAACATACACAAAAGGCCCCTAAAAGTAAAAAAAAAAAGTCATCTCTTTTTGAAATGTGAGTTAGTGTCTTTTTTTGAAAATCTAAAAACTTTGAGGTTGGTTATTCTACCTAAAGCTATACAGTTTGTGTCAGAAATGAATACAGTCATGGAAATAAAAACAAAACCACTCATTATAAATGAGACTGAGAACTTAACCACAACAGTGAAACGCAGCATTAATTCTGCCTGTGATTCTTGGTTTTAGAAAAGAGGAATAATAAGAAAAAAAAAATCCACCCAGAGACAACAGTGGAGATCTTGATAGAATTCAATGACATGAGTTTTACTTTGACATGAGTTAGTCTGACTTTACTCCCAGCTGTGTTTGTTTTTGAAGTTGTACTGCAAAAACCCAATTATGTTCATAGGATGATGGATGATAAAGCGTCTGTGGGGACTACTTGAATCAATATAAATTTGGCACAAAGTGGTAGTTGAGTTGTGTTATGATTTCAAAGTTCATCAACTAGACCTAACTTTCTAGTCAGTTTCTAAAAAGACCGTTCCTAAAAATCTTTAAGTTAGTTTTTAAAAGCCTAGGTTAATGAAATGTGAACATTAATCACACCAGGCAACCATTAAAGCAAATTGTAAACTTTAGTTCTTGGCTCAACTGGGAGGATTAATGAGGCATCACTATTTTAAGCTAGGCAGAGTTAGTGCTAAATATTTATTGTTTATGTGCTAAAATAGTAATGTGTGAGACTCTAATGGGGCCTTGTTTGTTGTGCAATTTCTCTACATATGGCATCAACAGCATTATGTCACTAATCATACTAATTACAAATAATTATGACGCCAGTTATCAAGCTGCACGAGTGTTGTTAGAACAAATGAACTTCATGAGTCCTGACATTAGTTTCTTACCGGATTTGATAATTGGGGTGTCTGTTGAAGATGAATTTACATCCAAATTCACATCCTCTGAATCCTCCGATACAAGTGCAGCTTAAGTGTCCATGCTGGAGCAGTAGACCTGGTTCAAAGCTGTGGAGATAAGTCATCAACTTTGTATCTTTGCAATTGCTTACAAAGATGCAGTTACCACAACATTTACAGCAAACTGTATGACAATACATTGAATGGTTTCTAAGGGTGGATCCCCCCATCATAACAAATACCCACCATTCAGGGGAGAGAGAGAGAGGGAAAAAAAAAAAACAGTTCTACATGAGTTAAGTTTTTTTCCTGCTGTTACGGTGACAATTTGACCAACACCTGGTCATTCACCACCATGTGTCGAGGGAGAGGGGGACAATGAACACTCACTGCTGGTAAAGTTCATTCTGTGGTATATCTTATCCATGAAAACAAACACAAGCAGAGTTAAGTGACTACCATGATGGAGGACTCAAGAACCTTTGCCTGTTTCAACTGCTGTTCCCTTATATGAAAAAAAATAAAATAAAATGAAAAATAAAACGTCTTAAGGTTTATCATATAAAAGCTTTAGGCTGTATTCTTATTTATCCTATGCGTGCGGTCGTATGCAACCGCATTTTTGAATAGAAACCAAGACATTGGTTTACCCACTTCTGCTTTGTTTTTGTACAATAAAAGATAAAGTGTGCATTAGGTACGCTTGTACATGACATTTTACAATATTTACATACACTTCTTAATAGCATGAAATTTCAGGATCATCTATGTACATATTCAAAATGTATCAGAAATATTTGGACTGTCTATTTTTCTTAAATATGTAAGGTAATGCTTGTAGTTTTTTTGTTTATTTTACTATGTTATACTAGAAAAAAATAGGTAATTCAGTGAGCAGTAGACAAATTGCAACTGTTTTTGATTTTTTTTGTTTTTCTGGATTTGTTTTGTCTTTCTGCACGTAAAACTGTTGACGGTGATTGGAATTTTCCAGCACCTCATGTGGTCTGTCAGTCATGGAACAACGATGTACCACTGAAAAGTCCATGTGTAGCACCTGTAGAAGAGCTCAGATCGCAATCAAGGCTGAAGGACAAAGTCTCTGAAGGCTTCAAGGGCGTTTTTCTGGCCGACACATTCAATGTTATCTGGATATTTTCCTCCTCTTAGGCTTCGGGAGCTTCACCTGACGATCCCTGGATGGGATCTGACGGCAGACAAAGAGAACATCTAAGCAAAGGATGGATACAACTACTACTAAAACATCGAACTGGCTTTGGGCTTTCAATTAAAATGTACTTGACAATTTACAAAGCCATTAAGAATAATGTTCCCACTGAACTTTTTTTTCCTGTTTGGGTTAGAGGTAGCTTAACCACTGTGTTGCTTTTACTCAAGGTCAGTTTACCAATTGAGGAAACAAATTATGGAAGCTTTATAGGTAAAGCTTCCTTATATTTTTGCCAATTTAGCTAAGGGGTCTTCACTATCATCACATATTTAAAAGGAGACAGGTATTAGTCCACATGCATTAAACCACCAAAAGAAAAAATCTCTTTGGAAGTTTGTGGAAGGGTTTAACTACTCACTGCGCCTGACATCTTGTCCAGCTCACTCATGGCCTCGTGGATAGCAGCTTCCAAGTGATTATTCAGTTTCCCTGGCCTGTTGGTATAAATATTCAAATAAATAAACTTTAAAGCAGTTGCAACAACTAACAATTAACAATAAGGTGATGTATGTATGTGTTATGTTTTCGTGCAGTGTCCCACAACACTCACTTCAGGCCTCTTTTGGCTGCTCTGTCAAGTGCCTCAAAGTCGTGAGTTAGTGTCTTAAGTTTCTCTGGCTCCACCTGGATGATAACCACAGGAGACATTTATTTAAAACTCTTAATCACTGACTGTCAACCTCAACATGATTATGGTACTTGTTGTTACCATGTCAATGTAATTTATCAATTGGTCATGTCTACAAATCTAGCTGACTACAAACAGAAAAAAAAAAGGATACAAGGTTTATATTTAACAAGGGTGATGACAAACAAACTTGCAGATGCTGTCTCACCTTTGCCTGCTCCCGCAGCTGTATACCAGCGTTGTGCACTTGTTCGTCCCCAGCCAGCTTGGCAGGCCAAGGTGGGAAGCCCTTTATCTGACCCCATACTAACTCCCCCATATTGAAGGTCCTGGAACGGTAATGGAGAAGTTCTGAAGAAGGAGAGTCCGGTTGCCGCAAGTCCTCTTCACTGCTCAAGCTTTTTGTGTCTGAGGGGCTGGGGGCCATACCATTGAAGTGGCCATTGTAGTGGCTATAGTCTTTGGCTGTGGCCAAGGGTCCCTCCAGGCTGGTGGAGGAGCTGGGCGACTGGTCATCACCAGTTAGTTCCTGCCGTGTTGGCCCTAAGACTTCTCCATAACCTCGAGTGTTAAAGTGGGGTGTGCCGCCATTCATGTGAGCACAGCGCTCCACTGTCTGCTCAAGACGCTCCTTGTAGTTAGCAGGAGCCCGGCTGCAGTTGTTAAAACGATATCCATCTTCAAGAAAGACCTTATCATGAGCTGTGTGAAGACCATGATCGTTGGTCCCATCTGATGGGCAGAGTGGGGCAGGAGCCAAGCTGACAGGTCGATCCCTGCAGGGACTACTTCTAACTTGTGTAGAACACTCTAGAAACTCCTCACCTCCCCAAGCGATGTTGTTGCTGTGGGAATCATAGCCTACCCTATGCTGTGTCTCACCATCCCACTGGCCTCTGGGTGTCCTACGGCCAGGAGAACGAAAATAGTCGTTGGACTCTGGGCCATCTGGGGTGCTCTTGCCTGTATCCATGTTCTTCTGTCCCCGACATGGCCTCACTTGTCTCTGCTTGGTATGCTGGGACAGCGACTCTCCCTCTTGGTGGCCATGCAGAACTGTGCTAACAGCTTGAGGAAGGGTGATAGGCTCCCCTATTGAGGCGGTAAAGGCACTCATGGCACTAAGGGCAGGAACTGGACTTGCCTGTGTTGTCCCACTAACTGTTGTTGTTATGGTCACATGCATGCCTTTGCTGGCTGCATCTACCACAGCTCTGTAAATGGCATCCACCGACTCTGGGCCTGCACCAGGGCCCCTTTCTGATCCAGGCGTACCTGTTTGAAGACCCACCTCCTGGAGTTGCTGCCCCTCGCAAAATTGTGGGTTTGGCAACATTCCTTGCTGTGAACACAACAGTAAGGTTGTAAGATGAAATAACATTTATATGAAAGTCAAAATAATGCTACAGGCACTCATCAACCCACCTGGTAATTCTGGTAGATACAAGCAATGGAGCCAGTGTTAGCCATGTTGTTGTTGTCTGTGTAGGGTGGGTTGTCAGAACAGTGCTGTTGGCCTTGGTAGGGTGGATGAGACACCACCCCCTGCTGCAGCTGCATGCCTGGATGAACCTGCTGCTGGTACATGGGACCTCCCCCAGTGCTGACATGAGGTTGAAGCCCTCCCACACCACAGCCAAGGGATGATGGGTTCCCTGCAAATTCAATAGGAAATGGTTGTAGTATTAGTACTATTTATATGTAAGAAATGAAAAAGGCATATTAGACATTTCACAAGAATTGTTTGACTTAAATCTGTCACATTACATTGGATGTAATGTGACATCCCATGTAATGTAAATCTTTTTACCACAACTCATATGCAATTTATCTTTAAACTGCCTTCTTCTGCCTGGGCTTGTTAAACATACACAGATTTTTCTTTAATCTGGTGCAGTTGTATTTTCTCCCCATTCCTGATATTCAATTATATATTGGCTATTGAACAACTGTCATAATTTTATATACATTTCTTGTACTGACTTAAAAATAAACAGCAGAGCAAACCATGATGTAAACGTTGTCTGTTTTTTAACAAGAGCTAGATAGACAGCACAGACCTGTATAATAGCTCTATTACTGAAATATATGAATACTAAACAAAAATCAGTGAATGACACAGCAATGTTGCAGTAACAAAAATGAAACAAATACAAAATCTCAGGCTGTGTTGTGTGTGCCTGTGTGTGAATAAGCAGTCAGTGGAGCAGCTGGTGTGATAGTGCCTAGCTGAAGGGCAGCTGTGTGTGTTTTCCATTTTTTTTCCTTCTCTTGTCTTTTTACCCTCTCTCCTCTGCGTTGAGAGCCGCGACTCGACCAACCCCTCCCCCTATCTACCACCCCACATCCTCCACCACTACTATGATATAGTGACGGCTGTTGCCAAGGGATGTTGCCGTGGAAACCATGTGATGATTGGTGGCTCTGTCCACTGCCAGGAAGCTTGTTGGGGAGCCGAGTGGGTTTAGGGTGTGATTTTAGTCTGCTGGGGGATGGGGGGCAGTCGGCTGGGTGGCTGGGTGTCTGGGGGCAGGAGGGGGAAGGAGAGGGTACAATGAACTTCGGAGTATTTGTTGATGGCCATAGTGGAGGGGGTGTTCAAAGACTGCTAGCTGTCCAGACGCAGATGGTTAAAGGCTAATGCTAAGAAGCCATTGACTAGGTCACATTCAAAGCTTTCAGTGTTCCTAAGATCCCCAAGCTTACAGTCTCTTAGCAGAATAATGGCAACCATTCGAAAGCAAAATACCCTTTTATACACAGAGCTTTTAAGTGCTTAAAAGGTTTTGGATCTTAAACAGCAAAAACTGAGCTCAGAACTCAGTCATTCCTCTTTGCTTCTCCCATTAAGCATAAAAAGATGATATTTTACTTAATTAATACCAACCAAAGGCACTGTAGAGAAAAAGTCTTGCAATTTTGTCATTCAATTGAATATTGCATGTCCTAGGACAACATAATGAGATGTTGTTGTCTGTTAAGTTTTTACTAGTGAATTAAACTAGATCCAAGTAAGCTGGGACTCACCAAAACCTGAATGGAACAAGTTCTGAGAAAACCTCAGAAATTTCAACAAGGGAAGGTCTGTCATCTCCTATTATCTTATTCTCAAAAAATAATATATATAAAAAAATCACATGCATGTATGGTAGTGTTACATTGTTCTATACGTAATTGCTTATGGTGCATGTATTTATATTATATCCCAAACAATGGTACTTAACATAATTCTGTAGATGAAACAAAAAGATTAAGAGCTAAACTATTGAAATAAAAGTAAACAAAAAATTATATAATTCAATTCTAATTTTTTTTAGCTACACAATGCTAATGTTATACATTTTGTAAAGCAAGATGCTTATATAAGAAGTACTAAAAAAAGGTAGCCTTATCTCCCTTGTCATTTTCATGCTTTTCCCCCAGCGGGAAAGCACAATGACAAATAAACCTCAAATCATACAACTCAATCAACTTGCTACAAGAGTAAGAATTAAATATAAAACAACAATTACTAAATATTTCTAGCCCACAGTTAATAACATTAACCCCAGGATAGCTAACTTACAACTTCTTTAAACAGAACAGAAACAGAAGGCAAAATAATAAAGTACATGGTTGTAGTGAAGAAATGGTGTGTATCAGACTCTGGTAAACCCTGAAAGATTAACTACTGAAGAAAGTACCTGTTAAATAAAACTAATGAGAATCAGAAAAAAGAATAACAAAGACATTCACAAAGACACAAATAAATAAAGAGGAGGAAAAGCTGTTGTACAGATGTTGACACATGATCACACATTCATTCAAAGACAGTATTAAACACTCATTAAAGGCTCATCTCTAGTCTTTATTCAGGGGGCCATTGTTACTATAGCGACCGACTAGCCAGGACAAGCTTTAAAGAACTCCAATCTGGGCTGTTTCCACTAAAGTGTGATGAGGATATCATTTCCATCTTTACAACACTGACTTAGGCAGCCATACAGATAGCACAAAATACATGTTGGCTGGCAATTCAGTTTTGAAGATCAAGGGATAGCTAAATAACTCAAAAATAATTTGGTGGCCTCTTTTCCCAACCATTGCAAAGGCTTTAGTGGTTCCAATGTGTAGTGGTTATCATGCCTGCCTTGCAAGCAAAGAGTCCTGGGTTTGATTCCCAGAAGAACCACATATCCTGCCTCCCATTTGGCTGCCTGTGAGCTGCAATCAAGTACTTAATGGCACCTCCTAAGGCAGCCTGTATCGGTTGCAAAGACTCACACTGCAAATTTTCCCATTGTAGGACAAATATAAGGGACTCATTTTTTTCAGGGCCAGTCACCTAAATCATGCAGTATGAGCTCATATCGGTAAAAAGATAAAGCTATGCATTTAGTTTTGAAAACTAGCTATACCTCTGAGTAGACAGTCAATTACGATTGTGATGTTCTGTTGGGCTGTGCAATTCAAAAGATTTAAAAACCTTCCCACCAACAACCTTGTCTTCAACAAAAAATGTTACATGTAAAATAAATGGTTTAGAGATTTTTTCCACTTGCATTTCTTATGTCTACAAAACAGTATAATTTAAGCTGTCATTTTGGTCAGGAACTAAAATGCAGAAGCCATAAATGTAGACATTCGAAAGACCAGATATACTGGGATGACAATGTCTTACCTGTGTCAGACATGGTCTGTGGACAGCCTCCATCATCACTTCCCTGTGGCATCGTCATGTTAGGCCGCACCATATTGTGATGAAGATGTTGTTGTGAGAGGTGAGGGCCAGGATGTGAAAGAGGAGGAGGGTTAGTGTTGAGGTGTCCCAGTGGCAGGCCATCAGGACCAACTGGTCCACCACTTGGCCCCATTGGTCCACAGTTACTCATGGAAGAGGCCTGCATTTGAGCCATTGTGTCAGGGAACGGTCCTTGACGTGAGACCAGATGGGCTCCAGAGTTGTCCATGTTCTGACAGTGTTGCATGGCATCACCTGGGCCCTGAAGCCTACGAGGGGTATGGAAGTTTTGCTGAGAGGCACCCGGGATAATTCCCGTGCTGTCGTTGTAGTGTAATTGGGCAGCTCCTTGAAGACTTTGTCCAGGGCCAGGGGCGAGACCTGGACGATGGTTGTTTCCAGAAAAGTTGTGAGAGCTCATTGACTGAAGAAGCTGAGCCATTGAGGTGTTTGGGGGAAGATTTCCAAGTCTACCCACCTTTCTTAACTGCTCAGTGGCACTGGGTCCTGGCATATGCGACCCACCCATGCCTGTTTTATTTATCATATTGTAAACCATGTTACTACTGTCATGGTTAACAGCAGCACCACCTGATGAATGCTTCCTTTTGCGCATGGGGTCCCTTTGCTGGGCCATGAGCTTGTCTCTTAGAGCTGCCCGACCACTCTGGCCTTCAGGAGTGTTAAGCAGCATGTTGGAGTTTGGAGGAAGCATGGGATTTAAAGTGCCGTGTCCCTCCATGCCACGAGGAGCACTCATAGAGCCTGAATGCCCGCCACTCCCTGTATTACCTCCACTGTTGACACCCACTCCTCCCATACTAACCCCACATCCAGTCATCCCAGCAGAGCTGTTGCCAGAAGTGCTGTATTTATTTTGATTTGCTAGCTGTGCTTTGGCTGCAGCTGACAAGAGACTGCTGGCTGGGAAGGAAGCAGCATTTTGTTGGTTGAGAATCTGGTTAAGGGGCATTCCCAGGAGTCCAGGATGGCCCTTCTGGGAAGCACTAGGTGTTGCCAATGAAGACGATGAGGAAGATGATGGGGTGGGTGAATACATAGGGTTACCATGCTGCTGGGTGCCAATGGAGTTTCCCATGCCAGGCAACAACTGGGCATCTTTGTACTGATGAAGGGTGTCCGTTTTATTAGTGGATGGGCTGGAGGGCATGGCTGGTCTGGGAGATCCCATAGCTGACCTGGGGGAACGAGGAGGGACCTTCATGGTCCCACATGGAGCCTGGTGCCCAGAAGGCATTGCAAAATTACCATGATCAGAGGATGTAGAGGAAGATCGGGAGCGATGAGGGGAAGCCTCCATTCTTGCTAAGGCAGGCCCAGACATGTGAACGGGGGAGGTGACAGGGGAGGGTGACATAGAGGAAGCAGGGCCTCCTGGTTGAGTCCTTTGAACATGGCCACCATGCCCAACAGGTCCAGGCTTGACTGTAGGTAAAGGTAAGTTGCTTGGCAAGGGTACAATGGCTGGAGGGGGTATGTTTACATTCATCATTTGTACCTGAGAGTGGATGTTAGGCTGGAAGTTGGATGTGTTATGGGGGTTGGTGGGAGGCTGGCTGACAAGTTTGCTTGGTATAGGGTCCAAGATGCCTAGTGGGTCTTTTTCAGAGGTCAACTGCCTTTTCTGAAGGGCACAGGGTGGTTGTATGGATGGAGGTGGTGGCACAGGATGGACAGGAGGCTGTGTTTTATGGTGAAATGTTGCACGGACCATATCCATACCAGGGGGAAAGTTTCCCCTTGGTATGTTCATGTTCATGACAGGGCTTTTGGCAGTGGCCGTTGGGGAAAGGGGCGTGCTAGTCCTTCCTGTCATGGCACAAGATGCTTGGCCTGCAGGAGAGCCATGGAGCATCAGACTTGGTGGGGAAAGAGGTGTCCTAGTATTTCCAAGAACAGACACAGAGCCGGGACTGCTGACTCCTGGAAAACCACAAGGATTAGTCCTTGAAAAGCTCTCAGGGCTGCCCAAAGTGTCTGCACTTGGAGACTGTGAGCCATCTCCATACAGCTTGGAGCCAGAGCGATGTGGGCTCAACATGCCTCCATAGCCAGCACGGTAAGGGGATTTTGGGCCTGGATCTCCACTGCCCAGCCTCTGAGTTCTTGGATACCCAGAATAGAGGTCGGTCTGGCCTGCACCCATCTCCTGGGGAGAAAACATCCTCTGTTGCTGTTGTCCAGCTGCCATCATCATCTTAAATGGACTCTTGCAGTCAGGTCTGACAGTGTTAGGAGGGCCGTCATGGATTTTATTCCTTATTGCTCTTTGAGTTGTGGAATGCGCAGTAACCACAGATGATGTACCTTCGGACCAAACAAAGACATTATATTTATTGTACAAACATTATCACATTGGTTATAATATATAATACCAGTCAATTACAATATAAATCAGTCACTAACTGATGTGTTACTATTTATAGTGGCTTATTTCAGGGTTTATTTATGCCTTATATTGTTAAAACTATGCTTGAGTGTTGTATTTGCACCTCCAACTGGACTTGTCAGTGACAGAGGTGGGTGTGTCTCCATGCTCTTGTGCAAAGTGGCCACAGCCAGAAGTTTCCTTTTGTGAATGCAAAGTTTGGTGACATCTTCATCTGCCTTCACATCTTCAGCTGTCCTCTGCTTGACAGCAGCCCCTGGGTCGAAGTTGAACACCTGGGTAAAAAGATAAATATAATGTAGTCAGCATATACAGCACAGTGACCCACAACAGAGTACAGCACTAAAGGTGGTTGTGGGACCTTTTCCATGTATTAATAATTTTGAGTAAAGACATAAAATTCACAGGCTGCACAATGTTTAGATAAGGCAAACTCTACTGATCATAATTATCCAACTGGAACAACACTGATTTTCTCCACAATATTTTACTTAAGTGACACTGTATTATTCTCACCCCTACAAAAATGTAAAATATATAATTTGTCTTATCACAAGAATTTGTCATGTTTGGCAGATACAATGTTAAAACTATTGCTTTCCACTTGCATCCTACATTGTAGATTATACCTGCATAGATGCCTTCACAAACCTAGGACCATTGATAAATAAAACCCTTCAAACCACGCATAAATTATCTTACTGCAGTTATCGAATCAACCAACATTAAAATTACCTTGTGGAGGATGAGTGGACACTCCAGGCCACATTTGCAGGTTCCATCTGTGAGCAGGTAGGTCTTTACCTGCTCCAAGCTGGACAGCACAGATCCACTGGGACTGTAAATTGGACATAACATTAACCTATGAGTACAAATTTCTTTTCATTCCCAAGTGTGTAAATTTACTAAAACAGTGATCATTTTACAACAGCTAAGAAAATATATTTTCTGAGCATCTGTAGTTCCAGGGCCCTGGAGAGAGTCATCATTTAAATACAACAAAAATAAGCATTACATCACAACATATTCAGCAGATGCTTTTATCCAAGGTGACCTAAAATTTAACTCAGTCAATCAACAATCAAGCTACAGTAAACATACAAAATACAAAAACACAAATAATAAATAATAGTTTATAAAGTACAGGTATAGTGATAGTAGGTAAGAACAGTATGTCATAAGAATGTCATAAGTAAGTCATAAGGATAGTTGGTCAATAAGCAAATCCTAGTGCGCAGTGACAGCATCAGGCCAGGGTCACAGACGTAGAAAGGATTCTTTCCAACATCCAAAAATAAACCTTGCAGCGTTTAGTGCTATAGTTCATTGTGGTCTGCAAATACACATGCTGGTGGTGTTCATGTACCAAAGACCACAGCAATGCCCTGTCCACATGACACACCAAAGAGTAAAACAACAAACACATTAAGCTGAAGTAATGTACCTGGAAACTGTTACATTCAAGTACATTTTAACTGTGGCTTTACCAAAGCACTGAGGAGAATATTGAAAACTCAGTTTAATGTGAAAAAAAATCATTAAAACACAAAAACATTCTGTGGAGCCAATCAATAAAGACACATCTAGAAAAAAACAAGTCAACAACCTGCAGGTAGATAAAACAACTTAAGTCTTTTTGTTGTTTACATTGCAACATATCCAATCCAATTAGGAAAGCTCTTTTAAAAACTGTTTTTAAAATCTCATATTGGGATAAACTGTCTACATTTAGTATATTATGGAAAGGGGCAAAAGTACACTAATTATTTTCATGGACAAAGTTAAAGAGTGCTTTTTCTTACCTTATGTAAACCACCACTCCTCCATGCTCCACCTTGCGCTGCCAACCAATGGGGACCTGTACAGGGGCGACCTGCCTCTCATCTCCTGCCTCACAGTCCTTTCCGCCATTCATTGCTCCACTGGTTTTACACTCGACACCTCAGAGGTATATATATCAGACATCCACCAGCGTTTTTACCACGTACATCATGTTCGTCTGCAAAAGTGGTGGTGGGAGGGCTGAGGAGTTGGGTAAGGCTCTACGGCTATGCTTGACACACTTGGGCTCTCCTCTCAGATGGAGCTGAAAGGGTGGTGATGAGCAGGTGGTCGGGTAGGGTGAGGCAAGCCCACTGCTGACCCTACCCTTTGAGCTGCTTCATCACTACAGTGCTGATATTGATATGCATTTCCATTACTGCATCCCAGCATTCAGAGCTAATGGGCTGAAATGATGTGTATCTCTTTATTAAACTATTATTTTAACCATTTGTCCCTTTACTCACTACAATGATATGCTTCAGTGTACCAGGTAGGATATGTTCATCATTGTGACTGCCAAGGGCCATTTGGTAGTGATATTCCCATGGTACCTGCAAGGGCAGAAAAGTAAAGAAAATTGACTTTTTTATAAGACCAAAAACTGTCTGAATTTTTTTGACTAAATACACATATATTAGGATTATTGTAAAATTATTGATATTTTGTTGTTGCAATAAAAGATGAGCCTAGATAAATAAGGCTGAATTCAGTTAGTGAGCTACAAAGCTCAATGTAAAGCCTCCTCTCAGTTGTCAGCCCTGCCAATGCTGCTGACTCATAAGTGCTCCGTAAGCAGAGGATGCTGAACCCAGTGATTCTACCAGTGTTTTTACTCTTGCCACGGCACACAGCCGCGAAACATAAAAGCAGTAGTTAAATGTTTCTTTATTTTCTAGCATCATTTGCAGCTGCAAAAGACAAAGAATTCAAGTTTAAAGTGGTGTGTGGTACTCCTTTATTAGAACAAGACACGGAAACCACCATCTTGTGTTAAACTCATGTCCCACAATGCCACACTTTTATGTTATCATTGCATTTCCTAACCAGTCCCCATCATTTTCTATTCTATCTGTTATTTTCTATCTTAAGATTGCTTTTTGCAAATAGTAGACTTGAATGTGGTACAGTAAGAAAAATATTCCTCAAACATAAACCATAACAATTTGATTTTGTTCAATGTACACAAAGTAAAGTCATCTTTAGTGCAAACAATTAATCATAAAATACATTCAAACTCCACCCACAAGTTCTCTCTTCAGTTCAACCAAAAGAAATTGGTGCTTTAGGTTTAGCCAGCTGCAGGCTGTTCACATAGCATAACATGGCTTGCAACTGCTCCAGTAACGCTACATCTGAAAAAAGCATCATCTTGCTGTTAGCCTCTTACTACAATGCAAATCCATGCACTGAACCGAGAACAATCTGACATCATACATAGCAAATTCATAATTGAGTAAAATATGGATAACTTTTAACTAATTTGTCATATCAATGTTCCAATGCAATGCAACTATACAAAGTGACTGTGAAGCAGCAGTAATAGCACATAAGCTAATAAAAAAAGGCAGAGCTGGGATGTTCTTTTCAACAAGTGCTTGAAAAGTGGAAGAAATTGGTCTATAACATGACAAAGAGAACGTAGCCTTGGTGCTAGTCTTTTTTGTGATTGTGAATCAAAGCTCCAAAAAATATTTCACTTTGGACTACATTACATTGTGCTACTTCTCAGAAATTTCCTTTTGTGTCGTACAACAGGAATCATGAATTTCTACATAGCTGTAAGATATGAATGTAAATGTTTGTTTCTTAATACATTTGTTCTATATGCATTATTTGACACCACAGTGAAGTTAAAACACATTAGTTACAGCACAAAAGTAATACTAGTTAAAAAGAGTCTGAGCTGTTTTGCAGATAAGTAATTCTTATATTAGAGCTATGCAATTATCGTGTTTAATATAATAAGGGCAATGAAATAAATAATAAATTGTTACAGGTACTGGTTAAAGGAAAGAGATGGTTATGAGAAGAGACTCACAAAGAAAACAAATACCCAAAAAAGTTTTTAATTAGTTGGTTTAGGTTTTAAATGGAAGGTTGTTAGAGGTTACAGCTCCCCTAACAGTGTAGGTCTGAGATATATTAAACAGCTAGCTAGAAATTGTCTGTATGATATTCTTGCTGGACAGCACTAGAAGAGCTGACACTATAAACCCAAATTGCCAAAAGAGAACTTAACCATTAAGTCATTTTGGGTTTTTTTTTTTTAATGGACTTAAACTCCTGTGTGTGGGTGAGCAAAAACTGAGAGCGATAGAGATTTATTATATAAATATATAATAAATTTTAAATTGTCAAAATAATTAATTGTCAAATGTCAACAAGAGAGATCAACAGGATCTCACAGAACATATCAGACAACGAGGGTGCCTGCCCCTCATCTGGCACACTACACGGTAAGATTCTCTGTCTCCAAGTGGGTTCTCTGCGTCCATCACGGCCTGGATCATTTCTCTTGCACGCTGCTTTAAACCCGCATCCAAGTAATGATCTATATAACGTATTACGTATTTTAGTTTTAGTATTTTGTATGACGTATAAAAATATAGTGAATAACCTAAAAACTCAGTATATCACCTGGCCCTGAGCCACTCCTCCACCACATGACCCACCTGTTCTAGTTCAGTGAATGTGAAGGTAGAATAAAAATGAAAGCTTTAATGAAAGGGCTGTAGATAAAGTGGTAAATTTAAGGTTAAGACAACTGAATAAACTACTGTGAAAGGGGATGAGATCAAATGTCATGCAATTCGTGTTTATTATCAGATTCAATTTTTTTTTCTTCACAACGTTTACAACGTGACACCAAGCTTGATTAATGAACAAGGTGTTCTTGTACCATCCGCCAAAAAGAAAAAGGCAATTTGCATGCAAAGCTGCACTGCAGATTATTCTCCTGGTAAGTGCCAATGAGGCACACGTGTACTTTGGCTCGGTGTGGCAAACAGCAAGTTTGAAAACAATAAACATTTTGTATAGTACTTATACAACAGAAATATATATTTTTTCTTTATAACTTTTCTTATCACATTTTGACATTTATTAATGACAATGGATGACTGCACAAACATACATGGACATTTTTTAGATTTTTGGCAATTTAAAAAGCTTATGTTTTTCTTTGGAATATTGGTATTTTCTCAGGCAAAGACTGTGACTAAAACCACCAAACTATTGAAACCAAAAGGGGAAAATAATGTTTTCTTCTTCACCTGGCCTTGAAATGACTACTTAAAGAATAGAAAAGCAACAAATCTTATTCCATATGCACTATGTGCTCGAGCTTGACCAGTAGCAATATTTTCTTCTTGTGACTTCTTATATGGGTATTTCATAGAAAAATACCCAAACTACTACTGTAACAATGCACTACTGTTAAAATATGTCAGGGTCAGTTGACAGCACAGGCAGACATTCAAATAGGACTATAGGTAGAAACGGTTCTGCAGACCATGACACAATCTGTGCTACAACAAAACAGCAGGTAATCCTCGTCAACTCCAACTTAATTATTAAGAAATCTGTCACTGTCGAAGCAGTGATGACAATGAATAAGCATCTACATTCTTTTTGTTCATAAACTAACATCATATAGCTCACCCTCATCAGCCTGCAAAGGGTTTTAGTTAGATCCTATTGATTCGGCCAATTTCGGCAGACTGACCTGCGATCAGAATTGGGCGTTTTTTTAAAATAAGCAGCCGCTGAACAGCATACGTATTATCAGTTTTGCAGCCAAATATTTTCCTCATGCATTCTATGTCAGACAACCAGAGAGAAAACTCATACAGACAGGAAGTTGTTTAAAAGTACAAACTTATCCAACACAAACACTTTTATCCCACTAAATATGCCCAGGTGAACTGAGTTGGTATTTCTTCCCCTATTCTTCTGCAACCAGAATTGTTTCATGTTGTGCTAACATTTGTTCAGTATGCCAGTGTATTTTGTAGATTAGAGGAGATTCAGCTGTAAGTTGATATAACATAAATGCAAAAAGAAAACAAGGTCTTGTTATCTCTTATTATAATCTGCTCTTATTACTTAAAAGAGGTTTGACTAATTTGACTAATTTTGTACCTATTGCACATTTTTCCAAGACCAGGGAAAAAAGGATCATGTATTTTTTTACAAAAACAATAATTATGTTAACAATTATTTGCCTTGTGCTCTTTCTGTATGGGTTTAGTAAGTGTGATAGTTTTAAAGCACCCAAACATGAACAAAACTATTTAAAGACAATTGGACCGAACTTATGACAACAAAAACATTTAATAGCAAGGTAATAGACTTTATGAAAAACATGAAATAAGCACAAGTTTCAAAATGTATCTGTGTATTTTTAGCCTGTCACGTTTCCTCCAGAAGTACAAATTACATTAAAAAGGATAAACTATGAGCAGTAGGCATAGTGACTAACTAAGCAAATATACCGTAATGGTTATTGGGAATCACCCCACAACTATAATACGATTTGTTTTTTAAAGGAAACTCTTGCATGATGCATCTCTAAAACACTGTATACATGGATGAAAACGTAGGATAATATATAATTAGCCAAGTGTCCATTACCCTGTCTATCACCTAGCTGTATTAATGTTTAGAAAAACAAGCATGTTGAATGGGAAAGGGTTTGTTTGTGCATGTGGTTTTAGCTTTATCGCCTGCGGGGCCTTTTCGTCGTGAACTCACTGTGACAACAAGCGAAATCAGTCCAGTGTGACTGGAGCTTTTCCCTGCACTTTCCTGCACAGCTGTCTTTAGCTCCCGTTAGTTAGCTACTTAGCATGTTAGCTTGTTGTAACAAAAATGAATCAAAGGGCGAGCTAAGCTACACCTAGGGAATTGTAACATCGTATTAGTGAAGCACAACCCCTACGGGACCCGTTGTTTAGGTTAATGTGTCAATTTCTCGAATTAAAAAAACAGTAAAGGCCTGTGTTGGGCTTTGGAGCCAAGGGGGCAGAGAAGGCCATGGCCAGGCCGAGTTAGCACGGTTTAGCTTAGCATGCTAACTTACAGCCGTGTAAACCCGTTGCGTTCGAAAAGAGACCGAGAGGGAGAGAAGAGAGGGACAGAGAGAGACAGAGAGCGAGAGAGAGGGGGAGAGAGAGACGCTTTTCAGGCACCAACGTTCCTGTCTGCGTTTAATCCACGACAAATTTCAATTTTCTTACCTGGTGGTCCCAACGAATGCATATCGGTGCTGCAATCATAAAATAATGGAGCAACAGCCTGTTTCTGAGCTTAAGAAAAATAGGAATAAGAGCCTACCCATTAGTTCTCTCTTGCCTCTGCTGCTTCTCCTACACAGTGATATTAGAAATGATGGAGAGCCGCAGTGCGCATGCGCCCAGCTGGAGCAGGAGTAGCCTGCAGATAGCAGAGGTGATGCACGTTTTAATCCACAGAATTTAGGCGTATAAACCATCACAAATTGAAAATTATAATTAACGACCTGACTCATAATTATAAGGAAAACAAATTGAAATTAGAACATAAATATAAATATCTATCTATCTCGAGAACTGTACTGTAATTAGGCTGAGAAAATAGTCAACATTACTACAAAAGTAAAAAATATGACAATAAAATCGAAATTATGAGATAAAATAAAATTACACCATAAACTGTCGACATTATGAGATAAATAGTCGGTCAAAAATAACGAGGAAGGCTAAAAGTACAAACTGAAGCATTAAATATTGGTTTAAAATGATAAATATCATATAAAATGTATAGATAAAAGTATTAAGAAAAAATATGAGAAAAAAGTAATAGATATAAAAAGGTATAATGTAAGAGTCAAACTATTTAATTACACGAATGATAAGAAAACCCATTATATATATTGATAATAAAGTAAAACTATGATAATAAAGTAAAACTATTCAAACTATTTAAAAAACTGGACCAAAACGATATTATACTTGGTTATTGTACGACTTAATTAGATCTTTCAGGGTAATAATTTTACAATTATAACCCGGTTAGTTTTGGTCTTTGTGCTTTTTATCCCCTTTACTAAATGAAAATACTGTAAGCCTCAAGTGCAAGTCTATTCCCATGTATTAACATCACTGTTTTGTATTATAACATTTTGGGACAATTTGTTTAAACCAGACTTTGAATCTAAATTAAACATTAAACAACATTAACATTAAAATCGGGAAAACAACAAGAACAACCATGCCACATTTTTCTCAATATATAGACTGATAATACACTAATAGCTGAGGGTTAATGAAATACATTGTGTTTACATTATTTGTAATGGTCAAAGATGAGACACGTACCAATTATCCAGTGTATGGCTGCTGTGAAAGGGCTGCTTCACATAGGTTTTAAGGATGAATATGCAAAAAACAGTACTTCATTGTGTTTTTATAGAGTATGGATAGGCTAAGGGACATGGGAAAATAAATACATAAATAAACTTTTCTGGTGCTCATCTGTAGGTTTCAGGTGAGCACTTGAAACTCTCACGTGCACACCTGAAAATAGCCTATTGCATTCCCATGTATGAAAATGTCACTAGGTGGATTTACACAAAATGCAAAGACAGTGGATTACACATTAAAAAAAAGAAGAGATTCACTCAACGCAAAATGTCTTGTGTGCAATGTTTCAGGCGAGTCCCAGATTTTTATCCCCATGTCCCTTTGAGGCAGTGATTGGGAACTCTTTTTTTTTTTTAACTTCCAAGAGTTTGCCCTGCACTTTTACATCTACCAATCCAATAGAGAGTTGAATTTCCACCAATAATATGAGTGAGTGGTTCTGCCATACACGAATGTCTGGATTAAAGTAAACTACAACATATACTGAACCAACAAGTTAATATCATTTATTTCTATATTAGTAAAAAATAGTAGACAAAAGTCTATGTTAACAGCGGGTTCGGTTTTAAATCTCAACATTTCGTTTTAATATGCTGACACTTTTCTGTTCTTTTCTTTCTTATTCATTCCTCCTTATTCAAACAAAAATGTCTAAAACCTGGATGTTTAAAGGCGCTTTTAAAGGAAACTTTTTTTTTACCATTTATTTTTACTTCCTAGTTTAGGCCCAGTTTTAGCCAATGATAGACCAAGAGTAGTCAAAGCCGGAAGTCGTCATCGCTGGTTGACCGACTTTCCCGCGAAGGCTCAGACTTCTTCGTCTTCTGTCTGTTTTTGTCGGTATGTGCCGTAATGTGTAATTTTAGAGTAATTCACGATGCTGTCGTAACGTCATTTAAGTAATGTCACCACATAAAACCTGCAGTTAATGCCCCTATACATATTCACGCTCGGGGGAAGTTGTTGCGGACAAGTCCGTTCTGAAATCTTCATACGGTAAAACGCTTCAATGTAAGAACTTTAACTTCTCGTATGATTTGGCCTTTGCATTGTTGATTATTTACCAGCTACATGTCGACTTGACGGCACGTTGTGTGTATGGATTTCGGCACAGATCGAGTGTCGTGTCGCTCCAGTTTTACGAAAAATGTAAATGTTTGGTCAGCCTAAAGCTCATACACGTGTACTCTATGAATATTTTGTAGCTAACTGTTAAGGCTCAAAACATAATGAGCAAAAGGAAAGTCAAAGATTCTCATCTACCAGTGGGAGAATGCATCACTGAGGTACAGTATGTGTCAATCATACTATTCTGCCACGTACATCAACACACCAAAGCTAATATTCCAATAATTAAAATATGCATTTAATCTCTTTATTTACAGGTTCAGAGCATTTTAAGAGAGCGACTCTGCTGTAATCTGCACCCTGACAAGCCAGAGGAAATAGAAGCTCAACACAAGTAAGCCCGTCTTTCATTGTGTATAAACATAAATAACATTCATGAACAGCATTTTAATTAGTCTGCGTGTAAAGGGTGGCGATCTCTTGTAAATGTGCATGGCTCAAATGTTTGTAGCGTGCAGTTAATGAGATATATTTGATAAAAATGCATTATAGTTTTAGTAAAAACCAGTGTGTTTTTTTAGACACCTGTTGGAGCTGCTGAAGCGAACAGTCATCCATGGGGAGAGCAACTCAGTGCTGATAGTAGCTCCCAGAGGAGCAGGTAAAACAATGGTGAGCATTCATGTATGGAAAATGACTTAGAGGAGATGGTGATGATGATGAGTTGGGTTGAAGTATAGTTTTTAAATTCCCTGGAGAGTTCCTGTAGCATCTGATAGCACGTCTGCTTGTGTTTCTGTGATGGCAGCTGCTGAAGTGTGTGTTGAGAGACCTGCTCCAGGAAAAAGAGGCAGAGAAAAGTCTGCTGCAGGTTCATCTCAATGGTACAGTCTTACATTCCACTTTATTTTGTTTTATCAGATATGTAGTGACCCCAGTTCTGGGGTGTCTCAGTTTCATTCATTATCATGAAATATATTGTTGTGATATTGCAGTTTTAATTTATGGTCAGTATTCTCTAATATAGCAGTAGATTTAGATTTTAGATTTTTTAGGTTTTATTTTATCAATTCAATGTTTTTTAAGGTTCTGCAGGCCCCACACACGTACATACATATATATACATACATTTTCCCTCAGACTAAATTAGCATGTTTTTACTGCAGGACTTCTGCAGACAGATGACAGAATTGCACTTAAAGAAATTACACGGCAGCTTCATCTGGAGAACGTTGTTGGTGACAAAGTTTTTGTAAGTGAAAAGAAAAAAAAATATTTCTCTGAAATTTTGTCATTAGTTTTTTTCTAATATACTGTATATATATATATATATATATACATTTATATATATATTTGTTTTTTTAGGGTAGCTTTGCAGAAAACCTGGCTTTTCTTCTTGAGGCTCTGAAGAAAGGTAAGAAAAAACCTTTTTGTGCCATTTAAGTCTAGTTTAAGCTTAATTTCTAAAATAATTTTCGGGTTTCTCTGAAGGGGATCGAAGCAGCAGCCGCCCGGTGCTCTTCATCCTGGATGAGTTTGACCTCTTCGCCCACCATAAGAACCAGACCTTGCTCTACAACCTGTTTGATGTAGCCCAATCTGCACAGGCCCCCATAGCTGTGGTGGGCCTGACCTGCAGACTGGTGAGCTGTTATTATCTTTTCTCAGTAAAATACATGTCTAAAATGTTCAAAAGTCTCTAGAAGTGTGCATTTCTCTTCAGGATGTTTTGGAGTTGCTGGAGAAGCGGGTGAAGTCGAGGTTCTCCCATCGTCAGATTCACCTGCTGAGCACCTTGACGTTCTGTCAGTACGTTCAACGGGTTCAAACCCAGCTCAGCCTGCCAGAGAATTTTCCTGACAAGAAGTTTGGCCAAGAATGGAACAAAAGCATTACGGTATAAGCATAAACTTTATATAAGAGCAGGACAGAACTGTCTTCATTACAGGCTTAGATGGTGGAGAACTCTCCCTTACGTTCCTTTTTTACAGACACTGTGTAAAGACGCATCAGTGGAGGAGGTCTTAAGGAGACATTTTAATACCAGTAAAGACTTTCGATCCATGCATGCACTGCTGGTGAGAACAAAGAAAATTGTAAAAAGGTTTTGGGAAGATGTGCCTGATCAAATGGAGGTGTACAAAAAACACCCACGATGATGTACATGTTTCTTGCAGATGTTGTGTCTGAGTCGAGTCAGTGTGTCCAAACCAGTCCTCAAACCAGCTGACGTCCTGGAGGCCAGCAAGCTGCGGTTTGCGGACGCAAAGGGAAACATGCTGCACGGTAAAAGATTAGAAACAAAAATATAGTTGAAACAGCTGTGTAAAAAAAGAAAAATGGTTGGACATTGTCTTCTCTTTAGGCCTGTCCATCTTGGAGCTCTGCCTGATTATTGCAATGAAACACCTCAACGACGTGTACGAAGATGAGCCGTTCAATCTCCAGATGGTGCACAACGGTACGTGTGTGATGCCTCGGCACAAGCAGCACGGAGATCGATGAGATGGTTTGACCTTCCTTTTATAAATGTGCCTCTTTTTCAGAGTTTAAGAAGTTCCTGCAGAGGAAGTCAAACTCCATGTACAACTTTGAACAACCTGTTATCATGAAGGTCTGTATTAGAAAGAACTGGTCAAAAGGAGCACCAAAATGTTGTTCTTTCTTTTAGTGTTTGCTATAGGAGGCTTTCAGGGTCTAGTTGAAAGTTTATCACCTGTCATACAGTAGATTCTGGGTTTGAACACGCAAACCCCTAGTTTTGAATCCAGAAAAAATGTGCCAAAAACAACGTAGCCTATCTCTGGTGCATTGCTCTTGTCATTGCAGGCCTTTGAGCACCTGCAGCAGCTGGAGCTGATCCGACCAGTCGACAGCTCCACAGCCAAAATCCAGAAAGAATACCAGCTGATGAGGCTAATGCTGAATCACAGTCAGATCATGGAGGCTCTGCAAAAGTATCCGCAGTGCCCCACGGACGTCAAGCAATGGGCCAAGTCTGCGTTCGCCTAAGGCTTTATTTACATCCAGAACTCGGTTGGAACCGGAACCTGTGGAACTGAAAGAAGCCTGGGTTTCAGTTGTTGGAAGGGAATCAAATTAAATAAATAAAAAACACGGACTGTTTGCAAGGACCAAAAAGAAAAGTATCAAATGTGGTAGATGTTTGCTGAAGGGATTACATCCTTCTACCTGTCATTGTATGATTGCTTAAGTTGTTAGTGATGTTGCAAAATCTTTCTTCATGTCAAGTTTCTACTAAAGCTATTGCTGCTATAAACCTTTGCTTTATTCCCTGAGTTTCTTTAACAAATAGTATTATATTAGTTCAATTACATTTATAAATGTTTACTTTTTTATAAAGTTAGATGTATATGGTAAGGGTTATTTCTTAGAAATATTCTTGTGGGCAAGTATGAAGGAAACGCGTCCATCTTTTTCTACTAAATGCTGCCATCTTGTGGCGATTCTATGTAGAAACACGTCTTCTATAATTTCTTTAAATAATATTGTTAAAGTTGAAAAAAGAAGAAAAACAAAAGCTTTCACAATCTAAAAACACATTTATTTACATCAAATGGATCTCTTCAGCTGATAAAAACGATGGCCGGTTAAAATTAGCATTTGGAATCACAGCACTGATCAGGGATCAGTTCTGTCTACTATGATAACATGTCCAGGGTTTCTAAAGGTTTTCTTCTTTAGTTTTTTTCCCTATAGGAAAAGAAGAAAAATCACATTTTTGTTTTTCTCTAGGTTGAAATTCCAGACCTCGTTGTCCCATTTTCACATTTGTTAGTAACGTAACACATAATGTCACAAGTATGAGGAGTGGAAAATAGTTTGTTTTTTTTCTCTTTAAAACAGTTTCTTATGACCTTGAAAACCAGAAACCCTATGAACATCATTACCAGTGGCAGTTACTGTGCCACATCCTGGACTTAGGGATGCAACTTAAAAATAAACCTTGATAAATGTGGGGTCCAAAATGCATTAGTGTTCTTTATCTTTTGTAGAAACTTCAGGCCTGGGACCCAGACCTGCTGCCAAAACAGTCTTGGTTGTAGGTCACTGCAGATCAGTGTTTCCTCTGAAGATCTACCCAACAATGGTGGCAAAAAGGTTTCAGATGATGGAATGAAGGGGGGAAAAACTTTAGTAGAAGATTGTTTTATGTCACAGATGGAGTATTGCAAATAAAACCCTGAAACAAGCTTTAGTTTTCAAAAAAACTGCAACCATCAGTGGGCCCCAACAGATTTCTTGCAGAACACCACAGGCCCAATCTTTAAGTGCTATCGTTCTTTTTTCCAACATGGCTGAGCTTCTAGCTTTCAGCTTATATGAAACTCTACGCATTATTTGTCCCCTTAACGGCATAATGCTGGAAAATGATCAAGCAGCCGAGGGCCAGAGTCCCTGCTGATGCTGAGTCGAAACACAAGAAAAAGTTTATACACGAATGTAGAGGAACACTGAAGTTCAACACGCACCTATACAAAGATTCAGCTCAGAGTATATAGTTGATACAAGTATTTATGTTGTCATGTCTGTACAGATCCATGACTGCTTAAAATAGTGAGGGCAGAGAGTAAGGGTGGGGGGAGGTGGGGACAACAAGACACAAACATTCCACTGGTAGTTTATATGCACAGCAATGTGAGATGCTGGGCTGCAGGAGGTGGAGATAATAAAACATAAAAAATAAAAAAATAAAACAGGAGAAATAACAAGCCTGCACATCCAGAACCCGTTCATGCACCTTTTGACAACACGTCAGTGACAAGATAGTTTTGCTGTCGTCAAGTCAGAAAAGGTTTGTATTGAAGATGCCGATGTCCTGAGGGGGTAACTAAAAGTCCAAATAAGCAGAGAATGGGTGAATTTCCAAATGTGCTGGGTTTTTTTTAAAAACTGTTCTTTCTATGCCAACAGGGGGCACCATCACACAAAACCAGACAGAATCCAAAGCCCTCTAACATTACATAGGGCTGGGCTCAATCCATCAAAGTATGCACATAATACTGGAATCCAGGAGTCTGAAGAACATTCATTCTCGGTCCATGTAGACTGAGTAGAAAGAAGCATGTTACAGTTTATATCTTTTTAGAGTTACTCAAAGTGTTTCCTGAATTAACCCGCCCGCCCCCCAAAAAAGTCAAATAAAAACAACAACCCCAACACTGTCCAACTGAAAACAACCCCAGTCGTGCCAACTCCATTGTTTCCAGTTTGCACCGAAACTCTGATCCCCCAAATCCATAGGCCTGTAAATTGAAAAATAAATACAACATATCAATATGAAGATCAAGGATAAAAAAAAAGTAAAATGCTACAAGGTTTTTGATTGTGTGTAAATTGAATGACACTGCTGTAGCTGTTCCTACAGAAGTGTAGGGTAGTTTGCGGCACCGGTTGCATATAACTCTCTAGAACGTAGAAAAGCATAGTACTGAATCCCTGAATGATATTTTTAGGCGATTCGGGACGGTTTCACAGATGCAGTTTAAAAATTAAGCTGCAGAAAATTCTTAAATAGTGTCATTACTGTTTCCATGCCTTTCCAGCCTAGAATCTGGGTAAATCCAAAGTTTGGGTGTACCCAACATCATGGATTATGAGGGAAGCAAGCCAATCCAAGCAGTCATTTGGGAATGCATGGTTAACGGTGGGCAGTTTACCAGTTCATCACAGGCCCTCACACTACCAACCACATCACATGATCAATTTAGACTGAACAATTTACACCATCTGCTTCTATTTGGAATGTGGAAGGAACAGGGAAGAAAGTCCGATACCTAACTAGTAAACAAACCGAAACTCAAGAAATGAGGCATAGAAAGAAGGTTTTCAGCACCACTTGCAGGGGAGGTGGTGACGCACGGAAAACTAGACTAAATACCAGCATACTGTAGACCAATACTGTAAGTTCTGGCACTCTTTTTCTAGTTGTAGCTGGTAGATTTGAAACCCTACCAGATATATTGGCAGGAAACAACAAAAGCACAACACAATTGGCTGCTGAATACTGTGGTGGAAATATATATATATAGATATTTTTATTTTTTGGACGTCAGATACTATTGGGATAAAAGGCTAACACTGGTGTATTCGTCAGTCAGCATGTGAAGAATCGTCCTACTTTTTAAACTTGAGCCAAATTTGAACAATTTAATTTGACCTTCTCCTGGACAGGCCTCTAATGAATGTACAGCTATTATTGCAACACTTTCTACCCCACCCAGAAAAATTATTTTTCATGAGGTAGATTTTCTTGAAGGGCTAAAGGGGATTGCGGTAAAAAAAAAAAAAAAGACTGACAGCTGAGTATTGAGTGCTTTAGATAGCCGTTTTTGAAGTAAAAAAAATTAGCAGTGGATAAAAATGTGGTGAAGTTTTGACTAATTTGTGCTATGGTAAGACCAATGACATATCGCACACCTCTGATTCTACATTGCCTTTTTGAAATCTTTCCCCCACAGAGAGTCTAATTTTAGATGCTTGATTTTTAAACACTGAGCTGTAAAACCGTCCCAAAGCTTGAGGAGATACTGCAGGTTTGCCGGCACCATTGTTCAGTGTCCCGCAGAGAAATACAAGGAGGACTCAAAAATGCCATTGCTACCTTCACAACAATGACAAATACATCCGTTTTGCCTGACATCCATGAGAGTTACTATTGTTGATACACAGAAATGGCACCAAGATGACAGAGGGAGAAAAAGATGGTCTCCATCAGAAAACTGCAGTTTTGAGATTTTGGTGTCAGCAAGTTTCTACAACCATTACTGTCATTGATGTGAGAATATCTTTCTTAAATACACACATTTTTTGGATCTGATGACTTAAACAATATTGTGGCTTAATTTTTTTTTTTACAAAATGCATATTTTGTACACATGTCCACCTAGCAACTCTGAGCTAGGAGACTCTGAGAAGTTTTTTTTTGTACAGGAACATAAAGGAAACAAACAACCCCAGATGTCCGACGCCCGTCTGCCAACACAGGCAAATTGAATGTGAAATATATAGGGCAGTAACTTTGAAAACTGTAGAAAGACTGGTTTTAGTAGACAAGCACTGTCCAGAATAGACATTTCTGGCTTGTGGAGATGGTAAAACACATGGGGCAACAACCGTGTTGTCTTCAGTCCAGTGATGTAGGTCCACGGGGACTGTTTCTGAAACTGCATGGCTAAGACCTTACGAGTCGATACGAGGCAAGAAGGTGACAGGTTTAGGAATCATTGGGAAAATACGGTCAAAGATAGGTGAGTATGGGCAGAAAAAAGGTGGAGATGTGTGGCAAGTAGCAAAGATTCCTGAGGTGTGTCAGAAGAGAGCAACAGCTCTTTTAGTGATCAAACAACAAAACATTTTGTGCAATCAAATCAAAAGCAAGCTGGTTTAGCTAAATACAGGTGCAGTTCCAGAGAAGGGCAGGGTGGCCCAGAACTGCCCTCAAATATGCACTTACTTAATCTAATTACTTTCCAAAATGAAAACATGTTGGCTGATTTTTTTATCTACTTTTTTCTAAATAGAATCAGACCAGACATGTGATTTCAACAAATAAAATTATAACAATAGGAACCGGCTTCAAGAGTCTGACAATCTCCAAGTGTTTGAATACCTCCTGATTTGGTGCTTTCCACAGAAGAAGTATCAATAGTTGGTACCCAGCACACAGAGAGACATAAATACATATAATATAGATATATCCAGGTTTTATGGCCAACATTAAACTTGCCAGTGATAGATATAATTCCTTTTGACAGTTGACACAGCAAACCAAAGAGGGAAAATAAAATTACTTTAAAAACGAGTTCATCACAGGCCGCTTGTATGTCTCTGTGTGTATTTTTTTTTTCCATCGCAGGAAGAACATTTCAAACAAACGTAGGAGTAGAAAGTCCAAAATTCATGTGGCATCAGAAAAGGGAGCATGACTTTTGCAGAACGGGCCGTGCACGTGTCTCTGATTTGTCCAATGAGCGTTACGGAGCAAAGGCAGACGACAGAGATTTTACCATGAAGGGTGGTGATGGTTGAAGGATGACTGTGTCCGTCCAAAACTGAGGTATACCTGGTTGAAGGAGGTTTATGGGTTTTTTTCGTTTTTTTTTGTAAATCCACTGTGATGCTTGAAAATGGACTCTTCCCTCCCCTTCCGTCCCAATCACCCCCTTTAAAATAAGCTTGATAACCAAGTTTGTCTGAGTTCATAATACACTATGTACAGCAGCATTAAACTATGAACATTCAGAAGCCGTTGCTTATTGGCAGATGATAGTCATTTCTTTAAAAAAAATTTAAAAAAGCACACAAGAAAACAGCAAATGTACTGGTAGCTGGGTTTTTACCATTTTTTTCTTTAGTATTTCACTAGAGTGTGCTGAGAGGTTTTTGAAATTCTTCTTTAAGATCCTTTCTCTCTATAGAACACCACACATCAGGTCACCTTCCTGTGAGTGTGTGTGTGTGCATGTGTATATAAACCAAGACATGATGATGAAAGTGTAGTGTTGTCGACCCAGCACATCAAAAGTGTCACCCAGTTACGTTTCCCGTCGTTCTTAATATCCTGAATTGACGTGTGAGAAAACGTTAAAATCCTTAGGCACACATATCAAATATGAGGTGGATAAAAACTGATGTTGGTGATGTGGGCGCAGTGTGTTTCCTGAACGTAAGTAGCGGCCCGCACTAAAGGAACAAAGAGATAAAGAAGAAAAACAAACAAAAAAAAAAAGGGAAAGAATGAAAATGAAAATCACTTCGCCAACCAACCAGGGTTGGCTGTTCATCCCCTAGTGTCGAGCCATGTTTCTGTGCGCTCCTCTGTTGTCAGTGCGATTATAAGCTGGACTCCTTGGGTGGAAGGTCCACGTTGGTCACCATGGTCACAACGGTGACAATCTCCTCGGGGCCAATGACGGGGCCCTGGCGTTGCATTTGTCCGATGCGCTCCTCTACGCAGCCGGCAGACAGACGGGCCTCAGCCTCATGATCCCAGCAGTCCTCGATGGTTTCACACAGCAGAGCCAGACCCTAACACAGAGGGAAACATCAGCTCTCACTCTCTAAAGATTTGAATGGAAAATCACTTCGCCAACCAACCAGGGTTGGCTGTTCATCCCCTAGTGTCGAGCCATGTTTCTGTGCGCTCCTCTGTTGTCAGTGCGATTATAAGCTGGACTCCTTGGGTGGAAGGTCCACGTTGGTCACCATGGTCACAACGGTGACAATCTCCTCGGGGCCAATGACGGGGCCCTGGCGTTGCATTTGTCCGATGCGCTCCTCTACGCAGCCGGCAGACAGACGGGCCTCAGCCTCATGATCCCAGCAGTCCTCGATGGTTTCACACAGCAGAGCCAGACCCTAACACAGAGGGAAACATCAGCTCTCACTCTCTAAAGATTTGAATGTCTCTAAACAGGCTGAATTTCTTAGAAAGGTCATAAATCCTTTACAGGTTAGTATTTTCAACAACAAACCAGGGACATGTGGGTGTCAATGCTTACCGTGTGTTTTTGCCAACAGTCTCGCAGGCAGGGCCGCAGTTTCTTATGCACCACAACCTCCTGCATGTCCTCTAGCGATGGATGCTGACCCACTTCCTCCTCAAAGGGAAGCATGTATTCATCAACGGGGCCTGTCAATAAAGCCACATTTCCAACATATAAATACATTTGTAGTAAGAGAACACAGGTAGAACCAACAGAGGGCAGTGTTTTTGTAAGGACTCTCACCGTCAGCAGCAGTACACCTTGCAGCAAGCTCCCAAAGGACAAGGCCAAAAGCGTACATGTCAATGCGCAGGAAAGAGTCACGCTGAAAGTTGACAGCACCTTCCAGGACTTCAGGAGCCATGTAGCGCCGCGTTCCCACCTACAAGTTCAAAAGAGTAAAGATGAAATAAAAAACCTTGTCATATATAACAGAGAATCCAAATAGAAACTGCAACAAAAGGTTCATGGGAAGGTTACATTTTTTACC
The DNA here is from genome assembly GCF_000523025.1 of Cynoglossus semilaevis. Taxonomy (NCBI): domain Eukaryota; kingdom Metazoa; phylum Chordata; class Actinopteri; order Pleuronectiformes; family Cynoglossidae; genus Cynoglossus; species Cynoglossus semilaevis. The sequence continues at coordinate 11,735,298 of NC_024320.1, forward strand.
GTCTATTATAAAGAAATGACAGCATTGGGAAACATGTCTGACTGAAACCTCTTACATCCTGCGTGTCCTCCCCGATTTAACACAAATAAAAGCCTGAATAAAAGCTTTCTGAAATAATATGTAAATTTTAACATTCAAATTCCAAATCAGAAGGATAACTTTTCTTGAATAAATACATTTTGTTGGTTTGGAAAGGCATGGCCAAAACAAACATCTGGTGTCAACACACACACTTACCTGTCCGTGTGTGTCTCCTGCTGACTTTCCAGCTTCAAACTTCAGGGCAAGGCCAAAGTCAGCGATGCAGGCTGTCAGGTTATTCTTCAGCAGCACATTCTTACTCTTAATGTCCCTATGGAACGTAAAGCAACAAGGTCACCATTATTGATCAAGGAAACGAGAGGGGCTATGATCCTGAGGTCACGGTGAAAGACAAAGATACCGGTGGGCGATTGAGGGTTTGTGTCCGTCCTTGTGTCCTGGGATGTCTTCATGGAGATATGCCAGACCACGGGCCGCTGACTGGCTAATGTGGCAGAGCTCATTCCAGGACACCACATTGGCCTTTAAGTAGTCGGTCAGGGAACCCTGCAGAAGGAGACATTGATTAGAACTTTCACGACGACACATAAGAAAAACCACTCAACACATGAATACATCTAAGACTGGCCAAAATTCCACCTGGTAAAGTGTTACCCTTGTTCCTGCATAATCAAAGTTAATGTAGCCCAAGGTCACATCTAGTTATGAAGCCACAAAGATGCACTTTAACGATTTGTCCACTAGAGGGAATACTTCTTCACAACATGTAGCAGAGGGAAAACTGAAAAGGAACCATTTCCATTGTCCTGATTTTGGATAGATATCCCCGTCTCTGTTTGTTTAAACTTGTGTTTGGAGTTTGTTTCCAGGCCTTTTTAGTGTTGAAAAAAGCAAATGTCTCCACAATATGACAAGATGTTACAAAAGGGGAGTTTCTGAGCACTGAATACATCTTTGAGGCAAGCCACTGCACGCTTAGATAAATCTAACACCACCACAAATCAGCCGTCAAGGGAGATGTTGACTGTTCCAGCTGTGTTGCACAAACCAAGACTCGGTTGGATGTGAGGCATCACACTGTGACACCTGCTTAAGAGGAAGAGGTCGGATTCTCAGTAATGAATCCTCCAGAGGCGTACACAATAATTACAGTATGTGTTTGACAAGGCACTGTTTTTGATATATCCTATAGCCATTTGACCTTCAATGAAAGTTCTTTCAAACACAATTCTTCCATTTTCTTTCCACTCTGCTGCCAACACATCCTGGCATTTTGAGATATGATCCAGGGTTGAAGAGTTGAAGAGCTGAACAGCTGGGATCGAGCATTTTAGCCACATCGAGGTATGTGTACCAAGCTTCAGTTCTTTAAAGGTACCGAAACTCAGTATTACCGAAGTACTTAGGTAGTATTGCGTATAAAAAAATGCCTCGTCTTTCAGAGCCAAGATTCGGTGTCCAAATATTCGCCAGCAATTGGATGCATCATTACACATGATTGTGGCATGCAGGAAATAAAAGCACGTTTTTCAGCGATGTTTTGTGGTTATGCCTGCCGTTAGGAACTGCCGTTGTGAAGCAGGCTGAAGCCCGACTGTCTCGACACACACGTCTGCGACTTTTATGCCTGGCTAAAACGGCACAATCGAATCTGACAACGACAACTGTAACGGCGGCTTGTGAACGTTCTTCAAAATCGTCAGTCCCCTGATCAACACAATGTCATTACAGCGGTGTGTGTCTTGAGTTGTGACACACACACATGGCTGCAACGGCTGCTTTATGATCTATCAGCCGTCGCCAATGTCTTCATTTATTGACCTCACAAAGCGGCAATTTGTATATTTATAGAAACCAGGAATCTTTGAGCGAACATCATCCAGACCCTTTGACTGTACACACCCTGGTTTTCACACTGTGAGAGACGAATGTGAATTGTGAATCTGAGCTATTCAAATAAAATTGCCTTGAAGCTCAGAGGGCACACTTTCCACTGTTGTAAATAGTTAGGCGTTTTTATGTTTAATGAAATGTATGTTGTGTAAAAATATTGCCTGAGAACAATGAATAATATCATTAACAAGTTTACAAACTACAGAGTTAAATTAGAATAACATTTATGGATAATAAACTACACTGACGGAGCACCTTTTCATGGTAGGTAGTAATGAGCCACAGCTCCAGGTCCAGGTTATTGTTTCTCTTCTCCACGCCGATGAAGTGAAGGATGTTTTCGTGCTTCATGCCAGTCACACTGTACATCTCATATTCGTTCTGCCAGGACAGCTTGTCCTAAACAAGATTTTTGAAGAATATATTTATTGACATTTTCTTGTGTATACATACACTTGTATGAATACAACTGCATCAAAAATGTAGACCTCTGCACAAGTGTCGTAAACGAAACAACATCAAATTACAAAGAGGAAAACAAGATACAAATCACAAATGTCAACTTCTCAGCCATAAAAATGTTGTGGACAATTTAATGACTTATTACCATTATGGGACTCATAAATCCTGTTAATGTTTCTGTTTTGATCCACTTTTACATTTATTCAATTTACTCACTCAAAAATGTGCTTCCAGTTTTCATACCTGAATCGGGAAGATCTTGACTGCCACATAATCGTTAAGAAGTTGGGCCTTCCAGACACACCCGAAGCGCCCCCTGGCTTTTACCTCAATCAGCTGCAATGGTTTTTGTCCCAAAAGGGGGGATGGAGGTGTTGGGCCAGGATCCTGGAGGGAGGGTGGACAGAAAGAGATGCGAAATATTTTATTTGGAAATGTTTTTGTTTGATATAGAAAAGTTAAAAAGGCGTAGGTTTACACTGAAGGTGACCTGGCCTTTGGCTCAGAGATGAGGACAACAAAATCAATATCATCTTCATATCTTAAATCACATTTTCAAGACTGGCTATTTGTTATCAACTTTCTTTTTCATCTTTTTCTTTTGTTTTTTTTACATTTGTGACCGATCTGCATTCTTTTAACAAAATACACTTTAATTTATGCGTTGCTTATCTGTTTTAGTTGGATGCTAAACCAGAAAAGCAAACTGAGATTTCTTTATTGGGATGTCAAGTATAATTATTACTGCATACCCACACAGCTCACCCAGCAGAGTTCATTTGTTATTCACTGAAAGACCTTTGGGCTACGTTCGCTAACAGATTTGTTTTCAGTTTACAGAAGACGGACAGCTTGAAGGTTTGGTCCTTTGAAGCCAATGAGAGGCTGTGGAACAGCGCATTAGCAGATACAATTTAACGCATAAACTACCCGTAAGCATTGAAGCACAAGCTCTGACATGAATGAATGTGAACTGTGCAAACCTAATTACAAATTACACAAGAAGAAAATGGTTACATTAAGACCAAATATCATGTATGTCTTGTACTCACTCTAGACCCATGTTAAAGTAAATTAAACCTGAGAAAATAAGGTATTTTAGATGTAAAGCGTATAAAACAAAGCAGGATTAATTTGATCACTTTCACATGTGACAGAGAGACAGAGAGTGAGTGAGGGAGGACAGAGAGACACTGGGAGAGTGAGGTTCAAGCAGGAGAGGTTTGAATAAGCATGCAGCGAAGGAGTCACATTTCCCCAAGGATAAAAGGTAGAGGAGAAAAACTAGCACATGACCGACGGCCTTTGACAAAACCAGATATACTGCTCTAAGGATCTCAACTTGACTTCCGCACTTTTGTGTCATTGCTGTCAGTCCAAAAGAAAATCGTATTCCCGAAAACCAAAGCAGCGTTCATGTTTTTACTTGAACTGAAGGCTTACACTGCTTGATAAGCTGAAGCAAGTTCAAGAGCCCGAGGCCCAGAGCCAGGATTGTCAGACACACCGGGACAATGTATCAAAAGTTCATGTTTTTTAATCTGATTTCATTTTTTCATGGCATTTCGACAGGATAATCTACTTTTACCCTGAAGTATCGCCTTCAAAACTTAATACCAATAATACAGCTGAAAACAACAAGTAAAACAATGAGCAGAGGAAAAAAAAACACAGGTAGAGAAACAGAAGCAAAAGGTAACAGCTTCCAGTTTTTAGAGCCTGTCCAAACAGGATTGTTGCTGCTACAGAAGAAAACTATATCATTTAGTAATATTTATGGAGCTTCACTTGGAAATCAGATGCTTGGGCATTGGCTGTGAGGATAAAGATTATGTTGAGTTACACATCCCCCACAAGATATTTAAATATTTGAAAGATCAAATTAATATCGATTGTAAATTAAAATCCTGTATTTCAGACGTGTATAAAAATTCGCAACCCAGTGATCAACTAGCACCTAAAAATCCTGCCATTGAAAATAAATGGTCAAGTGTGAAAATAATTCTAATCTTAGTGTAGTATTTTATTTTAAGTAACAGCTGTTGCTGAGTTTTTGTATGACATAACACGACTTGACAAAAGACGATGTCGAATTTCACGTGGGATGGTCAGGGGACATTTTACACACCTTTACAGAAATGACAGTCAACCAATCAATAAAAATGGTTGTTTCATGTTGTTGTCAATTGACATAAAAATAAACTAAAATTTTCCCAATTTGCCATGCAACACTGTAGCATATCTTATGGTTATGCTTGTAATTCAATGGCTCATGAGTTTCCAATATCATGTAGAGAAAAATACAGTCCAGTTTGACGAGTGACCCTTATTGATTAAAGTTCAAGGATTTGGTGGTGGACAGCATGAGGCTGTAATTTCAGACGTCAGCGCATCTGGCAGCAGTGTTGGAGCTTGAGGAATATCGGACAAAATGGACAAAGATCTAGTTTCACTCAGTCTGGACCTCTGCTTAGACCTAAAGCTCTAGAAGGAAAAACAATTATGTACAGTACTGAGCATAATTTTTAATCATTCTAATTTTTAGGCAGGTATGGCAAGTAAGAACAATTACATAAATTAAAATGTGATTTTTGCTAACTGCTTTCAAAGTAAATTAATAGACAAAAAAAATCTATTTGACATTTTTGTGAGGGACAAATAATTACATTAATACTCCTTTTTCTGTACATTGAAATAATTATTATTATTTATTATATTATTATTTATTTTTATTTTACATCATAATTGTTTATCTGCTGCAGAAAATGATTTTGGTCCAATCGGATGCCTCGTTGTTGACACTACTGGATGAAAATTTACACTAGGAATGGACGATATATATACATGAAATGTTTTGATATATTTATAAACAGAATGATATAGAATGACACCGTATCATTCAATTGTAATGAAGAGTTGTCTCCAGTGTCATCTGTCAGTTGTACATCTGCTGATAGAGTCGTGATCCTAATATGTGAGGAGGACTGAGTGAGAGTCGACAGCATTTGCGTGAATTGTGTTTTTGTTCAACTAAAACCGTTTAAGGTGGACTGACGACTTTGTCTCTCCTGAATGCAGGTGGCGGCATTATGACATGAATCAAGTCGTATCATTGTCTTGGAGTAGCCGGCTGTTCAAAAATCCATAGATTTTTTGCAACGGAGGACGCAATTTGTTTAAATATAATCATATTTGAGTGCGTTTTCATTTAATATATGTTTGTTTAATATTTACAAATCACGCAATTGATGTGCTTGAATCCAAAATTTGATGCTGGAGTATTAACAGTTCCTTTCACCAAAACTAAGGACAGAGTAAGGACAAACGCTGAAAAACTAGTCAAACCATAATCCTTCCATTACTGAACTGTACACTGACCCATTGCTGTAAGGGCAACGCTAGTCTTCATCGTGATGCCAGACAGAAAAGCATGATTCATCACTCTGAACATGTCTCTCCTGCTGTAGGCCCAGTAGAGAAGTGCTCTACACCACTGCAACTAGCACTCTGCACTGCCCTTGGTGATGTATGGCTCGTGAATCTGCTTGGTTATGAAAACCCATTCCATGAAGCTCTCTGTGTATTAGTGTTAAGGTAGCACAAAAGTTCAGAGGTGTGTAGCTACTGAAAATGCCAAACAACAACTGCCTTTTCTTTTTGCATTTTCCACCTCAGCATGCTCTGACCACGCTAAGTTGCTATGATTCCTAGTTACTTCCATTTTGTTAGAGGGAGTTATTGCACCTGTGACATCCTATTATGGTACTACACTTGAATTCACTGAGCTCCTGCACATTCTTTCAGCGATCTGCATGTACTGCTGCTTGATTTACCAATATTTTTTCTTGTTTCATTTTTTGTACATTCTTCATTTCTGGAAACTCTTGTCTATTTTCAAGGCTTCAGGCTGAAGAGGCAGCCTGGCTCAGTCCAAGCAAGGCCTCCCCCGGGAGTCACTGGATCCCTTGTCCGATCACAGGGCGCCATGGCCTCAAACCAGGGTGCATTACACTTAGTCAGCAGACCACAGGAAACAGGAAATCTGAATGTGCTGCTTCATGCCCTTCTTCCAATCCCTCAACCATCTTCCATGTCCTAATCAGATTACGCATTTATCTATTACTTCTAAACAAGTCACTTAGGCCTGGTTTGGTTTGTCCTTTGTTAAGGTACCTGTCAAGTCTACAGTGACGTACAAGTTAGAATAGGTTTCAGATTGTTTCCAAACAGCACTCGGACTCTTCCTCCTGCTCGCGGTCTTCTTCACTTTACACGTGAAACAGAGAGGCATGCTGCATTTTTAGTTTTGAACACTTCATGCTTCGTATCTCTGCAGGAGACCCAGATGGATAGACTTCTGCAAACTGGGTTACTGTACCCACATGGATTACATAAACACCACATATGGTAATTCATACAGCAAATGAGAGGGAGGTTGGCAGTGGGCTGCATTCAGAGCCATGTTGATCATATTCAATCCATGCACAATATTTAAATAGGGTAGAAATGGACATCCATCCATGCATTATCTCAGGCAGGAAAGAAGCAAATAGAACGGTGGTGCAAACGAAGTAAACATGGAGCTGTCGCAAAGAAGCAAATCAACAAAACGGTGGTCTGCATTTAGGGGTGAGGAGTTCATACCAAGCTCTGAACCCAACGGGGGTGGTGTGGGGGAGGGTGGGGAAGCTAACAGTGCTTAAACTTCAGTAAATCTGCTCTTACCTCCACCATTATGTGAAAGGCGTGCTTGTCAAAAAGGAAAATAAGAAGCAAACAGAGAAATTGTTGCTTTTTTCTCTTGGTTAGTGGATGAAATAGAAGCAGGTAAAAGACGGGCGATTAAAGGTCATCCCTGAAAAGCTGTTTGTTCTTCCTTTTCATTGGGAGAGTTGTAAAAACTCTGGACTGTGGCACAAAACGGGCCACAGATCGCTGTAGTTCATATAACGGACAAATATCGTACAAGGTGATTGAAAAATTACTTCCATTCTATTGGGGGTGGACATCAAACAAAAATCTTTTTGAGGCCCATTTTTATCACATGTTCAAAATGAATATTAATCACAGGTGTCTGTTTTTGCCATTTGGAAGGCAATTAAAGACTGGGGAGACAAGTGCCATTTACTTCCCGCTGAGGAGAATTAGGCCAATTTCTCCCGACCTAAAGACATCTCTAATCTTACTTACTGTATGGCATCATTAACTATTCTCTACGTTTTTACAGCTCTAATCCAGGGATAATAAATCCAAAATTGCTCTTTATAATTTCCCATAGTGCCATAGTTTGAGGGCTGGTAATTATGTTTGGTATGTGAAATCAATTCCCCCTGAGGACTCTATCTTTGGAATGTCAGACGAACCAGATGGAAGCATTTCAGAAAAAAAAACTCCAGGTGAGGGTCAGTCTGAATTAATTCAAAAGATAAAAGAAGATGAGGAAGGTTACTAGCTAGAAAGATGACCTGGCTTTGAGTGTCCACTGAGAATCATTTGCAGTTTGCCTCAAATTTGCACCAAAGTGTGAATAACAGAGGCTCGGTGTCAAATACGGTGGGGATGTTGGAAGCACATTATTGGGCCATATCAACTTTCTACTTTCAATCTTGATTCAATCTATTTTTTAGTAAAGAAAAGAATAAAAAATTACACTTTCTCACAAAAAAGATTTTAATTTATCAGGGTAAACTGTATTTTTGTAGTGTTGTACTCTGGCTTTTATTACATTTCTTTCTCCCTTTCTTTTTTATCAGTCTTTTGCAGTTTTTTTTCCAAGATGTATGATCAATTGTTATTTGATCCTATCGCCTTTGGTTATGATCTTATTTCATTTCATGAATGTATTTGTTTATTTATAGATGCATTTCTGGGTAAGATAATTCATAAGCCGCTTAGCGGTGTTGTTTTTCCCCAATGCACAACACAGGCGCTGCATACATTGCTCTAGTATCTGTTTCTGCCTGTGATTTAGTGTTAGGGCAAATGTAATAAATTAAAGATAAAATAACTGCATGTTTCTTCTCAGGCACTTCATGTACACAAGTGTGTGTGTTTGGTTCTGTTTGCCTATATAAGACCCCATCAATAATGTAGAGGTGTCCGACTCTTCTTCCATACAGTGATAGAAGCTTTGCTCAGCTTTTTTTTCCCCTCGCACTGCTGCCCAGCAGCAACGAGTATAGCTGTACTGCTGCTGGTGTTGAAACTGACTGATGAAATTGGTTGATTTGGGTGAGGACGTGAAAAAAAGGTGCAGTAATAAAAAGCGCGGAAGAGCAGGAACAGATGATTGCATGAAAACACGGCATTATGGTAGGTGAAAGGGTACAGAGTAGCTTAGAGATTCTTACTATTACTTTACCTTTAAAATGGCGTCCTGTACTTTGAATGTGCAAAATTAAATGGCTTCTAATATAGAAAAACAATCATATGATACGCTCGTCTGGTGCATTTAAAAGCACATCTGATATGATGATGTATATATAAAAACTCAAACAGTGTATGGCGTATCTTCACAACGTTTAAAGAAGAAACTAAAAGCAGTTATCCAAGAACAAACTGTAAAGTGCCTGTTGACCACAGCTCTGTCCCTCTGCAGTGAAGGGGCAGAAAAGGCCAAGGCCATTTGGGCCGACAGAGAAAATGGATCAGTAGAAGAGTTGAAGGTTGGTTAAATAGAGACGACCGCGTACTCTCTGTCAGGTACCGTACAGCAGGCTTGAAGCGGGGACTACTACTCACTGATCAGAGGTGAAAGTATCATAAACGAAGTGCAGACATATCCTTGATTATATAGTTATTAATATTACTCAATCATGTGTGCATCAAGTAATTCCTAGAGCAAATACTTTACTTTGCACAGAAATCGTTTATTTGTTATAGAAATTATCAATGAAGTTACGCCAAATTTAACTCCCTGATCAGATTCTTTAACAGACTACAGGGGAGACTAAGGAGTGTTTACAACAAGTGACCAAAATTAAACTATAAATACAAACTATGTGAAAATGGACTAGTGTTCAGTCAAAGGTATGAATCCTCTGTGTTGTTCTGCTTTACTTAGAAGGCTCCGGCATATGTTTTGTGTTCATATATTTAATATTATTATATCCTTTATATACTTACATGTGTAGGAACCAGGGCAGCTGGGTAAGCCAGTTTGTGATGCCTCCACATCCAAAAAGAGAAGAGGACAACAGCAGCCAGGCCAATGATTGGAACCAGTGAGTAAAGTAGAGTGCTGAAAAGCTGGGGCTTTGGGGAAAATGGGTTTGAAGTTGCTGTAAAAAAAAAAGAAAGAAATTTTCACATGGTCATTAACACACTATATAGATATTACAAATTATAACATATAGAATAATTCCAAGGCTAAACTCATTTATTTCACCTTCTGACTGCTTTTAGATGCTGCACTAAATCTGCTTAAAGCTCCCTGTAACCATGCTTAAAGATCGTACCAATGCAAACGCACACTGACACAGGTCTGAAACATACATATAAGGTGGGATTAGCAGCTTCATCTTGTGACATATTGTAATACACCCGACAAAAATAACAGTGGGTTTGACTTCTGCAGGACTTGCTTGGTGACACTTGCTAGTTCAGCTGGGCCTTCTAATCCAAAAAATAGCAGTTGGATTAGGCATTACTGTCAGATGTTTATACAGAAAGAATTAAATGGAAACTCTCAAGGGATATTTTGGGATATTTTTCTATATGCTGTGTGCGGGATTTGCAAGGTCAACTTTTAAAAACTTTTGAAAATTTTGAAAATAAGCCTAAGGCTATTCAGACCACAGACATCGACAAAAGAAATGTTCAAGAGCCTCTGATTCACCACTATTGGGCACAATTCTAAATAGAAAAAATGAATGGAAAACTAAACTCTAACAAAGGGACAAGAAATGATGCTGCATCATATACAAGCTGGACGCCACAAAAAATGTATAATTTAACTGAATAAAAACCACATGCTCTTAGTGCTTTTTTATTTCTTTTACATAGTGAATACATGTACATCGAAGAGCAGCGGTGGGTTAGGACGTGAAAAAACTGAGGAACTCACATTCAAAAAGTGTTTATATTTGGACATTTATTTCTATCTATGACATGTTTCATACAGAGCCATGTGCGTTTGAGCATGAAAAAAGAAATTCTTTTTAATAAGCAGTGGAATGTTCTTGTCTTTTTGTTGTGGTGTTTCTGGACTGATTGACTTGATGTAATGCCAAACGAACACAACAGTTTGTGACAGACATTAACATTAAGAACAAAACAGAGTGGAGAAGGATAAACAAAACAATGATACCAAAGCATAATTTGTGTGTAAATATATGTGTGTGTATTTTGTGTGTTAACTTGTATACGATTTGTATACAGTGATACCAAGCATAATTTGTATATTAACATCTGGGTGTGCGTGTGTGCGTGTATTTTGTGTGCCGACTTGTATACAAGATAAGCAGTGGAACAATCTGCGTCCTGTTTGTTTTCGTGTACGTACTGTAAGCAGTTGTATGGTGGGGGTCAGTCTGTGCTTCAGGGGCGTACAGGAACTTTTGGTTGCACATGTTGCCTTCGCAGCAGCAGAAGAAAACATCAGGACTCAGCTTCCTCTCCACACACTTGTTACTGCAAAAGACATGAAGATCCACGTTAGAACGTGAACATGAACGCTGCGCAGAATGTTTAACACCCTAATGCACTCCCCCCTTTCAATGAAAAATACACATTTACAAAATAACATCTGTGGGAGATGGTATACAGAGCACACTAACACATGCCCACACAGACACACACAATCACAAACACACACAGGAACACACACACCGGAACACACACTCTTGCTTGCATAATCACAGTCATCAGATAAAAGCCAAAGGAAGTGGCACCCGCCCTCAACTTTCTCTGGACTCTCCCAGGAGGCGAGGCGGCGCCGTCTGAGATGAGGTACCAAATCTGTGCAGACTGCGAACTCCATTGCCCAGAAATCAAAAGAAAACATACAGAAATCACCCAATCTGGCATCTGGTGCCAGTGTGATCTTTTTTGACTAAACTAGGTATTTTTCATACCTAAAAAATAGCATTTGTGCACAGTTTATGGGTTAGAACTTCCAGACTGTGGATATTCACAAAGGAATCTTTCAAATGTAATTAAAATGTAGCTTTGTGCAAGTCATTTTAAGAGAGGAGCACACAGAGGGACAAAAACTGTCCTGAAGGTAATTTCTTCAATATTTACATTCAAGCTGCCCTCGTGTGCTCTGTGAGATGTAATTAAAAAGGCTTAAAAATGTCTATTTGTTCTCTTCTCTTCTACTCTATGAATACAATAGAAGATTTTTTAATTTCAGACACAATGATTTGTATGTGTTCAAATGATTTTAGGCAAGAACCAAGTCCAAGGCAGAAAGAAAACCATGAATTCAGGTAAACAGCCAGTTTTTAGATTTGTATAGAAAAAAACTGCACCGACTGAGAAACCTGTGTTCAGGTTAACCCCCATTTGGTTAACCTGAACACAGGTTTCTCAGTCAGTGCAGAGTTGTTCAGAATGACAAAACTAATCAAAGCACTAGAAACACCATCATTCTCCCGAACAATCCAAGCCAAATAGGGCCAGCATGTTGTTTTTCCAGACGTAGCGTTTCTGGAGCTATCGCAAGTCGTGCAAGCGTTTATTTATTTTGGCATGGTGTTTGGTAGATGAGAGAAAATGCCTGAGAACAAGCTGACATGCTTTTAATTATCAAAAAACATATTTTGATGCTTATTAATTAGCTCTTTGCCCCAGCACATGTTCTCTGCTTATTCATGAAAGAGAGAACGTTTTCATTTACTTTTGTTACTATTGGACATTTCACTACAAAACTAGGAAAGAAAGAGAAGTCATACATTCTTGAACTCATTTTCATTTAGTACCTCTTGGTCTAGTGACCAAAGTTGTTTTTGGAAGTTGTTCAATTGGGAAGAGAACCAGTGATTGTGTTCAGTTAGTGGGGAATGTTTCAAAATGACTTGTTATGATGATAACATTCTGCACTGATCAACACTTTACATTTGTATGTGCTTTCAATTAAAGGAAATTGGAATCTGCAAAAAACGGATTGAAAAATCACACTTACTAAAAAAGCTTACTAAAAAAGAACATTTTTTTTCATCAAATTCAATTCTATTTGTTACGGATTTGATTTCTTTATGGTGTAACAACCACAGACCTGTCGTAACAGTTGACATCATCCAGCCAACATCCTTGCTTGACCACCTCCACAGTGCCAGAGACATTCTTCCACGTGGCGAAGCAGTGCCTCCGTTTGTCCTTTTCACCATAGCAGGGTTCGATGCCGCTGCGATTGGTGCGCTCTTTCTCCCAGCTGGAGTTGTAGTAGGCGCACTCTTGGGTCTCTGAGCGTCCTAGGATGGCACCTAAAAAGAAGGATGTTTTTTAAGCATGTTTTCAGACACAAAACTAGTAATAAATCAATGAAAAAACAGGCATGACACAGAAATAAGGTTACTGAGGAACTTAAAGCAATGAAATCTAAATCATTCTCATAAACATATCTGTAGTAACCTTGTATGCTTCTATTTCTCTGAAAAAATGCAAGGTATACTTGGTTTCTGTTAATCAACACAGGCTTCAGGTATTTGCAATTTGATATCTGCAGAAATTACTTTGTGACAGCTCAACTGTGAAGCATTCCTTATAATGTGTCTCATGGGAATGACAGTCTTGTTTAGAAGGCTAATGAGACTGACGCTTGCCAGCTAATAAACTCCTGCTTAGGCACACATTCAACCAGATGTTTCAAAAATCTGTACAAATCTTTTGTCAAAATTCCCCAGCCTCCAAAACTATGCAGACGTTTTTCTTTTCTCAAAAAGAAAAATGATCCTTTCTATCCTGGTGGTTGCAACAGCTTTAAGCAATGAGGCCTTAGCTGACCCAACGGTGATTTACTCCAGGAAGACTGTGTATTTTTTTTAATAAAATGGCTGCTTAAGTTAATCCAGTTAATGCCAACTCTGGCTCTGCAAGCATCATGTGTCTCTTTCCAGTGACAATAACAGCTGCAGATGGAAGAGAGAAGAGTGGCAACTCCACAGGCCGGCGAGGTCACTGTGACTCTGAGTAGTACTGTTGGCATTTTCTCTCGTCAAATCCATTTCCGAAGAAACCCCAAGATTTCCCAGAAGCAGGTGTAAGCTGTGAATTGTTGCCCGTGGGAGCAAATGGTTGAGCTAATGCAGATAAGAGGGGAAAATAGCCCCGACTGAAGACAGAGCTGTACCAAACATGGTGTTGAGATTTTTGGTTTAAATAATACAGCAGTGAAGTTGACATAGCATAACAGATGTACAAATGAGAAATATCAACATTACCATTTTAAGCCTAAAGAATATGAACAGTCTTTCAGTAACAATAAGAACATAATGTGTAAAGTATAAAATAAAGATAGTTCTGATAACCTGACAAGTGTGGAAAAATAAACAAGAGAAGAGAATAGATGGAAAAATAACCGCAGTGAGAGTAATGGGGCAAAATATGGGGAGGTGGTTTTCTGCACCCAACAGAAGACAGACTATTGATGTGTGGTGTCATCCACCCAAAGCAATAGACAGTGCACAACACAGGTGCAAGAGAGTGTGCAGTCATGGTGGAGTCTGTGAAGGAAAACTCTCAAGTGTGTCAGAGAAAAGAACAGTATTAGATGAAAATAAAGCAGCATCATGTATGAGCCCCACCCCATTCTATACACCTGTGGTCTCTGCAACAATGTCAGCATTGAGTATAAGCCATGCTTGGCTATTTTTGTACTCCAGCCTTGTAAAATTGGATTACAAAACGCACCTTTAGGTAGTCGACCTGCTAACATGGGAGTTTGTAGACTAAGAAACCATCTAAAAGACCGTGGTGAGTAGAAGATGCTGAAAGACGAACTAATAGTTGCCAGGATGAACAAAGATTTAAAACAAAAAAAGAGCATCTGAGGTACAGTTGACAAGTTCCTCTTCAACGTAAGACAGGCCAGGGTGAAGTACATTTGCCAAGTGCTGAAGCAGGCAAGGACTAGACGATAAGACACAGAACACACTGAAAAGACTTTAACATGACTTTTAAACATAATGGTGTGACAGGCAAACAGATGATCTGCCATCATGACCGTAAATATGAGCAACCAGAAAAAAATCCTGAAAAGATTCAAACAGTATTTTTTCTTATAGCCAAATCATTTTACACAGTAAAGATTTAGAGTGTTTAGAAGCCAATAGAACAGCTGCAGAACGTTGTGGAATGCCTGCCAATGCCAGGAAGTTCACACAAAATAAGCGTGTGAATACAACCCGTCAACAGCATAAGACAATAAAAGCTTCAAATTAAAAAAAGACCTACTTCCTGTTGGTAATATGAGAAAGTATCACTTGACAAAGGAGTATGTTTTAGCTTGCTTAATGTAGACTACATATTCTGAGAATTTCCGTGTCATACGACACTGTTCCCTTTCGTCACTACCCACTCACTTAGATGGAAGAGTAAAAATGGGAAGCACACAAGAATCATTGTCTGTATGTAGTTTTTAAAAGGGAAAACAAAACATATATAGCTTTGCTCTTATGGTGCAATATGAAAATTATAGACCCAGAAACAATATAATCCACATCTAAATCGACAGACAAAAAAAGCAACGATTGACACACAGTAACACATTTTCTGTATTTTCACCAGGGCAGCTTTTCTAGCCATTATGGCGCTAATCTTATCTCACAGACCATGTGATGTGGTGCAATTCAGCCAATGGAAACATGAAATCTGAGGAAGGTGGTGTAAGAGGGAGGTGCCCTTTACTAGGAGGATTGGATACGTGGTGGGTCTGAGAGTGAGTCAGAGAGAATGGAAGAAAATGTTGAATTTAAAAGGTTGTGCTGTTTACATTTATGTCAGCCAAGTCTACCTGATCTAGACAATGTGATGTTTTGGACTTTTGCCAAGGAAAACTTTCTTGATCGGGACCTTTGAGAGATAAACTTGTTGAAAATCTAGACTTTTGTACAAAATACCACAAGGAAAAACAACAATGCATAGATAGTACTGAAACAGTCAGTGTGAATCATCATGCTTTGGGATGATGCTGCCTCTAGCTACTCCAAACAAATGCGGGGGAGGAGAATATAAAGATCTTTTTTAGTGTTTGGTATTAAACACTGGATAACAAGGTAGCAAAGAATTTGCCTGGAATGTAGCAGAAAACTATAATGCTGATATGTTATCTAATCCTAATCTATGCCATTTATTAGAACCATTGCATTTATGGCTATGACTGTGTACTAAACCTCAATAAAACCAAATAATAATAAATTATTAATTGTCAAAATAATTAATTGTCAACTCTCTGGCAGAGAAATAAAATCAACTGATAGTCACATACAAAGTCAGAACAGAATAGCCTACCTATTATTATTATTATTATTATTATTATTATTATTGGAGGAACTCTCTTGCAGCATCTCATAGAACATATCGGACAACGTCGATGCCTTCCCTTCATCTGGCACATTGGTCTCCCTCTCCTGTGCTGTGAGCTTCTGTCTCCAAGTGGGTTCTCTCCGTCCATCACGGTCTGGATCATTTCTCGTGCGTAATGATCTTTATAACGCAGATCAAGTGCAGTCACAATGAGTGCAGGGGATCTGAATAGATCTCAGTGAAACGTGTGCTGACAGACCCTGAGTGTACTATTCACACCCTCTTGAAAATTCAGCATTACAGGTTTTACAAATCGCTATCCATGGGCCTTTCTCAGATAAATTTAATACGTCCACATCGCAGACATGTTGGTACTTATGACAAGCCCTATTAACATTTAAACACTAAACTGGATATGTTTTGCAGATATCTCTAACGCAGTTTTGCCTAGTCAAAAAAAAAAGATGTTCAACAAGCCTGAAAATGCATTTTAGGGCCTTTTTTTGGCCGATAATTCAGTGCATTCCTTATTACAACCAAATGAAATAATGGACTGATCGTGAAAGACCCTTTCTCATGTCATGTTCAGAGTGCAACAAGTGAATTACACGATAAAAACAAACACAAACCATGTTCTCCACTATGCAATTGTTGGACAAATAAGTAAATGAGCATGTTTGGCCTTTCAATTGCATTGTTCCATCATCCAACAATACAAGATAGTTATCAAGGTTCACCGTGACCCACTTAAGCTTCAGATATTTATGCAAAGCTTTCACAGCAAAACATCTCCACACCTGACCCACTTCTCAGTCCACTGGGGCATTCTGAAACACAACTTCTCACCCATCCCTACACTTCTCTTTCTTCCAAAGGTCACTCACATTGGTGAAATATCATGCCCTGGGCAAGATTATAACTGTGCCAAATGATAAATGTCCTGATCCCTACAGCACTGGATTTCCAAGCAAACTGTGAAATCGATCATTTCTAATGTGTTGAGAACTTGCACAATAAGAAATATTTGTTTCATCGCAATCACTAAAAGAAATTGGCACTGGTGTGTGATTAGATTCAGACAGGTACCAAACATTGTGTCAATGTTTCATCTTGTCAAACTAAAATATCAGTTCTATGATTTATCTGACTATGCAATGTGAAAAGTGCACAATTGTTAAAGATAAAAAACTGCATGAAAATGTGGAGGTCGTTTGCAGATGATGAAAGTTTAGTCTTTTGTCTTAAGGTCAGCAGAAATGGTTAAACTTGACAGTTGCGGTAGGCTCTGACAGTAAAGATCTGGACACAGGGCCACGCTGTTTTCTTTTGATAGAGTTGTGCTAAGCAAGGTCTGAGTAAGGTCTGAGAAAGACAACTGAAAAACCGTTGTATATTTGAAATGACTGGAACAGTAAATGTCAGTTACCATCATTAGAGATTCATTTAATACGTCCTTAGATTAGATTTAAACCCCGATCTTGCCACTCACAGTTAAATTTACGAAAAAAACAAAACCTAAAATGCTTAAGAATGACCATATGCCACCACTATGTGAATGAAAAAAAAAAAAATCACAATTCGATACCCTTTGCTAATGTGATTGTTTTACCCCTTGAACAGCTACACATATTTTAAGAGCACATATTTAGATTTATCCGCTATTTATATTACTATTTAGATTTATTCGCTTTTTACAGAACAAGGTCTACATAAGCATTTAAAAAATATACAGTAAAAGGAGGTTAGAGGTTAATCTTTGACAAAGACTCAGTCAAGTCAGGTTTTATTAGATATACAAGGTCTAATCTGTTTTTTAGTAGACCTAACACTTTTAATTGGTAATTGGCATTGAGAGTGATTTTAAAGACATTGTATAAGTTACGCATCCATCTGTATACCACTGTGTTACTTACTCAGGACATCACACTTCACAGTGTCTGAGTTTTAGGAAAAACACTACAGTCAGAGGGTAATCATAGTTATTTTATAAGGTTACCCTGGGCAAAGGAACATAGAGTACACCCATTAATTACATTAAGAAATCAAGATGTAACAATTATTTATTCAATATACAGTGCAGAAAAAAAACATACTAACAGCAGTAGCCTGCAATGAAAAATAAAACAGAAACTTCTTAGTTGATATTCACTCACAAATGCCCAAACTGAAAATACACAACTAAACCTCACCAGGGCTTACTCCAACAGAGATACACACAATGTGTATCGGTATCTCTCTCGACAATAAGTGAGGGCTAAAAGGTAGGAGTCACGCAGCAGAAAGACATTTCTGGACTGATCTGGGCCAAACCCACAGCGGCGCCTGCTGGGTGGGAAATGACTACCAACCAAGTGTCAGCTAAGCCATTTAGGCAAGAGTCCAGCCAACACCTAGTGGTTAATATACTTGATCCTTCAAAACTAAAAGTGGTCAAGTAGAGTCTCAACACTAATCCCAGTAACTTATTACTTTGAAGGTTAAAGTAAAACAAAAAACAAATATACAGCAGGTGTGAACATCCATTACAGACTGCTCACGTGGAAAGGCCCTGCTGCCTCATAATGAAGTGGTATTTTGGCAGGCCATGCCTACACTTGACACTGTGTGCACCAAAGTAGGTAAACAACCCATTCATCAAGGCTTTTTGTCTGCCTGCCAGAAGCGGGGACCGCTCGTAATGATGGAATTTGTTCCAAGGATCAACTTATCATTCACGTCCGGGCAGACATAAAATAGATGTTAGGTGATCTATAGGTGTTTGGGGCGTTGTTGTGTGTGGGAACATGTGTCTCTATCGCTTAAAAACAAAGGTGACTGATGGTCTTTTCAATCCTATTGAATGCAAGGGTTAGGTTGAGGCCAGGGGTCAAAACGTGATCTTAAGAACTTCCCTCTGAATTGCTGCCTCTAACCCTGCGGTGCTCGATGATGCTGCTCATGTAATTTGACACTCCTCCCTCACCTAACAGCTTTGAGATACAAATAAACAACTGCATGAATGAAAAACCACATACATTTGGGAGAATAATTTGCAACAATTACAAAAACCTGTGGCAAGAAATTTACAAGGTGTGTCTTATAGGTGTGTTTTACAGACACGTGGACAGAAAAAAAGAAAAAGATTCAATGTGGTTTCCAGGTCAAGCAAAGTTCAAATAACTCGTTTTTTAAGATGTCACGTCCTCATTACGCTGAAACCCAAAACCAATCTGGTTAAATTGCTGGATTCCTAACAAAGGTGGTTTTTGGGTTGAATGTGCAGGTTGTTCATTTGTAATCAATTCAACTGATTTTAAAAACAAAACAGATACACTTTTTAGAGTATGTTTCCCATACATTCATACAGAACATATAGACCAATAAGTCCACACGTCCAACTTGTGTCAGTGGTGCACACTTTTATTTAATATCTTTCTCTCTATATATAAACCATAATTACATAATTTTTTTTATAAAATATAATATAATTTTAATATCTCTAGGTATGTTATTGGATATTGGTATAGACTGTCATTCCACTTCTTCTGTCATTTCACTAAAATAATTTATTTTATGTGAGGATGCAGACTAAGCATTAACAGTACCACAAGTTTGCAATCAATGAAAGATACAGTGAGGGGTCAATCTGCTGAGTTTTAGAAAGTTACATCTAGAAAGAAAGCACAGAATATTTTATTTAAAAATAACTGCAGATGCAACTCTCCAACTTTAAAATTACAGGCAGGTCTTGGCTCACTTTGATAGAAATTATTTTAATTTTCAGTCTATAGCTGTTTAAACATCATTGACATTAAGCACTGAAATCTGCTTTATAGGCCTTTAATAAAGTGCTATCTATCTATCTATCTATCTATCTATCTATCTATCTATATTTAGTTCAGACAACAGTAAAAACAGAATGTATGGCATAATATTTAACATTTAGAAATCAATTTTCACATCCAACTGCAAAAATTATATCAAGTAGTTAGATTTTTGATCAGCATTTAGTGTTTTGCTTAATATGAAACACATAATAATGCTCATGTAATTGATGCATATACCTGGGAAAGTTCCAAAAATAGAAGTTTTATTAATTTGTTGTAAGCTGAAATGTTGAAGATGGAGATTTTACAACGCTCAATTTTGGTCTCACTAATATGCAGCATTTAAGCCCAATCTGATGGTGTCGTGACTTGGCAAGAGAGGTTGGGTTGGCCTGGGTGGTGTGGTCACAAAGGCAGCACTCAGTTTTCACACCAAGAGGAGGGGTTGTGTATGTTTTTGGAAGGGAGGGAGGAAGATTAAAAACCACTGCACTCAGCAAACCCATCCCTTTAATCCTTGCTGGTATGCCTGAGCAACAAATGCCTACTGGTCTCTGCCTCAATTAGCAATGATGGGGTAGCTCACTGGACGGGTCAGGAGAAGTATCAAGGTCTTTACTGCTGCGAATCACTGCACACTAGGCCATTTCAGCAACAAGCACATTCCAATGTAGCCCAATGCCCCTAGTGGGTAATGGGCCATAGTTGACTGTTGCATAACATGCATCCATTGCAGGGCAAACAATTTAAAAATGTCTTTTGTAGAGAACCACCAAAGGACCTGCAATATTTGTTTCACTTCAATCAAGTGTCTCACTGGTTTGGAAAGGTACAGCTTAGTGATATTGTGGTAGTATAAGATAAAAAAAGCATTTTATTCATTTTTAAAAATATATTACAGAACATAGCAAAAACTTAAAAAAGGGGTGTTTTAGCAAAAATAATTAGTCATTTAAAAAAAAGCTTGAAACCCCTGCATCACCTCGTTTATATTTTTGGATAATTGCTTCATTTGTATCTCACTCGCTAGATGCTTAGTAATGTAGTAAACAAGCCATAACCTCACAACTAACTTTTTATGGCTAACTTTTTTATTCTGGTCTAGATAAAACATAGTGGTAGTGGTGTGGACTAGGTGCCCATACACTGCAAATATAAACTTTTATTTCATTGATCGCAAGCTTCTCTGCTTAACTTCAGGGAAGTGATGTTGGTATAAACGTCACTGATAGCATGTTGCGGCACAATGCCGCCTGAAAAGTAAAATTTTTTCAACTTGATATTAAATTGTGCATGGCTGGGCCATTTACATTGATTTTGTATTTAGAGTTGATTCTCAATATCCTTCTATTGCATTTGGTGTGATTGTCCCATAAGGACCAAGAGGTCATGTATATTTGGCAGGAGTTTCTATGCTTGGTGTTATCACAAAGCTGTATCTTATATAACTGTCAGAGAAATTGGTCAGGCATCTCTGACAACAAAGAATTATTTTTTTATCACATTATGAATAAATACCACATTTAATTTAGAAGCTTATTGAAATATAGATTTTTAGAGCAGAGCAAAGTTAGTTAGTCAAAGGATAGGTCTTCTGTCATTCAGTTATGTTAACCGTTTACATTGGCCGGCAGCGCATTTGCTGAAGACAGACGTGAACGTTGGGAGTCAATAAATCCAACGTTTCATCCATCAAACACTCTTGACAGCCTTGCAGTTTCATTGCAGCGCTCTTTATATTTAGTGTAAATGAATGACACACGCTGGTCACAAGGCACCAAAACCAAAATAAAGCAACACCACCAACACTTGTGTATTTTTAATTGAGATTATGTTACACGTGCAGTAAGCTAAACCTCTGACTGTGCTGAGGCAAAGAATAACCATAATGTTTCTGCAGGCTTCCCAGCTTGTTTGTCAGTAACAATGATGATGACTCAGTCATTACCAGGCAGAGGTGAATTTTTCAAAACTCTCCTTCCCGTCAGCACTGTGCAGTAGGAAAACTTGCCAAACATTAAGGGATTCAAGACTGAACAGATCTTTCTAACAACATCACTGATTAATCTCAAGAGGGAGCCACTCATGTCAAACCACAATTTAGGTTAAGGTATTTAGCTAAAAAAAGTTCTCAGATCTGTAGTGTTTTTTGTGTTGATTTTGTTTCTTGTTTTTATTGTAAAAACAAACACTGATGTTTTTTCTTTTGTAAACAATGAGCACTCATCACCTCCCTAATGACATGGAGGTTTGTTAGAGAGCAGCAGTGTGATAGCAATATCAATGGAGAATGATAAGCTCCTGATGTCATGTGCAATACAGGATTAACCTACAGACACCATTACTCTTCAGTGGTTTTCGTGATAAGAGGACAGGGTGACCTTCATGACAGCAAGGAATCTTGGCATGAGACAAACATGGACAAAAAGAGGAGAGGGAAGGAGGGAACGTGGAAGGGGTGAGGACCCTTGGGAGAGCCTGAAACAAGAGCATGATGAATGTACAGCTCGCAGTTTTTAATCAAGGATCAAAGCCGGGCCTCCCCGTTTGAGCAGCCAGCCTGTCTAGACTGAAACTCTCCCAAGCACATAAAGCAACATCTGCAGGATGCATTAATTACAGTAACAGACCGTTCTGGACTGTTCTCTGGGGTACTAACACATCAAGAGCTTTAGACTGAGATAAGATGGACCTGTTTCAATAAACAGTTAAAGATTTTTAAATGGTCACATGATGTATTTGAATTTTAAGACTGTAACATTTTAAAACAATTGACATGCCACATAAATGTATGCGAAAACACAAAAGGTTCTATTTTTTTAGGCCTTATGTTATTATCTATGTCATTTGTTTTAATCTGAGACAGCGGAGGTTACAGTGGAAACTCATCGACCTTCCATCATAGAGGTAAGTATTGTGTGCATGTACGTTTCAGGCTTTTAGCTAATGCTCTTATCTGTCACGACTTAGAACAAGCTGAGCAAGAACTGTTTATTGCCCAAGGACACTGAGAAGAGCACCTATAGTGAATGTCAAAAATGTTAAATATTTGGTTACAGGGTGGACTTGATGACCTGCTTTTCTACTACCTCTCACAACCACAAAAAATCAACTGAAGCTACAGGCCACAGGAACAAAATGACCGATTAACAATATTAAGCCAGATTTTACATCACTGGAACCACAACAACAAAAACAGAGAAAGTTGTCCAGTTGCACAGGGCAGTGAAACTGTCTGTTCTCACTTCCTTCCCACTTCCCATTCCATTGCAGTGAATGTGGCTGTGACTTAACTACACATTTCCTCCTGGAAGTCCTATTGTTTCAAAGCATTACAAGTTCAAAAGAGAGATCAAGACTTTTAAAACTTAATACACATGCTATTCGACTCCAAGCCAGCAAATTCACACCGTAGTCCTGGGAAATTTAAATGTTAATTTCCTGTGCTTGCTACAAAGACTCTCCACTGAACTCAGAGCCCTTTAGCTCATAGTCTCTTATTTTCAGTATATTTAAGCCACATCAGATGGTGCCACTCTAAAAGGAAGGTGAAGGTTTAACTGGCTTTTCAATTACTTCTTCTAATTACTTAACTATTGCAGTGCTTTGTAACTGTATCGCCCTCTGTGACAACATTAAGCCCAGTGATACTAGGAGCAAGTTAAAACAAATCGCTGCTCGAGTAGAAAATCCCCTCTACGACAATAATGACATTTTGATTATGCTTAATTGGAGTAAATGTTTATATTGTCATTTGATGGATGTTCCTTGTACAGTTTAGGGGTTTTCAACAAAATCATAGTATTTTATTTTAAATGTGCATTCATAGCATTAAAATCCCAATTAACTAATTATTCAGATTTAAATGCTTTCAGTGCGAATTTATGTCACGCAACAAATTTGGAGATAAATTGTACTTCAAGTTTCCTTTGAACTTAGATGATGGATGTGTAGGGTACTAGGAAACCTTTCATCATCAAAATCTGAAAAATGCAAATTCAACTCTTTTCTGTTATGTTACTTTATTTTGTCACCAAACACAGTACACAAAAAAACACTCCAAAAAACACCTGGCTATGCTCTAAATATAACCAGTTATCTGACTGGTGGAGGCTCATTAGTGTTGCAGGTTTCCCCAGCAATTCGTTGTCTTTGGTCACAGTTTTTCCTTCCACAACCGAATTGGCGATATGCTTTGTTTTTATGATGTTCCAGTACAGGATGATACACGGCCTGAAAGGAAGCAGTGTAGCTAGTTGGGCCCGATGGGAAATTGAGGTTACATCTGGCCTTAACAAATACACCTGTGCTTTCACAGCCTGATGCATAATGCATAAGATAAAGTGGAAAATATGGGACAGAACAAAACGCCAGCCACTGACCACTGAAGGAAACATCTAAACCATTGTAGCACAAAAATACAAGATGTTTAAGAAAAAGTGATTTGCTCTCAGCTTAATGCAGCTCCACAGTATTTAGATACTGTATAACTACAGGAAATTTACTTCATGTTCAATGTTTTGTTCAATGTCAAGGTCATTTAATTTGTAAACCTACAGTATTACAACTTTACAAAGTCACTTCATGTTTGTCTTTCCTTATATGCTAAAACACAAGGTTCAAACATTTACTAATCATTAAATGTGTGGTAAGAGCGGTCACTCGTCAGAAGCCAAAAGTCATCTGCTGTAATCCAATAACTTTGCACTGAAGTAACCATAAACATTATTTTTAATAATCTGTGTTTTTAGTTGTTCCAGTGGACTCACCACCCGCAGGAAGGTTTGGTACGGTGCAATGTGATTTGGGTGGCGACTGCTGCCCCCGCGACCCGGTAACGGATAAGCGGATGAAAATGGATGGATGGATGGATGAAAATGGATGGATGGATGGATGAAAATGGATGGATGGATGGATGTTTTTAGTTGTTTTTGTTTTTTTGTTTGCTTTTTTGTTTGCAGGAAAACAGGGAGAAATAGAACCAGTCAATCGAGTTTACATACTGTTTCATGTTTCACGTGGCTGAAACTGAATCTGAATTATCAAATCTGCTTGGCAGCTGATGATTTTGAAAGAAAAGTGGCTTTATTCTTGCCATGTTGATGTAACCTTACTCTAGGCTGCAAGAAGATCAATGTCTATGTTAAACTGCTGTAGTGTACAAAACAGAAAGCTGAGCATGAGCAAGGAGAATGAGACGGGACTTATCCATCAACCACCTTTAACATCAAGAGTTAAGAGTCCAGGAGGAAATAATACAGCTTGGGTACTGTATGTTACATACAGTACCCGAGCTACATACTGTATGTTTTGTCAGTATATTTAGCAGATGAGAAATATATCACACAAACAGCTGTAACACACATGCTATTTTTTCAAAGGCTGTTGGATATTGCTGGGGCTATAGTTCATTCTCAGCAAATATGACGGGAACTAAATGTGCTGTAAGGTAGCACAGCCAATATTTACCAGTTCACAGATGAAGCTAACATTGGATTTAAGACAGAGGTCAACTTTTCCAGCAGGTGACCTGAGTGAGTGGCATTGCTAAAGTGTCCTGCAATGGGTTTCTGAGATTAAAATGTCAATTTCAAGTATCTGTGCATGAAAACTTTATAGAGGACCCTGTCATATTAACACCTCAGCAGATGAACCTCCATTCGCCATGTGTTGGTGCTGCATTTAGACATGCAGGCATAGATCAAAAGCAACATGCAGCTGCTAGATACAACATTAAACCAGTTCTGAGTTCTGTTTTTTCAAAATAAAAGCAACAAAATTAAGTCTTTTATGTGAAGTATACAATCTGTAATATAGGAATGACATTTCTGCAAAAGGGCAAACACTTTGAGGTGTATGGTTTGAACTGCTGGGGCCAATCTCCAGTCTTTGATATAAAATATCAACCTCAGATTTTCCAGTAAATTGCAAAGGGCTACATAAAATTAAAATAACTTCAGGCTACCTTGTTGAAGGTTTCATGGTGCTGCCTACAGCTATGACAAAACTCCACTTGGATTTTAAAGATAATTATTATACCTCTTCAACTATGAACCACTCATTTCCCACTTCAGACAGTAATGAGCACGTGGAATAATAGCCTGCTGCACTGTGCAATACACACTTCACTGAATTCTGGAAACCAATCCGAATTATTCCCGCTTCTAAGAGGCATTTTCATTTAACTCAAAAGCTAAAAGACACGGCAGGGCAGAATTTCAAAAGGGACACTTTAGATTTGTTTTACTTATTCAGTATACCATTTTAAAGAACTTATGTGAAAAGGAAGACTTAACAATTTAGTTTGTTTTAACAAGTAAAAGATGTTATAGGCTAATAAAAATTAGCTAGCATCACAAAGTTGCACGTGATATTACAATTATAAGTTAATAAACAGTTTGAAAAATCCTGCCTCCAGGTCACACAAAAATGTTCTACAATGCTTCTTTCAACACACAGAAATCCTGTGGTTCCACTAAGCTCCATATTAATGCGCTCAAGCTACTCCTGCACGCAATGTTGTTTTTTGGTGATGTTAGGGCATTATGGCATTTAGGGCTTTAAAAAAAGTTCACCATTTCACTCCTTTCACGATGCATGAAGAAGTTCATCACAACAATTGCAGGGAACATTGAGCATATATCAAGTCTTCCTGTGACATCTGCACTTTAATGACCAACTGGTGAATCTAGTGCAAATGTAAACCGAGTGATTACTTCATATCACATTCTCCTTCAAGATTTTGATGAAGATTTAAACTGTCCTATAAACCAAAAAAGTCTTTCAATGTACACTATTAATCCAAAAACAAGCAAGCACATGCCTTTTCTCTGGTGTGACATAACAAAACATAACAAGATGCAATAGAACTATTTAAAAAAATCTTATCATAGCAAATTAGGTTTACAGTCATCCTCATCCATGTATAAATTAAATAAAACTCTTGGGTTAAGCCTATTCTATACAACTACATCCACCAATGGGGGAACAAAATATGTAATAGAGGAAAACCACACTACCAACTCAGGACTGGAACCTGCTTTGCATAAAAAATGTTTTCAGCTAAGAGTTAGTCTCTTAAAATGCTCAAGATGATATTACAAATACCAGGCTACGAGAACAGATTTGTGTGTGTTGTGACAGAATAGATAACACCCTAATGTTTGTACAGTGACTCACACACCACTCTCCCTCTCAAAACACTGAACATTGAACATTGGTGTCGCTAGGAAATATGTTCAGGTTGCATTGCGTTTGCACTCCTATTTTCAGCATGCAAATTATGCCATACAAAAACCTACACAAGCCACATTATGCCTAGAAAACGAATAATACCAAAGCACCATGTTTCCTTCTGCAAATCTAACCCTGACAAGATGGCAACATTCATGCATGTTTGAGTAATTCATACTTGAGTAATGAATCATCTTATTTGTACAAAATTCAAAAAAGAACAGCCCACATTTCGTATTTGTTTGGTTAAAAAATAAATAGCACAAAAATCAATCTACAGGTTTCAAGCTGTATGCAATGTTTATTTAAAGGTTGTGTATTATACATATGTACTGGTGCCCTGGTGGCGATAAAACTGGCCAGAATGATATGGCCCAGGAATTAATTATCTTCTATGCAAGTGTACAACCCGACTGTAAGTAAAACCATACCATATTCTGAATCATCAAACAAGTTAATTTTCAACATACTCACAGAATTTGATAAAATTTGAGATCCACAACAATATGTTTATTAAGAAATTAAATTGCCCACAAAAGTTACACTTTTGAGGGTCCGCAAAGCTAGACTGAGTTTACAAACTCCTCGTGTCTTTTAAGTTTTAACTTAAAAAGTTGCTTTATATCTTTTACTTGCATTTGGATCAAAGAACACAATAAAGATTCCTCATTATTTATATCAAATTATTCCCTTCCATGTTTGTATATTCCACATGTGAAATTGATTGTTTACTGGGAGCTCTTTGGGTTAAGACCTTGACAATAAGCCCCATCTTGGGTCCTCTCACCACTGGAAACTGTAACAACCACAATGTACATCAACATTGAGGATGGAGGATGCAAAGGAAGGACAGCAATAACGAAGGAGAAGGGAGAACGGAGTGGCATTTCGCCTCCTCCCTCTTCAGGCAGGATTGCATTACACTGCATTCTCCACAAATAACAACAAGCTATGCACTGCTTTCTGCAGAGGTAACAATAAGCTTATCAGTGGACTCGGATTCTCCATAGTTGGTGATAATAAACCACGTAATTATCATTCCACACCCACCTGAAGAGCAGGAGATGAGGAAAACGGCGAAGGCCAGTTTGGTTGCGTCTCCCATTTTCCATTCGAATATGATCCTCGGAATAAAGAGAATATTTGGAAAATACTGGGAAATTAAATAATAAATATGAGTCAAATTAATTTCCCTGCTGCTCCAGTGCACAAAGTCTATGCGAAAATGGCATCCTCCGAGCGCTGGAGATGATTTAAACCAGAATATATGAGGTATGCGAGCCTCACTAGTCCAGGAAAAAACAAGGAGGAGAAAGATGAAGAGTAGATGGCTGCTGGTATTTCCAGGTTGGTTTTTAAACGCGAGCGCTGGAGGGGGGCGGCTGGTTGGTTTTCAAGCCAGAGCTGCCGTGTACATACCAGATCTGCAGCATTGTTATAAACATACACCTTCAACAGTGTTTGTTGGATTTAAGCCTGGTATTTTCAAAGCAGCACAGCCACAGCCGGAGAGGGCGAACATCCATCCGACAAAAAATCGAGCGCACTCCGCTCTCCAATTAAACTTCTCCACGGCGAGCTACGTCGCATAGCAATAAAACTGTGAAAACGACGTTAAATTAGTATTTATTCTGACTTATTTTTAAAACTGCACGTCTAAGACTTAAATGGTGCTGTTATATTCCATATAGTTGTCCCAGTTTCGTCTTTCACCGAGTCCTGCGGCGGCCACAACCAGAGCCTCCGTTCGCTCCTGCGAGGAGACAAACGAGTACGAAGCTCCCTCACCCACTTTATGCCGTCCTCGAAGCGGGCCAGCAACCCCTCCACTGCCAAAACGTTTGTGTTGAACAAACGTTAAGTTCACCAAATGGGATGAATAATCAACAAAGTTTGAGTTAGTTCGCTAGATATCGAAACTATTGAGTTTGGACAAGCCAAATTTTCCCGAAGCCTGTCTCCTCCGCGTCTCCTCTAGTCGGGACAATTTCAAGATGGCGACAGTGGGCCTACGTCGAGTTAGTCAAAATGGTATGCAAAGCTTCCGGTAAAGAATTTTTCAAAACAAGATCTTTGACCAAACATTTTTACCAAACACATTTTTGGTAATGTTTTATAAGTATTTAGTCAATCTAGGATAGCAAAACCACGTGCAACAAACCTATAACAATATTGTATTAACTGTATGTTATATTTGTTCTTTAATATACTGTATGTCTGCGTTTACGAAATGTGTTTTTCCTTATTTTTTGGGCAAGCAAGTTTGACTTCCTAAATCTTTCTTGGCTAACTCTAACCAATTTGACAATGCTGCCTTTTTTGACATAGGGATTGTTTTTGTTGAGGTACGTTGCTCGTTTTGGAACTCAGCGTTCGCCAAGACAAGAAAGAGAGACGGTTAAATTTGTTGTGTTGTAAATGTACATAAAGCCGGACTTTATGTACATTATGTGTTAAATAGAAAATGGAGCAACAGCCGTATACATAAGTCATTTTTTCAGGCAAATGAAAGCAGATTATGCTATGTCAGTCAGCAATGTCACTAAACATTTTTTTCAATTATTGTTTTGACAATTGGATTAGAAAAAAAAATGATACCAGTTCACTTGACTCATGAACAACAGCAATGCAACTGGGTTTATAACAGCACCTGCAAGGCAGGGAGGGGGTTTGGGTTTGTTAACAGTAGATAAACAATGTTGCATAGTTACTTTATTATAATACATAGACATTTTGAATATTGAATAATCCTGCATTTACATCAAGTTTAACACAAAAAAATGGTCTCACATTCTATGGTGCACATGTAAAAATATACAGGTATGCACACATATGTGCTTCACAACTACACTTCATGTAGGTCAACACCATCAACACACTACACCCACATATAGCTTGAGGCCTGGCTGTGGTATGCACTACTATGTCAGGTATCCAATTTCAACATGGGTTCACTAATAAATGCTGAGAATACCATGAAGTACAGATATAGGCTTGGCCCATCCCCAGATCTGTGTGACACTAATCCCTCTAATAGCCTGCAGCAGTTCTCCAACCATAAGCGATGCTAAACGATTAGGAGGTCATAGGTCTCAGGAGGCTTCTCTGCCGAGCTGGAAGCTGAGTCACCTGTTCTATATTGGAGTATTAACTTTCATCTGCAGTAAAACATACACAGTTTGGAGTGAGTACTGGTTGGAGCTCAAGGCATGAACAGTGGGCAGGTGAGGGATTTGCTTCCTGACTCTGCATGTTACTCCCTTAACAACGGCATTTTGAACTCAGATGAACTCTTGCCCAGAAATAGCACAGCCCTGCCCTGTTAATCAAAGTACAGTACACTTATGGAGCATGTTAAAAAAAGAACAGGTACTGGTTTATCAGGAAGCTGTGAGGCAAGTACTGAACTATTTACCAACACGCCGCCAAATAAGTTTACACTTTACAGAAAAAAATATTTTGTATTGACTCACCAACATTAATCAATGCCTTTGCAAGTGACAAGAACAGTCTTTGTTGTTAATAGTAACAAGCATTGCAGCAGTGATTGCTCTGTATAACAAAAAGAGGCCTGTCAAACTATTAAACTGTTTAATCTTATTAATCACAACAATAGTCTGTGGAATAATCATGGTTCATTTCGATAAATCGCAATCATAACTAATCACAATTGTTTGAGATAATTCAACATTGCAAACTATGATGTTTTCTGTACAATGCCAGAGCAGAAAGACCTGTTTTTAATTTTGACTAATCCAAATCATGGAATTATTTATATGGAAAATATCAAGATAATTATGTAAAACTATAACACAAATTTAGCTTCATAGAGTTGATAGGTTTGAGTTATCACTGTGTATTTTTCATGGCTTAAAGAACATTTCAACATTTGCTTTCAAAACTTCACTTGTCGTTGTCCTCAGTGATATTGTTTAATCTACAGTCCCTCACAATTCAACGGGTTTCTAAATGTCAAGTCAGCTGGACAGCTGTAGACTGACTTACTGGTGAGGCTGGTCTGATGTAAGTCTGGCATTTGACCTGAAGTCATTGCCTCCACAATCACAAGCTGGGCATTGAGCTGGTATTTTAAGATTCAGGTGTTTCTTGAAACTTTCTGCAGTGTGTGCAAATGAAGATGTATGTATCACCTGTGTAACTGCAGCGGTAAGTGGTAAGTGGAATCGTTTTAATCATTAACTTCTATCTTCAAAGAACATTGTGATATTTCTGATCATTGTAATGAAATTGTACACAACACCACCAACAACTGTAAAATTGTGTGCTTTTCCTTTAGTCTTTATATTTGTATTGAAGACTCAAGGGAAATCTTTGTATCAGATTTGTTTATAAACGCCTCCATATATCTTTGAACAGTCTTGTCTCTTAGCCAGTCTTGGCTTCCTGCCTGGTCAAACAATGCCCGGGGCAAAAGCAGGGGAAAGGGTCGGAAGTTATGTTTTTCTCCACACAGATATTGCAAAAAATAAATAAATAAATAAATAAAAATACATTAGTGAACTACGGTAGCGCTTTGGCCCAGAGGCAATGTCTCTGTCATTGGCCTGGACCCCCAGGGTTCACTTACTGTGCAAGTTTGACTCCCAGTTAGGGCGGTTGGTAACTTCCAGTGGACTCACCACCCGCAGGAAGGTTTAGGGAGGTTGGTACGGTGCAATGTGATTTGGGTGGTGACTGCTGCCCCCGCGACCCAGTAATAGATAAGCGGCTGAAAATGGATGGATGGATAGTGAACTACGTGTTGAAGCCTTCAGTAAAGCAAGGTCTTGAGACTGCATTTGTTGAGCAATGTATTTCAGTTAGTGTATTTAAACAATGTTCTTCAACAAACAAAAAAAACCTAACAAACTAAAACACACACACAGACACACACATATATATATGCATTACTTATCTGTAATGTAGGTGATGAATGATTTAACACTGACCTTCCTGAGTGTTTTTATAAGCACTCCCCAGTTCAATATGGCACAGCTAAATATTGAAAGAGTGAAAGTGTTCAAACCCTTTTTGATCTACTAGGTCTAGTCCAGTTCAGCTTGGCTTGTGAGCTATTATTCAATTGACCAGGCTAAGGTGATTTACCTACATTAAAAATGTTAAATATATATTAACTAATCTAAACTGAATTTATTTTATATATGCGTTATACCTATGGGTACTGATAAAATTCATGTAGCTGTGGCACAATATGACTCCACCCTTACAGTATATGGTCACTAATACACACCACAGAATTTATGTATATCTTGATTTTTTATTTTAATTGCTCATGTTCTCCCAGCCCTCACTCTGTGATCTACTGGTAGATTCTGATCTGTTTACTGGCCAGTCCTGATCCAGAGCATCCACTGGCAAGTTCTATGGTATGTTTCTATGCATCAGTTTCTGCAGGTGATACCATTCACACTGGTATGGTCCAGTCCATTCAGGTCCTCGTGGTTCCCACTACCTATGCTCTCACACAAACACAACTGTACACAATGAAGGAAAGCACTATTCTGCTTTGATTGTTGTAGATGTTTTTTTTTTTTCTGTGTGCCTGTCAATCTATAATTGAGGAAGACATTTACGTTTGGTTCTGGTGATTGTCTGCCTGGTTGCATTCCAACATTTACATCAAATGCCAAATCCCTTCTGATGGCATCTTATGTTCCGCGGATACTTATTATGCATACTAATGAAACTCCAGTGGGTACACCTTACTGGAACCAGTGGCCCTCGCACAGAGAGAAGCCCCATGACTCTCCAGCTTAATGGACTCAGTATTGAGTGTCGAGGGAAGTTAAATTTATTGACAAAGTGCTTTTAACAAAAAGCAGGTTGCCAGTAGAGTGCAGGCAACAGTCCACTGCAGTAAAAGATGTAAATACTGAAGAAAGAAAAAAAAAACAAAAAACAAGCAGCATATACATAGTTGAAATGAGTGGCTGTTGACCATGGACATACTGATTATGTGCACGTGCTGGCAGTGGCTGCAGTACAGCAACATGGATGTGAATGGACACTTCAAGAAGCATGCATGAATGATGAATGGCAGGATGGAGTATCGCATACAAAGTGCTTGTGGGCTGTGGCAGCAACTTCCTCCTGCAACTGTAAGGTCATTGTTTTGGCTCAAGATTTGTATTTGTATGAAGCATTAATAAAACATGCACCAGGAAATTATTTCCGTGCCTTCGGAAATGCGTGAAAGCTAAATTTAGTTTACAAAAACATATATTATTTATATATATTATATAAAATTATTTATTTATTCAGTCTATATTCTTCTAGAAAAGACTGGGCCTAAATTATTCATCCTGCAGAAATATTGCCACTGTGTGTGCTGTGCTACAGGTAGATTATTATTTAGGGCAGTATTCACATGCATGTAGCTAAAGATTGGTCTGGACCTTTATGTGTTATTATTGAGTTTTAAAAAGTATTTAGTGGCTTAAAAAGGGGGAGGAAGGGACAGAAGTCAGGGTCCAGAGAAAGTAGAGAAACATGTATGCTTGTTTTTTTTTTTTCAGAAATTGACCATGCTGGCATTAGCCCCAGGTTGAGCTCCACGTTTGATTTCTGTTGGCAGATGCAGCAACTGTGTCCCATTATATTCCCCTGTTCTCAGATTCTTGTCACTCAACACGCAGGTTTCCATGTGGTTATGAAAACTGGGCTCCGTGTTCTAAATCTATACAGACCACTGTCATATGTATCTCCGCCCCAGGTTCCAAAATGTGTTACTCTCTTTGACAACTATGGTGACAGAACCTTTGAGTTTTCTATTGGATTATTCTCTTAGATTTTATATTGGATAATGCCATCCATCCATCCATCCATCCATCCATCCATCCATTTTCATCCGCTTACCGGGTCACGGGGGCAGCAGTCGAACTTGCCCAGGAACCTGGGGTTCCACACCAATGACAGAGACATTGCCTCTGGGCCAAAGCACCACTATTGGATAATGTAATTAGATTAAAAAAGAGGTTTATTTGGGCAAAGAAAATGGTCAAACTTGAAACTTGAAACTTGAAACGTCCATACAATGAGACTGAACCCAAGAAGCAATCTTATAAATAAGTTTGACCACAGACTACTGTAAAGACTTTGTGTCTGTTTTATAACTATTCATGGAGACTGGACACTTCACCTGCTTGATAATAAGGACTTACTACTGTGTTGATACATCCTTGTGTTTGTAATAAGGATGTATCCTTATTACTCAGAGACTCTAGTGCACAGATGTTCACTCGTTTTTAGCTGCACAGTGTTACACTCTAATTCCTACATTCGTGTTACAGTGGTGTAACACCTGACATTAAAAGGCGTAACAAGGAAAATCGTATAAATAGCACCAAAGTCACATTGAAGTCATGTTGGAGTAAACTTTATCAGGTGGCTTTGTGTGTCGTGATTTTTAAAAAGCCTTTGCATCAGTGTTAATGTAGAAAAGCCTCAGTGTTCCTATTGTGTATTAAGGAGTCTCTCTGCCTCCTTCCCCTCTATATAAAAAACCCCAATGGCTTCAGCAGGCAGTTAAGTGCCTTTGCCACGTGGCAAGTATCCATGCTCTCTGCTGCTACAATCAAAGCAACCACTTTCACTTTCACCAGCAACCAGGAACATGATTTATGCTCATGCTTTTTGCCTCTTCTAATGCCACTCACAGCGATTCATCTCACACCGGCTTCAGCTCTGGCTCAGCGCAGCAGGACCTGGCCAATCTGCGCCCCGTTCGCCTCCTGTCCTCCTTACTGTTGTTTCAGCATGAATGATCTTTTCCATTGACAGCTTTGTTCATCGCTGTAGGCAGATCTTGCACCTGTAACCAAAGCCCGGTGGATGCCGGCCTAATTACTGTTCTCATCTGGCACCCAGCTGCCTTCATTGTCCTTGCACGAACCCATGGATGAAGCAAGCCACAGAAGGAGAAGGAGAAGAGGAGGAGGCCTTATGTCGGTCAAACACGAGCTTTTGTCACGGTGGCTAATTGGGCTTGATCCAAGCAGCACAGACAAAGCTGAAGAGATAGAAACACAACTAGGAGTGGCCTGAGGAGTGTCAAGGTCAGGAGGACGTGTGGTATCAGCCGTCAGTCGCTTTACGCTTATGTCATGGATACAGGTATCACTGACATCTTAATCCCCAGCATTCCTCAGTAACAGCGACTGCTCTCACAGTGAACAGGCAGCGGCTCTGTGAGCTGCAGGGGCTGGAAACGTCAGGAACCAGGAAGAAAAGAGCAGAGAAAAATAATCACAACTGTGTCTTAAATGTTAAAAGGTTGAAACATTTCCCAGAAAAATCAGGGAAGACAAAAAACTGTTCAAAACCATTGACTAAAAAAAAAAATGCAAGTCACTTGATCTGCTTTATTAATTCAGCTGTCTGGTCCCAAACTTTAAGCAGTGTTGCACTGAGAGTGTGGGGCAGACCGGAGCACTGATGACTCAGTAGCCACGAGATTTTACATTCTCAACTCCACTCAGAACTAAAGTTGTATTTAGTGACATGGACTTGGTTTTAAATTTCGATCAACTTTGGACTCAACAAATCCTTTTTTTTACTTAGTAATTCCTCAGACCCAATTTCAAATTGACATTTGAATTTTTCTTCATTACCCTGATTGTTTGCAGGACTGGCTTGGACTAGAAATATTTGTGATTTGGACAGGAACTCGTAATGAGCAGAAAAACTTCCTGTGACCTGGAATTAAATGGATTTGGACTTGGACCTGCAGGAACTTAGCTGGGCTTCTTTGGCTCAGACACACAGGTTGGTTAAGGCCTAACTAAAATGAAGTTTTAGAAATGCAGCTTGGACACAACAAAAATATTTTCCTAATTGACTCCGACTCACGCAATAAATAGTCCGGTGAGATGAGAACTATCAAAAAACTAATAATTATTAATCTCTTCCAAAGGTTTTTGGTTAGGAGTCTATGGCCTTAGTGGAGCAGAGCAGATGATGATGTATTCAGCAGAGGTATTCTCAGTGTGATGTCTCTGGCTCTTCTGCCAAATGCTGGTCATTCATTTTATTTTCATCTCGGTTCTGCATGTGCTAATATAAAGGTTTGTTGCTGCATGATGTAGGCAAATCCAAAACTTTCCACTGGTCTTGGATAAAAGATGTAATCCAAAAGTAATTTTCAGATTATTTACTAAAATGCAAAAACTAAAATATTTGGTTTATTTAGTTTGAATAACTCTATTATATTAATCAAGCAAAAGAGAAATAAACAATGAACACATTTAGAAACAGAGTCACGAAGTACAAAGTCAGACTGACATGGTCAAAGCATTTCTGGGTGAAATCATACCAACCACATCCAGGGGCTACGAAGGAGCTCAGGTCATTTTCTAAACACCACTTTCCAAAATTGCATTAATTATTAGTATTTTTAAATGCTAAATATTTAAACTGTACTGATTTTTTTATGGATTAAAAATAATAAATGAATAAAAAACACATTATAAATGTGACTCTTTACATTTGCTTAATTATATCATATTTTGCCATTTATAGTAAGCTATTTAAATTATTTGCTGGTTCAGGTATAGTTTAGTTTTTATTTTTATTTTGAAAGTGCCTTAATAACAAACTAAAAATTGCACGACCTCCTGCAATACCTGTGCTAATCCCCCAGGGTTTGCACACCACCTGTTGAAGCCCTCTGCTGTCAGCAGATTACATTTCATCACTTACAATAAACCAACCAACAAAGGCAGATTCCCTGAGGCTAAGCGGTTTCATAAAAAAAAATTCACCCGACATTTACAGCTCCGGCTACCTGAGGTGCGAGTGGTCCATCTCTAAACTTTCCTCTGTGCACAGTTTGGCAGGCGACACAGCGCTGACAGATCTAAATTTAATACCCAATGGCCCCAAACCTGTGTTGGCATGACCAGACTAGTGTGAAAATAACACCATGTTCAAGCAGAGGTGGACCACGCACGGGTATGACGTGACACTTATGCAATCGCATAAAAAGACCAGGACGTTTGCGGAATGTAACTCAATACGCTTGAGCTGTTATAGATGTGTTGCCAACGTTTAGGAAAGAAACTTTGCAGTCAACATGCAAACTGAGGAGGTCAGAAACAAAACAAATATTGGTTGGAAAAACAGTCCTTTGCGTAACTGCTTTTTTACTCTAATTGGGGATTATATTTACACATATTAACTAAGAACATTTCAGGAAAAATGTTGAGTGTAAATATAGTAAAAATAAAAGTAAATTAAAGTTTATAATTTCCTGTTGAATTCCTTTCATAATAAAATATATAGAAATTGCAAAAGTGTTGCTTCGTCTTCCTCCTCATCATTGAGTTTCAGTGTAGTTTCAACATGTTAATTGAAAGAAATACATTTAAAATTATTAATTAATAATTATAAAAATAAGTAAGTCAGAGAAATTAAACCTTTATTTTCCGTTTAGTTGCTGTGTTGTGTTCCCACTCTACGCTTCAAAACAACGATTTCTGTGGACATGCAGACAAACTAAGAAACTAATTAGAAAATACTAATTTGGTGGAAAGGTTATTAATTCAAGTTTGGCCAACATTAGGTTGGAGGCAATTTGCAACTGAGGGGAAAAAACAAAAAATAAAACAACTATAAAATTGTGTAAAAAAAATACTTCCCTCACTCCTTTATTATTACGACAATTTAATTTCTGGCGACCCCAGAGACACTTGTTTTTTCAGTCACATTATTTCACCTGTCAATCAAGATGCACCAGCTCAGATATTTGTATCTGCTGTATTTTATTTGAACTCGTTTTGTATTAATGACAGTCAAAGAAGTTCAGTTGAGTGTGAGGTTTTTAAACATAATGAAAAAGAATAATAATTAGTCTGGACCCCAAGGTTGAGAAACGCTGCTGTAAACCGATGACACCATTAGTTGAATCAGCCACTGCATCACAGGACTTTCTTTCTGTAGCAGATCTGTCCTTGCACGAATACACCTGATCAAGAAGAGTTCATTTCTAACCACAGTATTATTACTGACACTGACTAACAGGCTGTTAGATGACATCTGAGAAACACAGTTGGGATTCACCAGCAGCTCTTCAATAAATCAATGACAGAATTGACAGCAAATGGACAGCTAATTATAAAATGAAGCCATGCACGAATTCACAGAATTCTTTAATGAGACAAGTTTGTTTTTAGGTGCACTTTTTAATACCTCACGAAAAACTTATGAGTAATAGCTTCTAGCTTTGAACATCCATCTTCATCCACTCATCCGTTACCGGGTCGCTGGCGCAGCAGTCTCCATGACCACCACCCAAATCACACTTCACCTTACCAACTCATCATGAACCTTCCTGCGGGTGGTGAGTCCACTGGAAGGTACCAACCGACCTAGATGGGATTCGATCTTGCCCAGGAAGGTGAGCCCTGGGGTTCCAGGGCACTGACAGAGACATTGCCTCTGGGCCAAAGCGCCACTAGCTTTGGACACTAACCTCATCTTCAGTGGTGGCTTGCTGTTTGAGGAAGCAGTATTGGGGCCGGAAAGTTTTAGGTTCGAGTCCACCAACTGCCAAGTCACCACTGAGGTGTTCTGATCATGGCACTGTCCCCATACACTGCTCCCCGGGCACTTAAAGCTGCCCACTGTTCACTTTGGTGATGGGTTAAAAGCAGAGGACACATTTGGTTGTGTGCAGTGGTGAGCTGTGTCACAATGACAGGTAGTTCACTTTCCTTTTCCTAATGACTTCCCTGTCTCTGTGACATTAAGACATTTTCTGCCCAGAACATGGTTCCAAACACACACACACACGCACCCACACACAGGTGTAATCATTATTAAAGTCGTTAGAAAACTCAGGAAATGCTTTGTCAGAGTGTGCACAGAAACATGCAGGATGTTCACAAACCCACTCACAGCTGCTGGCCCTGGGAACAGGCACAAAAGCATCACTGTCAGTGTGTGCACGTCACTGGCTTCCAGAGGGTGGTTTGTTCAATTTCTGATTTATGACTTACAGTCATATCAATGCTAATGTTACGCTGATTATCACACAGGCTCAGACGAGGAGCGTGTGAAATTATTAGTGAATTGATGGGACAGGATGGCGCCGGCGCTGCACGGTGTGTTTGCTGTCAAAGGTCTTGAGTTCAAAGTAACTTTTTGATTTTCTACTTGTTTTCATGCTCACAGGAATAAAAGACCAGGCTTTAGTAATTCATCATTTATTGTGCAGAAGTGCAGCACGTGTGTTCGAATTCTTTAAATTGTCATTATTTTTAGCACAAATACGACTTCTCTGTAATCTGCGTGCTAACTCAGATATACCCTTTGCTGTGAAGACGCAAACTCTAAACATGTTTGTCTAAAGATTCTGCGTGACAACCCTTTAATTAAACCGCCATGACGTGGAGGCCTTTGTTTAAGATGTTGATGTGTTTATAATATTTTCAAAGTATTACCGGGCTTGTGTAGTCCTGTGAACAGAGGCTGAGGGGCCCCTCCCACACAACACAGTGTGTAGTTGTTGTTGACCAAGTACTTACACCATTATAAGGCCATACATTTCATCCTCCTGCTTTGGTCAGACAGTGAGGAGGAGACCTATTCAAATCATTTTACATGTGTGTATATATGTGTAAATGCACTATATATACACATATATGTATATATCTATATATACGTGTTACGTGTGCTTGTGTGTGTATGTGTATGTACCGTCATAGATAGGACGCCATGACAACCTACAACAGCTGTGCAAGACTCTGCCAAAGACCTTATCATTAGAACTCTCACTGTCTTCCTCCAAAATGTTCTTTCCTTCTTTTTCTCTCACTGTGTGTTTTTTCCTACAAAAACAAATTTTATATTTAAGCATATCCAACATCCAAAAGCAGTTTCAGCACAAACTATCTATCTATCTATCTATCTATCTATCTATCTATCTATCTATCTATCTATCTATCTATCTATCTATCTATCTATCTATCTATCTATTTGTCTATCCATCTGTCCGGCCGTCCATCCAAACGCCCACCCACCCATCCATCCATCCGTCCGTCCACCTACCTACCTAAACATTTTGCCGCTGTAAACTTTGGGTTTTTCATCTGGGAGGATTGAAAAACCTTTGAATTAATTTATTTTCAGTTGATTAGCTCCTTTCAGAACCACTTGCACCTAGTTTATCTTTTTCATGTCCTGTTATCCTTTCTTTCTAAGAGTTTTTTACTCTGGAGGATCTAAAGCCCTTTTTGCTTGCAAAGTTTCTAAAGATTTTTGTTTTTAAAGAGTTTCTTTCCACGTTTTGATGAGACACAATCAGCGGCCTTACTTTCCCCTTTTGTCTCCTTCCATCTTGCACTCTTTCTCACCCAAGATTAAAAAAAAAAAACAGCCTTCCGTTATCCTTCGGCAGATGGCTGTGCTCCGCCACCCCCACACCCTCAGTGTTCTGGGGCTTGGTGTGGGAGTCAAACACATGGCCTCAGCTCTCATATACGTCTCACCTGTGCTACTATATGAATTTGTGTTCCCACCATACTGTGCTTAGAAAAACAAAGGCCCCGCAGAGACCTCTCTTTTCTTTTATTCAGTGTTGGTGAGCCTTCAATAACATCCAGTGCTTCCCTGCTAAGTGAAGCACTAGTGTGAGTAAGTCACACTCTGTTGTGAATACAAACACAGACACAGCATCAGTCAAAGGTCTCCATTATCCCATGATCTGATTACTGCACAACTGCCGTGCACTCATGCCATGTGAATGTCAGTTAGGTCAGTCAGTAAATAAGAAATACAGCCTTCCTGCAGACAAAGGGTCTTATGATAAACAACAAGATTCATGTTAAAGGGCTTTAGTTCCAGTAAAGGGGACTGTAAGTTAAAGGGGAAGCGTGCAACATTATTCATTTACTGTTTACGCACATAAACCCCGCCCTGTCCTGCAGGGGGTGCTCTTACAAAGTTATAATGCTTTGTCCATGAGTTATAACAATATTCATTCATCTTCTAGCGACTAATCCTTTGTACTTGTGATGTGTGTGTGTGTGGGGGGGGTCACAATGTCACGTTTCATGGTCTAAATATAAGTATAAAAGTAATGCTGAAGTAACTAACTTTAGCTAACCACTGCAAAACGTCCAGGTTCATATTTGGTTCGCAATTTTTTTTTCTTTTCTGGAGCTTCTTCTTATACTCAGTCTGACTGTGGCTGAAACATATATGGTAGGACTGCAGAGTGTTGTCCTGACAATTTGGGACACCTGTCAGAACGTCATACCTACGTGCTCAGAATAGACACAAAAACTCTGCCACTGCTCTTACATTGTCATAATTACATGAAACCATCATCAGTTTTAGCCTCTGCCAAAGGGGTAGGCGGAGCAGGCAGTGGTTTATTAGCATTTAAAGGTGAAGGCACAGAAACCAGCCATTCAGAACAAGGCTGTTCAACAGATGTATAAGGACTCTAAGTGTGCTCAATTACTGTAGTTTTATTTTTGTTTGTTTCTTTTTATAAGGAAAACATAACCTCTACTTTAAACATCAAGGAATCAAATGAATCTGTATAAAATTTAAGAATAAAAAAATCTACTACTTACTTTCTGTGAGCAAAAAGCAATCTATTTTTTATATTATTATTATCCTTTATTTTCTTTTGAAAACTCTTCTACGCACATAACTTTATCGTATTGAAAATTGACTTGATTGAAGTTATTGCTTTAATCACAGACCACTTCAGCTTTCGCCAACGGTCACAAGGCCACTCAAAAAACTATAACATATTTTATTTATTATGAAGATTAAGATCATAAATTTAACGGTTTAATGTTTAACAACCCAAAGACTAATCAATTAGTCCTGCCTGTGTGTGAAAAAGAACACTTCCACTATGTTCTCAAAGCTAAAGTCTGCCACTGCTACAGGAGGAACCAGGATTTGAGTTATTTTCAACTGTTGCAAGTGCAGGATGGGTGTGCGTGTGTGTGTGACAGGATCACAAAAAGAGGAGAAGCTGCCATGCCCAGTTTATGGATCTCCACAAGACGTCATTTCATAGGAGAAAGTGAAAAAGTAAGATTCTCAAAAACGAATTTCACACAGCGGAGTCAGAAAAACCTGCTGGGTTGTTTATTTTCTTTTAAAAACCTTATCTACCGTGAGCATAAATAATCCACAGATTTTAGAAATGGTTTCCCGGCTCTCAGGTTTTTTTTTTTACAAAGAAGCCACCCAGTTGATATATTGTTCTTTCTGTTGGTGGGAATTGGTTCACACTCTTTTTACAGTAAGTTTATTTCCTTGCAGTGATTCATTGGTTTTAATATTTTTCTTTTTTTTTTTGACTTTTATCTCACGTCATAAAGTAATAACTCTTCTAATAGAGCTTTTTTTGTTTTTAAACCTCCACTGCATTTTGTTCTCTTGATTTGGTTTAGGTTTTAAATCAAATTTTAAATCAGCAGCACAACCTAACATCTTGCACATTAACTGCCTCCACCTGTTTCTGTATCCATCAAAACTGGAGAAGGAATGGCTGCCGTCATCGTACAGGGAGCGGGCCAGCGCAGAAATCGATGACGCTCCTGTTTTGTAATCACTTTAGCGCCACATCTGTTTCTCTCCCCGTCTCGCTGCAATACTTTTAACAGATGTATCGTCATGTTGGGAGTTTATGTCCTCGTAAATGCTTGGAATGAAGAGTTAAGTTTGCAGCTGTTGACAATTCAATCT
Organism: Cynoglossus semilaevis; assembly: GCF_000523025.1. Taxonomy (NCBI): domain Eukaryota; kingdom Metazoa; phylum Chordata; class Actinopteri; order Pleuronectiformes; family Cynoglossidae; genus Cynoglossus; species Cynoglossus semilaevis. Next base: position 11,777,930 of record NC_024320.1, read on the forward strand.
GTCTTGTCATAAATGAGCAAGACCGTTGCTGCTCAACCAAGTGGAACTTCCTCTGGCGTTTTGTTCAGAAGGAAATTAATAAATTATAATGAAACGGCATAGCGGAAATAATATCTCCTGGATATAAAATATATATTTTTGGGGAAATTTAATTTGTGTCCTTGTTCTTTTTGGCAGATTAATCCTTGATGGATAACTAACATGCGTGTTTTCAAAGTTAGACACAGACTACTGGCATCAGGAATGTCAACAGCCTTGGCGTCAATAGGCACTTCATACACTTTTACAAACAAGTTTGACAAGAAGTATCGTTAGCTCCATGTGCCGAACATTTTTCTTCTTTTTTTTTTAACAGCCCACTGACGTCACAGACAGCTGGAGGCCACTCATAAGTACAACTCTCTAGCTAACCCTATAGGCTCCACAGTAAAGAGATTTACTGACTGATGGCTAACTTGCTGCAGACCTTATCACAAACCTGTACAATATCAATGGAAAATGTCAGGATCTGCTAATCTGTCAGATGGGTCCTGATGATAAAGCACAGCCAAATGGGATTTCAGGCAAACCTAATGTCTGTTGTCCAATTGGTGGAAGCCTATGTCTGTCTGTTTTCTCCTCATAAAAAGGTTTGAGAGCAAAACATTCAATGATTTGTATTGACTGATCAAAGATTAATGAATAAATAAAACTAAAATGTAAACAAGTGCAACAAACAAGAATCCCTACAAACAGTCAAGCAAATGTGCAGAACGTAGGAGCTAAGTTGTGAAAAGGTAATACAACAACTTTACTCTGAAGTTCGTAGTTTCTGCAGCTTGTAATTCTGCAGATATTCACGAAAAAAATTTCTAAAAGAGCAAGTTATTTACACAGTTTTAAATTCAATTTGAGAGCCGTAAATAAAAGAAGAAAACACAGACAGAGGGCAGTGTCCCAGCTGGTGAGCAGAAAAGCATTGTGAACTTACAATCTGATGTTGTAGCAACTGGAAACCACTGTCTTGTTTCTTGTTAATATGTTGTTAACTGAAGATTGTTGCGGGAGAAAAGCACAAAAACAACTGAGAATGGCTAAAACAGGTTTTATTTCAGCAGTGGACGATGCTGCAAAAAATGATAGGAGAAGAGAAAACCACAAGGAGTCAATGGATGTGATTGACACCTGGGCGGTCCAATAGAATGTTATATGTATATGTATATGTACAGTATGTACGTAGGTTATATTGCTTCTTGAATTTCTTTTAAAACAGAACCTGCTTCTGAAACTATGTGACTCCTTCATCTTCTTATGACTTATGACTCCCTGAGGAGAATTTCTTGGTAGAAGATGACTCAGCCGCGTTCTATTTGTTCTGACATTGTGAACAGCCGCCATCAGTGCAGAATGTAATTGCAATTATTAACTACCTCTGTTCGTTTCTTTTTGTCGACTCTCAGCTTGCTCGGCATTTAAACACTGTTTCATTTTAGCAAATTATGATTAATGCACAAGTTGGATCTTCCGGACACTTTAACACAGTTTAAGGATGACACACTTCCTCCAATTCTTGTTTATCTCTTCATTAGTGTCACTGTGACAAACCAAAACAAACTTCTCAGAGGTTCACACACACACCCAGGAACACACAATGGGATTTAATTAGCCAAACTCTCTCTCTCTCTCTCTCGCTCTCTGTCACACACACACACACATAAATACACATATGGCTCTGGCCTTCACACACATTCAGTAATCAACTTTGCAGCTATGCACAGTAGGACAATTCCAAACTCTCACGCTGCCAGAACAGCTTGCCATTAGCCCAGCGTTGGCCAGCTTCAGACGATATTCCCAATCTCTCACACCATCTGTCCTCACTTCGCAGCGATCGAAGGGAATAAAAGTACATCTTCCACTTCCTCCTCTATGTCCTCTATACCAGGCTCTCCATCTTGTGTGGAGGTGTAAAAGCTGGAACGTTAAAATAACAGAAATATAAGTGTTTGTAACCTACTTTATCATTTTGTTCCCCGGAGAAATCACCACCTTCAGGCTTTTAATTAATCTTTTTTTTTTTCAAATAAGCAGCAGTTACAACTCCTCCAAATATTTATTATTTTACCATTTTATTCAGTAAGGGTCAATTCTGCGGCGTCTCACTGGCCAGGCAGCCCTCCAAGTCCAAAAACAGATCACTACCATAATCAATAAAACAGTAAAGAAGGGCAGTAAAGACAGAAGTAGCATCAACATAATAGATACCTGCAGGTAGCTGTGCAATATCATCAATAGCACCTGCCATTCATTTCCAGGAAACAATGACTTTGATGGATAACAAAGGATAATAAATAGACAATTGCTATGTTAATCAGTTGCCGCCCATCTCTAAGCTTTAACAAATTAAATGTAAACAAAACAATCCACAAACATAGTCGTGCAGCAAAGCTGACATAGACTGTAAAGATGGTCTTAAATGTTGACTATGACTCTTTAGACTGTAAAGATGGTCTTAAATGTTGAAGGATGAAGGAATACAGGGGAACGGTAACCTCGACTTACGTCAGAGATCCATGCAACATAACTTTATTTTCAACTGTAAGTCAGAACTCATGCTGTACATAAGTACCTTTGTCAGTCACCTACACTGACACAGTATGTCCTCAACATCATAATCTAGGACATAAAAACAACAGAAGCGTCTGACTTACACCTGTGAGCCATAACGAAGGGCAGGAAGTTCCCAAAAAACAACCCAAACTAAAGAAAGCAAATCAGTCTAATGTAGGGTGTACGACTAGAGAATGTAAACAAAGTCGTCTTTCATTCATAACGGCAGGTGACGACATATTCATCCACTCTGCTCGCCAACTAGTTCACTTGCAAAATCAGTTTTAAGGCTGTCTGATGGAATGATGGCACAAAACTTTCTTCATAAATTTATGGGAGATGGGGACGAAACCACGGAACGCCGTAGGTTGAGGACAATGTAAATGAAGGACCCCGTGTCCTCTGAATTTAGCAAACTACAGGAAGTAAATGGTATTCTTACCATCAGCATGGACACCACCCTCTATATTCTGTATTTTCGGTCGGCTGATAATATCAAACATCCCTAGTAAAAACTATTTTTCAAACCAAGCACATTTCTATCCTCTTTTCTGTGGTGCCCTCCAGATATTTTACTAGATCTCTTCCTCTTTCTTCCAAGGTAAATCTCCCTCCCCTCTAGTTTGGAGGGTGTCCTTTAAATCAATTCGGCAACAAACAGCAGCTTTTGTCTGATTGCCCACTGTTCACACCATCATCGTCATCATTGTGAATTTACAAGGTTTCCTTCAGTCTAAAAAGTAAAGTAATCAACCACTGTAGGATTTCTCTGTCAAAGGCATTGTGCTATGTGAATAATTCTCATTAAGAACTACTGTGAAGTACCAACGGTCAAACTGAAGTAAAACTACTCTGTTTGGCACAATGGCAATGATGTAATCACTGTGTGGCTCACTGTTGTTTGATTATTGTTTTTTATTGTTCTAATTAAAAGAGGGAGAACAATTTTTCAGCACTTGAAAATCACACAGGTAAGAAAAACAAACTGTTCAGAAGGAAATGATGGCTCCTCCTCTCCTCCTCATGAAGTCCTGGAGGGACTTTTGATAAGAGACAGATCTGGACAGCAGGCAGGACAGTCACATAAATGCACTCCATGTTTAGGAAGTCATGCTTTAGTCACATGACAGTGAAGCTGCTCAGATAAAAGTAATGCTTCCTGTGAATCCATCCATCCATCCATCCATCCATCCATACGTCTGTCCATCCATCCATCTCTCTGTCCATCCATCCATCTGTCTGTTTGTCCATCCGTCCATCATCCATCCATCTATCCGTCTATCCATTCATCATCCATCCGTCCATCCATCCACCATCCATTCATCCGTCCATCCATCTATCCATCCATTAGTTCGTCCATCTCTCTGTCCATCCATCCATCTGTCTGTTTGTCCATCCGTCCATCATCCATCCATCTATCCGTCTATCCATTCATCATCCATCCGTCCATCCATCCACCATCCATTCATCCGTCCATCCATCTATCCATCCATTAGTCCGTCCATCTCTCTGTCCATCCATCTATCTATCTGTCCTTCCATCCATCCATCATCCATCAGTCCATCCATCCATCTGTCCATCCATCCTTCCATCCATCCATCCATCCGTCCATCCGTCATCAGCTGCCCCTTCACTGTAATGCACAGGATCTGTCCCTGCTGAAGCCCTCTCTCTGCCTCTCCTGACTGGGGTAGTAGACGATAAAAGGCGCCAGCCTGCCTTTAGGGCTTTATGGCTCCAAAAATCCTTCTCCTCACTGCCTTTGATATAAGACACCCTCACTCGGCTCACTACAGACCACTAGCAAATACTCGTGGTGGTGTCGGACAAGCCAGCCGAGCAAACCGAGGGGGCCCAAACAGACCTGGGGGGTGTCAGGTGTGAATGAAACACATGTCAGGGGTAGATGCAGAGGTATGTGGAGGGCCTTTCTTTAACAAGAGGAGTGACTCTAATGGAGGTGGATGAGGAGGGTAAAATGATGTAAAGGA
>NC_024320.1:11783336-11795843 GCF_000523025.1 Cynoglossus semilaevis
ATGAGAGGAAAACAAGGGGAGCAGATTGAACAGATGCTGCTGTTCCTAGAGTTCGTTCCTAGAAGGGGAAAAAGGGGAAATTAACTTCCTGTATTCTTTATTTTGACAATTGTTCCCACTCTATTTTTGGTTGACACAAACAGGGAGTCAAAACCCAGCATTAAATGTCTTACTGCTGACAAGAGGCTGACGGTCCCTAATGATATATAAATGATATATCAAACCAGCGGAGGAACAGAGTGGACTGCAATTTGAGTAACTTTTTTTTATCTGAAGCCCAGGTTAACTTATGAGTATATGGATGAAGTATTGGCCCACATACAGATACAGGTGGTCCTGGACTTACCTGTAATCCTCTAACAACGAGCCTGAAACACCATGGCCGAGCAAAACCATGCTCTAAGAACAGTTGAATTACATCTCAATCCTGCCCAGTCACATATTTAAGACATCAACATTGTATAAAGTTTTTTTTCTCTTTTGAGACAGACAAATAATGATACGTCTGTGATTTATTGTAATGGCCTTTTATATGTACTTAAAGGTTAAAGACATTGTTTACAGATCCTCCAGGAAAAGTTTTGTGTCTGGGTAACTTCTTATTTAGTTTCTTTTCTCCTGCAGCAGCGATAACACAGACCTCAGCCCTGGAAGTTTGTTGCTGTGATAATCAATTTTTTGGGGTGCTTTTTATAGCAAGGCGAGGACTAATGGGAAAAACATCTGCAGCACAATAGGGGTCACTTTTCTTATTAATACTGTTGTGTCTTCACGAAGCTCAGCTCGGCCGAGCTCAGCACTTATCTGAGATGAAGTTGTTTTGAAGAGCGAAGATTCTTGTTTTTCCGAGGTAATGATGAAATAACGTGAAACTTGGCCGGTGCACTAACTCCTCGTTATTTAAAGAACAAATTAAAAGCACAGGAGTTTGAATACTAGCTTTCACATTTATCATCACTGCGCTGTTTGACCTTCAAATCTCTCCTTTTTATTTTGCGTTTCAACTCGTTTGTCAACTCTGGTTCTTTTGTTCATTTCTCAAACACTGACACGCCTTCTACTTTACCTTTCCTCTATCTCCCCCTCTGCCTCCTCACTCTTCATTTCATCCACTTGTCCCTCTCTCCTTCTTTTCTCCTCCTTCCTCCTTTTTTCTTTCACCTTTAAGTGTCTCATTAATAATGCTTCAGATCCCTCACTCCCAGAGCGTTCATTATTGCAGCAGCTGCAACACCTACGCCTCGACCATCAATCCAAATTAAACGCAAAAAAGTGGACTTAAAATAGAAGACACTGTGCACTGGACAAGTATGAAGGGAATTGCTCTGCTCAGGGGCAAAAACCCTGGCTCTATTAGAACTGTTCTTTCGGTCCTTATTGTTTATATTTCCCTGTTTTTAATGGTTATTTTGAAAGAAAGCTACAGTCATTGAAAATAACATCCTTGTTCGTCTAAACAGACATTTGGTCGGTTAAAGTCTGTGTGTGTGCATGTTTATGTGTGCCTAATTGCACAGACTGTTCTGTGTGTGGGAGTAAAATACACACACACACATGCACACACACTTCCCTCAGGTGGTTTCCTCATGTTTCAGTTCCATTTTAATCACTCGTCTCTGCCTGGCTTCGACACACTCTTCACTTCATCATTGTCAACATTGTGTGTGTGCGTGTGTGTGTGTGTGCATGTGTCTGAAGTCGTTCATGTCAGATGGCCTTTATTTTCCCATTAACCTGCTAGTCAACAGCGGGGATATTGGTGAAATTCAAAGCCGAAACTATTTCTACAAAACCAATAGAGTTTCTGCTCTGGTCCTAACAGTTCATATACAGTATGTACGGTGTGTGTGTGTGTGTGTGTGTGTCTGTGTGTGCACAGTTATCTGAAACTACGTCACAAGAGGATGAATGTACTGTATGTTATACCTAAATGTGATGTACAGACGTCTTTCCAGGAAAAGAGCAAATGCTCCGTGTGTGTGTGTGTGTGTGTGTCTGCAGACAGATAATGTATTTGAATCCAGTCGTCTTTCTGACTGGCTGCAGCTCTCAGCAGGCATGGAGCCGACTGATGGAGCATGTAGCAGCAGATCAAAACATTTACTTCAGATGGCCTGAAGTCTTTTCTTTAATATTTATAAATATCAAATAAATAAAATATTAGTCCTTTGTTTGTCCCACAGTGGGGAAATTCACAGTGTGAGTCTTTCCTTCAACACCGGCTGCCACAGGAGGCGCCATTAGGTGTGTGTTTGCCACTGTGTTTTTATGATTTTTACTTATTTGCATTTTCATTTGAAGTAAAATATATGTAACGTTGGATTCTCTGCTACATCTGAATATATTTACTTCAAACAACTCACTACGATGCTACATGTTTGTCAGGAGCTGACATGACATGTTATGGTGGTCACTGCTCCCACTGTCAATAAACACACATCAGATATCTATATTCAAGACAAAAATGTTTTAGAAAAAGTTGTTTTTTGTTTTTGAACAAAAATAAAACACTGAAAGTAAAAAAAAAAAAAAAAGAAATCAGTACTGACATGTAGTTACAGACTGGACATGGGGGCAAGGGGTTGAGGCTTGTGGGCCAGAAGTGACCTGCGGGCCAGGAGTTTGAGACCCGTGTTTTGTACTCAATCTATTGTTGTGCACCAATGCGGCACCGATTAAAAACTTTATTAGAAACTTCCACACAGATCATGGGACGACTGGTCCGTGCCTCACCAGAACCCATCCTCCGTGTTTGAATCTGCTTTTGAAAGTGGTGCAGGTTGAAGCAGCAGGCGCCACAACATCAGCAGCAGCAGCCTGTACAACATTCCTTCTCTGTTATGCAGTGCCCATGGCTGTGGGCCAACATTAATTGCATTTGGAGTCTCGTCAGAGCATCGTCTGTAACCGAAAAAGCTGAGCATCAGTCTGTCTCTCCGAAGCCACACTTCACTGTCTCTCTCTCTCTGTCTCTCTCTCGCCCTCTCTCTCTCTCCATGTGTTTCTTTTTGTTTCTCTTATGTAATTACGCAAATGTGGTTATTATGAAATGACTCCCCGAGCTCTCGAAATAGCGGGGAGGTGTTAATGGAGGAAATGTTGAACTGCCTGGAGAAAGTGCTGCCAAGAACGGCTCTAAAACATCACAAGGATATCGTGAAGACCACAGGACCTCTTCTGCACACATTTTCTTCTCTCTCTCTCTCTCTCTTTCTCTCTCATGTACTGTACGTTTGGTGCTTCACAACAAGGTTTCAAGCGTTTTGGAACAGTGTGAGCCTTCACACAAACTCACTCACAGGGATAATGCCTGCACAGCAGGTTACATGGTCTAAAATCTGAAACCGCCCGGAGCGGCTGACAGATTCTGCTGGATTTTTAAATCCCATGCTCAAGGGCACTTTGATAGTCAAAGCAACAGGGGTTCAGTGAAACGAGCCGTTGCATTTGTAAAAAAAAAGATGACACATTTCCAACAGTCAGTGGCAGCAGACAGTTCAGTTTCTACCTCACAGTGACACTTACGGTGGTGAACAGAGAAAATTTGCATTTTACAAAACATTTTGATAAAATATCTACATTTTACAAAATGTTTAAAATTTTTAAAAAACACATTAAATACATTTACATTTTAGTCAACGTATTTACATTTAAAAAAACATGATTTTTCATTTTGCAAACACATATTTTGAAACACAGATGTACATGTTAGAAATAGACATTTACATTCAAAACAATTATATTTAAATCATGAAAACATATTTAGAACACAACTTATCATATTCGTATTTTCAAAACATTTACATTTTTAATACACATTTATATTTGAAAAATGATATTTTTAGATGCCTTCCAGTGGACTCACCACCCGCAGGAAGGTTCACGAGGGGCTGGTATGGTGTGGTGAGATTTGGCCGGCGGTCATAAGCCTATAAAAATAGATGGATGGATGGATGGATATTTTTAGAAACCATATTTACATCTCCAAAATATGTTTGCATTTTATAAATGATTATCTAAAAGACACATATACATTTTGGAAAACATTTTAATCTTTTAAGATACAATTGTAAAATAATATAATTTCACCTAAACTTTGCACAGTGGTGCCTTTACCTTTATCTTTTTTCAGGGCCTGAAGGGGAGTTTGTAGTGATTTTACTCCTGAAGGACATGGCCATGCTGTATGTAACATGTGCACCGGTCATATGATTGTCTGCAGTGTCTCGGGGAGACAACATGACCTACATGGATGTGACTGTGTTGTGAGAGCAAACATGTTTACCACACTTTCTGTAAAAGAACAAAGACACTGTTTCTTTGACTGACACCTGTGTCCACATGTTCTCTGCTGCTGTTTGCAGAGACAGTGTCTTATTTGTTCCAGATGAACCGGACCATTTTGAACATTGTTGATACAAGAGCCACTTAACCATTTCTATTTAAAAAAAAAAAGTTGAAACTACAAATTGTAAAGCCACACACATTTGGCAGAGCTCTCTACTTTACTCACAAAGAGGAAAATCATACTGTTCATGCTTAAGATGGAGACAGGTCATAATGATGTCTTAAAAAGCTAACTTCCATGAGCAGGACTGTTTGGATTTTATTCATATGAATAAGACTATGAATAGTGCTGCAAAAAAAGTAAAAGAGAACAAAAAGAAGGACAATATATTTTTTTTAATATTTGTATTTTCAACGACTGGTGTTGGAGAGAAATATTGTTGTCAATCTTTTTAGCATTCATTTCCAAAAATTAAATATTAATCTTTATAAAGACAATTTGAGTCTACATGTTTACATGCATTTGTATGCATCGTGTGTGTGTGTGTTTGTGTGTGTGTGTGTGTGTGTTTGGAAGGTGGGGAAGTGGGGTTATGGGGCGGAGAAAGGTAGGGAAGAGTAGGACAGTTGTATTTTCCTTCTTGGTCGAAGGCCCCCCAGTGTTAGACTTTGAAAACCCCTGTTCCAGAAAATTTATATTTTAATCAAATTAATCTTTTTGCAGCTCTTGATCTACCTTTATCTGAATCCTTCATAACCATTAATTGCAAGAGAAAAAAATGGCAACTACACTTGTACAGTAGTTGTATATGCACATATTCAGTAACAAAACAAAAGTGTATCACTGCTGTTGGTAAGAACAGCCTACATCGATAGAAACATGAACTCAAACAGTGGACAGCATGAAGTCATGCATAAATCATGTGATTTGACGCTGGGTTCATGTGTTAGTGCAGATGCAGTTAGGGGTGCGTGTGTGGTGTAGGGGGAGGGGTGGGGGGCTGAGAGTGGTGGTGGTCATAAGTAGCTCAGCTGTCCAGATCGATGTTTGCTGGTGTCTAAAAGCACAGGGATCTCCTTGATCTGTGTTTCAGTCTCACATCTTTCATCTGGACTTGGGGAATTGATTGAGTGAGCAGTAAACAGTTGACATCATAACCAGGACAATGTCCCTCCGTACCCTGGAGTTTTGCTGATCCAAGGAAGTAAGGGCACGCCGAAAATTATTATGCAGGATTTAGGCTGAATAAAAGCTGTAGTATTTAACACGTACTATGTAAAGATACAGCAGTTATTAGATGACAGTTAGCAGAAATCAACAAAGAGCACTGCAGTCAGACCCACACCCTCAATATGGTGGTAAAATACAACAACAATACCACTACGTACTACAATCACTGATACTACTACTACTGTTACTGCTGTTAATGTTCTTAATAATAATAATAACAATAATAATAATAATAATAATAATAATATTGTAATTGCTAGATTCTATAATAAGCCAAGATAGATTTCCCAAAGTGGCGCTTTGGCCCAGAGGCAATGTCTCTGTCATGGGTGTGGAACCGCAGGGTTCACCTCCTGGGCAAGATTGAGTCCTGTTAGGGCTGTTGGTACCTTCCGGTGGACTCACCACCTGCAGGAAGGTTTAGGGGGGTTGGTATGGTGCAGTGTGATTTGGGTGGTGGTCGTGCCCAGTAATGAATAAGTGGGCGAGGATGGATGGATGGATGGATGAATGATAATAATAATAATAATAATAATAATAATAATAATAATAATAGTAACAATAATAATAATAATAATAATACTAATAATAATAATAATAATAATAATAATTAATCATTAAACCATTTGTATCATATTTGCTAGACATTCTGAGACCTATAATTTATGAACATGATCAATAATTTCCTTTAGAGCCTGTTGTATATGATCTGATACATGTATTCTGCCCCCTACTGGGTATAAACTCTGCAGCATTTCTTTTAAATTACTTTGTAAAATGTTTAATAAATATCTGCGTTCCAAAAATCTTGTCTAAACTGTTTTTATGTATGTACCATTGAAACTAACAAAGAAATGTACGGTTAAAACCAATTGCTTGAAATATTTACAATAAACGTATATTTAAAGACAACATAAACATAAAGTTGGTGGTTTGATCATTGACTGTGACGTCTCTGTCCTGCATCACATTGCTCGTGATTGAAAACCCATGTTCAACCAATCTTTTAATGGAAAATGTTTGAACTAAATGATATCAGTTATAATCGCTGGGTTGTTTTAAAGCCTATAAATTGATTGTGTCCACTTCATGGTGCGTTTTCAATGCTATACCGGATAATGATGAGAGCAAACATTAAACAGAGACGAGGTGTGTTTCATACACTTCCCAAGATGACAGCTCTATTCAGCTGAAAACATCATCAGCCTCATTTGAAAGTCTGTGGAGCAGTGGAGGTCTCCACAGGCAGACACTGTGCTCCGTCGTTGACCCTGAAGCAGAACCTCTCAGCGTTCACTCTGACACCCTATCAACTTGATGAATTTGTTTACGTCCTATTCTTATATGGCACTGAGACTGAGCGTCACCCCATTACATTGGTGTCTTCATTTTTATCCTTAATGTAGGATTGATTGTAATTACACTCGCTTGATGGGATGTTAATTATGCACGGTACAATGGCACAACAATGATGAGCCTCCGCTCGTGTTTATTCCCCTGTTGGTGTCAGTCTTGGACTGCAGGACGACGGAGGCTGCAGGCTAGCCTCAGTCTTTCCTCAAGAAGAAACGCATTTGAATATTGGGTTATACACCACGGCATACATTTACACTGATAAATAGGAGAGTTTTATGCTAAAGTTTATAAGCAGAACTGCAATAAATTCATTTCTGAGAGGTTTCACAAGCATGTTAAAAGATAATCAAAATATCTTCAAATATTGTCATGATTTAAGAATTTAACAAAATCATTGTCAATAATATGACCCTATGACAGTGTTTTTTTTTATCACACAATTGGAATAAGATTCAGACATTCTTCAGAAAATATCTCTTACAGAGGTTCTTGCCATTTTTTATTTTTTATTTTTGCAAAATTTTCAGTTTTTCAAAGCTCTTTTAAAAATATTGAGGTCAGCATGACTCTGGAGAACCTTTGTTGCAGCTGGAACATTTGTGCAGTTCAACACTATTATTTTCCTTCTCCAGCTCCGAAGACAGCTTCTATGGCCACAGAGTGGGATTTTGCTTTGGGGCCTATTTTTGACAGGTGTGTGTGTGTGTGAGAGAGAGAGTTTTCCTTCTTCATCTAAATTTGAATTCAGCATGTGTCTTAAAGCACAATGTGTTAACACATCTTTACATAAAATGACACTTATAATGCTAAGATCATTTTTCGTTTCGTTTTTTTAACACAAAATGACTAGCCAACTTATCACAAACTCCAGTAAAACTAAAATTAGTCTTTTGAGAAAAAAAAACAATGCAAATTGGTAATTTCTGTGCTGTACATAAACTCCAGTAAAACATTAGTCTTTTGAGAAAAAAAAAACAGTGCAAATTGGTAATTTCTGTGCTGTACAGATGTTCTGAAAATACACCTCATTTTTCTGCACACCTCACCACAGTTCACTCTCCATGTCATGCACCACCCTCATATACTTCTCTGCCACTCCTGACTTTGTCATACAGAGAATGATTAAAGATGCAACCAAAAACTGCAACTGAATTTGCAACATTAAGTATCTATGTAAAGCAGAGGTGTCATCCTCTAATGAGCCGGGGGACGTGGGGCTCTTTTGCCCCTATCATCTCCCTATTGAATGTCCAAAACCTGACAGCAGGGGTCAGATTACGTTATAATGACATCTAGTTGTAGGTCACATGTGGGTGGTTCGATGACCGAAAGCGTCCCGTGGGCCGAGTATTAGACACTGATGGAAAGTAAATGTTATTTATGCCTTTGTTAAAATTACAAGAACAAGAATATTCTTATTTACAAGAATAAGAATATTTGGGAATCTGATCACATCAAAATGAATCACTGGAGTAGATATGCTTGTGAATCAGAAAATAATTCTTCACTTCATGATGTGAAACATTTACACTGCTCTATATTCAGTAAGTATCTTTTAATACACAATTGCGATAACAATAACAACCACTAGTTTCCTCTCTTTGAGGTTTTCCTGATTGCATTTTTGAAGATAATGCAGATTACACAGAACAGACTAGAATATACAACAGATTCCAGTCTGATAATATAGATTGGGAAGACATAACAGTGTTTAAAACCACAACTGTGGAGCTGGGCAGTAAAATGCAATCGACAGTGGAATATTTAATCACATCGACGTTATAAAATATGCATATCGCTGTCGTTTCTTGCTCCTCATTGCGGACATGTAGCCGTGCACGTTTGGTGTCTGCACTTACATTTTCTTTTTTCCTGCAGCCCTTATCCTTGAGCTGCAGCCAGACAGGCGCCACACACACACGCACACACAACACAGTTGGTCTGAGGCCAGCTTCCAGCACTCCCTGTTTGTGCCAGTGCTGTCATCACTGCTCCAAACACACTCCTTGATACCATCAGCGGGCGAGCCAGAGAGAGCCAGAGAAGAGAGAGAGAGGGAGAAAAAGAGAGAGAGAGAGAGAGAGAGAGAGAGACGGGGAGAGAGAGCAACCTTGCCAACATAGTATCATGCTATAAAACCACAGCCATGTTATTTAGAAACCTGGCCCTACTGTTGGGGGAGCGGACAGTTGGGGAGTCGCTCTGATATTTGAGTAGGCTCCATCTATCACAGATGCTGCTCTCACTCCGGCACCTTCAAAATCATAAGTCTAAAATGTGTTTTTATACTTATTATTTAGTGCATCAGTAATTCCTCTCGTTTCGATACATTGTGTTGCCACCATGTATTCACAAGTGAGAGCAGAAAACCTCAACTAATTTTTCTACGCCATGTTTACCATATCTGAAGACAAATATTTTATTTTTTAAATACACTGACAGGGTGGAAACATGGTTGTTGTTGAGCCCATTAAAGGCTTTGAGACAGCTAAAGACCTGAAGGCTGTTGTTGTTCATGGTGTTGACTACACAGTAACTGAAAGATAAACATACAGTTTTTATTTTGATTTAGACAGTTCCATAGTGTAGCAGTTAGCATGACAGCATTGGACGCAGAGAGCAGAAAGTACATTTTAAAATGTATTTCTAAGTTTGGAAAATGTAATATATATATATAAATGTATAAATCAGGAATCCCCCCCACCATCCTCCCAAAAAAAAAAAACTGTTACTGATATTTCTTATAATTTGAATGTGGGTCCAACATGTTGTGTTGCCTTTGAGCAACAAAACATAGACTATTAAAAATTGTCTAAAATAAAATCAAGCTTAACATCACTACTTTCACTTTGATATAGATAAAAAAGTGTGTGTGTGTGTTAACTGTTACAGACAAACAATTGCACTTCCAGCAAATAAACACATTTAGAAAAATAAATCCTTTTTCACCCCAGGAAGTACAGCTTCACATTTGAGTCCTTGTCTTGTATATCTGTTGTGTGCTTTAAATTTCAGTTTTTGCACATTTGAAACAAATATCCCTTAACCTTGTGACCTTAGGTGTGTTCCTATAGCTCATGGTTGTAACCGTCCTGAGCCAATTCCCACAGTTTGAACCCTGTGACACAAGCTGGCTGTGTCAGAGAGCCCAGGATTGGCTGATGATGATGTAATCTACCTGATAAATGCATACTGTTTCTCTTCCTCCTCCTCCTGTTCTCCTTTTACTCTTCCTCCTCCGCCTCTTCGCCCTAATTGTCCAGGCAGTCGGCCAGACTGCATGAGCTCATGTGTCCTTGTGAAAAAAAAAAAAAACTGTCGGTGGAGGATGGAGGTGGTGATGGTGGGCGCATGTTTTTCATTCTTAAGTAATGTTTTGACAAATGAAATGGGACTGAACGGAAAAAAAAAGAAAAAAGAAAATAAAGAATAAAATCAGTCTGTGTTTCATCTGTGAACCTGGTCTTCAATTTGGCCTCTGTTTAAAATGCTGTTTTACATGTACAACACACTTCTTTTCCTGCAGGAGATGTGTGCAGTTTAACAAATGCTCGTACATTTTCATACTAATACTTGCTTACTGAATCACAACATTTATTTAGTGTCCAATAAATGTTACACTGACATGAATGACCTGTTAAATACAGCACAGCACTTTTGAGTGCACCAAATAAAATAAAACTAAGTGACAATTTTCAAACCTGGTCTACCAGCTTAAAATAGTAACAGTAAAATGATTTTAACACAGTAGTTTTTACTATGTCTTTTAGACTGGAGTATAATAAACAATCCTTCTGCATTCACGAATTGTAAATAGTAATAAGCAGTGCTAAATCATTTCAGTTGCTTTGCATTGGGCTGGCATTCATGGTGAAAACACGACTTCATTTGTCAGGAAAAATTATCCACTATTATTATAATTTAGAGTTTAAATTAAAGGTTGGTTTTAATTACATATATGTATTTGATATGTTTAGATGCACTTTACTGTTATCACACCGACAAGCGTTTGAAATCGTCTTCCAAATTTACGTTGAGCGTTTCCTTTGAGGTGCTACAACTTGTTAAACACTGACATCTGCTGGTGAATTGTTTTATTTCACCAAAAGACCAACCATGAAAAATATTCCATTTATATTTCGGGTAAGACAGTACACTGTCACCAAAGGTGCCATCCGTTGTTTTCGGTGATGAATTATAGATGCAACATTGGTGAATAAGAAATGACGCAGTAAAGTGTGAATGAAAATCAACGTGATAAATTTGGACTCTTGTTTTGTTATAATAATAACAATAACAAAAACAACAATAATAGGGATACTTTCAGAAGCATGCATTAACTATCAATAGTTCACCATTTTGTGTGTAGTTAAACAATATGTAAATATTTATCTACCAAAATGTTACATGGAGAAGAATGTTCTTTTGAAATGTGAAGAATTTATCTATGTCTACAAATAATTAATCGATAGATAGATAGATAGATAGATAGATAGATAGATAGATAGATAGATAGATAGATAGATAGATAGATAGATAGGTATAGATAGATATAGATAGATAGATACCTAGTGCATGTGATTGACATGTGATTATTGCTTAACCAATCACAGGTGCGTCAAGTATCTTCGCCACTTCCAGAGGCGAAGATAAGAACTGACATATAAATCTTTAAAGATGTCTCCTTGGTGTAAAAACGTCCATTCACTAACGCATTGGGATTTTATGTTAATGACGACTTGGAGTTTGGTAAGTTTATTTCATAACTTATATTTTACATGTTTTTGTCTTGCCCGGAAAATGTCGACATTCGTCATAAAACCAGATGAAAAAAGCTTTCGTCACGCTCGTGAATAAACGTCGTTTTAAATAAACTTCAAACCAAAGGTAATACTAGAATATTTTTTCCTTATATTGAAATAGCTAACTTAAGAGCGAGTGTTGGTTCTGAAGAAAATATTATTTGTATATTTCAAAACAAACAAACAAACAAACAAATAATAAACGAGGGCCTTAGGCAATTATCGTAGGAAATATGTGAGATTTCGCCTTATATATATATATATATATATGAGGTACTAACTAAAAAGGTACTAACTAAAATATATATATATATATATATGGAGTGGGCAAATCAGCTGCTATGTACATGGTTGATGTCATTGACAGTTCATCCCACCTGCCTTAAATTGTGCTCTTAATTCATTCATAATCACAGAGCAAGTCTCGCCATCTGTTTCAGGGTGAGGCCAGGACTAAGTGAGATGTCAGATTTAAGTGCCACATTATACATGTAATAACAGTTTATGGACACAATCAATCACTTCTGGCCTGTGTTGCATTAGCCAGTGTTTGAAGGGAAAAAAATAGAGAGAACATAATCTGTCTCCCCGTGTCATCCTTTTTTCCCTGTGTATTAGATGACTAATAATTGGTCATTTATCAATAACAATAGATGAAAGCTGGGATGATTTATTGCCTTTATAACAAAAGTTGGGCTGGTCTTATGATCATAATGGAGTTTTGTGGTCAGTGAAGCAGAAAAAGAGGAAAAAATGGTGGAGATGAGGGAGAAATAAGGGATGAAAAAGAAATGATGAAAAAGATAAAAAGATAGGCGATCAGGTTTGGGA
>NC_024320.1:11795916-11825745 GCF_000523025.1 Cynoglossus semilaevis
TTTTTGTCATCTTTGTCGCTGTAGGTCAGTAAGTACTGACAGGAATTCAGAAAGTGCGCTGGGTACTGGGGAAAAAACACACAGAGAAAACGTGTGCTTAAACTGGGAACACAAGTTTTCATGCTGGCGAAGTAGCTTGTTTGGATAGAAAAATGCATACATTGATTTCTTGGTTAGAGCCTCTGTATTAACTGTTGCTGCTGTGTCTATGGCAGGTTCATTCTCTGTTAGCAATGCTCCTTTAAAATGGCAGAAACAAACTTAAAATACTTAACTTAAGTTTGATTTATTATTAACATCGAAGTGATTGCTCTTATGTGCTGAGAACATTTGCTGTGTGTTGTATTGTCATCCTCGGACAACTCTGATGAAGACAGCTCACGTGTTTATGGATCTGATTTGGTGTAGGATTGTGAAATCAGGAGGCTGGAGGCTGCTGAGTGCACAGACAAAAGAGTGAAGAAGCACTGCTGCATGTTTTGTTTTGGATTTCATTATGGATTATTAAAAAGGAGATTATGCCATACAAACTGATAGGAAATCATATAACACAAATGTTATTTAATAAAAGGATCAATTCAAAATGTATTCTGATGACCTAACAATTAAGCGATATGTTAAAATATTTTCATAAAATGTATGTAATGAAGGATTGCCATATTATTTGTTATTACTTGTATAGGGAAGTATTAGAGGTTCAGGTTGCAGATTAAAGGTTCACAAATGTAGCTTTGTCTACTCTTGCCTTTACCCATTGTTTCATATCAAAACCTTTAAATCACACAGTTGTAAACTACATTGTACCCCTTCCACTTACTTAGTTCTGGCAGCTCCACCACTGGCCACCTATCAAGTCATGATGGATGGCTCCAACCTGATAATACTGCACCGTTGCAAGATGTGAACACAGTGCAATCCTTCTATTGATCGCTCCAGTGAACCACAGATCCTTGCCTGATTACCACCTTGCTGTGATACAGACAGAGGCCTCTCCATCTTTCTGCCATCAGAGCTGGTGGTTGAAGATGGCTGTGGATGGGGGATAAATAAGTTCAAGACTGTGTGTAAAACCATGAATAGGTTCATAACATTGGCAAAATGAATATAATTTTGCCAGACAAAGCATATCATCTTAGCGCCGTTGTCTGTCAATCCAAACTGTTTTTCTTCTTTTTCTTCCTTCCCTCTGTATCTGTATCAAAACCAACTCGTATGTTGATGAAAAACAATCGT
Source organism: Cynoglossus semilaevis (assembly GCF_000523025.1). Lineage (NCBI taxonomy): Eukaryota > Metazoa > Chordata > Actinopteri > Pleuronectiformes > Cynoglossidae > Cynoglossus > Cynoglossus semilaevis. The sequence goes on from NC_024320.1 coordinate 11,797,150, forward strand.
GGCCAGGTGAAAATACTTCAAATACAAACAAACAATAGTTCTTTGTATTTTTGGTTTTGATGAGTCATCCTTACAACATGCTGTGGCATGTTTGTTGTTGTAGATAATCTACAACAACAAACACCTATTTTTAAATCCATTACACTTACACAGAAACAAAAAAAAAAGTAAATAATGTAGTATACTTAAATTCTCTGTAGTAACTTGAGGTTAGGTTTGTAGACACCGTTGTCTGTTTCTCCTCTTCATTTTGCGTGTGACATTTTGGTGGGAGTTCTATTCTTGTTCAAAGTTGTGCAAAAAACATTAAGCCCTGACTGATCCTGATCCTGAAACCTGTTATCTGAAAAATGAATGGAATATTAGGTGTGCAAACTTGTTAATTATATTTTGCTTTTAATTAATTTATATTACCTTGTTTCATAGCAATTGTTTTAAGTCTTTAAGTATCTTGTAACTGTGGCATGATATGTTTGAATGTTTTGGGTTTTTTTTTTTTACACTTTAAATGTTTTCTTTTTCCTCACAACTACTTCTAAATGGACTGTAGTTTGGACTAATCAGTGTGTCACATTTATCAAAAGTCATAATCTCTGTATTTGTCTGGGCAATAACAGAGCTGGCACCTCTTCAGTCACAGGCCAAATGTCGTTCAACATCCTGCCAAAGTGTTGTGTCAATCAATAGGTCTAGTTACAGTAAGAGGTTGTTTACCTTCTTATTTCAGTCTTAGATGAAAATACAGCCATTGAGCCATCGTTCAGTGGGCTTTCTCACGATGCATTCTGGGATAGCTGACAAACTCCTGGCGCTTTGTAGTGAAGAGTTTTCAGACTTCAGATGTGAAGTGGGGTTTGAAGTTCTGACGACGTGAAGGAGGACTCTTAGAGACAGCTAAAACAATTGTTATATATAATATTTTCAGAATGTTAGCATTCAGATGTATTAGCCCTAACGCTGTTTTGTCTGTGTTGCAGTGTCATTTCACTGTATATTACCTTTAATTTACTTCAAAGGGCAGTTGTTATTCAGTATTATTAGTTGCTGCCTGCTCCTTCTCTTCTCCGTCCTTGTCTCCTCTGCCCTGTCATGTCATTTGGACTTCTTTGCATATACGCTCTTTCCCCTCTTCTGCTCCTCTGACTTGTATAATTCTGCTCAGTCTCCCCCTTCCTATGTAATTGAAGTAATTTCCCACCTTGGCTATGATGAATGTGTCCCACGCTCCCACCATGCCCTTCTACTTTAGCCGGCCTAATTAAAGAAAACATTCCATGATTGCCTATTTTTCCTCGAGCGTGACAACCTATTATTCTCCCCAGCACCTGATTAGAGAGTTATTATGCTTAGATTTAGATTGATTTAACCGGGCAGCCTAATAAAAGACTACTTGGGGTTTTGATTTAAAGTGGGGGAATTGCAGGTTTTGGAGCTAGTCACGGTGGGTTATTGTTATTACTGCTTCATGATATGAACACAGTGGCGCAGAGAAGGGAGCTTGAGAAATTGAATTAGAAAATTAGAAGGTCACTCCTTGAACAACAGGTGACATTTTGGGATAGAGCTGTCAGAGAAGAGGGGGAGCGTTCAGGCAGAGATTTGTCCAGTGTGATAAATCACAACCATCATGGGTCTACAGAAAATGACACATTTCTATCAAAGCAAGATTAATCTCTCCATCAAGTGCAGTAGCGCAGCTCATAATCATCCACAAGAATTGTTTGTATGACGGGTTAATTTGCTGGTGTTTGTGCTACATTGCCCTGCCCTGGGTTTGTAATCTTGTGCCATTGCTGTCAAATCAAGGGAGTACACCAGATGCTCAAGTTTTTTTTTTTGTAAATAATATTTCTGTCAGATTGCATCTCATTTTAATCTAAATGAATGATTGATTTGAACAGTAAGACTAACTGAATTTGTGTTTTTCAATTGGTAAAGACATCTGTAAGAGAGTTTTATATTGATTCTAAGTTTGGTTAAAAGATGTATCAGTTTCATGCTTTTCCATCAAATACAGTCTTTACGTCTACATTAATAGTAACCTTTGGTGAGGATCATTTTATATCTAGTATTAATTCTTGAAGTTGTCACTATTAATATAATACTTTGCCAACATTTCCATTACTCTTTGTCCCTTTGCTGCTTAAATTGAGGCTGAAGTAAATTTGCGTAACTCTTAAAGTATTTGCTTGGTACCTACTTTAGCAAACATCTGTTTTGGACAACCCCAAAGCTAAATGATGACTTGTCCTCCTTCACTGCCTCCCTCAGATCTAGTTAGCATAAATGCACTTACTGATGCGCCTGAGCAGCATTTTGATAAATGGCACGATTAGAGGTAAAATGAACAATTTGACTCGGGCCACGAACCAAAAAAGTGCACAGGCTTTAACGCTCACTGTCACAGTGGCAACTGCAGTCTATTGTTCATGTCTGAAATCAAGCAGTGTCAGCGTGGGCTCAGTGTGACTAGTCTTAGATGTGTATTCACTGTAGAAATTATTGGCAGTCACTACTTCAATGTCACAGTGAGTTACGTGTGCAGACTCTAGTGCAGTTTGTCCCTGCATGCACTGATTGATAGATGGTTAGATGTAACGGACGGATAGCTTTATATGTCATTTATAATAGATTTAAGTAATATGGTTGAAATTGATTGTATGGAAATTATGCAGTCAAAAAAACTAATTGATTTGTAACTGTGGTATACAAAAATAAGATTTGCAATGAACTCTATTTAAATTGCGTATGACGTGTCTTTGGTAAAATTGATTGAGATATGATTAATGCACATGAGGTGAGCTTTAGTTCACTTACTTTGTATTTATGCTAGAAACCTGGTGCAAACATTTAATCTTCTCTGTTCTATGTTTTACACATCAGAAGAGTTTTTACTATCTCATTACAGAGATGCACCGTTACAGAGTTTTTGGTACGTGTGCTTGTGATGTGGAGGCATTTTGTCAGTTTCTTTCAGTTGACAGCATGTACAAAACGTTTTCGTCAGTGGAGAAATTTATTATCATTTTATCATTTATTATCAAGTGCTGCACGATTTGATGGAAATGTGCAATTGCGATTATTGTGGACATTGTTGAGATACAATATAAATGATTGTCTACTTGCTTTGTCGTTCCAACACCTACAGTTATATGAATATATTACACACAGTGATCTTGGGAACTCTCTTAGCTCACTGTGAAGCATTTCCAGGCTAACAACATATTAGCATCAGCATGCGAGTGTAGGCTTCCTCTCCTGTTCTCCGACACAACGCATGCACAAAATGATTGGCTGCAAAATCCCGATCACTGGCAGGTTGATTAGTGCGTCATGCATTATGCATTATTATTGTTGTAAATTAAAGTTGTAATGTCATGTAATGGCAGCATTATTTTTAATTCCATCTGTATAGTTCTTCTGTTGGATTTGTGTTTTTATAGAATACACTCAGAGGACTGAGCACTGTAGTAAAACTATAGTAAGAATAATACACTTTATATTCTAAAGACTAAGTGAGTTGTACTTTGCTTTATTTTACTCTACTGATGTGCTTTGGACAACATATGTCAAATATATATCAGCTTTTTTTTACTCCTGAGAAAAACAAATACTGAAAATGACAGAATAAAATATAGTCATGATATTGGGATGTACAGTAGGTGTGTATATGTGTGTGTGGGGGGGTGTGGGGGGTTGGAGGGTGCAAGCAGGGTAATAATTGAGGTTTTAATAAATAAAGTCCGTTGGGATAAGAAAGAAATCATTTGCTTTAAGTTATTAATTAATCATCATTTGGGCAAAATGAAAGAAAATTCATGCTTTGTTGTTTATTATGCTGTGGATTGATGGGATGTTGCCTCAACAGCAGCCTGGACAATGTAAAGCTACCCAATAACAAAAAGGGATGATTTCTTCAAAGGATTAATGGTTCCCCAAAGTCATTGATGATCAGTCACTGAGGACTTCATTATTCCAATTAATGGTCCCCACCGCTACTTGACCCGACCATCAAAATTAGTGGCAAGTAACATTTAAGTCAGATGGATGAACTGCCACAGCCTGGCTGGTTAATTGGCAGCCACCATCAAGAGTGAATATGTATCAGGAGAAAGGGAGCCTGAATGTGTTAGCTGAAATAAGAGGAAGAGACAGAGACAAAATCATAGAAAGCCAATGTTTGGAGATCACCAAGGTGACATGGAAGAGAAGAACAGTTTTATAATGGACATTGTGTACTTTGTATAAAGACACAATTTTTATAGGTAAGTTTGGCTCATGTTCTCTGGGACTTGACTAACACTCATACTGTACCACAGGTCCAGACCACCTTTGCTATGCTCACTCTGTATCCACAACGACATAGTACTACTACTCCTAAACTTCTTTTAACTTTTCTACCAGTACATCTTGGTGAAAAAGAAATCTGCTGTACTTATTCTGTGTGTATTACTGAACCTCTGCTCTTAAACTTGAACTGACTGTCCCACTTCTTCTTTGCTACCCTCTTCTTCTGTTCTGTTGATCTTTAGGTCCATTAAAATTAACACATTTATTTAGAAATTAGGTTTGTACTTGAGAATTATTTATTAGATTACAAGGATGCAGAAATCATTGTTTGAAACTATTTTGTTGCACAACTAAATGTTAACATTCAAGATAAAGTCAAATGAAAAATGTCCTTTTTTGTATTTTTATCAACTGGTAAAACCCTGAATCCCTGCACCTTCTTACTGTAAATGATGGCATTGACCAGTTTCATGGGGGATGGGCTTCTCACAAATGCAAGAAAATCTCTATTTTAGAATTTATTTTTCTATGCCTGCAAAGTGAGGTATAGAAAAGTTTTGGGGGAAAAAAAGGGTTGCTCAGCTTTTCCCCTCATGCGTCACCCAAGTCGGGCATAAAATACTCAATTTGAATGGGGGATCATGTACTATTTTTCATCATCTTCCCACCTCCCATTTGAGTTTTAATTCATGTACACTCGTGTAAAGATGGAACAGAAGTGCAAGAAAACAACTGTTTATTCATTTTATTTAGCTACATTTTCAGCTTTTTTTAAATTTGGAAATGTGATACCTTAACTGCAGTTATATTTACTAAACCATCTTTTTTTGGTTCACTCTGTGAACCTTAGTCCAATGGTTCAAAACAATGAGAAGAAAGTTAACACTTAATTCAGAAGTTTTTCTTTAAAGAGGCTTGTAAGTATACCTGTGAGGTGGATGACGACATAGTCTTTACCATACAAAGTAGTTTGCATATACCAAAAATAGACAAACGCCTAAAGAATAATTAGAAGCTGGGTACGACGTGTCCCAGAGATTCCATTATACTAATTAAAGTAGCTTCTAAACTTGAAGGAGTTTCATTAGTTTGAGTGTTAGTGGCAGTGTTTACTGTCCCACTGTGGTCCTAATGGTCTATATATATAAATATATACGCTAAACTAACAAGAGAAACTTTGTGAGATTACTTACATTGCTATTGTCCTTCACATAAAGCATTAAATAGTTGGTTTACAGGAATAGGAACAGAAAATGCAGTCTTGATGGAAAGAGGAAGACATTTATTTTTATTCAGTTTTATTTTTTTCCCTCTATTGCTTGGCATAAAATTAAGTGGATGTTTCATGTGTGTTTTTTTTTTGGCAAAGCTTGGATGAAGATGTGTGTGTGTGTGTGTGTCTGAAGATGCTTACATTTGAATTTTAGTGCAAACATTTCTTTCATGAAGTTGTTGCTTTCCCTCTGCAGATTTTTCTGTAAATTTTTGCTGTTACTTATAAAAGCATGTTTGATTTTCAATTATTACACTTGTAATGTAGTTTTAATTGCATTCTTTAGAAAGCATGTTTGTATTAAAAAATAGACCATGGACTTTATGTACATCTGAATTACTGTTATTTCAATTGCACATTATATTTCACAAGAACATCATAAAATAAGCAGTTACACATAGAAACAAAGATTAAGTAAACTGCCAGCAGGTGGCGGTTTCCCACAAGAAGTCTTTGTTTTTTTGTTTTTACAGATCTGCTGCAGCACAAATTCATCTTTTTTTGGATTATGTGTGAGTGTGTGTGCACATTTCCTTAATGGTGGCTTTTCAAACGGTCAACCATAACAGGCTGATTGCAAATGGAAATTGAGGGTTGAAATGTAACTGAATAGGCAGATTCTAACTTTTTATTGAAAGGAGAGAGTGGTAGAAAAGTAGAAGGAAAAAGTGCAGAGGAGATGACACTGCTGCATGCTCTTAAGCATCATCCTTAAACACTAGACTTACCAAGTATGACACTGCTGCATGCTCCTAAGCGTCATCCTTAAACACTAGACTTACCAAGTTTTCTCTTCTTCCTCTTCTAAAAGAATGGCCCATTAAGCAACACTGAGAGGAATCCATATGATCTGCTCAATAACTGCATGTTACTTTGTGACAGTTATGTGTTCTTACACAAATGTATTGGCCTTGGCTTTTCCTTGTAAGTGGCCGCTAACTCAATTATGCTTGTGTATTTCTGCAGCACTGTGTTTAATGTCCATTACCAGTTAAGAGAGAGTGACTGAGGAATGTAATTGTAATGCTGCCTGGGTTAGACTTTCTTTTTTTTCTTTTTTTTTTTTTTACATTTTTTGATCATGTTTTTCATAAAGACAATTTACTGGAAAGAAAATCTGACTTGTTAATTGCATCATCAATTACACAACATCCATTCGACTAATTCTGGACATGTCAGCTAATACTTACATGGATTCGGGGTCTTGTAATATTAACAGGTTTAAGACAAATGGCGTTTAAAGTGCTAAAGTGACCTTTACCTCAGTCTAACATGATATTGAAATTGTTGCTTCAAATTGTTTTTATTTTATAATTTTAAATGGTCTTTAATTTGTACAAATACAATTTTTAGAAAAGTTCAAACAGTTCTTCGAAAAAAGGACATGAACAAACGTATTTAATGACTAATTTAATTCTATCTGTCATACTTTAGACCTACGACCGACCTTCAAAATAAATCGTGACATCTGCGGTATCATAGTGATGCAAGGCAATCCACTCTGTCACGGTTAGTGTTCGATAGAAATGTACGTTGATGTGTTCAAACACATTGTCCAAGTGTTTGGCTTTTATTGGTTTTTGACTTTTGCAATAGTCTGGGATATCCTATCAAATTAAAAGTTCAGACTCAGCTGTAAAAGAACACATTTTATAAGGTTTCTATTGGTGTCCTGAAACAAGATATATACACAAGTTGTAACCAAGTTATTAAGTTTTAAAATGCATAGCTAGAATTACAATAGAGCAAATTTAAAATTTTGTGTCGGTATCAATTGTGAGTATTTATTTAGAAGTGTTTTTTTTTTTTATATGAAACCCAGCCTCTCCTCTTTTAGCTGCAACTTCACCAGTGTACAGGGATCCAGGTAGAGCTGCTGTTGCTGCATTATCATTTAATGATTAACATACACAACACGGCTGAGGCTCGTCTCACTGACTGTAATCAGCTTAATGCAAAAAGCTGATGAAGTTGCCAAGTCGCAGAGTGCTCTGTCTCAGACCTTTTCGCTCTCGATCTTTTTTTCTGCTGTGTATTTTTGTAATGGTGCTGTCATAACTGCTCTGCTCCATCTGCGCCTAAGTGAATCTGAGGCGCCATCTTTTAAACAAGGCTAACAAATGAACACACCCCCCATCAAAAGGCTTTTGACAGTGATGCATGGGCTTCCAGATGAGCTCTGAAAAACTGATGGATCTGCGAGGGTACAGGCGTTTAGATAAACTAATGCATGTAATTACGTTTTCCATTCCCACACCGATGCATGGCATCTTATTACAATATCATTAGTTGATATGTTTGGCAAAAAAACAAAGCAAAAAATATTTGCAAATATCTCTCCTCCCTTTCCACCATGACAGGAAAGTAATCGGCAGATTATCTTTTCTTTTTGACCTGAGCAAAATCAAATCAATTATCTTTTTTTAAAAGAAAGAACAAACAAAATAACACTACCCATAACTGTTTTTTTTTTTGCTATTCTAGACAATGGTCAGAAATTGGATATCTGACTCAAGCTTTCTCAGTAGTGTTTTACCACTTATCATTAATGTAGTGTTCCCTATGCTTAATATCTGTTTCCACACTGGCTTTAGTTTTTTGATGGTAGTTGTTTTTCTATACATTTATTTAAATGTTTCTATTCAATCATTTGTGAGACATACATCTAGTTAAACAGTGTTTCACAGAGGTGTGAAGTTTTAATCCATTACAGCTGACAGTGACAGTTTATGTATGTGGGAGCGCAATAAAGCATGGGTGATTGTATGAGTCACCTGCTGTCTTGCTCTGATAGGCTCTTTCCTTGTTTTTATTTTGGAGAACTGGGGAACTGTGACGTGTTCACAAGTAGCCCCTGTAAATGTAGGCCTACAGTGTGTTAAAGCATGAATATTTCTTTTTACTGTGTGTGTGTGTGTGTGTGTGTGTGTGTGTGTGATGCAGCAGTGGACCTTATTAGAGGCGCACCACAACCCCCTCTCCCATCCATTTGGCTCGCCTCACCAGGCCCCTGTTCCTGCTTGGTTGGGCTCTCAGTTGCAGCCCTTCATTTGCACACAACCACCTGAGGAGTTGTGTATGGCACGGTAGCTGTAATATGAGTGATGTAAGGCCTCAATAATACTATTGTCCTGTTTGTAGTGATGATTGCTGCTGAATTATGATTGTGCTTCAGAAGAAAGTGTCTTCAAAATTTTAAGTGCTGACAAAGATGTAAAAATTTTCAACATTTAAATTTTCAGATTTGTTAATCAAAAAATAAGTCATTTTATCTTAAGGTTCACAAAAGGTTAAGGTATATTAAAAAGAGTTAGGAAAAAAAGAAAAAAAAGCTTATGTTTGAGGCATAATGAGTATTAGTGATTAAACACAGGCATGATTTGTTTGTTAAACAAATACACTGAGGTGTCAGTGAACTTTCCTTAAAAAAAGGATGATATAAGTATGTATGTTATCTATATTTATATTAAAATAGATTTGCTTTTGAAGTCTTACTTTTCATTTTATTCACTTGTTGCTGTGTAACAGCTTAAAAAACCCGTAATAAACTGTAATGGAAGCTGGGCTTGTCTGGGTGACAAATGACATGTTCATTGGACAGTAATCGTTTTCTGGATCACAAACGTGCTAACAAAATTTGTCAATGTCACTTTATGGGTCCAAGGGCATATCAATCAACTGATTAATTACCCAATATTACCCAATGAACATACTCTGTGTTGCATTCAAGTGTTTTTTCTGCATTTTAAGTGAGATTAGATGATTATATTTAGGGTTTTCTTTGAGTACATTTGGTCATTGATATTGATGGTGACTGGAGCATAATGAATACATTGTTGCCACCCCATGGAGAAATATGGCAGACTAAAATAAGGTGAACATTTCTGGCATGTTAGTTTGGGTGGAATTAGCCATGCTTAGACCTGTATTGAATAGAGATTGATTGCTGAAAGAGTTGGATTAGCTTTAAGATGACCATATATGGTGTCATTTGTCTGCAGTCTTCAAACAAAGTTTTTAGTCCGTGTGCAGTGTTATAACAGCAATGTGATTGGTAACAGATTTATTTTTGCTTTACAATACAAATATGTATGACAACAAATACTTACAAAAATGTAAAAAGAAAATGTAAAAAAAAAAAAACCCAAAACACTTAAAACCTCATATAAAACAAAAACTTCATCTGTGTGATGCAAAACATTTTTGGTTACTGAGGTTTGTTGGAACAAGTTTTTTTTCTGTTAATCCAAGCAATTGATTACTATGCAGTAAAGTGACCAGCAGTAAACAGTACTTCATCAACACAAGTCCTGCAACATATTTGTATGCACAGAAAAAGAGGTATTGTGAAAAGAAATATATATATGACTATATATTGTAGTACTGATATATTCTCATTGAAGAAATAATTCAGTCCTTTACTACCTCCTCTTCCTCTTCTCTGGTTGTCGGGGCAAAATTGAAATACTATATTCCCTTGTATGAAGGCTGTGCTGCCAAAACTGCCTTACACCTGCTTTTACAAATAGATTTTTGACAATACTTATTACGTAATGCTTTATATCTTGTATTTTTATTAGGGCGTAATGAAATATTGTATGGCTATTTGTTGTTGCAAATTTGGATTCCACCAAGAATTAAATTGTCTGATTTTTCTATTTAATTTTATGGCTCATTGCAGATGCTTGCTTTTCTGCTTTTACTCTGCTCACCATAAATGTGTGCCCAAAGCAAGTGAAAAAACGACTGTTTTCAAAACTTTTTAATTTTTTTTTTTTTAAAAATTGTCAACTATCCTCATCTATTTTTTCAGCATTTTATTGGAGACCCTGATCCTGACCCCAGAGTTGTACGGCAGTTGGCAGTTGCAATTTAGTTGTCTGTGCCTCATCCCCCCATGATTGCCCACAACATCACAGTTTCAAAAGGTAAAAAAAAAATTCTTCTGATGGGAAGCACTGTTATTGGTTGGCAGGGTTGGTGGGCTTGGCAGGCTTGTCATTTTTGACAGGCTTGGCAGGTTTGAGAGTTTTGGTAGGTTTGATGGGCTTGACAGACTTGGTAGACTTAGTCTTGCATTGAATCTTAATTTTCCCAGGTTTCCTTAAACGTCTGATATGAGGCAGTTCTATACCTTCAAAAGACAAGTATCTGTTTTCGTCACTGCTCTGAAGGTTTGTACGATTCGATTTAGACCAGCTAGGAAGTACATCTCCATGAACAGACATATAGCAGCTATTCTCCTCCCTGCACTGATTGTTTTTCCTTGAAGGTTTAGTCAGTTTGGACAGTGGGTGGCCATGAATGGACATGTAGCTACTGTTCTCCTCTCGACATTGAACGTTTGTCTTGCAGAATTTAGTCCAACTACCTAGTTCGTGTCCATGAATGGAAGTGTAACTGCTGGAGACTTTGCTACATTGAACATTCTTCTTTGAAGCTATAGGTCGGTCTATAGACAGAGGGTGTCCCTCAAAAGAAATGTAGTTACTTCCTTCTTTGCTTTTACATGGCTCACGCCTTTTTATCCTGAACAAGGGGTGACCACCGATAGAGATGTAGGTTTCTTCCTTTCTGCTACAACCAGGCTTTGGTTCTTGCTGTTTTCTGAAACTTGGCATTTGTAATGTTGTTTGACAAGGTTCCCTTTGTCCCTCCTTTTGCTTTTCTTTTCCTCTTCTTTGAGGTGTAGGATTTTTATCCTTTGACAAATCCATTGTACTGGTCTTAGGTGATGGGCACCCATGCTGTTGCATTACTGCCGTCCCCCCGGATCTTTTCCTCTGGGATATTTTCTGGGATTATTCTTGCAGTTTGTATGTAGCAGTGTTTAACAGCAGTTTGCATCCATAACGTTGCACTGCCGCCCTTCTCCCTTGTCCTTCCCTCGACTTTTTCCCATTTTGAGACAGAAGGGACATGAAAGACTTAAAAGGAAGATATCAATATTTTCCTTTCATGTAGTGCATCTCTTCTGGTATGCAAACTGCTCCAGCATATCTTGTTAAACAGCATAATAAGGTCAGAAAATTGCAAAGGTAAAGGCTATTACAGGAAGATAGTGTAGGATGACAAAGCTTTGACTATTGCAGCAACTACTGTCGAGGCATGTAGTGAAGACTGTACGATGGTACCTTGTTATGGGTAAAAAATGTAATTCAAACTAGGGATACACCGGATATCACCAAGGACATTATGATGATGCTAGCAAAAACCGCATCTAGTGTGAGCTTGTCTGAAAGCCAACATTTCTGCGGTGTGGACGTATTATACGTCTGAAAAAAACCCAAGGATAGCAATTTACAAAATGTGAAATGCTGAAATTTCAAAAGGGGGTGAAAAGTACACTCATAGAGTCTGTCAGCATCTGTTTCACTGAGATCTATTCAGATCCCCTGTACTCATTGCAACTGTACTTGATCCGCGTTATAAAGATCATTGATCAATCAAATGATCCGGGCTGTGATGGACGTGGAGGACCTCCTAGGAGACAGAGAAGCTCCCAGAGCGGGCTGCCAGATGAGGGGCAGACACCCTCGTTGTCTGATATGTTCTGTGAGAGAGTGCCTCAAATAATAATAGGTAGGCTATTCTGTTCTGACTTCCTGTAAGAAGTTCATTTTATTTCTCTGCTAGACATTTGATAATTAATTATTTTGACAATTACTAATTTATTATTTATTTATTATAAACGTATGCAATTGCAGTACACAGTCATAGCCAAAAATGCAATGGTTCTAATAGTTGGCAGAGTAATTCCTTTTGGTGTTTCGGTGTTCGGGTTTCGGCCTTGGTTTCCTCATTTCTGGTTTTTGGTTTTGCTGCATCACTAGTTCAAACTGTTCTCCTTGAGAACAGTGCTACTACAATAAATGCATACTTGATGAACAATACAAGTAAAATGCAAAGAAGCTACAGTTGGGTCGTTGGCCATTTCTGATTTTGTGACTTGCCCTTATTGATTTCTGTTAATTCGTAATTCAATGAGGTACTTGATGAAAATAGGTTCCTGTACCCCCAACTGTCTGACAAATGAAGTTGTCAGTAACCCAGCAGTTACTCCCCTCTTTTTAACATTAGTATTACAAAATTGTGCGTCCAAGCTAACAACACTTTAAACTAAAATGTTTGTCATCAGTTTTTAGAGAAAAAGCGACACAAAAATATTCCAACAATCACTTGAGAGACTAATTTTGTCTTAATGAAATTTCCAAAGCTAACCTTCATCCTTCAGCCCACCACAGTGTTAACAATTAAAATTACAGAATGGTGTTAAAGGTTCTTGAAGCTGTGCTTTCTCTCTGGCTGACAAATGAGCCACTCATTGGACAATTATCGTTTTCAGGATCAGATACGCGAGAACTGAATTTTTTACTGTCTTATTATGTGTTTAAGGGCATATTAATCAAGTGATTAATTACTAATACTCCCCGGAGAATGGAGCCTCTGTTTTTGTTGAAGTGATACTTTACCTTTGAGTGCAACAAGTTAAGATGACATTTTGGCTTCTGTTTAATATTGGCTAAGTTAATTTATTTTTCTAAAATTCTCTAAAGGCATGTGTACCATTAAAGATTATCATAAAAATATCTCAGTTGGAATTCCAAACCCCTATACCTTTACCTGTTTTTGTATACAATAACAGCATAACACGTGGCATTGTACTGAATATATGGACATTTGAGACTGTGTGTTACTTACAGACAAATCTTTTTGGAACTGATACTAAATCTTCAACTATTTATACGGCATTTCACTATGCATCAATTTTAGTAAAAAAGTATACAGTAAGCAAAGTATACAACGCTACAGTCGTCCAGAATGAAGGTAATAATTGTGGTTGGATTTCCCAAGAGAAAAATAAACATGCATATGTCTCTCCATAATTCAAACGAAGCATCTGCGTCAGTTGTTAGTAACTATGCCAGGGTGAGTGATGCAGCCACAAATGATGGAATTTGCAACTTTTGGTGATATTGGATTTATTGATAATTCATATTAAATGATAACCTTCTGCATGATAATAATAATAATGGTAGATGTTGGCCCGTGTGTTCTTTCTCTTTCACCTACACCCAAATTTATTAAGTCATGTTGCCAACTTGAAGGTATTCATTTTCATATTAATGTAAAAGTGAGGGGTGGTCAGATTAATAATTTGACTACATTGTAGCATATGAGCTGAATGACGCACACTGTATATCCAATAACTCCACCATTTATCCACTTATTATTGCTCTAATACACTATGTCTATAGACACGTTGTTTCCCAGAACAGGGAAAAAGTGTTTTGTTTTACCTTGACCCTAAAATACCATCTGAAATGGTATTCCAGGTCTGTTGGCCAACTTGGGTCAGACAGGCCTCAGTCTGCACAGGTAAATATGTAATTCTGTTGTTAATAGGCTCTGACACAATTGTAGACATTTTCCCAATTTATTTTCATAACTTGGATTAGTCACAAACATAAACACACCTACACATCTACCTGCTGTTGCTTGTCCTATTTTAGAAACATTGCGTTATCTTGGTTGATTTTGAATCCTTTGGCAACCTTAGAAAAAATGTTTTGTTTTGTGCATCTCAGGCAGTCTGCTATCCTTTCATTTTGCTTGGAATCTGTTTAAAAGGTAATTCTCTCATATGACATCAAAGACACATTGTGTTAAAGACAATGCTTTCTAATAGTTCAGCCATTGCTTATAGTGTGTTACTCCTATATGAGGATTTATTAGGTGCCATAATGCACTCATATTGTCACATTGATGTGGAAATATAAGAAACATTAACATGTGCACATTGACTGTGATGTCCTCTCAGGTTTTATCGGGGGATCTGCACCAGTGCTCTAATTACACACTAGAGGGGGCTAAGCTAATGTATGATGTGAGGATATGCAGTTGGTCTGTGTCTCACATCTTCTCTCACGCAATCACACACCATCAACACACACATTTTTTCCTTCTAAAACAAGAAAAACCTAACCATGTACTAAAAGGATCTGCTTCCCCTCACATCTGTGATACTAAGAATACGTTTTCTTTACCTAAACATCTAAGAGTAGAAGTTGTGAACATACATACAATACTGTATATAGTGTTTTACAGATGTTGTGTTTAACAGAAGTTGTTAATGTTACTGGAGGACTGTGCAAACCAGACATCAAAGGGCATACATGAATACATGCAGCTCTTGTTATTTCTTGGACTGTTTAGTCTCTCAGGGAGAGAAATTCTTCATGTGAAAATCTGAGATATCGTCTGGTTTTATTTTTCCCCTGCCTCCTGTTCATACACTCTGATTCTTTTCTTGACAATGTAGCATATTAATAAAGAGTGATGTGAAAATTAGTGGGCAGACCTCATGTTCTGATCACATGATTGAAAGGAGCGCACAAGATATTTAGAGATAAGAGAGAAACAAAAGTCAAAGTGTTGGTCTGTTTGCTTGTGTATAGAAATCTGTTGTTAAACACCTAGTATGGTTCAAAGTTGGTAAAAAATCTCAAATGCTACTATTAACTGGCAGCTGCAGATGCATGTTAAAAAAGGATTTTCAGTATGTCTGTTCTTTCACATGCTGTTTACTAAGGGCTTTCTATCCTTAAATTCCACAGCATGTTTACTCCTCCTGTGGTCTAAATAAACAACACTGGGATAAAACTTGTTTAAATATGTGTGTGTGTGTGTGTTGATTCTGATACTAATTCTAATTTGAACTGTTCAAGCCGCTCTTAATTTACTCTGTCTGGCACTTTCAAGAGAGGAAACATGACTCATGAGATTGGAATCATATCTAACTATCTAATTTCTCCAAGTTTATATGTGCAATACAGGACGGTCAAATAGGTTTATAAGAATGTAGTAAGAATTATGAACTAAAGGTATGCGACTGCTGCATATCTTTACTGCAAAATGAAGTTGCTCTGAATGTAGGAGTTGTATTTGCATGCTGCCAGTCATCAGCCCTGTGAAGACAAAAGCTTGCCGCCTCTTGTTTAGCAGATGTGGAGAAGCTGAAGACGTGTTCCTTTCTGACATTTTCCCCAACCTGCTGTGACACAAATAGACTCGCTGTCACATGATGTATAATCAACAATACATTGGGGACCAGGAAAAAATAAAAACAAGACGAAAAGGGCTGTCATTTTAGATGAGTTGTTGACTATGTGTGTGTGTGTGTGTGTGGGCGAGATACTGTATATATCACGTTATAGGTATGTTAACAGATTAATGGTAATTGTTTGAAAAATTCTTAACCAAGAAAAGTTAAATAACACATTTTTTCTTTTGACTTCTCATGTCTGTTATTAACCAATGATTGATTGAAATAACAGTGTTAAGTCTTTGCCTAATAAATATATATATTCATATTATTCAGTGACTCCGAACTCTAGTCTAATAAGGGACTCAAAAAGTCGTTTATGTTTCAAGGATGTTTGGATAGAATCAATTCCACTAATTCTTCAGGTCTGATAGAGTTTCATGTTTAAGAAGCAAAATTGCGTGTTCGTTTAGGTGTGCATAATTTATATGTATTAAGTATATATATATATATTATATTACATACAACATTAAATACATATTAAATAAGCATTGGTATTGTATCAACATCTGCCAAGTTGAAGGTCAGTGACTCAATTGTAATAGTAATAATAATGAAAGAAAGTGACAATTGAATGCAGTTTTTCTGTGGTGTAGAGTGGCTTTGTGGAACACCCCCAATTTCGTTGTACTATTCTATTCTTTAACCATATCTATTTTCACTGAATCTCTGGAGGAAGAAAATTCAACACTTCAATTATGACAGTACAGTCACTTTTAAAATAAGTTTTAACATTCATGTAAAACTAGGACTTGGCTAAGTATAGAAATAAAATCAAAATGTACATTAATGTATGTTCAACCAAACAGGCACCTTAAAAAACTTGTAAAACTTGAAAGTGTAGCTTTCTCTCTTCTCGTTTTCTCACACCTGTTGCAGTGTATAGCATTGATCAAATATACCTTTGTTTTTCTTTTTCTCTATTTAGCTCTGACACGTCACATTTTGTGAATAGAGAAAAAAGCCCATCATGTTTTTTCAATGTTTACTGCAACCTTGAGGCTGTTCCACCATGTCAGTGTGCCATTGTACTACAGATAACTCACAACAGACATGCTGACAGTCTGTTAACCAGGTGAGACACAGACAAGCTTCCCTTGAGAGCTCTTCATCTTTTTTGTAACAGGGCTTGTCTTTGCCTGTTGTCTTTGGATTGTGTGTGCCATTTTGGTTGTAAAGTCTGTGAGTAAACTACAGTGCCACAGGCTGTTACACATCACTTCTAAGACATTGTCAGTGTTGACGGGAGCTGGAAGGGGCCAGGTAGAGGTAGAGCCGTCAAAGCTGATTTGTCAGGCCTTCACTCACTGCCTTTTAGGCACCAATAGGGGTTTAGTTGTTATGTTTCTGAGATCTGGGACCCACTGAGGATCACATTTCCTACTGTTGATAACTAGAATAAGAGTCAGTGTCTTGTGTTTGTTGTTTGAGTTGATTACCCCTGAACGAGAACATTTGTGAACAGTATAAACAAGACTACTTCATAAATATCACTTGGCTGGTTTCATCTTTATACCTAAATATGATGTTTCACTGTATACCAATGATAAGGGAGGCTTGACACAAGGTTTTCATGTCCGATATTGATACTGCAACTTATATATGTGGATTCAGATATCAATACAATGCAATAATATCTATGGAAAGGCGATGTTTTCAAAAGCTGTTAGTAATAGGAGGTAAAAGTATTACATATAGCATTACATTAGATACATTAGTAGATAAATATAGTGCTCAACTCTGTTGTTTTGTGAAGGTGTACACCTTAGTATTTGACAACACGTTTAGAAGAAAAATAAAAAAAACAAAAACAACTAAATTCTGTCCTGAAAATGATAAAGCTGCATTCCGTGCCAAAAAGGCTCCTTCTCCTCCAGGTCACCTTTCTTATTCTTCTCTTTCATCTCAATCATTTTTTGCTAATCTTTTTTTAATCTAAAATCTGTCTGGGTGAAAATACCCCTATATTGTGCTTTAAAAAAAAAAAAAAAAAAACATTGCGTACCCAAAACATTTAGATTTTGGCTGCTACAATAATTATGATTAGTTTTGTTTAGGCATTCCATCTCTACTTCTCACTGCAGCAATAAGAAAGTTTTTTGTTTTTTTAACTTTCCACTTAAGTAATTCCTTGGAAGAGTGATTGTTGCTATAGTTGTAGTCCATATCTGCTCCTCTATCCTCTGTGATTTTGCGAAATAGCCTTCCCTTTACTCCCCATGCGACTACAATTCTGGACGTTTCCAGTGCCTGATGGGGGTAGCAAGGGGTCAGTGCAAAGCTTTAAAATGGAAGACTTTCATGACACCGAGCTGATGATGACCAGCGGCCTGGAAAGCATGCTCACATTCATCACAGCAGTTCCTATCTTCTAGACTGAGGTGACCCAGGTCTGGTTGGGAAGTAGTGTCAGCAGAATGAGCCTGAGTGTGTTGTGTTTGGGGTGGTGTGCTGTCAACACTGTTGATTTCTTTAATTATGGCCTGTGCAGTTGGAAGAAACAAGTGAAGGGGTTCTTTGCTGGGAGTTAATGTGTGTGAAAAGGTGAAAAGTATGGGGGCCTGATATCATCCTCCCTTGATAAAATGAGAGAGAGAGACTCAATATTCCCAGTGTGTGTTTATGTATGAGAGCTCGGTGTTGTTTGGCAGTCAAACATTGGATTTTGACACACCCCAGCTTTATTTGGTGTGAGAATGGAGGTTTGTGACTAGTTCTGGATTTTCCAGTCAGTCTGCGGTAAATTAAAACTTCATCACGCAGCCATAGCAGAGCTGCAGTTACTTACGCACCAACAAAACACACACAAACAAGCTGATATTGAAATAATAATAATAATAAAAAAAACCAGGGGAAACAGTGCCCTAACCCATGTATATTTGCCCATGGGCTATGCAGAGGCAGCCTCAGCTGCTGGCTGGTCAGGGAAGCTGCATTCTCTTTCAGGCTATGCAGATGTTGCTGGGTCCCTGCAGCAATATTAACAAACCTCTTAACCTTGGCCTCACCCTGATGCTGCACTGGAACAAAACCTTGTTTCCAAATGAACAATTTATTCTACAGTAAGTCGAGAGGCAAAGATTGATATGGCTCTTTCTTACATTACATTTACATTTATGCATTTAGCAGACGCCTTTATCCAAAGCAACTTAAAGAGGAGGGTTACCATTATCAAGCTTCTTCTAGGAAGCATGTTTCAAAAATTCCAAAAATGTAGAATGCTTAAAAGACATTATGTACCTCGCGCACTATTGTCAATGGAAGGCAACTGTTGATCGCAGGCAGTCAGGCCAGATATACACAATATATAAATCGGCATTTTTTTAAAAATATTTGTTGCCTAATCTTAGCATAAATGCTACCTTTGCGTTATTGCAGAATTCTAATGACATGAGATGACATATTTTTGTCAGTGAAATATGGGCTTTTTATGTTTTGGATCCCAAAAAAGTCAGATTAAAAAAAATCCCTGTAGGAATTTGTGAAGGGAAAATCGCCAGGACAGGCAAACAGCCATACAGTCCCTGATGCTTCCTGCCAGTTTGAAGATAGGACCTCCAACTGGCCAAATCATACTAGTCCTCATTCCTCCAGTTGGGGTGCACCACTTAAGCCTCTCCCAATGTCAAGTGGCATTTAATAAAGAAGAGAATTGTTTTCTCTGTGAGCGTCCCTGATGATCTGTGTGGTCCAAGAGGCTGTGCCAAAAACCGGGCTGCAGAGTCTCTCGCTCTTCGTCTTAGTCGCTTCTTCTTGTTGGTTTTGACACTGGTCCAGATTTTTCCAATAATCCCTTGCAGGCCTGTCCCTGCTGCACCTTTCACACCTTGTATACAAATAAGAATGTCTGATAAGGCAGAAGGCTGACAGATATGAACCAATTATAAGACACAAATGTCCAGAGTTTCATTGGACTCCACCACTCTGACAGTCTTTGCTTGTTTATGTGTATGTGAAAAAGTATAGAAAGGTGGCATAACACTTTACACGGTCACAAGTGATATCATGGGAGGTACATTCCTCCCTTTAAAAAATGCAGCTGTTAGATGAAGTCGCCAGGGGCTGAAGATTAGTTCTATGTTTTCATGTAGGACCACATGAAGTCACTGCATCTCAGTTTTCTGATTTGCTGCAATCTGCTAGTCCAGAGGATTCCATTTATAGAGCCATTTATTGTTCACTCTGGTTACAGCTGTCCAGCAATCCCAAAACAAGGGAGTTCATATTCAAGGATAATCTGTTTATTTTCCACCATCTTTTCGCGGGTTTTGATTTTTAATGCCTCGTCTCTAGTGTATCCTAGGTTTTGATCAAAGAATAGAAATGCTGAGGGTGGGGTTATGGAAAGGGAAAAGAGAGCACGATCTTAGGAATACAGCAATCGCTAATCCTTGGGTGCCGACTTAGTAAGCCCAGATGAGTGAAGGAATATTTTTTTAAACTATCCTTTTGTCTTGTCTAATGCACTAAACCACATTAGTTGAAATGCTGGAGACTGGACGGGGAGAGAGGGCGTGCGGGGGAGATGAAGCCACATTTTTCAGTTCACAGTTTCAGAGGATATTACAAATCAATTTATTAGATTATAAAGCCCTGCTTTGAGCTCTGTTTTTACTCATGCTTAGCTACCCTTTGCTTTTAAACGTAATATTTTAACAAAGCTCTATTTCAAGAATATAGTGCACTTTATCATGGAACAAGGAACTATAAATTCTTCCAGACATCTGTAAATCCTATTTTCTTCTCTTTCTCTTACAGTAATATGTCTTTATCTTCTCAAGGACATGGACATAATAGAATTTGTTGTACTTTGTGTATGAAACCGCTTCAAAAAAGATTGTTTACACAATTAAATCTTTGTACTCCTTTGAAAAGAACTGGTGTGAAGTCCAGTTTAGAATAATCTTCTCTTACTAAACCAATTATAAACAATTTTTGTCATGTGCCATGATTAAAGATAAATCTTGTGCACATGTCAAAGAACCAATGATATAAATTTAAATAGCATCAACCATATTATGAGATTGTTGTTGATTAAGTAAAACCTGTGCAGCTAAAAGCTGTAAAATTTCAGCATAAATTACGAATGGTGAATACTGTAATTTCAGAGGTCACAAGGTAGCAATTGCAGATTGGCTCTTGCCTTGGCAGCAAGCCTTGTAAACAATGAAAATGTTGCTGGTAAGAAAAAAACAATTTAAATCCTAAACTGATTTTGACATTTTTATTTTATCTCAAATTGATTCTTAAATTCACCTAAAAGACCAAACTTATGAGGTTGCTTAATCAATGTTTTATCAAAATATAGCCATTCAATAATTAATAAATTAATATATTATTTAAATATTGGTACTATTTGCTTTATCATCGTTTATCAATCCTTTATTGTTTTATTCATAAAGGTTCACAATCTTTAACTAGACATTGGGAAAACAAATCATATTTTATATTATTCAAATTGTGTCAACATTTTGCTTCCAGATTTTTTGGGAGTCTAAAATGATCATCAACCACAAATGTTTTAATTAAGAAAATGTGTACGGTTGTTTCTGGCCTACATTGAATTTTAATGACAAACATGTGTCAAAGAAAGATGATTCCTGTCTGTATAATGCGCGGAACCCCTGCTGCTACTGTTTTTTCCCCTCATTGAAACACTAGGGCTTTACTTCTGTTAATGCACTGGGGCTTGGATTAAATGTGACCATAAAAACAGCCAACATTATCAAAAACAATGGAGGTTATTTTTCTCCTGTCTTGCGAAATTACAGGACAAGTCCAAAAAGATTAGTTAATGAAATATCGTTCAAATGAATGACACGTCTTTTATCAAAAGTAAGGCAATTTAAATAAAACCAGCAGAAGGTGGTAAAATGCCTTTGAATATGAAGCATGTTTAACATGGATTTATTTTTGTGTTGTAATATTTAAAAAAAATCATTGCAGACACTACCAGTACCTTAGCACACATTTTTATAACCCATATACTACCTATAATAGTCAAAGTTTATTTGTTTAGATTTATGCCTCATGCCATCAGTGCAAAAACAAAATACCTTTTCACAGTGTTATCATCCACAGATGGTAATAGCACTGAATTCTTTGTATCACTGAGAAACATTATTTTTCAAATTGACAAATTGTTTAAAAATCAGATCTCTCTAACCAACCTTTGTTGTGTGTTTCATCCATTTGTAACTTTTCAGTTTTTAATTATATTTAAGAAATATATTGAGATATTTCTCCTTTTCCTGTAAATATCAGTTTTTACACATATATTCATATACCCTTTTCCTGTAAACATCAGTTTTTACACATATATTCATATACATTTTCAGGTTAGCAGGGTTGTCTTGGAAAGACGATTAAAAATCATAATTGTTAAAAATAAATTTAGGATTGCACAACAATATCAGATCAGATACATTTCTGTCTTAATTTTTATTTTTTCAAGGCATTTCATATTTAAATTTGGTTTTATTTGGATATTTGGACATTGTTTTTTACTTAAGGCAATCAAATTTCCATTGTTTTCTTTGTAAATAGAAAGTCTGAGCCAGCACAGACACATTTTATTTTATTACTAATTATTTTACTACTATCAAAAGCAATTCAAATATATAAGGTTTAGAAACATGTGCTGTATAATGAAGTGCTTAATTAGAATAGATCGATTTTGTTTTAAAACAAGTCAAAGTATTCATTATAAGCGTACAAAGCAACCATACAGTTATATATTAAACTAAATTCAGCTGATGTTTTACAGTCCTATTAACCTGAAGCAAAGGAAGGGTACAGTAATTCTCCTCTCACATTCAAGGCCTGAAAAACACTGATCAAAAGCCAACAAATATCGAGAATGTTAATTTTTCATTTTGCAGTTCATAATTTTTTATGGTTATATTGGTTATAATGAGGTATTGTCAGTTGATATGAAGTGGTTTTGTTAATCTGTCAGGAAACAATCATATCTCTTCCCCATGGTTTTAATTTATGTTTAAATGTGGTGAAAATCACTCCCATAACAGCTCCAAGTTCATAAACACCACAATACACAGCTCTCAACTGTCCACCTTAAGAGGTGTCGCAGGGGGTGAGTCACGATGAGAAGGGAGAGGGACATTTAGAAGAGTAAAAAGACAAAAAAGGGAGCAGGGCTGATGAAAAGGACATTATTAGCTTGGTCGCGGTCGGAGCCCATTTGAGACCATTTGCATCTGGGCTGAAACCTGCAGCTGAGAGCATCTCGCCGATACGTAATGACCGGTTGTCACAACAACACGGGAGGTGGCCCCGCCGGCAAAATGACGGCCCTGTCACTCCTCCGCAGAGACGGAACGATGGCAACCTGTAATTCTCCTCCCAGCACTGCTTCCTTCCTGACTGCCGCCTGGTTAAATGGCACTTTTGAAGGAAGTAAATCTACAAAGTTGTGTTTAATAACATTGCCAGAGCCAAATGTTTGACGGGGTGAGGTGTGTTTGTAGGGAGGAGGAAGGCATCTAGTGGGAGGCTCACGGGGTTAAGAGGGATTTGTCATTTGTTTGTGCTCGCAGGCCCTAATCTGTTCATTGAAACGGACCATCTTTTCAGCTAGCCATGCTCACAGTTAAATGAAAAACAATTATACAGTGTGTGAGGAGGTGAGGCAACATGGAAAAGAAGGTATCGGTGCTAGATAATGAGCATTTGAACTCCCTTGACCATGGAGTCTCATGCATTTGTATAACTTTGCTTCTACTAAACTTCTGTATCTGCATATTGAAATATTTAGTTTGAAGTAAATATTTAGGACATCTGATGTAGTCGCTACATACCAAGCTGTACCAACAAAATTTGCTGTCTTGTATTGCTATTGTGTGTATTCATCTTCTCTTAAAATTACAAATATTTATAAACTAATTTTTTTATCCATGTGTAGCCACATTGATAAAATGGCTGAATGGGTAAAGATAGTGCAGAGCTCCAACATAAAGAGAGCCAAAATATGGATCTCTTCTAAATAATGGCAAACGAAAATATGGAAGTGACATTGTTGCTGCAGATAATGTCAAAATAGCATTCTGCCCAAAATATATCTTTGAAATGGATTATTCAAAAAAGGCAATGTCCTTTAAGGCATTGCTTGGCTGTGTGGTGATCCTGCTCAATCTTTCCCTCACACTTAAAAGGATTCAGGGTATACTGTTTTATTTCATGGTTTACCCTGAAGGAAATCTTCATGAACCCCAACGATCTTATGGTCATCTCGTAAGTAGTACAGATGACCTTCCCTTTTAAATCAATTAAAAATGAATGTGAAAAACAAAGCAATAAATGTGTCTTCCCCTTTTATCAAGTGTGTTTAGTTAAATGCGTGTTCTGTAGTGTGTATATCCTTTGCTTTTTTTTCTTCTTTGAAACCTTCTGTTTCGATCTTGCTAGTTATCTGCAGAAAAGTCACTTTAATGATTCTTAAAAAGTGGAAGTAAAACTCCAGAATATATTTAGCTTTGCCTGTAATGAGTCAGGCACCAGAGTTGACTCGCTTGGGTTGCAGCCTCCTGTCTCTGCAGATGTGAACTGAAGTGACACATTGATATGCAGTGGAAAAACAAAGTAAAAGTCTACGAAACACTAAAACTCACAACTGAGGGCCTCCCCAAAAGGCAAATGCATAGCTAAACCTGTACAAAAAAAGAGGAGCAGCGGGGAAATTAGCAACAAAGCATTATAATTTGTCACTGATGCATAAATCTTGCTGACGTGCTCAGTCACTTTAATGGTGCGGGTGCTCGATGGAAGGCTGTGCAAACTTGCGCAGTTGCAGAAAAACAGAAAAACTATATGTTCGAACATCACCTTATTTGCATAATTTACCAAAAGCCAATGAGGCAGCTCAAGGAGTGCGGGTGATAGTAATAAGTGTTTGGGAAAGGCAGAAAGATCACTAATGGTTTGCCTATGGGGATTTCTCCACGCCATGGGGGAGGAAAATGAGAAATATTTTTCAAACAGCAGGGGTAAAGGTTTTAAAACTAGGAGCACATGGGGAGATAAAGATGTTCCTGCCACGGGGTGCTACGCGGGAAAAACGCAATGGCGAGGATGACAAAAAGAATGTCCCCGTAATTTTGGCATTAAGAGGTAATAATCATGTTTCAGCAATGATATTAAAAACGGTAACCCGCAAAGCTGGTATAAAATGGATAAATATATAAATAAAATTGAATGAAAAAAAGAGGGGGAGGACGGAGGAGTGAGCCCATCAGGTAGAGGAGGTAATGAGGTGGTGGTGGGTAGGTTGGGGAGCACGAGGGGCTGTGCTCTCATCACTAACTCTGTGTGAGAGTAAACAAAGAGTGTGGCGAGTGTGGAGGGGGAGAGAGGGTTTGGAGATCACGACCGAGTCGTAGATCAGTGGCTCCCCGCCGTGTCCTGTTGTGGAAGAAGGCCTCATCCTGTTGAAATATGTGTATGTAAAAGGACTTAGCACAGAGACACAGTGCATATAGACATGTAGAGAGGTTTAAAGTGTGTGTACTGTTATATACTATGTAATGACGTGGTGGATATTATGATTCAAATACACAGCCTAATGTAACAAGCTCAAAGTAGCCTTCAAAGTTTATTGTTGGAGTGTTGTCTTGTGTATGGTTAAAACAATCAAGTGTGTGGTGTAGTTGTAGTCTATTTGTTGTTGTATTGCTTTGGTTAAATGCTATGCATTTCTTACCAAACAAATCTTTTTAGAAGTTGGTACAAGTTCCAAAAAGAATTAAAAACAAATCTGTAATTTTGAAATGACTTCAACAAACAATTACTTTGCCACACACTTGTCAACAACTTCAAAAAAAAAAAAAAAGTTAAATAAGGCCTTTGGTTTCAGTAAACCCACTTTCAAATGACTTCAACAAACAATTACTTTGCCACACACTTTCTTACAACTTTTTGTCAGACTTTATGTCAGTCTGGGGCCTTTGGTTTCAGTAAACCCACTTTCAATCTTAGTCATGTAACTTTTAGGGCAGACACTAAAATAAAATCAAGTCAAGGAAAACTCTAGGTCAGACGTTTGACCACCATTTGAAGCGACGAGTTTGTCCGACGTGCTGAGAGAGTCGCAGACAGAGAGAGCTCGGTGAATGTCAGAGGATGCTTGTCTTCTTCCATGAAGAAAAGGATAAGCAGGGATTCGTTGGAGATGGTCGGCCTGTGCAGTACATTGTGATAATGACATTTGGGGCGGGATAGTGTTGCAAAGCTGTTAAGCTCCTTCATTGCACCAAGAAGATTAGTCGACGAGATGAAGCCGAATGACAGCGAAGGTAGCGTCCCCAGCCTCTGGTGCCGAGGACTTGGCATGCACAAGTCCGTTAAAAGCCAAGCGCTCACTTTACACTGAGGACCAATTGTCCTTCACTCACAAAAATGTTGCAAACCCCCACAAAGCAAGGGCGTTTGTTGTTTGTGTCTCTTTCATGGGGCAGGATTCACCAGTGATTTCTACATCTGTGGCTCTTTGTACCTTTTTAATGTCTTTTTCACTTGCTCTTTGTAAACAACTGGTATAAATGTCTGAGTTTCTGCCTTTGTAAATCCCGTGTTTTCACATCGTGTCTATGTGTAGAGGTTTATTTACAGCTGATGTCTGGTGGGGCTGTATTTGGTTTATCTACCCGCCCAGCCCTTCTGAAACCCCAAATGGTTACAGAGTCACCACTCTGGTTTGACCGCACCAAGTCAAGTCGCTGGAACTCCGGACAGCTTGTCCTATTATCTGGGACACTGGCTGACTGAGCCCTTAACTCTTTGTCACATTCCCCATTTCTAATATAAGCCTTTTGGGATCAAGGGCAGTGCACGTTGGCATCCTAAGTGTATGTCTGTATACATTGTTGTGTGTGTTGGGATGTGGTTTAACCCAAGTCTCCCAACAGGCTTCTGGAAGCACTTTGTCCATCTCTTGATGTACTGCGTCTTGGCTCTTCTCTTCCCCTGCTCACGCTGAAGTCCTTTTTATTTATTATCTCTTCTGACAGCGTGAAGGAGTGATGGGGAGTTGCACAAACCGTTTTGTCATTTAAGTATCTGACCAAGCAAATGAAAGTTTAGTCTTTGCATTCTAAGAGGGAAGCAGCGAATGGCCACAGAGTGATGCATTAGAGAGATGGGATTGACAGAAGCAGCAAGGGGTCATTGAAGCCACCAGTGTATTAGAGAAGTCTCCTCTCTGTCATCAAGAAAGCCCAG
Source organism: Cynoglossus semilaevis (assembly GCF_000523025.1). Taxonomy (NCBI): domain Eukaryota; kingdom Metazoa; phylum Chordata; class Actinopteri; order Pleuronectiformes; family Cynoglossidae; genus Cynoglossus; species Cynoglossus semilaevis. The sequence continues at coordinate 11,824,050 of NC_024320.1, forward strand.
TGCTGTGGTGAAAACCCAAACCCGGACATGCCCCCCACTTCCCCTGGTGGTCACAGTCGTGTAAAAATGCCGAGCACAGATTGATGAAAATGAAGTGACAGTGAAGTCATCTCAAGAGGGGATCATTTTCAAACACAGCGTCTCCTGAAACTGTCAGCGTCAGCTTTAACAGCTCCTCTTTCTCTTCTCTCTTCTCTGACCTTGTCATCATTTTTTGTCAAGTTCAGCCTGCACCGACAAGAATATTTAAAAAGCAAAAAAAAAAAAAAAGTTTTACTCATGATATGGATTAATTTAATAATAAAGTCATATTGAAGCCTAACACAGTGACGTTTAAGAGGCTTAGGTTGTTTGTCTGCCTAGAAGACAGAGAAATAACTGCGACACATCTGTCTAGGGTGTTGTTTAGTCAGTCTCTTTTCTGAACTTGCAGGTGTGAGCTCACACTGAGGCTGAGGTCTGGGTGCCGTCTCGATGCTGCCGTGTGAGTCGGGTGCAGTCAGATAGACCACGAGGTCTCATGTCATTCCTGTTGCGGTTCCTTTTTTCTTAACAGTTGCTTTTTCTTATGCAAGTAGAGATCGTTCAGACAACATAACCATATTCAAATTCCTAAATATCCAGGTCAACTGGTAACAGGCTTAAATATTAAACACAAAACAGAAAGGGTTGACAACAAGAGCTTGGTTTTTAAGACTTGGTATATAATATATATTTGACCGTTTCTACCTTGTATTACTTTTTCAGAAAATATAATTAATGCTTTGTGACTTGGGTTTTGAAAATAGTAGTAGTGTGAAGTATAGTAATAGTATTTCAATTTGAAACTTTTTGATCTGCTATTAATAGAACTTGAACTTGTGTAAAAACTCTCCTAACAGAAGTCTTGATATTCACAGACGTGCACATAAGTCATTCAGGCAGACTTGGCCTCACTCTCCTCATCCATTACATAAATGCAATCTTCCCTGTTGTAATTTGTGGCCTCAGTGGGTTTTTTTTTTGTTTTTTAATGTGATGTTTATCCCTGCAAACACAGCAAACAGATTTTGCGAGAGCGACGACAGCCGTGAAAAGCATCGGCGAGCACAGCAGGTACTCCTGGGCTCCGCTGTAACAAATACCTCTTAAAGACTCTTATTTAAATGCCCCATCTGCTTTGACAGGTGCTGTTTGAAATCTAACCCCACGGGGGACAACCTTGTAACTTTTTTACGCGCCTCTTTGTAACCGCACGAGAAAAACAATGGGGAGCAATCCCTTTTGTCAACCCTTCCCACTTTGAAAAAAAGTATCATGTACAAAAAGGCTGTGTGTGTGTGTGTGTGTGTGTGTGTGTGTGTGTGTGTGTGTGTGTGTTTCTAAGTGGTGAGGGGAGTGATGCTGATGCTTTGGAAAAACTTGAGCTCAAAGATTTCTCTGCATGTGGCGAATCCCTCTCCGTCAACACACACACACACACACACACACACACACACCAACATGCTGAAGAGATGGTAATGACTAAGATTATTTCTTTCTGTTTGTTTGTCATTTCTGCTGTAAAAACCTCTGATTTGATCAGCCATAATTTGCCCAACGCTTTATGACCGAACGCTTCTACCTGCTTTTCTCTGGCCTTCTCTACAAAGATGAATTACCCAGTTAATAAATAATGACATGCACTGTGCAATGACAATTACCTGACTTATTTTTC
>NC_024320.1:11825777-11839428 GCF_000523025.1 Cynoglossus semilaevis
TTACACTGTCACGGATGGTAGAGCATAAACTGCACGCTTTAAGCTTTAATTACCTTGTTGTTTTTGTCCCCTTCGTCACACTGGCCCCTGCACTCAATCATACTTCTGCCAAAGCCACAGCTTCACTCCAGAGACCCTCACACACGCAGACCCTCCTTACCCCCCCTCCTCCCCTCAGTCCACTGCAATGCATTAAGAAAAAAAGAAGAGCCTAATAAACAACATTAATATCTTTTCCCCTTTTTTGTCCTGAATCCTCTTTTACCTTCCTTTGTTCTCAAAAATTATGCTTTCTCTTTGAATAAATCTCCTTGTCGGTCCCTGTCGTCGGGCTTTGTTCCTTGTTAAAGGTTCACCAAAAAGCATTGCATTTAATTGCCCCCCACCCTTGATTGCAAGGCTGTCTGTCTGTGTGTGCGCACGCTCTTCTTTGTGTGTGTGTGTGTGTGTGTGTGTGTGTGTGTGTGTATAAGAGAGGCCACTGCCATTAGAGCCTCCTGAAGGATAATTGCTATCAGTGTAATGATCACAGTGCTTTCATGTATCAGGCTCCTCCATCTCCAGGATATGTGCCATTAAATGTAAGGTTGTCTTTGTTACAGCTTGACTTTGGACATTGGCCAACAGCCCCAGACTTGCACACACTCACATACACACAAACGCGTACAAAAACACATTAATATATTAAGATATGCTGAAGTCTTTTTTCATATTCATCACAAATTTAAAGGATGGACACAACTGTTCTGCAGCTTTATCTCTTTAGTGTAACAGGCCCGGCAACAACAAGGTACCATTAATAATTGATGGTGTCATTGTCAAGTTGTCTTTTCCAGATGAAAACGCCATTTCCACAGAGAATTACACTCGATTAAATGATGGCACCAAGAAGTGGCTTCTAAGCCAGCGAGGGCTGACTTTCCAAACACATTCACTCTGTCATTGTGAAGCTGCTGCGTTTTTGAAAAAAGCCACAGTTTTGGAAGTTTTCATGAAAGACAGAAGTCTTAATTTGTTTTCTGTTCAAACGTTACAAATGCAAGGGCTCGACACCAACAACGGCAAGACAACAAAAGCTAGAAAGGACTAGAAGAAAGGCAGTGGCCAGACATCTTGGCATCTGTTACCATTAATTTACTGCTCACTGCTTTCAGTGTGATTTCCTCCCATATGTTTCAGATGTGTCTTTGCCTTCACCCTCTGAAAACAAACGGCTTTTTCTCAGAATTATTCACTTCAGCATGTCGAGTACAATTCAGACTTCAACTGTGGCTTTATCGATAAAGATTTCCCACTGACTTCATCAACAGGGATACTTTTGAATTCTATTGCACATTTGTTTGCGTCCAAATTTTCCCTAATAATTTGGAACACGATTACCTTGAATTCTATTGCACATTTGTTTGCATCCAAACAAAATTTCCCTAATAATTTGGAACACGATTACACATCAATTTCTATTACTGAACCCCAAAGCTAAAAAAAAGTGCTGGGATACAATACAATACAATAGAATTAGCACACAGAGCAAACTGCTTCATGCTATCATTTTTCTTTCTGTACATTGTAGATACCCAAATCTGACCATCAGATAAGCCTCAGGTGCGTCTTGTCACGCCCAGATATGTTTAGTCTGACTTTAGCACTGAACACAATCTACTCCGGTAGCACACAATGAAGCAGGAACCGTCCATGGTAGCGTTTGGCTGATAACAGGCTCCGCTGTAATGGTTCTCCATTGTTGTGAAAACACAATAGTCTTTCAGCCATACCTCTGTGACAGTAGTTCACATTGAGTTTGACCTGCCTGTGAGGTTTCTTGTGCCCTCCCGTGCTATCAACTCTTAACTAAATGATTGATGACAGAGATCCGGAGAGGTGGCTGAGCTTTAGACCCAGCACTGACTCTGGATGCTATTTCAGTGTTAGGTGAATCAAGCCCGCTTAATATATTTGGTGTGTCTTCAGCCGCTAAGGAGTAAAGACAAGAAAAAAAAATCCTACCATTTTTCTAAGGAAAATGTTGATTTGGATTTATGATTGACAAAAAACATTTTTGGAATTGATTTTAAATCATAGATAGCAAGGCACTCATGATTGTCATGATTGCAAACTCACAAGTAGAAAAGTTGGTACATTTCTTGAAAAGTTTTTATTACTATCACTCTAATTCTCGTGACTGAATGAGTTATCCCAGATAAGTACATTTAGAATGTGTTGCCATTCATGTCGATATACTGATTATGTAACAGTTTTGTTTCTAACACAGTACAAAGTGTAACAAGAAATGCACCAGTGTGTTTTAGGTGAACAATGTGTTTTTTATATTGATAATATAAATTGATAGTGATAATTTGTATATAGTAGAAAAAAATAGAAACCTTTATGACAACTGACTAAGTATATGTTTTGAAAAAGAGACAAAACATTTATAAAGGCATATAGAAATTTTTAAGATCTTTTAAAAACTTATTGGATTGATAAAGGCATTTCTGTTATATTTATTTATATTTCTAATGTCCATTTTAAAATAACTGTGAAAGCACCGTGTGGGCTCCAGTAGAACAGACCTTAACACAATTACTGTTGCTTTTGTTTTTATGTAAAAGAAAGGAGTAACATGATTACAATCAGCAAATATCTTACTAAACACCAACAAACTGCCCCAACATTTATTTAGTAACTGAGTTACGTTAGAAGAAGTTTCTTTTGAGACATTTATTTGCATTTCCTTCTTGCAGTGCTTCAAAGATCCTTAATCTGTACACTTTCTGTTCCTGTGGTTGACCCTGGTTCTTTGTGCAGTCAGTCTTTCACTCAAGTGTCCCTGACTGGAGAATTTATCCAGACAGATCTATTGGGGGGAAAAAAAAAACGTATCCATCTTTTGTTTTCTCGAGTGCCACTGATTTGACAGGCAGAGATGTCTAGAGGGCAGATGATGTCACAAATTGATAAGCTGACTGTATTTCCAACGACAATGACCATGTTACTGCTTTTTTTTTTCCTCTTGACTTTTCCACCCATTTACCGTCACAGCTTACAGCCTTATCAAACGAGTTTAGACGCAAGAAGAAACGAATAAGCGGAATACAGATTTGATTTTCTTCGATTGGAAACAGAGCAGTTTTTGGCTGCAGTCAATCATCCCACAAGGCCCACTTCCTCTGATGTGCGACACAGAAATGATACAAATTGCATTTTGTCCTTGTAAAGTACGATAAAGTAGTTGGTGAACACATTAATATATATTTATACGGAGGTTTATGTGACAGGTTCCTGTCTTTATCTGACTGGAATCTTTAGCTTTTGCAGTTTGAACTTAGTCCAATTTTACTGACCGTTCTGTTTGAACTGTTGGGAATAATTTTAAAATCCTAAAAACGTTTTTGCCCCTTTTGCAGTTGATTGAATTTACGTAACCTTACGTAACCTACTGTTAGTAAGATTCAGGTGTTTAAAGAGAACATGGGGAGACCTTCAACAAACACAAATAAAGGATCTTTGCATCTGCATTCAGTGCCTTTTCAATGGCTTTGTGGTACAATATGATTTGATTCTTACACTGTATGCTCACTACTTGCTTACTACCCACTGTACAATTATATTTATATTTGATTTTGATTTCAATTGCTCATGCTCTACCAGCACTCCCGTTGTGATCTACTGGTTTTTAAACGTCTACAAATGTGTCTGTGGGTTGGATGTTGGGCAGTTTTACGTTGTAACAGATACATTCAGTGATGCAGTTAATTGTTTTGCTTTCATTATTATAAAGTAGTTTGAGATAATTGTAAACTGTTTAGAGAAGCATGGAGACATCGTGTAACCCTGCTACCCACCCAGAATAACATTTCTTCCTCTTTCGGTCGATGAAGAGCTTTTAGTCTAACTTTTTGACAGCCCTGATTCCAGTTTACACTGGAGTATGTCCACATGTCAGCCTAACTTCGTCCTGCCAAGGCCCTTTTTCTCCCATCAAACTGTTTATGAGTAGATATTATTTATTATAATCTAAATGTATTTGCACAGTTACAAATGCACGTTGTCACTTTAGTTTTTATTTCATTTTCTGAATGTATAATGAATGGAAAATCTCCTCTAAGTGAAAGACACAGCTGTAGTAGAGCCTCTTACTTTAAATATCAACTAAAAGTGACTTTAAATATTTTGGCCAGGACTTTGGAGTATTCTAAACTTTGAAACTGAAGTTTCATACATTATTCTTGTTGTCTGTAAGAACAGATACAAATACATAAGTGATTCTTCAAAATGAATTTAAGCTTAAGTCAAAAGTTTTTTTTACAATTATTTTAAAGCTCAGATTTCTCAGACCTTTCTCTCATACTTTAACTATTTTGTGGTTTTCCTAAACAGAAGTGATCCTACGGCTTGATCGTCAGCAGTAGTGCGTCAAAAACAGACACACTCATTTATCAGCTGCGCGAAGAATGACCTCATGCACTCACAGTAAAGACGTTGAATAGATGGAGTGATAGATAGAAAAACAATATGACTACATGTTTGCTTTGTCCCATGGTAAATGTAATTTGACAGGCCTCAGATTTTCCCTGGAGATTGTGTGGTTGTATTTTTACGTTGACGCCTCAGAGTTGAGCAGATTCCCCTGAAGCTGCTGCAGAAGTGAAGCCCCGCAATATATTTTTTTAAAGGTGACAGAACTCAATCTTAACACAATATATGGCTTTTATTCCCCCAACAAACTCCTCAACCTGCATTCAGGACCAAGTCTGTGTCAAGAACGTGTTTGTTCAAGCACATCCTGGAGGAAACTGGTGCAGTGACCTTTGTGCGTCATACAGAAGATGTGGTCATGTTGATGTGTCAGTGGAGAGGGTGTGTAAACAGCCTTCAGGCCAGCATTACAATCACACTACAGTGACATTTTGATTCATATCATTTTAATTAAATACATTTAAATACCGCAGAGATGGCAGTGACCATTAACAAATTAGATTTAAGACACGTTAATGAGAGTTTTGATTTAATGTTGAAATTAAGGAAGATGGGAGTTTATGTATCAGCGTTTTAATTTATAGGGAATTGAATGAAGAGAAGTTAAAGAAAAACTGTTTTTTTGTTCTTCAAGTCTTTGGTTGTGCACTCATCTTTTACAATTACAATTACTGTTTTTAATTATTATTTTGCAGACGATTTCAAGACTAATTTACTTCAGTACTGCAGTATAAAGGTCACTGACCTTTATACTGCTCCAGATCGTAAGGGACAAGAAAATAAATCCAAAAAACTAGTTGAGGTTTACTAAGTAAATCATCAACAAATCTGTGGCAACAAGCTGCGGTGGCATTATATTACTATTTGAACTTCATACTTCTCTACTTCTCTAAATCTACCCTTGAGTTTATGTTTAGCATTAATGCCGACACACGTCTTTTGTTTTCCACCTAGCTCATACACTCAAATTCTTTGATTTCATCTTCCACTGTGGGAGTGGCCTGAAGAGAATCCATTTGGACAGAAAACCCTGCAATTAAGTCCATTGCTTTGCCCTCTTGCTAAGCTAATGGCTTTATTTTGACAGTGTTAATCGTCATAATTGTCAGAATGGTACCTCTGACGCTCTGCACGGAGATGGCAGGAAAAGAAGGGCTGCCCGTTGATGAAAGCGTTGTCATACATACTTTATCTCAACGAGCTAATGCGGGCCGCTCTTCGCCTCTTCCCGCCGAGCCTTGTGGGATGCTGTAGCGTTGGCTTCCTAATTTCCTCTAATGAAACGCCAGCAAGGGAGGTGATCTGCTCCTGTTTAGATCTGAGTCTTTAAATAAGATGGTTAGAGTCGTTGAATTGATAGCCAGAAGAGAAGTGTCGGGTTTCCAGAGGTAGACGGAAACGTCGGCAGAATTACAGAAAAAAGGAATAGAAGACAATGAAGAATGGTCAACACGTTTTTTGCTATTTTTTTAAAATGGAGATTAGAATTGTTGTTCCACAGTGAACTGCTGCAAAGCTTCCTGGCCGATTGTGCAGGTTATTTAGTCCTTCGCTTTTGCTTTCTGCAGTAATGCTCGTATTCAGACAGCAGATGGTGCTGTGTGTGGCTTTGTCAGACTTGTCACAGTTGCAAATCCATATCGGCTTTTACACTGAAACGAAACAAAACATTTGAAAAGTAGAACACCTTTAAACAGGATATTTTTTTAAATTGTAAAATTATAAAAAAAAAAACAGAAACAAATTTAACAACGATGCTGTTTTATTTTAGTCTTTAATGAGTAAAACGCTGGTTCTCTGTTTTCTGGAATCTATCTGTCAAAACACAAGTGAAACAATTTTCCTGCTTGATGCAAAAAAAAAAAAAAAAAGAGTTTATTTTGACTTTTTAAAAGTATAAATTTTTTACCCTGCAGAGAACAAAACAACAGCAGTAATTCATTAGATAATAAGGAGAAAAGAAAAAAAAAATGTTTCAAATTAATTCTGTTATCTTCTCCCCATTCTGCACCCGAAATTATCTTTGTCCCTTCAGGTGAAGAGGCTTCCACTTTAGAGAGATTTTAATAAATATGCAGAAAGTTGGCACCGAGACTGGCTTAACAAACAGCTACAGAGGTGGAAGCTAAAAACAACCTCAAACTCAGAGGGAGAGTCTTGTCTGACTTCACTGCAATAATCCAATGCAATTATTGCAGCAGCCACAACAACAACAACAACAAGAGGGTCACACAGAAGAGATAATAATGCACTGAAACTTCAAAGAAAATGATTTGGAGAAAACTGTGCGTGTGTGTGCCGGTGAACGCCAGCCGGATTATCTGGGCGACGGGAAAATAGAAGCGGAGAAAAAAAAAAGAGATGTAGAAGGAGAGCGAATCCAGAGAGTGAGGTTCATCCTCGCTTCTCTTCACTTCTCCTCCCTCCTCTTCTCCTCAGGTCCAGATAAGAGAATTATAGTGCGACATGAAGACTTGACATATCTGGCTGAGTCTGTTTATTAGTAAACACACTTCATTAGAAGCCGAGATCAGATCAGGTTGATAACTAACCCTTTTCCTCGCTGCGAGTCAATAATCCTCTTCCACGGCTCCACTTTTTCCTCCCGTCCATACCTTGCTGAGATTTCCTAATGTGTCTTTACCGCAGACTGAGTGTCAGGGCAGTGGGAGAGAAGCTAAATGAACCAAAGAGCCCCAGTAAAAAGGTTTCTTTTTCTTTTAAAAATTGATAAATACGGTTGAATCTCAATTAGGCGTCAAGCACCAATGCAGATATTAAAAATTTGGTCAAGAATCTAATTAGCTGGAGGTAATTAAACAGTCTCACACAGGGTCATTAATCTTTCCCATGGACCTTTGATGTTTTGCATACTGTCTTGCAAGTCATTAATAAAATTCATAATGCTTTTCTTTGTGGTGTTTTATCATGGACATTTTTTTTCTCTACGCCCTTCTTATCCCCCACCTCTTGCCTCCCCCCGTCCCTCTCTCCACTCTTCCCTGTAAGAGACCCCAGTGCAAGTGTCAACACATCACAAGGGCCTCTCCTCTTGAGTTAATTTACTTTTTTTTGTGCATGTTACATTTTTAAGTTGCACGCACTGCGACCCCTCCCACTCAGGCGTGCCACGTCCGACCCTCATCATCCCCACCACTCTTTTTCTTTCCTTTTTTTTTTATTTTGAGAGCACAATTACAGCGGCAGATCAAATTAAATTCTTCTGCAAGCACAGCTCATTTGGAGTGTAAAACATTCCTCGGCAGTGTGCAGCCGAGTGTGCGGCGTGTCAGCGCCTGGCGAAGACGGGGAAGGAGAAGAAAACAGAATTGTGCGGCCATTGTGTCTCCCGTAATTAAATCCCCACAATCAGTCCATCTTAAATCAGTCACGCTGTAAATATGAAAAAAGGAGCCGGGATGAGCTGAAGTACTTACGTGGCCGTCAACACAGTGAGGCTAATATATGTTATGTAAATGTGTCAGAGATTATAACACCGAGGGCCTGACATGGCGGCAGAGCCACAGTAAATATGAACCCTAAAAAATAAAACGTGTGTGCATTTGTTTTAGGTGCGAACAAAGAATATGCTCCTGTGTGTGTGTGTGTAATCTATCTGCTGATGTATATAAATAGTCAATAGTGTTCAGATATGTGCATATTCACTGTATGTATATCACAACAGAAATGTGTGTTTTGACACCATATTAATGTGATGGAGTGGTCTGAATTAATATTTAAATTTGTGCATGTGTGTGTGTGTGTGTGTGTGTGTGTGTGGCATTAATGCAGAGCTATCAGTGTGTTGCCGTTATCACTGCGTTCCTGAGCCCCAGGAGAACACATTTGAGTTTCTCTGAAGAAAACACAACTGCATTAGTTAGTCTGCCGAGGAAATCATAACCAGGCACTATCTTTATTTTTATTCCTAATTTATTCTCACAAACAAAAGTTTATGGAAATAGTGGATTAGAAAGTGATTTGTGGGGTTTGTGAGTGAAAATCAAAAAGGAAATCATGGTTTTTTCTGGTGACAGAAATTTTAACGTGAAAACATTTTGACATGTAGAGGCAAATACACAGATAAAACTCCCTTATACTTACAAGTATACGCTGTGTACTGAAATGGTGGTCAGTTTCAATGATCTGTGATGTTACTTTTGTCCTTCTGCTCAAGAATGGAATCCTTCCATTTCATTCAGCGACAGATTAAAACAAACAAAATTCTCTTATTTAAAAATTAAATCACTTCTAAATAATAAATAAAAACAGCAGTAGAGCTGTATTTTGTACAGTGTAATTAAAAACATGACCACTCATTCCAAAATAACATAATAGTTCCTTTAGCTTGTCATACTGAACACCATTGAGTGTCAGGTGGTGTCACGTAGCCTTTGGATCAGTCGTTTTTAGAAACTCACAGAAGCCAAGCATCAGTTTGTGAAAAGTTAGGATCTTATGTGATCTGCTGTTCACATGCTCTCAACTAATCGTAGACGTTCACCAGGAGAAGCTCTGACAAGATTTGGCCCCAATTAAGCCTGTGTGCACAAATTTAGCAGATGGAGGGGGGCAGAACTTTCATATTCGTATCATACATGGACTCAGAGGTTTCTCTCATTGCCCCAGTCAAAAGAAATTTGGATGAGATGGCAAAGAGTGCCTAATTAGCTGAGCAACTTTAAAAAAAAAAAAAGGAAAACAGGAAAGAGTCACATATTTATCAAGTTTCACTTGTAAAATTAGCAGAAAAGGTGAGAAAAATATTAATAACGCTTTTATTTTATTATTATTTTATTACTCTTCAAGAATGATGAGCATTTTCTCTCTTGCACAGCCTGAAATCTTTGTGTTTTAGAAGCCAAAAACACACATTCATTTCGTATAAATATTTAAAATGTAAAAGGAGTAGAAATTAATTATTTTCTTTTTTTTTGTCTGCGCAAATACCTTCAAAGCTAAAGCAACTTTTTTCATAGTGATCATCACAATGTTTGGTGGTGTTGCACTCGGTCTTGAAGAACAACACAATTGTCTTCATCATTTTTCTTTATGTGCCCTGTAAAAGCTGTATTTGTTCTGTGGTTAATGCCTCGGTGAATTTAAGAGATCAGCAAATGCTCCAAAAAGGTTCAACACTAGATATTGGACTTCAAAATGTTCTAGAACTTTAAGTTCACTGAGATAAGTTAGCTCAGTGTTCAACCTTGGGGTCGCGACCCCATGTGGGACCTAGTATGTAAAGTAACTAATAAAATCTTTAATCAACTATTATTCTTTTTGGATTTATGATTAGAAACACCACATACAATTTGTGCACTAATCTGGCAACACATTTTCCTTTACCTACCCTTTCTACAAAATTTACTTCCTACGTTTATATCAGTTGAACCCATTGAAATAAATGTAGTTACCTTTTTCCTAACCTTTTTCAATATATATATATTTTTTACATTTTCCTGTGATATTTGGGTTATTTTCTTAGTTTATCTGCTTTATATAAAATAAAATAAGCCAGTCTTTACAGACTTTAGGACTAAGTTGATGTTAAAACATACATTATCTGCAGAACAACAAACATTCCTGTTTTGTTGTTTTTTTCCTTCCAGTTCCTTCCTACACTTTCTATTTCTTTCTGCTCTTTTCAGATCTATATTTGAATTCTTTGTATTTTATCTTTGTCTCCTTCTATTATTTGCAGTTACTGCCATCAAATGCCAGCCTAACCAGCCTGAAATTCTGACCCTGCCCTGCGAATAATTTTTATTAATTACTAATATTATAATGATTCTAATAGAGGATAATTCAGGTCAAAACACACAACAGTATTACAATTATAAATGCTTCATCAAGTGCATTTTTCAAGTAATAAAAACCAACAAATTCATTCCTTTACTGTTATAGAAGTAGATACATGATGTCATGCATGTCAGTGACTTCTCTTCTTTCTTTAGTTTTAGTTTATTGGAATGAGTTCCTACTAAGCGCAGCTAGGTGTAATGTAATTTCCGGTCCTGTTTCCTGTTAACCTCAGCTACACAAACAGTGAGAGAGAGGGAAAATGGTGCTATTTTCCACATGACAAAGCACGTAAATAGTGAGAGTAAGAATTATTGATGGGAGGATATTGATACTGGTAATGTTAAAATAAACCAACACTGACTTTTCCCCACTACATTAGAGCACACTTTCATTTTTAACCAGAGATAAATCTGAGAGGAGACTCCTTTCATCCTCACTTGTACCTTTTTAACCAGCTGGTATTTATGCAGTAAAAGAAAACATCACCCGAGGCCCTCTGTGTGTCATCCTTCTTCCCTTCTGCAGATGGGAAAATGAAGTGGTGCACTGCTAAATATAAACTGGCAAACAGGGGCGGTGGCGTCAGTCCTCAAAGGCACATTTCAAACGATAGCGGGGGGACGAGGGAGGTATTGGCTTACCTGATAAATCGTCGATTGTCTCCCCTGAGAACCAGGGCAGATGAAATTATTTCGAGTGGGAGCACAATGGTGGAGGTGCTTATGTTAATCCTGACACTTTCTTCTAAAAAAGTGAGAGGCAAATAAGATAAGCTCCTGCCTCAAGGTAAAAAGCAATAAGATGAGGCTCTCCTTCAGCCAACAACCTCTATCCAGGTTTGTATCAGAGCATTTATTTGCATAATTCACACCTACCTGCAGCACTGCCTGCACCCGGTTGACATTATCTGTCTACTACGCCTGCAGTGACAGAGGTCAGGCATGATCATTTTTACATTTTTTAGAATTTTTTACAGACCAACAAATTTAAGTATGTTTTATTTTTATAGCCCAAATTCACAAAGCACATTTGCCTCAATGGGCTTTACAGTTTTAACAATAATTAAAATGATTAAATAAAACATCAAAATGGTTTTTATATATATACACTTATACATTGTACATTTATTTTGATCTGATATTAGCAATACAGGGTAGAACACAATTAAAATAATTTAAACTCACAATCAGTATTTTCATAAATTACAAGTTTACTTATTTCACAAGTAAAAAAAGAAGATCCAATAATGAATGAGTCATTCCTTGCTAGTTTGTTTGATTGTACAAACAATGTTTTTCTCAAGATGTTACAGTGCTGGACAAAACGTTTTGTTTGTATTGGACAATGATGGAATTATTATAAAGGGTTTTTACCAATGGTACTGTGATAAGTCAGGAGTGGCAGAGAAGTAAATGAAGGCGGTGCAGGACATGTACAAGGCCAGTTGGCTAGTGGTTAGGTGAGAAGTTCATAAAATGGATAGGTTTGGAGTAGAGTTTGTAAGCTGTGGTGTTAGGTTGACAGATGTGGTCAGACAGGAACCTCCATGGTCCCTGATGTTTACAGGTGACGTTTTGAGTTAGAAGATAAAAGAAAAACCTGGAGAGTTGGAATATGCTTAAGACAGAAAAGTGTCGGACAACATGTGTTAAAGATGGAGCTACCAGGCAGGAATGACGACACAGCAATGGGAGCCTTGCTGTGCAATATATGGCAATACTGGGTTTTGTAAAAACTACAGGATGTACAAAGTTTCCCTCAGAAGAATACCATAATATTCACCTCAGACAGGGCAGTTACACTAGCTAGTTTGTCAATAATTTCATGATTTTTTTACTCTTTCCGGTTTATTCATTATTCTATTTTATTGATGTCTTATGTCATTAGTCCTACAAGTTGCATAAATAAATCTTGTATTTAACAATGGCACCTGATAAAAATACAGCAGCAACAAACGACAGCTAAGTGCTGAGGTGAATGTAACATCGACTCAGACTAATAGCTTCAATTGTTGCTAAATTGGATCCTAGGTAGAATTTAAAAAAATCCACACGTGGTGCTTTTCCACCCTTGACAGCTGTGTGACTGTTAAATTAATTTTTATTGCAAGCTATTTCTGATGTGACATTTGCTGTACCATTCCCTGCAGCCTGTAGTGGTAGTGGAGTCAAGGCAATAAGAACTGCATTTTGTTCAAATTCTGAGGATGTAACATGTTCGTTTCTCAAATCAAGACAAGAGTCACAGGAATACCTGTCAGAATGGGCCCTGGAGTAATCATGTCACATGCAGTGTGGAGTTATCTCATTTAAAGGGACTCAGTCTGGTTTTACATCTTTATTGGTGTGTGTAGGTGTAAGTTTTTCTACTATTTTTTTTTCTTTTTTCAAATTCATGTTGCTTCTGTATGTACACCAGGGAACTGTGCTGCTGGTTGCAATTTGAGTTCATTCAAGCATTAACCAGCAGGCCTGCAAATTTACTGATATGTTTGACAACAAAAAGCTTTGAAACCCAAAAAAAAAGAAGTCTACTATATTATGACTGATATCTGTATTTTAAACATCCATTTTGCTGACTTTTTAGAAAGTGCACCAACATCTGAATATATATACAAAAGTCTGATATATATATATATATATAAAAACAATCCGTCCCACATTTCCCTGTGTGAGTCTAGGCGATCCACACAGGCTGCCACGGGAGGTGCTGTTAAGTATGTGGTTCCTTTTGGGGCTTGAACCCAAGACCTTCTGTGTCTAAGGCAGTTGCTTAAGGCAGGCATGATTTAATGACTGAAACTAATAGTTGCTATGAAGCAAAGTGAACTATAAAGGTTATTTAGAGCACTTTATCCCTTTAACATGGAAAGCTGAGGGTCACAATAGCATATTTATATGGGACTACATAAACCTGCTACACTGTCAGGTACTTCAGAAAACCCCTTGAAATACACAGTAAGTGGGCAGAGGAATGAAGAACTCCCCAGATAAGATTAGACTTGCATAATTATATTTCTGTCACCAGGCGCAGTGTTGTTGAAAGGATCACATTTAACCTGTTATTCATTCTTCGCAAGAAATTGTTTAAAAAAAAGTGCGAGGCTAATAATCCTTGAATACGCCTTTGGTACATGTGAGGTCATACCGATTTATATATGAAATTGTTTCATTTGCTTGCAGCCTTCTTTGCTGTGGGGTTTAGTGTTAAGTCCTTGTTCTGAAAGGAGGAGGGAAGCCAGTGGTTTTAAAATCATGTAAACAGGTAGCACCCTAAGAATGCCCTTTCCTGCTCATTTTTCTTTACTATTCATTTAAATGAAACATATCTTGACTTTCCATAAAAAGACCATTTCCTTTTAGAATTAACTGAA
>NC_024320.1:11839456-11849687 GCF_000523025.1 Cynoglossus semilaevis
CAGAGGCTAAAGTCATTGTTAACATTTATAAAATGTGAGTTGAAACAAAGTGGAGCGGATCATGAAAGAGCTTTATCTTCTCCCCACTGTATGTTCTGCTTACGTTTCTGTTTCCGTCTATTTAAGTCCAACAGTAAACAGCAGTTTGCTTGGCTTAAGGTGAAGGGAGTGGTTTCTCTGGCACTGACTATGTACTTGATAGGAAATCACAACCAGTTCCTCTGGTGCAGACAAAATATCAACGCAGACAAGCGCTTTTTTTTCCGTTCACCTACTTTGTTTATAATTGCTGTTCAAAAAAGTTTAATCATAAGTCTCTCAGTCAGCTTGATCAATAACATCATCATAAGAATGACGTCATATTCACATTACAGTCTCATTCAACTCATGTTTATGATGTGATTTGCAATTTTTGATTCACAATACAAATTTATCACTTTTTTTAATTTTAACAAAACCTGCTCCAGACAAATTAGGACCAAATACAGCGATCCTTTATTTGTAAGACTTATTCAAAACACCAATACCAACTGAAATGGTGTCGCTCATAAACTGAAATTGTTATCTGGAGTAATGGAACTTAGGCACCTGATGTCTTAGTTTAGTCTTAGCAGGTCACAACCAACATTTTTAGGTGCATATCGCCCCCTACTGTACTAGAGTGTGTAGTGTCATGTTATGACCACTGACTTTTTTAGATAATGCAGCCTACTCCTTAAGTTTTAAGTCACGAATCGTCATGCATTCGTATCGATTTTAATTGACTTACAATTCATTGTTAACAACCTATATTGGATTGTGCTACATTTGGGTTGTTTTTTGAAACTTTTTGTATCTGTATTTGTATGTGCCAGATACAAGCCTAGTAGGCAATGTTATCTAGAAAATTGTAGCCACGTTTTCAGAACTGATTCGTACACATGTACCGTTATATGTGAAATATTTGAAACCACTGCCCATGTGTGACTAATTTTAAGTAGCATATTATCTATCAGTCTATCCTGAAGAGATATTATTGGCACTGTCTGGTACAATATCTTTGGGCTAAATGTGAAAGATCAGAGCAGTATCTACCCTTGTGGGTTTTCCAATTCTGTGGAGACTTCAAATTGAGGTTAACCTCTATAGCTGTCACCTTCATCTGCCCCTTCATTGTACCTCCTTTTCTGCCTCCTCTTAGTTCTCTGAACTTCCTTGTCAGTAAGTGTCTATTAAGGCTGCCGTAGTTGGCCCAAACTGCCCTTCCAGTTAGGTCGGAGGCATGCATTCTTCTGCATGATGGTGTGCAAAAGGTGATTAGATTGCTGCGCTAGTCTTTCGGGGTTTTGCTCGACGGCACCACTGTTTGCCCCACAACAGCTTCCATATCTGGTGAGAAAGCTGCGACGTCCCCAGTCAGAGCGCTTGACTTCTTTTACAAATTGTAATTAAAAGAGAATGACTGATTCTCAGGAGTTGAAGAAAACAATAAACAAATAAATGAACAAATAAACCGAAAATCCCCCCGACCCCTTCCCTCTTTTTAACTCAGCACCACCCACAGCTGATGTGTCCAAGGTTTATTTTTTTAGTAGCTTCCTAAAGCTGCTACTTTTTTGGTTCAGTTATCTTTGTCTTTACATCTGAGCTGGTGCTGTTGGCACTGACCTTTTCCCTGTCATCCCTTTGGTCTTAACGTTTTCTTACAATATACATATCACTGCCCAGTAAGAACCCTGACCATGTGCCCTGGACACTACCTTTCTCCTCCCAACTTTTCTGACCTAATTAGTGCTTAATTTAACTTGCAAGGATGAATTAATTATTAATTTTGCTTCGTTTGAATGGATGTTAGTCGTTGAGAATGTGTCAAGTGTGAGACTGAAATAGAAGCTTTATGACATTAACTCTCTCTGTCTCTGACACCTGCGTGCACTGCTTCTCACAAAATTGGTCTGGCCCAGATCTGGCCCACACAATGCACTGACACTTGGCCAACGTACCGCAAAGAATTACAGGCCTTTGGGGGGCCCAGATCTAATTTGCCAGAGGTGGCCCACACGTAGACCAGCACCAGGCCAGTTATAGACACACTGGTGGCCTAGTGCTGGCCCAGAACAGTTTCAGCCCTGGCACCTAATGTATATCTTAATCTAACCATGTAAACAAGACATGGGAAGTGGAAAAAGAAAGTGAAAAGTCATTGTGACACAGCTCACCACTGTACACAACCAAATGACCTCTGTTTTTAACCCATCACCAAAGTGAACAGTGGGCAGCTTTAAGTGCGTGTGGGGACGGTGCCATGCTCAGAACACCTCAGTGGTGACTTGGCAGCTGGTGGACCTAAACCTTCCCAACTCCTTCTTTAACCACCAAGCAACCACAGTCCTAAGATGTGCTGTACCAGAGTAAAAATACCATAGCAACATACAACAACATTTAACATTTATAAGAAAATCAGTCAGATGACATTATTAATTTTACATTTATAATGCATAAAAATGCATAAAAACAGCAACATTATGAACAGTTATGGTATATAAATAGAATTCCAACTAAATTGAAATAGGCGTAGACACCAGTAATGGTAGAAAAACACATTCACTTAACAAGTCACATGCGTGCCTGTTCATGTGAGGCAGATATGGGTAACATAAGATCGTTCAGAATCAACCCACATGTGAATTTGAAACAAAACAAAAATAAACAGTACACCATCAGATCACAGGAAGAGACTAATTATTATAAGATGTAATTCTTGGAAAACATCCTTTTTGTTTTGCAGAATGTGATTTCAAGATCAGTTGAGATTAGAGTGGTTAAAAAAATTCAAAGATGTTATTTAGTTGTTTGCCGTGGTGTTGCCTGAAGTGTGCAGCCACAAAAACCAGAAGGGCTTGGTCTTTAGTAGAGGGCTGGAGTGGGGCCGGCACCGTTGTGATAGTCTGTTGGTTCATATATGTTTGTAATGAGGACCACTTCCTCCATACAGTCCACGGCCACTTTACTTCAGGTATAATTCTTCAGGTTTTAGAGGAGAATGTTTTAAACAGACAGTTTAAAGTAGAAATGAATATGAAACAAAATTCTGGCATGATGAAAAAAAAAATACAAGAGCCTTTGATCTAACTGAGTACCTACTTGTGTTGAGAGGAATTTCAAGAGGCAAAAATCCAAAGCTGACTGCAAGCAGAACTGAGAGTGAAGGTCAAATGAATTTTGGCAGAACGATGTGTAAACTAATTAAAAACTCTAGGGGTTGGTATAAAATACAACCCAAAAATGACACCAAAAACAAGTAAGGATTGGACTGAACTTTGCTGTGCAGCGACTCCAAAGACTTCAAACTGAGACAAGAACTTTTCTATCCAAACATATAATAAGAAAAAGACTATTATTATTAAGTTTTTATTTATGTACCTTGATGGAAATCCAATGACTGAATCATACCCTCAGGATAAACCGATTATTCAAGATTATTTATTCCTCATATTAACCCTGCATTTTGTAGTTCGGTATTTGGTTTCTTTGCCATGTTTTGGTTTGAAGATATTTATAGAGACATTTATTATTTTGCTGCTCATTGTTTTTTTTTTCCAAACATCTGTCAAAATTGAGACAATATCTGAAATCTGAAATGTACATAGAATTATTTAATAGAGCTGCTAATTTCCAGTCTGTTGTGGAAATTAGACAGTTCTGTTTTACTGATACATTTGGAGTCTTTTTAAACCGACAAAGCTGCTGGTGATCCAACAGACAACCAGATGGTTCCATCTGCAAATGCTTTGCGTTTTTGTAGTCCATTTGGATAATGTTGTTTTAGGCATATACAGTATGCACCATTCGTCTGTTTTGACATCCGAACATATGACAAAGGAGCAAACAACGCCTTTGTTGTTGTGTAGTGGTAGAAAGAATCAAGTTTAGGTCATTCATTCTTAAAACAATACACCTGTATATCTAGCATACAATATATATCAATACAACTTTTTGGCCACGTGCAGTTAGTCAAACAAGTTGTTCTGATGTATGAACAGCCCAAATGAAGTGTCACGGGCGTCACACAGGCTGAGAGGTAGAAGGTTTTCCAAGGCTTCAGAGTTGTTGGATCAGAGTTGGAATCAAACACGAAGTGTGTTGTGAGAGAGAAGCTGAGGGAGAGAGAGAGGGAGAGGGATATGTAAAAGAGAAGAGATCAACCGTACAGTCATGTCATAGCCGAAGGCAAAGAGCAGCAGATGTAACAAAGACGGGGCCTGCGATTGTCAAGAGGCATAGATAATGATAGCTTTGCATGTTGGGTACAAGGCAAACATCAAGGCCATGCGCATGGCAGTGCAGGACTTTAAAGGCTGTGGTGCGAGAAGAGGGCCATGGGAGTGAAAATGGCCCCAATTCTGCCCCCAGTGACTCTCCCTTCGATGGCAAGGGCAGGTAAATGGGAACAAAGCAAATTGGATGGACACAGTATGGAGTTAATGTCAGGCCTTCTCTTGTCTTTCAGGGGCTGGCTTAATTTTTGTTCATCTGATTCTCTCAGTCCCTGTGTGCTCTACGAAACGTAAGCAAATATAACACAACATTGAAGAAAATTTAGATGACACTCAAGCCAATCAAGTACACAAACATTGTACTGTAAAGCATATATATACAGTATATACAGTACTAAAAACATGTTCGTTAACAATACCCTTATGCTAACACAATGCTATAATTATTGAATAGTGAATCAAAGTAAGTAAAAACATTCTAAAGGTTAGTGTTTCTTTACATATTTTGTAGCATTACAGGTTTGAAAAGGGGGTCCCCGGCTAGAAGCTAATACTGTTTGTGGGGCCCTCCTCAGCAAAGAAGGGTTTGGGAACCTACTATTAATAGTTTCTTAGTTAAACAAACAGACAAAACTTTGTCAAGCTACTGGTTTCAGCAAATTTTTATTTTAAAGGTTAAACATTAAATTGAAAATAAATAAATTGAAAAGACGAGTATTTTGCTGCTGAGTGCATTAACAGAGTAAATGACACAGGATCCATCCCACAACTTGATTAATTCAAAATAAAACAGTTTTTCACTGCACATTTGGCTCAGGAAATATGTTTACTCTCTTCACAGTTGGTGCAGTGCTTGCTATATCATAGACTTTAGGAACAATTAATGAAACTATGATAGAGAGTCAGAGTTAAATCAGGCAAGCATGCAGCATTTCCCCCTCTGAGTATTAATGCTGTGAATTTGTGTGTCTCTGGGTAAAGAGTGTAACTTTTCACTTGGCGGGGCTCCTCTTAATGACCATTAGCTGCCAAATGTTTCTTCTGAAGCCATAAACATCATTTTTCCACAGCCTGTTCCTCGAGTACGCACAGCAAAAATAACCATCCAAACTTTATTCTGTGCCCAGTCCAATTATGAATACTTTGAAATGTTTATCATTAATTGCCCGACACAGCACTCTTTAGTCTGGGCTGCAGAAGGCCAATACCAGCAGCATTTTTTTCTATTTATGTAGAAAAAGTTATGTTTTTATTGATGCAGTGCAGTCTGTGGTATGCTGTAGAAGATTTGTGGAGGTACTGTTGTGAGCTGTTGTAGGTGACGCAGGGCAGTATCAGAAACCCCCTGAGAGACCTCTGCAGTCACCACAAGGATGGATCAGCCCTGTGCCACTGTAACTCACCGCTTTTCCCTCCCTCGTCAGTTGGGGACGCAGGGTTCAGCCAACAGGAGGGGGTCCAGTGTGAAGCCCAGCAGGGGTTCCTGTTTACCCTTGGGCCATTGCTTGATCTGGCTACTGACGGTTAGAGCTCAAGCGACAACTGAGGCCTTATCAGCTGGATGGGACTGTGACGAGATGTCTGAGTCGACAGGCATCGGTCTCACATGTCTCGTTCAAAGGTTAAGCATGCTATTATGGGTGTCTGACTGAATCCAGGGAGTGTGAGCCGGGCCGATGGCCTGTGGTGTTTTCTTCATGATTAGACTGGCCCTGTCTGACTGGCCCTCTCATAAATCTTTGAGAGCTGAATGCCAAAAGAGATTGTTAGCTGAGAATCAAGTCTCAGTATATATGATACAGTGTATAGGATGTCTGTACTACATTCGGACAAATACATCTTCTACGTTGTATTACTTTCCGTTTTGCAGATATATGAATTCTATGGCGACATAGAGACGGCCGTTTTTAGATGTATAGTAAAGAATTTCATTGGGATTTTAAGTCACACTAGCAACATATTGGGACAGGTAACTAGTAATAGATGTTGGATAAAAGGATAAAAGGGGCGTCTATTAAAGACTCAGATCATAATGAATGAAGGTGTAAAAGGTTCAAAATTACTTCAATTTGCGTTCAAATAGAAGGTTAATGTCTCCTGGCTTCAACACAACAAATTCAGTATTTCATTTAAAGTTCACCAAAGCAAAAAGCTGTACTCAGTATGTAAAGCAAGCCATGGCATCAACAGCTTGACTGGTGTGGACAGGAAGTTTCTATGTTTCTGGACATTTGAAAATTGCAAGAACCTCATTAGAGACACTCGGAGTACAGTAAAACAAACTGAAAAAAAAAAAAAAACTAAAACAAAATAAAACAAAACAGAGCTCAGAAGTGTGTTATGGCTTTATTCAACGCTTTATGATGTAGTTGAATTGTATGGTTTGTTAATACATTTCATTATCATTACATTATATGTATTCTTAATGAGGCCAAACTCAATGATGCTTCTATTTAATTAAAAAAGGGAAAAAAAGATGTTGACAAGGGTCGGCTTATATTCAGGATAACGACAGGTCATACAAATCTCTTTCTTTCTTAAATAGGAAATATTACATTTTTGTTAATTGTGTCAGTATTTCCTATGAGAACCAGAAACACATGAAAAATCAATTCAATTAATTCCATGGAATTTTGGATCAATCTATTTTTGTATTTGATGTGTTAATCATATTTTCACTATCAAGGAAAAAGATGGTTCAAAGTTTCTTTAGTTCTCATTGTATTTGCAAATATAATTTATAGCATTACACTCCAATAACTTTGAGCATGATCTGCCATGATGGTGTACCGTATGCTGTCTCCTGTGATGTTGACTCATCCTGGGTTTTTGGCTTGTGCTGCCACGTTTGGCTGCAGACTGTTTAAACCATTGTGGCCTTGGGCCAAATTTAAATATAAACCTTAATTACTCAGAAAGCTGACTTTAGGCTGTCTGGAAACACAAATTGTTTCTCGTCTCCGAGACATTGCTACTTAACTCACAGGGCAGTTTTACCAAAATTAATTGGAACACTATAAAGTTGCCTGGGCTAGGACAGAACTGGTGTCCAGCAGTTGTCCACTACTGTGTTATGTTAAGTTAGTAATACTCGGTTAACATGAAATGACATAACTTGTAATTGCAGAGACAATTATTTTCGGAGCTCACCTCACCATAGTTATCCAACTTAGGAAGATATTCTGAAAGCTGACAAGTAGGTTTTGGAATTTATATTTTAGAAAAATGGCCAAATAACAGCGACCTGCATAGCCAAACTAAGTAAAAGTTGGTTGTGTTGATGATGAGAGTTGACTTATGTGGGACTTTAAGGTTGATCAATGTGAAATTTCTGTACAGCATAAATTCATGGTGAAGCTACTTGAAAGCAAGAGCCCGTGTTTATCAATCTACTTCTACAATATTGGAGATAAGAAGACTTGTAAGAGAGTATTTGTAGATTTTTTTTTATCCTTCTTCAAAGCTCCCCCATCACAACTGCAGCTTTTTGTGTTTTCTTTCTTCTTCTTGTATATATTTCATGCACAAAATAAAGGTTTTGCTTAAGCACGTTCAGATCTTTACCCTCTGCGAGGGAGAGACAGGATGAGTTGTTGGATTTCTGTCAAGGTCTGATTCTTTTGTCCTGTCTCTTGTATTTCATTCTCTTTCTTAAAAAAAAAAAAAAAAAAAAAAAAACATCCCTCAAGGCCTGTGTACACTGAATAAGCCTCTGTTTTGACAAAGCAAGGTGGATCGAAATGTATGTAATAAGCTCGTCTACCATTGCATTCTCTTCTTCTACTTTGAGCAGCTCTGCACTTCTTGCGTCTAACTTGACGGGGACAGCTCCCTGCCCCATTTGATGATGGCTTGACGGTCAAGGATAATAGTGTGTCATGGGACCGTTGTCAGTCTTGTCAATAGAATGGCCAAGGGGGAGGGTAAAATCCTGATAAAGCTACCCCTCGTCAGGGAGTAGGGAGCTGCACTGTTATGTCTGGATGTTTGATTTGATCGTTCTGATCCCTTGTTACACCTTGATTTCTTCACCAAATTGCCACATGGACCAGACTAATGTCACGTACCACCCTTCAATGACTTCTATCCTCTTTCTCCATGACAAACTTTTACTCTCCTATTCTTATCCTCTTACACACACACATACTGTTATTTTTATATGTACAGTACGTCTTCTCAATGTCAAACAAAGCCTTGGAAAACTACTGATCTTTTTTTTTCTTTTTTATTTGGAATGACTCTAACAAGGATCGGTTTCTCTTTGATGTAATTAAGCTCCTGAGGCTTGATCTGGGCGTCAGAGTTAATTTTTTTCCCAAGCATCGTGGGGAGCTATCAGAAGACTTCAAATGTCAGGCACTCTTTCAAGCTTCATGGCACTTTGTTTTTTTTTCCCATCCCTCCACCTCATATTAAAGAGGCAGAAAGGGGAGGCAGGGGTTGCTTTTTGCTGCCCAACACCTCAACGCCAACCCCCTCTGGCTTAATAGTCGTCTCTGTCATGACACCAGGATCCCGGGGCCACTATAAAAATCACCCACCTGTAGCCTGAGGACAGAGATTCAGGCGTGCTTTGTACTGTGTTTTATTTTAATGGGTAGGTTGGTCTCTCTTGAGCAGGCAACCTGTGTTACCTCCGCCTCCTCCCATCACTGATGACATGTCAGAGGACACCCACAGTGAAGGTCTGCCCCTATTATGTACCAACAAGCAGTGGCTGGCCACTGACCAAACATATATTACTGATAGTAAAATAATAGTGCATGCAAAAACAACTGTCTACCAAATTTAGTAGACATAAGTTTCACCAGTTACCTTTGTCCTCTGTAAACTAAAGTTCCAGGGTTTGGATGAGGTTGTTAGCTGGATGATTGCTGATAGAGAGAAAAACAAAACAAAAAAAAAAAAAAAACAAGCCTGGAGAACAAGCCTGGAAACAATGCTCTGATTTGTCTTCTGGTTTCAGCATTTAAAGAAGCTGAGCTTGACCTTTGGCTGACAGATACTCAGCCAGTGTTCAAAGCTTAATCTTCAACCTCTAGGTAGCAGCGCTCAGGCTTGAAAACAAAATCTTTCTAGGAGAGTGAGTAGGGGAAACAGGGAGACACAGGGGAGGGAGGAAGTTGGGGGGGTTAGTAGAGGGCGGGGGTTTGGAATAAAAGCACATTAGACAGACAGTTCCTCTCAATTGCTGAAACAATAAGCCCTATTTATCGCCCATTTGAAAAAGGTTTGACGAGCCGCCGAAACAGAGGGAGCTTTCATTTTCCCTGGCATATTAAACTGTCACAGTGCTTAACTTTAAATTAAGGTGACACGTCAGTGACTTGGGGATGTCACTAATAGTGCAATGGCGACCTGCTAATAGAAGCACAATGTGACACGTTTTGCTTTAACTAAACCCTCCACTGTCAGATTATGCCAGTGACATCTTAAACTTTTCATACATTAACGTGACACTTGGAACAAATGCAATTTGGCATTGAGACCGGGACAAAAGAAGGCATGTGACTGGTATTGTCATGAGGTGTCTCGGGATAAACGAATGACAGTTTCTTGTATGAGGTGCATGTAACAAATTACAAATGTGCTGTGTGTTGTGTGATAAAATAATGATGTGCTCTTGTTTAAAGAAAATATCCCAGGAGGTTTATGTGGAAGCTTACGCACAGTTAAGGTGAATAAACTAAGTCGGCAGATTCCTCCATGCTTCAGTTCACACTGATGATTTTTAGGTATCGCCATCTTAAAGTCGCTGCTACCTTAATAAGAAATAACCTTGGAATAATCATTGAAAACAGTTTTAATTCCACATATAAAATTCAATTAAACAATGTCACCAATGGTGTTGTAGGACTCTCAATAATAGCTCTGATGCTAACAATCAAAAAAATAATAAAATACAAGTAGGTGGCCACATGATAGGAAACTAAAACAATCAATCTTTTGCAGAAATTAAGCATTCCAAAAATTTG
>NC_024320.1:11849726-11898107 GCF_000523025.1 Cynoglossus semilaevis
CTGCCAGCAGTCCATATGTGTCTACTATTGTTGTATAGAAATAGACAGAAATTTACCAGCAAAAATGTTACAACTAGTGTCCTCACTTCCCACACAATTAAAGAAGCATTTTTTTTAAAAAAAGGTAAACTTGACTCAGTTTGTTCAATAAGGAGTGTGTGGCCGTTAGAATTTCCTCAATTATTTTTGTGTATTAACACACAGACATAAATCTTTGTCCATTAAAATATTTTTTCCTTCTTTATCATCAATATTTTAAAAGACTGCTGCGCAACTAGTGGATTAATACTTTATTTTGCCAAAGTTTTTTTGCTAAGATAAATACTGGATGCATTGTAAAATATCCATAAAGTGAAACGTATGTAGAGAGAATGTCATAAACAACTGAGCTATTTGAAAGTGTATTTTTACGTACACAAATATTTTATTGTGGGCAGGATGCCAAAAATTACACTTGACATTTCTTGAGAGACTGTGTTCAGGTTAAATTCTATGCACTTCTCCTCATGTGTATCAATCTGAAAGGATGTATTCTTATGCTTGGTCAGAGCTTGGTTCAGAGGGGGAAGGGGAAGAAAGAAAAAAAATGTGGTAAAATCCCCTAATTCCTGGATTATATTTTAAAATATTCCGAAATGCTAATCAGGGAATTTGCAACCAACAAAGGGATAATAAGACGGTCATCCAATTACTGGCATTTTCTCCCTGTGTTTCGCTGGGCCTGAACAGACCTGGAGTCTGAATGAACCTTTTTTTTTTTCTGAAACAGAGTGAAGCTGCTCAAGCTGTGAGCATATACAGGAGCTTCAGCAAGGCCCTTCTCTGTGTCTGCCTGTCTCACAAATATGTTAATTAGGGTCCAGATATTCACACACTTAATTAGCAGGGGCCTTGTTTCATTTTTGATTGGGGGGCACAAAAAGACGGGGTGAAGACGGAAGAAAAAAAAGGAGCTAAAAAGGGTTTAGTTTTTAGTGCAGGATTCAAATATGGCCTGAAGGTGATGAGGAGGTATTGTTAACTACTGTACTCAAATGAACTTTTCTCCCCTTTTTTTCCGATAGCAGGAGGGAAAATCCAGTGTGGCTGAGATTAGGCTGTCATTTGCCAGCCACCATTTCCATTTTTAAACGTGAAGTGATTGTGCTAATTGAAGTGGCATTCATTACATTAACATATTATATGTGGAAAATGAAATGAGGCCGGCCCCTGCACCTACATACTACAAAGAGGAAGATACCAAAACTAGGGGGTGGGGGGCACGGAGGGTATTAGAGAATGAGGCATTGTTCAGGTTTCTCAAGAAACACATTGGTTTCCAACTAAAATGGAAATCACAAGACATCAAATTGGACAATGTTAAATTAGAGGTCATACAATTGACCTCCAAATATAATTGTCTAATCCAATGTGCTGTGAAAAAAAAATGCTATATCTTCTGAGTATTTAACCTGATTAAGGTGAAAGACTAAGTTTTAACCAGTTCCTATAGCTCTGGTGGCTACAATTTGGTTAAAACAAGTAGGAAGGCAATTGGGCTAGTCCTAGGGAAAAACAGTAAAAAAAAGAAAAACTATATATATATATAATGGTAATAATGCTCAAATAGAACATGGCCTACAATCAAAGGGCCTCTGCCAAAAAAAAATACATGATGTATTTATTTAATTACCCTCAACCCAGGCCAAAAAAGAAAAAAAAAATTAAAAGAAATTCAAATGGGCGAAATGCCTAAAAGTGGATCGGTCTACCTACCAGTTTAAGTCGATTACAGCGAAGCAGACAGCAAAGAGGTTTACATTTATGCCTTCAATTTTCATTTTTCACTTTAAGCAGAGTGATTGATTATTAATACAATTAAATATATTGATATATATATTTAATTAACTGTACAAAGACCCACACACTTTACTGTACATTCTTCCCTATAATTCTTAACACAAAAATGATGACCCAAATGGGAAGAAGGTTTGAAACATCTAGACCTGGTGTTGACTAGAGTTCACAGTCAAAGTCTGTTGTCCTAAATAGATAAAGCCTTGTTGATTTAACTTGAGAGAGTGATTCTCTCTCTCTCTCTCTCTCTCTATATATATATATATATATACAGTATGTGTGTGTGTGTGTGTGTGTAAACATTCTTCCTGGCTTTATTTAGAACCACAAAACTCTTAGCAAACACCCACATTTAAGTCAGATTTCATTTCTGGAGGTAACTCAGATACAAAATCCACATCTATAGTTTTATGACTTGCAGCA
The DNA here is from genome assembly GCF_000523025.1 of Cynoglossus semilaevis. Lineage (NCBI taxonomy): Eukaryota > Metazoa > Chordata > Actinopteri > Pleuronectiformes > Cynoglossidae > Cynoglossus > Cynoglossus semilaevis. The sequence continues at coordinate 11,851,986 of NC_024320.1, forward strand.
AAAAATACTGTAAACAGCTTTAAATATGCAGACACACAAACTCACAACAACAACACTACTAAAATAACAACAGTATAGTGCTTGTGTACACTTTGAGCTGTGTGACCCCCGGCACACATCCACCATCATCGAAGATGCAAGAAATGCTCAGAGATTTGCTAAATTTTCAGAGAAATTTGACACTGGTCCAAATCAGATCCCTTGGCTTTAAGAATATGTAAAATTTGCTCTTTTTTTTCCTTCCCCTCTTTTCTTTACCTACATCTGACTGGAGCACCAGCTGGTGGCGAGAAGCCAAGGCTGCTAGGCATTTGCTTTTACTTGTAGGCTAACTACTTGGTTGAAGTGCTCTGGGATTAGCTGTGCATTATAGAAGTGGACTGCAGTATAGATTATTAGGAAGAGAGAGATGTTGGTGCACAAATGGGAGCCTCGTCTTTCCAAGGAGTTTGGCTTGTTGTTCGCTATTTTTATCAGGTTGTTTTCTCGCTCTTTTAGGTTTTAATTTGCGTCATGTCGGTTATAGTAACAGTCCGGATGCTTTAAAAGAACGTCAAAGATCCACTTTAATGTTGTTGAAAATGTGGGACTGACTGACACATCTTAAACCTCAAGATTCTAAAGACATTTTAACTACACATCTACCTAAGAAACTGACACATTCATCATGAGGAAGCTGTATATTATATTAGTGGAATTCAAAGTTTAGACAAAAAAAAAAAACAAAACTTTGCTGTCTTTTGTTTGATTCTGACACAGGTACATGTACGGTGTGTGTGTTCAGACAAAATTGAGTCGCACCGTATGTGATGTGAGTGGAAGGATCCCGGTCCATTTTCACAACACGTGAATGACTTTCCCCTCATATGTTAGAGTGTAAGTATATTTTTACTCTCACCGTGCCAAACGGAAAAAAGAGAGTGGAGAAAAATCTCCTGTCAGCTATTCTTACATAAAGTATTAGAATTGTCATTGTTATGAAGACTTGCACGGAGAAAGCCTAAGCCTCTTGACTTGTGAATTTTTAAAAGCATCCAAAGATCTGAAAACGAGGGAGCTTTCTTTCACACTGTGCCTAATCTTAAACGCTGTAGGTTTCATAGACAGGTAGAGTGATAAATGCCGCCAAAGGGAGTCGAGCTGAAAAGAGTGGAGTTAAGCCTACTTTTTTTCTTGCGGCTTGCATGGGCTCTTATCAGCGACGGACGACAAACAGCTTCAAAACTCCAGGTTCCAGAGGGGCGTTTGGGTGCACAGTGCCAGCTGGGCTAATGCATAGATTAGTTTACAAGTTTGGCTCCAATGCCAATTGGATTAAGGCTCATCATGCTGTGGGTATTTCCACATTGTTTGACGGTCTACATATGGTCAGCATCAGGCACAGCTCAGGGCTGTGATGGACTTATGCTAAATCCTTTCCTTTTTTGTGTGTATTTATCTAAATTCATTGTGACCGACAGTCAGCAGGGTTGAGCACTTTTTATTTTTACATGACAAGCTTCGCTCTCTGTGTGTCGGGCTTTGGGGTGTCACCTTCAGCTTCCTCTGTCAGTGCCAAGAAGTGATTTCTAACCTTTTTATTCCTAAAGTGGTGTCTATCCTTGGCCCCTAGGCAGTGCCTTTAATATCAGGGCTTTTGCCAAAGTAATTTCCCTGCGTCTAGATCAGAGTATCACTTATGGAGTCCTGTATTTAAAGGCTTTACATAGTGCTGCGATCACTTTGAACTGCTCGATGAGAAGGCACTTCGTTTTTTCAGAGGAAATCAGGTTTGGTTACTTTGAGACTTGGAGAGGTTTATTTGATTAAGACTAAAGCCGAAATTAAACAGAGCGAACTTTACTGACATTCCCGAGTAATATTTACATGAATCCCTTGACACGTCCTTCCTATCCACGTTTGACGAATTATGGTCTCGTAGTAATAAACTAAACCTCCTGTGAAGACATTGTCTTCTGTCAGATCAAAGTAAGAGGGTCAACATCAACTGGACCCTTAGGGCACCCCAGGGACTCACTGCTTCATCTGCAAAACCTACACCAGCTCTGTTGCCACTGCAGAGGCCTTTAATTGTTATTTCAATGCGCAAGTGGTATCACTCCCTCTTGCCACCCTGCCTCCCCCTTAAACTACGGTGCCCGGGCAAACAGAGTGGTCCTGATAGCTTTGTAATGAGAAGCAGTGTCCAGTGGGAGCAGGACTAGTGACTTCCAAATACATTGCCCTTGTTAGCAATGTTTGGCGCGTTGCTCTGTTGTTACAGATGTCGGTAATAGAGAGCTAATAGAGATCCATTACCTTCAGTTTGTGTGCGCGCACACGTGTGTGTGTGTGTGTGTGTCTGTCATAAGATTACTCCACTTATTCTTTGACCTCTGCCTCTGACTATAACTGATTATTTCATTTGATCAAGCCCAAAGGTGGTGGCAGGTCCAACTCTGGCTTGATGAAGATAAGCCAATCTATTTCAACTCTGTACTTGTTCAGGTTTCAGAATTTAAACATCAGCCGCATTCTAGAGAAATACTGGCAGGAAAAAAGAAGGGAGTGAATATAGAGAAAAACAGAATAACAAATTGCATGTTGCCCCCAGGACAGAAGGTAGACAGAAACATTAAATTAATGAGCCCAGAAGAACTTTGTCACAAATGAATCGTGTAAATACATTGATCATCTCTCTAGTTCTGTTTTTTTTTCTTTCCTTCCCTTCTCACCAACACTAATGATTTCTTCCCCCTATCATTTTTACATTGCAGAGGGAAAAAAAAATCTCTTTTCACCGGCGCTGCCTTTCGGTGAACACTCTTCCTTCTTATCTGCACGCTGCCTTCTCCCTAGGCTATGGAGCAGATTTTTCATTTAGCTAAAAGCTCAGTAAGAGGTCTATGAGAATGATAATCCTAGCACGGGTCGCAGCTGGCGTTTCAACGGTGTGGATGATTAGTCGGGAACGTTTTTGCATTCGACCTGGAGAAATTCTCTCTGTGGGAAGTAAGCATCCGCTTACTGTCTTTTTCGGCAAGGCCCCCTCTTATTGCCCCTTACCCCTCCCTCTTCTTCTTCATACACACACACAGACACACACCAAGGGGAGGCGTCGTAATAGATGATGAGGGGGAAATCTGGCATTTACCTCCCGTCTTCGCCTCTACTTTAAATACCATCACTCCTGTCGTGGCACATGATATTGTAGTTGTAAAAGTAAAACTGTATTTCGATTGAAATTTCTCTTAATGAGTTGAAGAGTTAAAAAAAATGTTGTTAGAAATGTGAAAATTAAGGGTAAAGATAAAGACAAAGTATGAAAACACAAATGAGATTTAAGTTACTGTCCTTTTGGAGTGAAGACAAAACCACAGCACTGCAGGTCTGAACCTAAAATAAAGAAAGCTCATTTGAACGCTGCTGTTAATAATTCATTTAGTGTTTTTCAAATCTCCAAGACTGTTGAATATTTTTAATATTACTTAATTTATCTGTGACATGGGCCAAAGATGTTTGTTGTACATCCTGAACTCAGTGGTCACAGCTGTGGTCAGAGTCCTGTAGTTTGCTGGATCTTGGTAACAGTTCAGTGCTGCCTGCACCCTAGGTTATAATATACTGTAGTTTTTGATCTGACTAGCACTTTTGCAGATGTGTATAAAAATAACCTACCTTCAGATGGAATTAATGCAGCGAACATTAGGAACAGGTTGTGAATGCACTAACCTCATTTGTCTGACAGGTTTAAACGTTTATTCAAAGGCCCTGGCTCTAATTCCTTCAAGCAGGTGTAAGCTTCTGTTGAGGTGTGAATTATATCTAATGGAGTATATTATACGCTTATAATATGCTGAACGGCAACGAGGCTTCTCCAGGTGGAAATTAAATAACTTGTGGTTTCTGGGCATAATCCTACCGTGCATAGTCAAATACAAATCGAAGCAAATCATGTGGATCTTTTTTTTTTCTTGCTTCCAGGTATTTTAATGCAGAACCATTTACCAGATGCAAGCTAATCTAAAATATATATTTTAAGATTTTTTCTCATCTTTAAAGAAACTGCCTTACATTATTGCACTGTTTAAAAAAGGGCTACATCAACTGAAACACATGGAGCTTATTCCTGCACTTCTGTTGCCTGAGGTCACATCACCACAGGCCCACAGTGGATGGACAATGTTCACCCATGCAAACAAACACAAATGGGTATTTGCTTTCCTCCGAGCATCATCTGCCACCTGGTTTTAGTCATGAATACAGTTGAAATTATTCCTGAGAGACTTCCTATCAACAGTGAAGACATCAAGCATAAAAGCATTTTGAGCCAGTTACATAAATGTCCTTTTCTGGTCTTCAGACCGTTCTCTGTTCCTTAAATAAATGTCTTAAAAATAGTGAAATAGTTCTGAAAAGGGATTTTAAATCATCGTCCCCTGACATCCACTACAGCATCCTCACACTCAAGAACAAGTGTCCATTGTTTGATGTCCAAGCAAATGTGTAGAAAACATTGTTACTCGTCAACCCTTTAGCTTCAAGGCATCTTTGACTTGCAGCTTGATGAAAATAGAACAGAAGGAAATTGTCCAGTGCAATAAATGGTTGAACAATAGAGCTTTATTGAGAGAAAAATGTGTAAAACAAGTGTAATGGATTTTTAAACCACCAAAAAAAAAAAAAAAAAAGTTTAGACCCAGTGAATGTGCTAATTATACCTCTGGAATGAAATGACTGACAACCGAACAAATCTTTAACTTTAGGGGGAAATTCTGGGGTCTTTCCCCCCTTTAGTACTGTAGCTTCATTGTCACCCTGTTCTAAAAAAGGAGACAAGAACATGAAACATAAATACAATCAAGTGACCGGCACTAATGACAACCGTGACCCATGTGCATGAAGACAATTAGTAACTCTTTCTTGACAGTCAAAAAAAAAAAAAAAAAAAGAAGATGTTTTTATATATATATATATATATATAAAGACAGATTGTTATGATGTGATATAATCAGATCCATTGTATTATTCTCTTGTTTGTTGACAAAGTCTAATACAACAATAATAGTACACAGTTGATTACCAAAACTCAAAGCTAATAAACCATTGCTTTAAAAAAAAAATAAAATAAAAAAAAATAAACTATTTGGGCCTGGTTCTTAGCTTATTTGTGAATTAACTGACCTCTAACTACTTTGAATGTGTCTATAATGGTCAACTATGACTCATTTTACATTCCTTAAAGTAGATGCCTTAGCAGGAACAGGGCCATGTCACACACATTCCTTGATTACTTCATAAGCATCTGCTGCAAAGTACAACAATTAAATGTTTGGAAATGATCAACATCCAATGGAAACACATGTCTTTTGGTTGTTATTAAGTTAAGTTAAGTTTACAACAGGAGAACATTTTTCATTAAGCTGAAAGACGAACCAAAACTCTGCTTCTTTCCCTTCCCTCCTGCCTGCGCCGCTCAGTCACACCTACAGTACATACCAGACAGCCAGTACATTGATCTCTATGTGAAGTCTCTACTTTGAAATATCTCAGGATTATTCTCTGTCTGGGCTAATACCTGGTGAGGTAGTAAAGCCTGAAGGATGGGATTATTTAATGTGGCGTTTCTCAAATGTGTGACAAACGTAATCACATCTCTGAACGAGAATACTGCAGCAACTTCACTTTCGTCGGGGGACACAGTTTTGGAGAAGTGAGGCTTTGGAGAGCCGTACAGCACAACAATCAGTAACAGTGACACATTGTTGTGCCATAAAGTGGCTATTTGTGGAAAAACAAAATGGAAGTGATAAAGTTTCCTCCACTACCAGTGGAGAAAGTTTCATTCTGACAGTTGTGTTGTAACAGGCCGTCACGGCAAAGTCCTTTTCTGAGCCCATTCCTGAGCCTACGCTGCCGACAGAATTACTCCTTTTGTTGCGATTTTGCAATGTAAAAATCTGTACATACTACGGCTCAGTCTTCGAGGGATTTGTGGGTTGAAGCTTAGTTTTTACACCGAGATTCCAAAGTTTACCCAGGGGACGAGACAAACATTTTTTGGAACACTATAAGACATTTAGGAATCGTGAATGCATCCCATAAACACTGCTGCTGTTGAGGACTGACAGGCAAAGTCTAACGGAAACGGGAGTCGGAGGCGAGTGATTTGACAAGGAATGAATGGGTGATGAGGGCACAGAAGCACTCGCCTCTTTGTCTCCATCATCTGTCTGTGATCATTAATGGTTAAGCATTTGAAGCGTTGCCATTATATCAGCATGAAAAGTTATTAAACACACACACACACACACACACACACACACACGTACACACTCACTCACTCACTCCCTGCCTGCCCTCGTGTCTTTTCTGTCTTTAAGGTTCGTGCTCTGATAGCGATGAGGAAATCAATGAAGGGCCTGAGAGCAGCCGGTCTGGCAGACTTGACACGCAACAGAGGAAGGTAAATTATTGGAACTTTAATTACTTTGATCCGTCATGCATTGTAGCATTGTGTCAGGGAAGTCAATGCCACGACAGACGGCGAACAAAGGCCAGTGCAGCATTTTCATAACATCTTCACTCCCTTTTTCCTAATGCTTGATTAAAGCCGAGGTGTCGGAGACCAAAAGCCCCCAACCCCTGATTTTTTTCCCCCTCTTCACTGCCTCTGTGCTCTGATTTAGAAACTAATTTTGAAAAGCTCTGTTTACCCAACTCATTACCGAAGTCAGGGATTGAATGCTGCTCTATTATGGGCCTCTGCAGCACGGCTTTACAAAACAAGCACAATGCACCGTCTATCACCATTATCACATTGTGTGACCTCAATGTATCACACTGTTTTCTGCTCATAAATATTGCTTTTTTTAGCTTAATTAAGAATGATTTGACTCCAAAATAAAGACTGTACATTTTTAGCTTTATCCACAAAAAATGGATAGGGACATAAAATAAATTACAAATAGTAAGATTTTTTTTTTAAGTTATCAAAAAGTGTGTATGAAAGAGACTGTCTTTGTCACAGATTCATGAATATTGTGCCCACGTATTGGAATTAATCTATAGCATAATTGTCTGGGTCTGATTAATGGCCAGCATTTAGGTAATTTGGGCACACACACACACACACACACACATTCATCTACAGTCGTGGCTTGAGAATGGAATAAATAGGAAGGCAGAGAAAAATGAATTGATATGTTGTATTTGTGCAGGACTTGTGAAAAGTTATACGATGATCTGTGTTATTGCTCCACAAACTGCAGAGTAAGAGCTGTAAGGACCCAAGGCCCTTCATCAGGCCTTTATGTGTAAAGTATAGTTAGTCAAAGTACTAATGATGAACGTTGTCAGTGGGGGAATTTTTCGGTTGTTAAAATAAATGATGCTCTTGACTGGGGCCTTCATTGGACAAACTGGCCAAATTATCTTTAAGACGTGTCCTCAGTGACTGGCCAACGATGAGACAGGAGTAATTTTTTTTTTTTTTTTTTTGCTGTGTCTACAGTGATGCACTGCAGGCAAACAGCAAAAACTGATACTGGCTGTATACACACTTTCTTAGAAGCATCATCTCGTCTCATGATGGCATTGTGTGTTTAGCAGAGCGTGGCACTTTGAGTCAATTCGACAAGCATTGGATTTAGATCTTGTCCAGTATTGGTCTCATAAACTAATTTCTATGAATTATTTACACATATGATGTTAACATCGCATCAGTGGATCGCTATAAATAATGTCACCGGTCAACGAAATAAATTGGCATTAACACATTTTTAATTTTAGAATATGATCACTGATCTTGGCAGCTCTGAGCAATATGCTTAATTTCTGTTTACTTTTTTAGGACTGAGTAGACATGTGCAATAATCATGGTGAAGCCAAACACTAAACAACACCAATTCAGTGAAGTTCGGTCAGACCTACATCTCAGCTATACCTACAGTGTATGTCATGGGGCCCATGATAATAATTCCTAGTTTATAGTCAATTACATTGTGTCTATATAAGACAGACACGTGCAAATTGGCAGGCTTGCTTTTTGTTTGGAAAGTTTGAAATTCAAACGTTCATTCAAGTCTGAAGTGAATGTTTCGCTCATTGTTAATTTTCAAATCTTTACACCCTCAGAAATCATACTTCTCTTAATTTGTATTGACGGCCTGGAAGAAAACAGCGAGCTTTGCAGATCTGCAATGGGGAAAATGCTTAAGTGGAGATTAATTCAAATTTCTGCTTGCTCAGTACTTGTAAAACTAAAGCAATTTATATTCCTTCTCTTAACGATACCCCCTTTTTCTGATTGCGGTAATGTAATCTAATTGTAATTATGATACTATCGGAATCATGCAGACCTTAACATGATTGGAGCCACTCATTGCATTAAAAACCAATTTTTGAGTAATGATGAAAGGGGCACTGGAAAATGTGGAAGTATTACATTTTTTATCTTGGTTTCGTGGAGTGATCTTGTGCTCTTGGTTCTCCCTCTCCTTCTCCCTCTCCCCCTCCTCCTCTCCCCCTGCCTACAGTCATAGCACTGGTTTAAATGATGAGGAGGAGTGTATCCAAAGAGTAGTGGGAAGAGGTGAGGGGTGGGAGGATGTGGGGTGGTTGGGGGGATTGGGATCGGAGGATCAGGATAGACGGCGGGGGGGGGGGTATAAGGGAAATGGACCACCCCAATTAAACGTATCAGACTCATCAATAGCTGCGGGATAGGAGCATACGGCTGTGAACAAGTTCACTGTCATCCCACAAGGTTTTGCTTATCACAGCCTGTGCCTCCTACGCTACATACCCCTCCCAACAGCCCACTCAGCTACCCCAGGAGGGAGCAAGTAAGGCATGGAGAGAGGAAGAGTTTCCGGCGGGAGTGATAAGACTCGAGTAAAACAGTTGTACAGAGCATGAAAGTGACAGTTTTGTTAAATGAGAAAGTTGATGGTTTATTTTAAGGGAGCTCCAATAATAATTTAATGTACTGAGTGTTTTTGTTTAAATTTTGCATTGCCGTCATTTTAAAACCTTAGAAAAAACTTTTCTTTTAGCTGTAGTCATTGATGGTATGGATGACCCAGAGCTCAGCTATCATGTGGGGCTGTACACCTCAAAATACAGTACCAAATAAATAATAAATAAATAATCACAAATATAAATATATACTGTATATATTTGTGATTGCAAATAAAATCAAAAGACATAATCACTTTATTTTATTCCATTTAAAAAAAAGAAAAGAAAATTCTGCGTGTTGTACATCTACTGTAGAAATAGACACGTGACACAGTGTTGTGATACTTACAGTACTTCTCACTTTAAATCCAGTCAACTGCAGTGTAAGCAGTAACGGCAGCATGCCAATACTTTGCCACAGCTTAAGCTCTAAAATGATGAGGAAGGTGCTGCACCTGCGAGACAAGTTTCACAGTGAACTCCAGAGCTGGGGATCATGTTTATCAGAATATTACTGCAGTCAAATCTCATTTGAGGGGACAGAAACCCAGGAGTGAGCGCCACCAGCTGATTCACTGAGGTGACGGGCTGACATGAGGATGAGGTGTGGGAGCAGGAGAGAAGGAGGAAGGAGAGGACAGATAACTGGACAGCGTCTCACTACTCAAGGTTAAGCACATTAGACCTCGCTGCCCGGCCGGTCGGGCAGCATGAGGCTAAATGTGCATCATGTAGCTCCATGAAAGCCTCTCTAAACCAACTGGGAAATATAATTTACCTGCTGCTCTGAGGAAATGACAGGTGCAGACTGCAGACACTCCTGTAACAAATCTCTCTCTCAGCTCAGGGTAGTAAATCTGCAGCCCAACAACTGGCTGTGTTGCTCGATTGGTTTATAAAATCACTGAAGTCAAAGCAACACAGACATGAATCGTTTTGAGGCAATAAAGAGTGACTGCAGGGGATGTTGGCTGGCTGCAAACACCACAGGTATACTAGAGATGTTTTATTTTATTTTCAGCTGGTCTAACCAACCAGAAATGGTAATAACATTCCCAAATTAGAGAGGCAGGTTTTCCACTAGCTCTCTCATATTTATATGAGCTATAGTTACATACTGTAAGTCAAACACACACACACACACACACACACACACACTGTCTACAGAAACAAACTTGAAAGGTCAGTGACAGAGGTCTGACAGACTGTAATAAACTTAAGACTCCCTACAATTGCTCACAGTGATATCCACTGTCAAAGATTTGAAAATTCAATGAGGCACTTTTTTCCAATTGACATAACCCTGTCTCCGGATTTTGACACAAATTGTTTAGTTGTTACAAGAACAATTAAGAATACTGTTGTTTGTGGTTGTGTTAATTGCTAAACAATGGAATAAGCAATTAGTAGTAGCGCTGCGACCCTTGTCTGACAGAACTTACCAGTCTGCAGTCTTGTTTATCTGATCCTGGTCTCTCGTCTCCCCCTTTACTTTCTTTTCTCCTCTCTGCTGTCTCCCCCCTTTTTTTCCTTTCACAAAGCAGACAGTTAAACACTGGAGCTGTGAAGGTTGCTTTTTGCAAAATTTATTTTTATTTTTTTTATTTTCCCCTGCACCATGTCCTTGTTCATTTAGTTTTCTGTAATAATTGTCAAACACAAACGATTTATTTCTTGTTTGAATATTATATTGAATAGACACTTCCTCCGTTCATTTCCCTGTTATTTTTTGAGGAGGGGGGTTATTATCATGTTGACACTGAAGTCTGTGAGGCAGAATACATATGGGCTTTACAAATAAATTTGACTTGACTTAACCCTTTAACACTAACCTCTACCAGGCTATTTCGGTTGTTGCTGAAGGCGATCTCTCCATTTTTATGCCTGCTAACACTGAAAAACCATCTGTGCATTTTTTTTTTTTTTTGCGCACACACACACACCGTTACACTCAGTTCATTCAGCTATAGCTAACGTGCACATATCTTCTTTTTTTTCTCCTCTTCTCCTCATGCCCTGTTTTTTGCCCTATGTTACCACCTGGGTGCTGTAATAGCTCCAAGGGGCAATGATACAGTACAGACACAATTAGTTTATGCATCTGACATATCAGTGTAACACTGAATAAATGACAAATTGACGTACTCTCTCAATTATTACTTTTTGATTTAAACATAATGAATGTGATTTAAAATATATGTCACCTTTTATCTATTAATCTTTTTTTGTAAATTTCTTTTGTAAAATTTATGTTTTGAATTTTGGTCCTTACTATCAATCATTTCAAATTAGAGAACTTTTAATTTGACATAAAATGTAAAGCAGGTGAAGCAATGACAAATGATAAATAATATTATAAAAAATAGTCAGTTAGTGACAGCCACAAAGAAAAAGATGATTTATGCGTTTTAAATAGGCATATAGGTATATGTAATATTATAGTATACACAATTTACATGCAAGTATCAAATGGAAATACACACACACATATACATGTCTCTATATATTTAAATATAAATACATGTTTATATATTTATATATGTATGTACATATACTTTTTCATACTCACCAAATACACATTATATCATACATATGACATACAATATATATACATATATACTGTACATATATAATATGTCACTCAAAGATGCAAATACGATCTAAGTTTGAGTTCAAGTATGTCTCCGTCTTTGCAAATGAGCATGAATTCTGGCTGGATTAAATTTGTTCAGTGAAAACTTTAGATGCCCTCCTTTTGTCTGACAAACTAAGTGCTCCATCGTATTTTAGGAGATTTGTTGTAATTAAATCTTTACAGTCTTTGCCAACTTTCCCAGAAAGTGGGATTGTAAATTAACACATGCTTCAGGCCCGGTTTAGCTTAAAGGTCATGTTTATTCACAGAGAAAAGCTGCTGCCGCACTTAATATCTGCACAGATAATAGATCTCCGCCAGTGCAGTTCACACTTGTAAATGTACTTTCGACAAAAGGGCGGTGGAGTGACCAGTCTCATGGAAGAAGTCCATATTGATTGGAGGTGTTTCATAGTGCCCTTAACATATGCATAATGGAAGGAAGGAGCTTCCATTTTTGTGAATAAGTTGAATTCAGACAAAGGTGCCTGAGCTGTAGGTGTAATTTGCTGATGATATCAATCGGAGCTCTTTGTATTTCCATAAGTACTCGGGAATTAGTTTCTGCGGCACTGTGCAGCAAGGTTTTATTCTGTGAGGAAGGGTCACAGAGGAGCTAGAGCCCTGATGAGGAGGGATGATCAGGTTCTCTCTCTCTCTTAAGCCTCGAGGGTTTCCTTTTCTTCTCACTATTAAAAAACTCCCTGATTGGACTTTGGACACCCTGCAGTTGTTAGCAGCTGGCATAAAAATGTATTAGCTCTTATCGTGCCTTGCAAGTTCTTCAAAAGCAGTTATTAAACACGGATGCATGCACCCACGCTGCTATATATTAACATCCACAGAGATCTGAAGTAATGTGCAGCAGTCTTAGTCTGTTCCCTTAAAAAGTGGTAAAACACTACTTTCCACCAGCGAAGAATTCAGATTTAAAAATCTGAAGCGCTTTCAGGAAACATTTTGTACTTTGGACAGAAAGGCCGCTGATGAAACCAAAACAATTAAAAGTGAGTTTGGGGGGTAGAGGACTTGAGACAATTAATTTTTACCCTGGCGGAGCAGTCATGAGGCCACGCAGGAGGAAAAAAAAAAGGTCTCGTAGCAACAGCTCTCTCTCTCTCTCTCTCTCTCTCTCTCTCTCTCTTCTAAAACCCCTCCCTTCTTCTCCTCCTGGAAATGTCAAAACCTTTGCCCCTTTCAATAGGTGCAAGAGAAGTTTCCCCAGGTGTCCCCTACACAGCTGCCTTCTGATTGGATGAAGGTGTCCAGAGGTTGTCAGACACTCCCTTAAGGGACCCTAGATCTCAAGAAGAAGGAGGAGAAGAAAAAAAAAAACATGGGAGAAGGGAAAATTAATTTTAAGCTCACATGCCCCACTGGGTGCCAAAGCCACTTTGGGGATATTGAGGGAAGCCTGAGCTGACAGGATTTGACTTCCAGGAGTAGGGAGGTGACAACCTTCATCAGGGATATAGGCCCCCACACAGGCCTGGGGGGGGCCTAACCTGTGCACAGGGACGGCTGGCCTGCAGTGGTTTTTGACCTGTCTATCGTTCACCAGCGCCGTAGGTACATGAGGAGATGCCAGAGCAAAGGGGAGACAAAGAAAGTTGTTACTGAAACAGAGACGGTGCCATAGTATAGTCAGGGTGAGGGGAGGGGGAAAAAAGGAAAAGTGGCAGAATTCAGGGGTGTAAATGATGAATTACTTTTCATCAAGTGAAGGGAAACATACTCCGGAACAATCCAGAAAACGGAGCAGGGAGACTCTGACCTCGTGTTTCAGAGCAGCCAATATCTTCATTCAAGAAGACAACCATGAAATTACACCGAAAATGGGATTGTCATGAGCGGGCCCTTGAAAATCTCGGTGTACAGTCATTATGGCACAGGAAAGAGCCTTCATCCACACATCATACCCTGTAAGAGAAGGGAAGCAGAGTGTGTATCCGCAGGGACAGCTGCTAGAAATGAGAACGTTGGAATGATTTCATGTATTCATGTTTTTTTTTCTCCCACAAAATACTCTGTATTAACTTAACACCGAGACGCATCATTGTGTAAACTGCCCTGTACTGGGTTTGTAGATGTCCACATGCATCCTCCAAGGAGTGTTAACAAATGTCAGCAAGGCAATGTAATTAAAAGGAGATGGCTGTTTCTTGCCTGTACAGGAAAATCACACGTACGCATGAAAAAAAAAAGTGCGCGGCTTCATGAACAGATGCGTGCGCAGCAAACACGGTGCCTAATGAGCAATCAAATAATAATTAGGAAAATCAAAGCAGAGGAAAAACAGCAAGGCTTTCTTCGAGAACAAGATGTTTGAGTTAACCTCTGAAATGACTTAGACAAAAACTGGGAATGTTGATTGTTGTACATGTACATTTAGCTCTGTGATTTTCTACAATTATAGGCTTTTTTTTTATTTTATTTTCCGGGACAGTAAGCTGCTGTCGTTTTTACAACAACAAAGAAACGTTTAAATCAAAGGTTTGTCATCAGATGATCTTTTAATTGTGTTCCAAACCAATGTTTGAAGTCACGAAGGTTTGTCCATTGTAGACTGAAATAGATGAATCAGTTTAGGCCTGTTGCCCTTTTAGCGGTGACCATAGCTTTTTGATACCAGCTGTCCTTCTTATTGGAGCACAGCCTGAAGTCTGGGGAGTAGGTGCTACCAAATCTGGAGCCCTCTCCTGGCAGGTGAGGGTCCTGAATTACCAACTATTAGTGAGAAAATACCCAAATGCACTGTATTTGATTGTCATTGTTCCAGAGGTCAGGTGTGTGTACAAAGAAGACAGTGTAATTCAGTAGGAGGGTGAGGCTTATATTCAGTGTGGCTTTATTTCCATGAAATTCCATATTAGTGTTGTTGAGTGCTGCCTGGCTGCATGTTTTAATTCCATGCATTTTCCGTATGTTTTTTTTAACCTGCTAACATACTCAAAACAAATGAAGTGCAGTAGCATGGTGGCTATAACAAGGCTGACAGGAAGTGATACTTTTAGACATTACGAGTATGTGTCATGAATACCAGTGACAATAAAATTCAAATATGTACGGATATCTAAGTTTCAACCTCATGGCTGTTTTTATTTATTTATTTATTTTGCTACTGACAGTAGACACAGTAAAGAATAGTTTAAATCAATGATAGTTCTTTACTATGTTATTTTGGAATGTCATGTTTATACTCTGCTCACAGAGGTCACAAAGTGTGGATTGGGCGTCACCTAATCTCTCGCTCCAGATTCTTAATTTTGCAGCAGTGCAAATTTTATTCCAATAAAATATTGGTGTATAATGACATCATGAATCAGTTTGTCACAAAAAGAACTGACAGACTGATCAGTCATATGGGTTTGTCTTTAAAACCATATGACCTTCCTAAAAAGATGTTTTAAAATTCCTGCAAATATAAAAATGAAATTCATGAGGAAACGTGTAGAACAAGTGTTGTTTTATAATCAGTCTGAATGTGAGTGTCTCTTTTTAAAAGAAAGAATTCACTTCATGACAAGGAAATTGTTAAAGTGGACCAGCTTTGGAATTCTCTTTTTGAAATGCTGGCTGAGAATGCAGAATTAAGGAGATGGAAAAAAAAAAAAAAAAAAAAAGAAAAGTTAAGACTCCGTAACAGAGAAACGACGTGTCAATGGAAGGCTTTTTGAAGGATCTGTAATTTTCAAAGTGCTCTGCATTTAAATGTCCCTTTTTATTCCTAAACAGCCTTAAGACACTTTTCAAACTGCTCGATTCACATAATTAGATGAGGCCGACAGATGACTCTCCCACTATGCCACGCAGCCATTAGAAAGGGGGTCATTCTCTTAGCAGAATGGCTACTGTTCTCACTTGTCATTAATTTGCCACTTCAAAGCAGCCGGAGCATGTGACGCCGTACCGACAAATGAAATAAGTTCCACTTATCTCACTTTCCATTACAGCTGCAAAACTTCTTAACTCCAATCACACTTTGAAAGCACACCGACCCCCAACCCTCCCACACCCTCAGTTTTAGGATGACATGGTAGAAAATGAGCTGCGCTTTGAAAATTCTAAGACTCTGTGCTTCTTTCTTCTTCACCTAGTCTGCTCTCAGTTCCTGTGTGTGGGTTTCTTTGTATTTCTGTCTTGGCACAGCACCTCAGACATGTTGCTCTGATATTAAACCTTACACATGTGTGGAGTTTTCCAAACAGATGATGATTTTGCATTTCATTAGGGACTCTTATGGAGTTTTGATTTGATGTCAAAGGTCAAAGAGACTAAAACTGGAATAATCAGGCAAAGGTTTGTGAACAAAATGTAGCACAAAGGACATTTGTCCTGAATATTGTTGGATGTCAGAGTTAATTATGTGTAGTGGCATTCACACTACATTTACTCCTAAAGACACTGCTGATTAATATTGTCAGAATGTGACTTTCTATTGTAGATTAAGCAACTTATGGTGAAAGAAAGGCTTGACGTTGAACTTCTGTGCCAGTCACTTTAAATGGATGTCGTCTGTTCTTGAAAGTTATGGTTTCGATAAACCATAACTTTCACTTAACTTTTAACTTTCAGTTAGTTAATCTGTTTTGTTCTGTTGGCAGCAGATACATCATTTCGTTCTGCTCGGTACTGTATTCTTGGCCTCTGTCATAATTTCTAAAATGTGTTTCCGGTATTTCTCTCAATACTGAGTAGGGATTAATCAATCTCCCCCCCCCCCCCCCCCTCTCTCTCCCTCCCTCCCTCTCTCTTTCTCTCTTTCTCTCCCTGTATTGTCTTAGCTTTCATTTCTGCCTGTCTGACTGAGGCCCAAATTTCAATCACGACAAGGTTTTCCTTTTTCCTCTTATAAAATGTTTGAATTGCTATCAAAGAGTTGGCTTCCTCATCAAAGAAGTCAACTTTAAAGGCGTTCCACCTTTGCTGTTCCCCCTCGCCGCTTCTCCTTCTAATCTGGCCTGGGTTTGGCAGTCAAAGGTAAATAAGTGTGAAATAGGACATGTGTTTTCCATCCTCTCCCTTTGTCACACATGTTCTCCTCTCTCCGTGATTAACATTCCACCTACTCTAGGTCCCCCCTTTTCTTTCTTGGTGATCTGCGAGCCTTTGTGCGGGCCGCCTTGCCAGAAACACTCCCTGGCCACCTGGAATTACAGAACCTTCAAAGCCCACACTTCCTTTCCATCTGAAATCCATTGAGCCTATCAGACCCCACTCCCCAAGTGTGGGATGACAAGATTCTTGTATTTTCATATGTATTTATTCTGGAAGCCTTCACTCTTCCTGATCGACTGTTTATTGGTTTTCGTTAGACACTGGTAATTATTTCAACAGTAAATCAAACCTCTTGAATTTCCGGACTGCGTCTCTGGCCAGTCTCTGCAACAACCAGTGTAAGCAACGTTACAAGACAGAGGAAAAGGAGAAGCACCTTGTTGAAATGACATAGTTTTTAACTCACATTGAAAATACTGTTTAATTTTTTTTCTAAAATAAGCAGCATTTCTCTGCCGCAATTTGAGGTATGAGATAAAAAGGAGTTTGCGATTTCCCTCGCTGTTGGTAGCTGCCAACTGAGTACAGGCCTGCCTTCAGGGCCTGACGTTGGCACCCACACGCCAGTTGTTTTGTTTACCTAGCCCTCAGTATCCAAGAGACGTGTTGTCAGAAGTCTTTAACAAAACCCATCTCCTAATGCTACCGGCGCCTGCGTTTACTTATTTATTTCATCGTTTGTGTTGGCTCCCCAGTCACATTCAGGACTGCCTGAATAACTTTCTGACAGTCACAAAAGCCTGATGGACACGGATTTTGTTTCATAATGAGAGGGTATGGTTTTCAAAAGGCATTGATGAGATTATTACCGCACTTTGGGCCGACGGCTGACAGCGGTGGAGAAACAGAACCCGTCTCTGTTAAATGTATGGCTTGTTTGGCATCTGCTGTCCTGTGAGATTTATTCAAGTTTAAACAGCATTTTCAAGGCGTGTTTTAAATCATCTGATATAAGTGAGGTGACAGAGGGCACCGAGGACAGTTAGTCATCACGTAACACTTTTCAGAAGTCATTTCCAGTTGGTAAAAAGTTGTATATCTCTCTGTGTCGCTACTTGGTCTCAGTTAAATTGTTTGATTAATTGATAAAGAAAAAAAAGTTAAAGGAAATCTAAAAAAAATAAATAAATCCACTATCACCTCATTCATTTTTATAGGATGATGGGAAGGACATGGTGGTGTGTTCAACAGAGATGACATTCCTTGTCTTTTGCAGGACATAAGGACATGTCTGTGTGTAACTCTTTAGCTGGCAATAAACCAGTAGGTGGTGCTACTGTTACTGAATCAATATAGAATTGCTATGAAATACCAAAGGAGAACAAAAAATAAGTTTGGGTTTGATAAATGATAATTTAAAAAACAGAACATTTCGTGTCATTCAACGATAAAAATATTTGTCTTTTGATCAGAGAACTGCTGGGTTGAAACCTGAGGCCCCCTGCAGGGCTGAAAGGTGTTGAGCAAAAGCCAAGATTAAATATATATGAAAATATTAGCGCATCACATTCAGGAGTAAAAGGGAAGTTGGCTGTAAGAAAAATACAAGAATTAAGGATTGAAAACCAAGCTGCAATGTGGTGAACAGTTCCTTGAAAAGTTTAAAAGACACATTTTGATGTTTTACTTTGACATGAACCAAAAAATGCATTGTTTTACGTCACACTCGAGAAAGACCTTGCTGCCAAGGTCTTTCTATCTTGGCAGGCTGGTCCAAACATATGGCAGAACTGGATGTTGATTATGGTCCAATCTTATATATCACACACATCTGACATCTTGATATTCGTCTGTCTTGTAGTGTTTTCTCTCTCCTTTTACATTTTTTTTTTCACTTTTTCAGTGGTAGTTTCCTAATCCAGAAATATCCAATGAAAGCCAGGCTGTCCCAATAGTCCATTGTTGTGTCATACAATAATTACAAATATCACTTGTACTGAAGTGTTACTCTGTTTTGCAGCATGGCCTTGATATTTGATCCTAAATGGCAAACTAATGAAAACTACAAACTAACTAAAATATACAATTTATTTCATTTCTTCATATGTAACCAATGTTTGCATTGAAGATAAATTAGAAAATATACATAATAGAGAAGATCAAGTGAGATCGCCACAGTAGCCGACTGTGTTTTCACACATTAGCCATCTCTTTTGAAACATAATCTGAAATATGCAGCAGCCTGAGTATGTAGATTAAAGCATACATTATTATATGTCATGTCATGATGATCAAAAAGCCTAATGAGTAACACAGATATAATGATTACCTATGTGCCTGTCTTTGTGCTGCCATTGCGCTTCAGTTATTTATGCAGCATTTAATTAGTCGTAATTTTATACAACTAATTTACTCAGGACGCATTAAATAAACATGGACGTCTAATTAGAATAGTGATATACTTGTTGGATTGAGTGCAGGTATACACACACACACACATACACGTGCGCACACACACTTATAGATGCGGATGCTGTCTTCATTACCAGGCTAATACCTAAGTAACCAGTGCCTAGAGCGTAGCAGAGTGAGAATGATTTGCATCAATAAACACTTTATTTTGCATACATGCATTTCATACATCACCACAGCATGGGGAGAATAAGCCACCCTGAGCTATTAAGTCCTGGGTCAGCAAAGAGTTAAAAGAGCAAATACAGTCTTTCAGTGTAAAATAATATAACATTTGTTTTGTACTGTTTTTTTTTTTTATTCTAAGCACAAGCTGACATTGACAGTAAATTTACTGAGGGCTAATTCGCTGTATCTGGTATCTCAGTAGTATGTAGCTCCGATCCTCCACTGCAGGTGGTGCTGTGTACCCCGTTAAAAGCCCTGGTCTGTTACTTTCAATTTACTGGTAATAATCATGATTGTTTTATATACATTTAATTCTGTATCTCAGTGATTCCCATATTTTTTTGTACAAGGCATCCCCACGTCAACACTTAGACAGTGTTTGTTTCAGATTTATACTAAACTGTCATTTCTAGTTAAGTTAATGGTTCAGATGGTTCTGTTTTTTGCTTTTTGTAAAGTAAAGTAAATTCTGGCCCATTCATATTTATATCAGAAAAAGCTGCTGAATAGAGAAATGACATACTGCATGTGTTTGAGACTCTTCTTTTTTCATCATACTGAATGATAAATACATCACACGTCTGCTAAGGCAAATAACAAACAAACAGACATTACTATTACATTATTGCATTGTGCAAATCCCTTTTTTTTATTAAATGTTTATCTAAGATTAAAATCTTGCCACTAACTCAGGTCTGGAAAATGTGATACACATCTGCGTCATGTATGACATTATGTACTATTATGTACTATTATGTACTAGGATAGCTGAGCTAAGGCTGTAGCAGTGATGGATGCACACTTTTCCGACCCGCTCTCATTCACTTTCAGTGAGCGTGGTGTTTTCGCAGCCTGCAGCATTCATCAGCAGGCAGCTGCCAGCAGGCTGCGGTGCGTGTGAGCAGTAGGACAGTACATTAATGAAATGTTAATGGCTGAATTTAGACCCAAAATAACCAATCTAGACTGGACTCCCGTGCGAGTCCATTAGCATCGCAGCGACACGCTGGGGCAACGACAGCACAGCCCTGCCCCTTTCCATAACCTTTAGTCAGAAACAGAAACCACACGGCTGAGAGACAATGCAGGTAGATGGCAGAGAAGGATGGGGCGGTGGATAGTTAGTTCTTTATCTTTGTGACCTATGTGGGCTGCAGCTGTGAGAGCGTCCCAAACAATTTACAAATTAACCTGGATGGGCAAAGAACAACTGCGAAAGTCACTCTGTGATTGATGAGTGACATCACAAATTGTTGCCAGTAGTGGCAATAAAAAACTGTCTATAAATTAAATCCAGATATTTATTTATTTATTTATTTATTTATTTATTTATTTATTTATTTATTTATTTATTTATTTATTTATTTATTTATTTATTTATTTATTTATTTATTTATTTATTTATTTATTTATTTATTTATTTATTTATTTATTTATTTATTTATTTATTTATTTATTTATTTATTTATTTATTTATTTATTTATTTATTTATTTATTTATTTATTTATTTATTTATTTATTTATTTATTTATTTATTTATTTATTTATTTATTTTTACAATATACACTTAATGGACCCTATTTTTTTATTGCAGTGCAACATTGTTTTAAATGGAAGCAGCCCTCGAACACTGTCTCTTTAAGAATCAACCAAGAGGTCACACCGGTCCCCATCCGTCTCAATGATTATTGCTCAAGTTCACTTGGGTCCGATCTTGATTTGGATTTGATTTAATTACAAGTATATGAATGCATGTCTTGCTTTGCAGTAATGCTGTTATTCTACATCATGGTAAGTGTAATTGAGACCACACAGGGCATTACAGGGCAGCGTTATAGCTGAAGAGGAGAGTGATGTGTCTGCATACGACGCACTGTTCCCTGTTGCTTAATGAGAAACTTGGAACACTGTGTCACTCTGGGAGGCACACGGCTGTGTTGCTTTTATATCATATAAAGCGTGGTGTCATGTACGCGCCCCTGAATTCTCCACATACCAAAATACATCAGTAAAACTGCTGACGGATGTTCAGATACTTTGTGAAAAAAGGAGAAGAAGTCTAAAGATAAATTAGAGCTCTTAACCTGGTAATGCCCTCTAATTGGAGAGAAGCTGTAATTGGTTTAAGCATTAATCAGATTTGAGTCGGTCGTGGTTAAGTGTTGTACAAATGTAAGGTTTCCTGTTGAAGTATGAAAAGAGTTTTTGTTGGGAATAAATGTGTTTGTGCCGCTGGGAGCCCGTGGAACTGCATTATGTGATCATGATGACCCTTGGATTCAATGACCAACTGTGCACTTAGTGGCTGTAATGCTTGTAGGCTGCACTTTGAGAAGAATTTGTCTGTCCAGACATGTTCTGAGTGTGTTTCCTTCTTGTCAGACGTTATTTTCCCAACTTGTGCATTAGGCTGATTTTATTGACATTGCATTAACTCAGTTAAAGAGTGACTGAATGTACTGGTGAAGTGGAATTCATTTTACAACAGCTAATTGTGCTAGTTAAAAAATGTACAATATGAAACATTAAAAACTTCACACGATCATTAAAGTTGCCCATGGTTTTTTAATTGACCCAACATAATATGCTTGAATCAAATCTTAAACACAGCTTGAAAACCTCTTTAAGGGACTAGTATGTGAATAACACCTCTTTACCAGTGTTTGGTGCCTTTACTTCACGTTTTGTTCTAAACACATTATTTTGCCATAACATTGGGAAAAGAGGAGAACAGGTCATTTTTGAATTGATAATTAAATAACAACAACAACAAAAGTCCTGAGGCCAGTTAAAAAACCTCAACATAAATATACAAACGTTGTCACCTTCACCTTGTCTTCTTGTCATTCTCCCAGCACCAGGTCATTAAATTCACATTAGACCTTTCTAAGGGACCTTTAGATTCCATTAATGTGTCTTAATCTGTGGTTTAGCAAAAAAATAAACCAAATGCCTCAAAACCCAGCAGTCTGAATTTTGACAGTGTATCATTACGATCATTTCACTCTGAATATTTTCTTTACTATGGGTAAAAGGAGTCAACAGTGTCCATTTGTCTGTCCCCTGGAGGACGCTGCTGGATCTGAGTCAAAGTTTTAGATGTGTGAGACTGACATGGCATTAACTCCAGGTCTCCAGGGAAAGCTGTCATTTCTCAACTGGAACCTGTGGTAGCCTGATTCAAATGTCATATCACATTGTCTCTGTGTACAGCATACATATATATAAAGGTACTTTGTCACTCAGAAATTGACTAAATGTAGTAAGAATAATCCAGTATCCACCAATGCTGAAACACATTAAAAATGAAGGAAGCTGTGTCAGACATCCAGTTCCCCTTTGTGATCAGTTGCAAAAAGTAAGAATTATAAATCAAATATCAAATACAAAAGGTCCTCGACTTATGCTGGAATTCTGTTCCTCTGGTCAGAAGTAACTCGATTTTCGCCTTAAGTCCAAACTCATATTCCGTACATCAGTACCTACGTCATTCACCTACGCTGACATATTGGTAACATCAGCCATAAAACAATTAGAAACACAAAAGAGTATGGTTTTCTTTCACTGCTCTTTCTGGCGAGGATGCTTTAATGCTTGTTATTTACCCAGTTTGAGACAAAGTTTCCCAGGTGTTTAGCAGAAACCACTGTGCTGTGACAGTGACCTTGGTCGTGTTTGTCTGGCCACGTCTGACATTGGCCAACCCCATTTGCCAGCATATTATTGTTTATGAACAGGACTGAGCGCAGTAGTAAGGGGGGTTGTTTATAGGTTGGTGTTGGATAGACAGCTGCTGTGTTTGGCTGTTGACCAGAGGCCTAATAGCTATGGCATGAGAGAGACATTACCTGTGAGCAGCTGCCATTGAGCTGCAATGACGCTGTGCCCAACAATAACCATCTAAATACCAAATAGAGTCACTAATAATGATTTAAGCTGCTCAGTGTCCCTGGACAAGAGTTGTTCAAACTTGACTTTGTGACCTGTGCATGCACACTCACACGTGTGGCAAAAATGAGAACGAATTCATGTGTCTTAATGACAGTTAAATTCTCCATTGAGAGATTTTTTTCGGACACGTGTGGGGCCATCATTTTACCTTTTGCTGCCTATATCAAACACTGTTATATTGGTTTATCGTTTTTGCATCTCATTTCTCATCTTTACACTTGACTTAATTGCACCCCCCGCCCCCCGGCCCCTCCACCATCCTCTAGCTACGTCCTGTGAGCGAGACAGCTGTGAAAACAGTGTGGAATCCGTGCGAGAGGCAGAGGAACCTGACACGCTGTTGTTTCATCCAGTAATACCCAGGTTTTTTTACAAGGGACAGAGGAAACAAAAATGTATGTGACATCTCAGGATTTCACCTTTTACGGCAGCAGCAGATACCTAATGACCTTTAATGACAGATTGGGTGGAATTTTGAAAGTTAGGCCTGTTCATCTTTTAAAGTGAGGTGACATCATTAACTGCTCCATATTTTGCATTTCCTTTTACCATCTTCTGCATACTACATGCAAGCTCCCGCGTGTGAAGTTCTGAAACAAACAAACAAACAAACAAAAAAAGAAACGACAGAAAAATGTTCCCTTTAACGTCTCTGATGGACAAAAAGGAGAAATAAAGAGAAACTTTCAGATTTCTCCATAATTGCGCCACACGATTTGCCAGCACACAACATCTGTACAAACATATGTCAGGCATTTGTCATGCCGACATCGATACACAAGCATACTGATCACTTTCATAACGGAAAATGACACAACATGTCACAGGACCAACAGCGTTTTAGAAGAAGTATAAAAAAGGGAAAAACGTGTCATTTTCTAACTGTGTAGAATCTGTCCTTTAAAGATACAAATGTATTTCTCTAGTAAAATACAATTCTTTTGGTTATTGTTAACATATTGTTTTCCATTTGTAATCCTGCAATTTAGGGAGGAAACTGTAAAAAAAACAAAAAACAAAAAACAAACAAAAAACCCCCAAAATTGTCACATTTAAATGAAATTTTGACTAAGCTTTTTACATTCTGGCCCAATTAATCAGATTTCTTTTATTCTACATGCAAGTGTATGTCTACCCGTGCTGGAGGCTGACGAGTGTGTTCTGGTGTGGATGTTTGGAACAGTCAGTGAGCGTATACACTGTAGAAGGAGGTGAGGGGCAGCAGCAGGACGAGATAGGAGACAGAGTGGAACAGATTGGTTTAGTCAGCAAAAAATCAAGCTCATTTGTTCAACCTACTGATATAAAGTTGAAAGGTGAAGCAGTAAAACCAGCATGTTTTCATGTCGCTATGGGTTATAGTGCTGTGAGGTTTGTTTTCCTTTGGTTAATCCTCTTGTTATTCCCAAAAGTAATGCCAGATCACCTGGTACTCAGGATCCCACCAGAGTGTTGTCACTGTCACAACATGACATGTGATCTAACATGTACACATTTAGGAAGTGTGTATTTTAATGTCCCCACTTGTTCTTACCATGGTGTCCATGTCCAACATCTAACATTAACACAGTACAGTGGACTCCCTGGATACGAGTTTAATCCGTTCCACAACAGCACTCGTGTCTTGATCGAATTTTCCCCAAAAACTAAAAACCAATTAATTCGTTCTAGCCCCCCAGAAATATACTATTAATTAATTAAATTAAAATCACCCTCTATCAAAACATCAAAAACATAGATATGAACAAATATATTGATAATATAAAATAATAGTAATAAATAAATAAATAAAACATTTATATTACTCTTATAAAAATGGGTAAAATGACCAAGTGAGGCACAGTGAACGAGACAGCGTGACAGTGTCGGGCCACTGAACGTAGGAGAAGGATGATTTATTTATTTATTTATTTTTAAATTTTACTAAACACTAAAAGATCCTGACATACTCAGCAGCTGCTTTGGCATCAGACCTCGCGGTTTCTCCATGCCGTACGACTGAATGGATGTCAGTCCTCGGTTGAGCACTCGTATCACTCGACATTTCCTCGTATCAGGAGCAAAATCTTGCAATATTTGCAGACTCGTAACATCGTGTTTGGGGAAGCTCGTATCTAGGGAGTGCACTGTGTATTTTATTTTTACAAGCGCAGCATCCACCACATAACGAATCCCTTTAAAATCATAGCAGCAGGTGACTAACAGCTCAAGTCAGTGATTTGCAGCAAAGCATTGAGTCAATCCTCAATAAAAGCCCCTTATAAAACAACACAACCCATAAAAAAATCAAGATGTCAAAATACAGTGTTCCCTCTCTGCTTGTGGATGGGCACCGGCCTCATTTTATTCCACTGCATGTATAAAACACAGTGTGGGAATAGGTTTGACTGATCTGTCCCATCTAATATGCGACTTTCTCTGCCTTTTTTTTCTGCTCATAAGTTGCAAATGGCTTCATTAAAACAAAAGCACGACCACAGGGAGCACATAAAACATGCTCCCGCTACCTAATATGGTATTTATGACCGGGGCTAAATGTAGAGTGAATTAAACTTTAAAGGATTGCAGTCAGGTAGACTCGCCCCGGCGTTTGTGCAGGAATGTCCATTAACGAGATGAAAGAAGAGGGGCGTGTGTGTGCTTATGAGCGTGTGCGTATGTTGCAGAGGAGTTTAATTCCCTCACGGCCACTGGTGGAACGTCAGCTACTTGGCTAGACACCTTACATGCACATGTAGAGAAAGGGAAAAAAAATAGTCAGCGTACAGATCTGTGCCGTAACCTCATCTCCTTATATTTAGAGAAGTAATTATAACGTTATACTGCTGGAACTGACTCCTCCCTCCTCCCATCACCCAACGCTCCAGCAAACTGCTCAGTGCTGCCAATCAAATTAAACCAATTGACAGCTGATTTTTGCAAATCTCGTTTAACTCTGTCGCCCTGTGACCCCTACGGTTTTAGATCTAACCCAGGTCACAGTTTAGCCGCTCAACCTTCTCCTTATGAGCTGTATACAGTTCCTCCCAAAGGAGCGTCACGCCAGCATTACATTATTCACAACCTGACTTCATATGGTGTATATATATATATTTTTATGTAGTGTCAGTACAATTCAGAGTTAAGTCAGAAAGGGTCCAAAGAAACTAAACAAATTATTCCTTTGAAAACATGTTCATATATTCTTCTTTATATTAGTGTTAGCTTGCCCTACGGCAATCACCAACTCATGTTCAAAGTTGACCTAGTTTCTAATTTACTGGTACAGATTTGATCAGTGAAGAAAAACCCACACATCCGTGCTGCCAGTGTGTGCAGTCATGCTGCTGCATTTTTAAGAAATTCACAAACAAAATGGTTAAAAAAAGGCAAAACAAACACTTAAGTCACTGAAAGTTTAATGTAATTATACACTTGAACTGATAAACTAATAATGTTGGCTCTCTCAACGGAAGTATTAGCACCTGGCGTTACCATGTCGACCACTGCGTCAGGTAACACGGCTCTATCTTTTTCTGTTCTCTCGTCATATTTTATAGATTACAGTCACATCTTGCAGTACTGCACTTGGGAAACACAGGTATCAGTGTAAATATTTGAAATGGCCACAGGGATCATACGTCTCAGAGAGCTGTGTGATATGCACAGCTGTAATGCCTTACATCCTCACTCCTTTTTTTTTCTTCCTCTTTTCTCCCTCCCACGAGGCCCCCCTACCTTTTTAACGTTTTAGCTCACAGATGGGCGAGAAAGGTTCCCTCGCTTTAAGTGACCTCTGTTGAATGTAAAAATTTGTGACACAAAGTGGCGCGGTTTCATATTTGTTTAGCGGTGACTGGCTCACTGTGCCGGAGTAATGGCGTGGCTCCGGTAGCCACATCACCAGAGGCTGTGCATCAGGGGAGAACCTGGGATCACCGTGCTGCTGATTTATGCATAAACCATGTGCTCACTTCACAGAGACAGACGGAGGCGGCGTTAACACAGGAGATGTTGGGATGGAGAAACATCCTTGTTTTTATTTTTTATAGAGATGTAGAGGGAATAGAGATGACAGGAATGGGTTATGGCCTTAACGAAGACATTATAACTGCTCATCATTCATTCATACCAGCTACCTGGCTGCCTGTGCCATCTGTCATTTCCAGAAAATGGTTATAGACCGGTTTTTACTCCAGCGTTTTTCAGAGAATACCATTTGATTTCCGACAGTCACTCGCCTAAGTTTATAATTCTAACCTAAAAAGATAAAAAAAAGCATTTGAAAACCCTGTGTGTGTTTAAAACAGGGACAGAAAATGCTGCTGAATGTGCTGGGGCAGCTCTGTGTTGTTTAGAAATCACAAGTAACATGAGCTAGGGCAGCTCTGTGTGTGTGTTTAGAAATCACAAGTAACATGAGCTATACCTCATCTTTGCAGAAAAAAATGACAAATTTGATTTAAATTTTCCAAAAACTACTCTGATTTGTAGTGTTTTTTTTTTTTTTTTTTGCATTTCTCTGTCAATCTGTCTGTAAATAGACTATGTATTTAAACCTAACCAGTTATATGGACAATACTTTGACTCACCACTGGCCTCGTCATTGAAACATATCATCTTTATGTTGACTATACTGATAATTAAAAGAATTTAATGTAGGCGGAAGAGAATGTTTGGTATTTTTTTAAATATGGCAAATTGGCATATATTTAAAAAATATTTTAAATAAATATGTACCAAATACCACTGCAGCATAAAATCCCTAATTCACAAACCATAAATGCAAAAACCTATATATACATAGAGTATACATCTATGTGTATGTATATAGTGTATATATATATACTGTATATATACTTATATACACACTATACGTATATATACATACATATATGTATGTAAATATACATACATATATGTGTATATGTCTACATATATTTCAACATATCATTAATTTTCTTCACATACTTTAGTTCATAACCAGATGCAGTGATGGACAATAAAAAGGCGACCGTGCCTCGCCGTAATGTTCTTCGACAGTTAGTATGTTGTTCAGTTGTTGAGTAGAAGACACAAAACTAAAGGCTCACACATGTCATTCATGTTTGCAGCCCCTTTCCTCATACTTAATGTATGAGCTATAAAGTCAGAGTCCATCCCAGGTGACTGTGACATACAGTGACAAGCCGACAGCACAAACAGGTTCTCTCTTTGTTTCTACAGAGCCTTGTGTGTGTTTGAGGTCAGTGTTATTGTATGAGCCAATTAGAACTCGTGTTATCACGACAATGGTGGTTTATAAAAATCAAACATGAGAATGATGTGTTTTTAAAAACATGTCATATTGATGTGCTATTTTTGAGCAATTTCCCTTTTTCTTTCTTCATATACTGTTCTACTGTGAATATGCTTTATTGTTACCCCAAGTATGAAGTACAGAGCTGCTTTAATGTGTTCAGTTAAATCTTTACTAATCAAAAATGTCAAATCAGCCTGTCAGAAAACAAAGCAACATTAACTAATCTTTTTATCAAGAAAAATAATTTTCCTCTCCATCCCATTTATTTCCTCGTGAGTTCTTTCCATGGAAAAATGAGGCCATTATAAAAAAACAACACTCACTGGCGCAGCATTAATTCAACCACAAGAAATCTGCCTGGAAATCTAACCCCTCTGAGCCTCCTGATCCCGTTTTATCTTGACAGTTCACTCTTTAAGAAGGCCATGTATCCATATTTGAAGGCGCCACCGGCTGCGTAGGTAAAGACGGGAATTTGTAGTGACAAGTGGAGGGCATCAGCACAACAGAGGTACCTAAGGAAACCGACAACCTCTTCCAGCGAAGGCAAATGAGCCCTGTCAGCTGGCAGTTGGTGCGGTAATTATAAAGGCTGCGTCGAATTTCCCAGGGATTCCAGGAGAACAGCATAATGGAGAAAGCACCGAGGTTTTTTTTATAGGACAAGACTGGGAGAGAGGGAAATCCAACAAATACTAAAGTCTTAAATTTCACCAAAACATATTACAGTTGTTTGTGGTATCATTGTGTACACTAAAACAAAATTTCAGATTTGGGACAATAACACATTTTTGACACTTAGAATTAATGTTACAACATTTAAGAAATAGAAAAAGACAAAATAAAATGATCTAACTTGTGTTTAGCATCGAGAATCTTTAGCAACTGGTAGTTTTCATTAGGAAATACTTCATTGGTTGACAAAGACACCTGTATGTTCACCTTGGGAAACGCGGAAAAAACAGCACAGCTGCTCACGACAGATTAACTGTATTTCACTTACTGACAGTTTGGTTCTCACACAGCTTGGATAGTGATTGGAGATCGTTTCTCTTGTTCCCTGAAGGCAAAGATATTTTTGATTTATACTTATTAGTTATTTAGTTATTTAATGTTGCTGATCGCCCTGTCTGCTGCATATCTTCAAGTGAACTTTTGTTCCTAGACTTTTCCTGCAGCGCTCCCCTTCTGCCACGTCGACACATCAAGAGCTATTGCTCAAAAATTCTGCTCTACTTTATTTCAAACACTGTGTTTACTCCTCAATAACTGTTCTCACTAAACTAGGGAAATCAAATAGCAAAACTATACTTTTTTCTTTACTCTTTTCCTGCTGTGGCAAAAAAAATCATTTACCCTTTCTGCATCCTCTGGCCTCAGTTGGCTGTGCCCCCCAACCCTCACTTTGAAAACCACTTAATTACCATGTCTTTATTTTAGCATCGTTCTGTTCACACCTGAATCTAGTAGAACAACCCCACTGGTGTGCCCTGTTTGACCCCACACTCCCCCCCGCCCCACTGCAGAGAACAGATGTAAACCTCATCCCGCCCATCCCCGTCTCCAGGGGCACCTCACAGCTCACCGTTGACTCGGACGGTCCTTTAGCAACAACTGTCCTGATTTCTAGTGACATCAGGGTCGGTCCTCAGTCACTCTGATGCTGTCAAGGAGTGGGCCGAGATGAGCTGATGGCAGATGGCCTATTTATACCCCCGTCACCTGATCTCTCTCTGCCCCACAGGCCAGGAATATTAAATTGACAGCAGCATATTCTGAAATGTGTGAGTGGCCCCCAGCCAGCAGAGAGACAGGGATATCTGCCCTTTTATTTTTAACTTACCTTGACAAACAAACAAAGGACTCTCTTGTGGTCTAAAGGCTGATACATTAGTTTGGTGTCAGTTGTGTGTGTCATTTTTAAAGTGTAGTAATTGTGATTTTTGCCATAAAAATAAGATTTCTTTCCAAAGCTTTTGTTAAGGGCTTTATGAAGTATATGATGCTGTGGGCATCAGGAGTGATGCTGCTCTTTTTCTTTTGAGTTGCAGTAAATAAAACATGATGGAAGGAGATCTACTGTTAAACTTTCCAATCTCAGTTTTTTTTTTCTGTTTCAGAAACAATTTTAATATTTTTAGAATGTGAGTGAAGCAGTTGTAAAGGTTGTAAAGAAGTTGGTACAAAAGAAACAGTTTCTACTCTTTAATATATAAAATTAATGTGAGGAAGCTGTAGTTGTTTTTGATAATGAAAAATAATATTTTTAATTTTTGCCAGCAGGGGTCATGTTCTCAGTTCCTCTTTTTAAAAAACAAAACAAAACAAAAAAAAAAAAAACAAAAACAAAAAAAAACTTGTTTTGTCTTTATCATTCAACACTCTGGTGAATTTAATTCTTTTTTAATTTTCTGTTTTATTTCTACAATTATTTTTTTCTTCTTTTTATTTCAACTTTCAGTTCCACAATTAAACATTAGTTCTCATCCTCTGCTCTTTTCCGCCCTTTGAGAATATTAGTCATCTATTTATTCATCCATGCATTTTTACCAGTGGGTGGTTTCCAGGGAGCCCCTCAGCCTTGGACAATTCTCCTCCAAACACAGGGGAGGTGTTGACCGACATTGGGCAGATTGGCCTGCCAGTGGAGAAACTAAATTGCAATAATCACATTTACTTGGCCCTTATCTGCATGTTTGACATTTTGCCTCAGCGGTCTAACAACCAAAGTGTAGGTCGAACTGAACCACTAGCTGTCAAAACCCGCCGCTCAGCCCGTGCCATGTTAAACACCCAACATCTGGGTCTGCCGTAAACACTCAGTCGCTCGTAATCAGCCCCACATGTGGCCGTGCACGGGCAGGAACGTGCTCCCGTCCAGCGCCTGTGTGTGGAGGGGAAACTGTCAGGTTCTGTAAAAGCCTTCATCTTGCATGAAACGGATACAGCGTCAGGATTACAATTTAATAAATATTTGAACTACAGCTCTCCTCCTATTATAATTAGGCCCACTTTCAAATGGGCCCCCCAACGTTTGATCTCCACACCATCCTGATACGGAGCTTAAGATGAGACATTTACTTAATAACAGCTGTGCCAAAAACCTCCAGCAGCTGGCAGTTAAAAGCCAACTCCTCCCTGGTATACTGTTTCACACATAGATGTTATCAGTCCCTCATTTTTAGGACTTATTCTGTGACAAAGTGTTTTAACTTCTCCGTCCCCTCTGAGTCCACGTACCCTTAAACTCTCTTAGCTCCCTGTGATGAAGTCATTCATCTTACACTTCTCTGAGTAACTTCTGACGACCTCCTATTTGGAGCTGTCCCCCTGTTGCTTGGATGCAGCAGAAAAAGTGGTCCAAAAGTGGTGCAATTCCTGATGTAACAATCACCTTTCATGGCCAACTCCAGCCTTTGCATTGACTTCCATTCCTTGATTTTGTCACTTCTGTGCTGAGATTTCAAATTTGACAAATTTACTCCATAACCTGCTCATTTACACAAATGTCTTTTTAATTGTCTGTGAAATCTGCTTTTTTTTTTTTACCAGTTTCTACCTGATTACCTGATTGCTGCTTGTTATGCAGTAAACTTTCCACAGCTTATTCATGCCTACAAACAACCCTCAGGTTCAGGGCAGATGTTCCCAACGCTGAGATCAATGAGGGATTCATTTCCCTCCCTTTGTTCCCTTCTGTTCACTTCAACACCCATGCTACTCACAATTATTCAAAAAAGTTGCACAAATGGCATGTACATGGCCATGTGGTGCTCCTGATGCCAGGGCTGACAGAACAGTCTCAGCCACAGTGTTAGAGGAAAGGTTTAAAAACGGAACAAAGGAGACTAATTGTTTCAATTTTTCAAGTGATATGATTTGCTCATTTGCAGCAGCGACTGGTTTTCATCAGTCTGAATTACCTCTTCACATTAGACCAGACAGGTCTGGACTGCAGACAGGCTAGCAACACACTGCCCACTGATGACTATTCAATAAAGTTTTTAGCTTTTACAATAAAAACGTTAACCTGCAAAATAAATGTGAAATCTACACATTGTCAGGGCTTTAGAATAATTCACACAATCACACCTTTCATTTTCAACACTTTAAAAACATATTTTTTCAAAATTTATGTTTTGTCTATTTTAGGTTGATAATAATTCAGGTTTATTTGGACCTTTTTGTGTCTTTTCCAGTTCACCTTTCCATGGATGCCTTTGTTATTATTTGCTTTGGTAACGGCTGAGGGTTTTGCGCTCATTGAAACTTTCACTTATCTGATAAAAGATGTCTCATCCTCTCTGATGTGCTTCGGAGCACTGTGCATCAGCGCCAGTCGACCCAGGTGTGGGCACACGCCTGGATGTGTACGTCGCACTGGGCTTCCACACTCAGACCAAACCTATTCATCATCCTCCAGTGACGACATCTGTAAAGCACCGGACCGACTCCGGTCGGCCTTTGGGGTCAGTCTCTTAAATGAGATTTCAGCAGCATTCACCCGTGCTCTGGTCTTCTCACCTTTTGCTCGGGGAACAGGAGTGACCTCTGACCTGTGGATCTGTGAGCAGCCACCGTCCTCTTTCAAGTAGTGATCCCTCAGCTTTAGCCAACCATGCCTGAGCTAGGAAGACACAGTGTGAGGCTTTGCTGAAGGTTGGAGAGGTGGGAAACAAAGACCATCGTTGCTCTTTCACTACTTGTTTTCCTAATTGAAGTACTTTCAAATTCAGATACTAAGGGAAAAAAAGAAAAAAAAAATCTTATTACCTGGCCAAGTTGTCTTATGACATTGTTTTAAATGTTTTTTTCTGTCTTTTAAGCTGCAGTCACCTGGCCTTCTGGCTTCCTAGGTTTTCTATTGTCATTGCTGTCAGGGTTAACTGTAATCAAATGAACTACAGGACATTTTAATCCTT
Organism: Cynoglossus semilaevis; assembly: GCF_000523025.1. Classification (NCBI taxonomy): domain Eukaryota; kingdom Metazoa; phylum Chordata; class Actinopteri; order Pleuronectiformes; family Cynoglossidae; genus Cynoglossus; species Cynoglossus semilaevis. The sequence continues at coordinate 11,885,354 of NC_024320.1, forward strand.
CATAATATTTTTAAAAATTATTTCTGTTTTCCCAGAAAATTATTTGTTTAATGTAGCATTTCAGCTGTAAACAAACACTCGCAAATCTGAAAGAATGTCCTTTAAAAACGGAAGAAATCAATTTCAGCATTAAATGATGTAAGACAAGGTAATCAACCTTATATATAATCAACTACTTATTTCATCGAAATGAAATTTGAATTTCTTTAATGCAAAAAAACGCAAAAATGGCTTATTCTCTGCTGTGGCCTACAGTCAGTCATTGTTGCAGAGGTCAGGTAGAGCAGGTTACTTCACAGCACTCTGCATTATACCATTATATACATACATATACTGTATATCTATAAAACAAAGCATGTGTTGGCTTTAACAGTGAGATGCCACTTTGTTTCCTTGACATGTTGCTGTACTTGTATTTCCTTTGTGTGCACCAAGATTGCTGGAAATTTGGTTTGATTTCCAAGTGGCCGGTCTCAGCAGACGTACTCATCTTAGTATGTACTGAACAGTATAAAGTACATGACAGTACAGTACACTACATGAAACATGCATACGTACACATAGTCAACCAGTACAGAACATCCTTTTATGTGCATATGTGTTTCTTTCTTCCTGACATCTTGCAAGTGCTGTATGTATATCATTAATTGAGTCTCCAGCTCCCTGGAGTGGTTAGATCTACTTTCACTGGGAAGATCGAGGGGGAGATGTGCTTTGTGTGTGTGTTTGTGTGTGTGTGTGCTCTTCACACAGAAGCCCTGATGGCCAGATGATTATGCTTGATCAGTGTCAAACGTAAACTAGTGCAGTGGGTGCTTTGAAAAGGAGTTTATTGTGTATTCAGGCTTCTCCAGACCCTTAATGGCGCTCCAAGAGAACACGGTTATTCATACGGTTCACCCAAAGCTTAGAACTCTTTTTTTCCCTTTTCCTCAGTGATGCAAGCTGCAAATCCATTCTGATTTTTTAAGAAGTACAAAAAATGTACTGTCACAGAGGTCACAAAGAAAACATCTCTGGTGTTTAATTTAGACAGAGAAGATCAAATCACATTCTGTCTGCACAGAGGTTTGAAGCGTGCAATAAACCATGTACAAAGCTAGGAAGACACAGTGTGAGGCTTTGCTGAAGGTTGGAGAGGTGGGAAACAAAGACCATCGTTGCTCTTTCACTACTTGTTTTCCTAATTGAAGTACTTTCAAATTCAGATACTAAGGGAAAAAAAGAAAAAAAAATCTTATTACCTGGCCAAGTTGTCTTATGACATTGTTTTAAATGTTTTTTTCTGTCTTTTAAGCTGCAGTCACCTGGCCTTCTGGCTTCCTAGGTTTTCTATTGTCATTGCTGTCAGGGTTAACTGTAATCAAATGAACTACAGGACATTTTAATCCTTCATAATATTTTTAAAAATTATTTCTGTTTTCCCAGAAAATTATTTGTTTAATGTAGCATTTCAGCTGTAAACAAACACTCGCAAATCTGAAAGAATGTCCTTTAAAAACGGAAGAAATCAATTTCAGCATTAAATGATGTAAGACAAGGTAATCAACCTTATATATAATCAACTACTTATTTCATCGAAATGAAATTTGAATTTCTTTAATGCAAAAAAACGCAAAAATGGCTTATTCTCTGCTGTGGCCTACAGTCAGTCATTGTTGCAGAGGTCAGGTAGAGCAGGTTACTTCACAGCACTCTGCATTATACCATTATATACATACATATACTGTATATCTATAAAACAAAGCATGTGTTGGCTTTAACAGTGAGATGCCACTTTGTTTCCTTGACATGTTGCTGTACTTGTATTTCCTTTGTGTGCACCAAGATTGCTGGAAATTTGGTTTGATTTCCAAGTGGCCGGTCTCAGCAGACGTACTCATCTTAGTATGTACTGAACAGTATAAAGTACATGACAGTACAGTACACTACATGAAACATGCATACGTACACATAGTCAACCAGTACAGAACATCCTTTTATGTGCATATGTGTTTCTTTCTTCCTGACATCTTGCAAGTGCTGTATGTATATCATTAATTGAGTCTCCAGCTCCCTGGAGTGGTTAGATCTACTTTCACTGGGAAGATCGAGGGGGAGATGTGCTTTGTGTGTGTGTTTGTGTGTGTGTGTGCTCTTCACACAGAAGCCCTGATGGCCAGATGATTATGCTTGATCAGTGTCAAACGTAAACTAGTGCAGTGGGTGCTTTGAAAAGGAGTTTATTGTGTATTCAGGCTTCTCCAGACCCTTAATGGCGCTCCAAGAGAACACGGTTATTCATACGGTTCACCCAAAGCTTAGAACTCTTTTTTTCCCTTTTCCTCAGTGATGCAAGCTGCAAATCCATTCTGATTTTTTAAGAAGTACAAAAAATGTACTGTCACAGAGGTCACAAAGAAAACATCTCTGGTGTTTAATTTAGACAGAGAAGATCAAATCACATTCTGTCTGCACAGAGGTTTGAAGCGTGCAATAAACCATGTACAATCATGGCACACGCACCGCCCGGGAAACATAAGCTGATAAGACCAGACAGGGAGTCAATATCTCGTTACAGAGCAATAAAAACTAAATCATCGGTGCCTAAGTTAAAGTCCACAGATGTACACAAGTAGACGCATTAGTTTATTGGTGAATTAACCAATGAATAAGTGGATCTTGTTTATTTAGTTGTGTGTAGTCATGTGTTGTTCAATTGACCAGAGACCCAATGAAGGAGGGGGGTGGATTGAAAAAGAAACTAGAATAAAAAATGTGATTTCATACAATATATGAAACATACAGTAATGTTCCTCCAACTTTTTAAAATGTCTGGTTTGGTCAATGTCTCAAAAATATTTTTTTTGTGGGTTAGACTGGAGCTAGTGTAAAACACAGAGTTGATGGACTGTCAATCAAAGGTCATTTTCACCCCAGAGGAACAAATGTTTTGGCATTCCGGGTCACATTAAAGTGCTGTACCTTATATTTGATGAACATTAACAAATGGAAAAAATGCACCAGTCGCACACTCCAAAACTTGTGACACATGCTAAGTTCATCCAGACAGAAAGAGATTTAATAGTTAGCAAGTTATAACGTGTTTGATTGGTTATAAAACTATTTATGATTTTTTTTTTGTTCTATAACAGATGCCCTTATAACATTCCTGTCCATCTGGCCCTAACTGTGTCTCAGTAACAAAGCAGGACATGCACATTTAGCAGCAGCTTCTGTCCTTTAGCAGAGTCCTTGACAACAACTGAGGTAACCACTCTATATAAGCACATCTATAACCACTTAACCTTCATATATAGAGAGACTTGAGATTTATACACATATTCCCAATAAGTGCACCAACTTGTTTTTTGGTATTTGGCTTTGTCAGGAACTGTACCTCCCCCCGCCAACACCCACTGCCACCAACCCACCACCCCCACCCCACCCCACCATCGACCCCTACGTCATTGCAGTAGCAGTTCACAGAAGCTGGGAGCAATTACTCCACCAGTGACTCTGTTGGATACTGCGGTGGTCCACAGACAGACAACAGAGCGTGTTGTCAAGCCCACACTCGTGGTCTCCTCTCAGCTGGTCATGTCCAGAACACATTAAACAAATAGCCTGTCTAGAAGGCATAATAATGGGACAGCAGAAATAATTCATTAGCAGCTATGGACACCACAGGGTCTTCAAACTGTCTCCAAGGATGAGTCCAGTCACAATGCAATTTGATTTCTTGCGTCTGCATCTGTTCCTGTTATTGTTGTATTTAAACTGCCCAGAGATTGTGAAACTCAACTGGAAGCTTTTATTTGTCCAACTTCACCATGGCCTCCAGGCCTGGAAGTGCTGATTGTCATCGCAAATGTCTGGTTGGCTGGAAGTCTGGCAAATTGACAAAGTCAAGATTAGACGTAGGAAATGTACCACGGTGTACAGGTGCTTCATTAGTCGCCATTGTCATCTAATCACCAAAACAATTCATTTGATCTCTAGCATAATTATAGTACATTTCTGTCTAAATCACTTCATCAAACATTGATTGGTGATCAGATGAATCTAGAATGGAAAAGAATGGAAAAGACAGCTCCACACTGTGAAGTTCAGGGGTTTCTTCAGCTACAGGTTTTACGGGAAAAAAATACTGTGAAAAACAATAATACATGATTCAGAAATACTGAGTTTAGAAAAGAGTCAGAGTGTGTTCTCATTGTGAGGTACTCTTCACATGCAGAGGGGCAAATGTTTGCTTCTCAGCAGTGGACCAACTGTACTGAGGTCAGTCATCTGAAGTCTTCTGTTTAGAGACTGCTGTTGTTACAGTTGGGTTTTTTTGAGGGGGCAAAAGAGGCAAACGAGAGACAGGTCAGATTAAACCCAGACAGAGCATCAGTTGAACCGCATGTGTGTAGTGTTGAACCTTCAGAACAGCCTTCTACTCCCTGGTTTTTCTTTTATCCCGAGAACAACAACAACGTCCATAAAGGAAGGGGCTGTAAATGTCCTACTGCTGACCAAAAGACACTTTTTGATCATGAGGTCATCTAGGGCTGGGGGCTAGGATAAAAGAAAAAAAATATACGTTTCACAACTTTGCGGTGAATAGAGCTGCAATTTCAGTCTGCACTGGGCTCGATGAAAATGAATCACTGCGACTCTTTCTGCCTTGTAGGGATAGAGAAGTGAGCGACATTAGCGGGGGTGTCATGTTTGATTGGGGTTTATTAGTGCTGCCTGTATTGTTCCCGTTCGTCAACAGACTCCCAGGTAATGTGGTGATAATCATTGCGGAAGCCTCCATCTGCTCGTTTTAAAAGAGGGAGGGAGGGAGGCGGCGGAGGTGCCCTCGTTTCAAATCCATTTTCCCAGGTGCTGACGGGAGGCCGCGGGCTGGTGGGGGTGGATGTTTGAAAGGGAGGAGGAGTAGTATCACGGAGCCCCCTCTGTTACGTTTACCCAGGAGTGGTGATGGGCTCCGCAACCTGGTTGCCTCTGCTTATAGCGACTAATAGCGGAAACACAGCTGGCTTTAGTTGGGAACTGGACTCTTGAGTGATACATTTCTGCACTTTGGCCTGCTACCAAGTGTTCTGTTTTGTGGTTCTGCATGGTACGCTGACTTTATTGCTCAGGTGTTAGCAGCGGGTACCATAAAAATCCATATACAAGCCAGTGGTTGCAGCTGCAGGATGTCAGCTGAGGGAAAGGGGTCAGGGTAGAGGAGTAGATCTGGAAGACTCCAGCCAGCGGTTGAATAGCTGTCTGCGGCTCCTCTGTTTGTGAAAGGCAATTCAGCTCGCATGTAATTACACGTCTTTAATTGATAACGTGGAAAAACTGCATTGATTTGGTGTCAGCCGAAAGGAGTGCACAGGGCCGGCCTCTAATTACTTCTCAGTTCTGCCCTGCCAGGTTCATTTTCTGTTGTTACATCTGCGGGAAAGATTCATTGAACGTGATCTCACCTGAACACTCAAATTCTCTGTGCACGTTATCTGTGGTTGTGTGCTGTACTTTATTAAATCTGAGTTTTATTATTGATGTAATAAAAAGCAAAAAAGCAAAAAACAAATTTAGTGTCAGGCAATGATGCTGCAAAATATCTTTAGAATGAGATGTTTTGCTTTCAGGTGAACTTGAATGGAGGATTTAGAAACAAATGTTGAGGGAGAGCCCGCATTTCTCTTAGATAATTCCTTATTCTGAATAAAGAAATGATCTTCTCATATCTCCAGAATCATCAGGATAGAATAAGAGAGGTCAGGGTTTTTTTATGTCTAGTTTGTCCCAAGTCAACTTAATCCCGTTGCCTTAGGGTTGCAGTTGACTTCTTGTGTTGTACAATCCAGTCAAAGGTATGTTGGAAGAAAATAAACATTAAAAGAAAAAGGAAGTGGGTCATAGAGCTGCTCCTTCTCCCTGTGTCCTCCCACATCAGCCTCTCAGCCGAGCCTTCACCATGAATTTGAACCATGGCGAGGGAGAAACCGGAGTTCTTCTGAATAATGCCTCTAAAGCTGGTGTCCTCTGGCCGAGGTGGTGACAGAGCAGCACCAACTGGCTTCACTCTGGGGCTTCTGGGAAAATCTAAGAAACTTTAGGAAGGAGAGAGAACCAGAGTTAGCGACTATTTTAGGCCAGTTAAGAAATCCAGACACTTGGGGATGTAAATGTTCCAGTTTACTAATGCAGTAAATTTCCATATTGACCAGAGCTGTTGCCTGGTTTCTGGATGAATAAGAGCATTCAGAACACAGACACATCCATATTTATTATTTAATGATAATTGAGAAGTCAAACTCTCTCTCAGGACCACGTCTGTGTCTGCTCGGCACTGCAAACAGACATACTGTACTGTATAAAAATTCATCATCATTATCATCATCGTCATCATCATCCTGTTTTTGTTTCTGTGTGATGCCATTGTATGTCATTGTATATTAATGGTTGCATTGCAAATTGCTCTGATATTTTTCTGTAGAAAACTAAGACAAGAGAGTTATAATGGCTAAAGGAAAACCTCCAAGTTTTATAGATTTGTTAAAAAATAAGAACATCTGCTAAGATTTGTCAAAAATATTTTGTAGATTATATTTTTTTGTAGATTTTTTTTTTATTCTCATGTATTAACATTCCCATTTTACTGATGCTCATTTATGTCTGTATGCAAGCTAATAGAGACGTCGCCGCTGCTTGGCATAAACCTTGATGCTTCAAAACGATTTAATGTGGTTTTAATTAGATCTTAATTGCATTACCTGATCTTAACGAACCTCATGAGGGGAAACAGGCTGATGATGGTATGTAAATGCTTTTGTTTTCCCCCCCTCCTGAGCAGTAACAGTGATGTTTGTCACAGTTTAGATGCCATGGAGAAAAATATATCAAGGTTTTTTTGGCAGAAAATAATTCATTTTTTCCAATAAAGAAATGTAGAAAGAGAACATTTAATTATGAAATGGTGTATTTATGGGTAGAGATTAAAATGCAAAGAGGAAAGGTGTGTGTGTATGTGTGTGTGTGTGAGAGAGAGAGATTGTCCGAATAAGCTTTAATGAATTTTAAACAATTTGTGTTTTTTGGCTTCTTGTACAAATGTATATTTGTGGAGGATTCTGTTTCCTGTTTAGTTTTAAATAGTATTTTGTGTGGAGACACACAGGGAGAGAGGACGTGAAGAGGAAATGGCCTGTAGATGGAGCTACACTCAACACTTCTCTCATCCGTCATCTCTGTATAATGAATGCATTTGTTCCCTTGCACTAGTCTCTCTCCCCCTCTCTCTCTCTTACACACACACACACATCACACACAGATTTAGTATTTATGTTAATACACACCTCAGTGGATTTCTTGCCTCTCGGAGGTTAGATACTTTGTTGATATATGGTGTGTGTGTGAGTGCGTGCATGTATGTGTGACTCTCTCGTAGATATGTGTTTAGGAGGAAAGCTGTAGGGTGTCGGGAGAGTTTTCAGAAAGTCAAAGGACAATTCCAGACTCTTCCCAATCTCCAGAAATATTAGATTTTTTTTTGTTTTACTCTCAACTAATAAATCCTGGCAACAGTGAATGACTCTCTCTCTCTCTCTCTATATATATATATATATATATATACATATAGTTACATTATAGTTACATTTTCCATTATCATAAAACTCTACTGAAATGTCACATTATCTAATTCCTGATTAGGAGTTCCCATTAATACTGGTCATACATTATCTTTTCATATTAATCTAACTGTCTTAGTGGGTTATTAAAGCACTTAAAGCAAAAGTCAACAGTGCCCACCTTAGGTTATTAGTACTGAGATCCCCCTCCTCCCCCCCCCCCCCCCCCCCCCCCCCACACACACACATTTTTTATAAATCCAGAAATTACACTCAACTGCCTTGGAATTGGCTAATACTCAGCAATGCAGAATAAAAACAAAAGTTTACTTCTTCTTTTCACCAAATTGTAGAAAGTAGTCTTGAACCTTAAATAACGTCCACCAGTTTTTCCCAATAATAGAAGCATGTAGTGTTTAAAATTATATTTAAAAATACTTCATGTTTTATAGTTGGGTTAATATTTAAATGTTAATTGCCTAATTTCATCTTTAGAATTACACGTGATATTTAATATTTTAGGATAATATCATTAGTCTGAGTATTAAAAAAAAAACAAGGTGCATTAGAGCAGCGGTTATTCTCGCCACTCAAACGGTGTGTGAAATAGAGCTACAGTCGGGTCACTGTTGATCCCCACCTCTAATAGAATAATCAATCTTGCTTATGGCAAGTGTGTGGGATTAATTATGGAGGCCTGAGCACAGCGCCGCCTGCCTTTCTTTCTACCTGCCCCACCAAAGCACTCCCCCTCTATCGCCTCTCTATGCTGCGTCTTTGGTGAAAGCCCACTCAACCTGGGATGAATTGATTATCTATGGGTTTATCTGCTGACACCCATCGCTTTCTAATCCCCTCCTCACTCAAAAAAATCCAAAAAGAATCTCCCGGTGTACCTCCACTTATGAAGACAATGGTATCTTTCCAGTTTGTCAGTCACAGATTTATTTCATGTAGAGCAGTCACAGAGGGAGGATTAGCAGTATCTGCCTATATGGCTGTGATAAAGTCTTATCTCCTGCCTTCCCGTGAGCACTCCTGTCTGCACGGTGACCTGTTTTTTTCTTCTCTTTCTTTTTCTGCTCTGCAGCTCATCAGTTTGAATTTAACCTCTGATAGATCTGTGCTGTTCTCAACTGAGTCTCTTCATTTATATATTTATCACGAGAGTCGTCCTGAGGCCAGGTCTGACATGTATAGACATTATATTACATTGTATTATCTCTTTATTATCCTCTGTTAATTCAGCTAATTTGGCGTCTCTGACTATTTTTGATAGTTCTGCTACTTTGGCTATGCCAGTGAATGGGTTTTGAGAACTTCCTGTCTGTCATTATGGCTCACATTCAGACTCTTCTATTGTTTTTATGTCCTAGATTATAATGTTACCACTGTGTTAGCATAGGTGTGTAGTGTAGTTTTTTTGTTTTGTTTTGTTTTTTTGAGTATGGAGTACTCCCTGTACTGTTCTTTTTTTTGCTATGCTAAATTGGATTACCTACAGTTAATACAGACAGTTAATACAGCATAGGTAGATCAGTAGGTAAGCTTTAGCTTTTTTCAGGTTTTGGAACGTTTATTTTTATGTCCTTTGCTTAGTCCCTTTTTTTACCATTTCATCTTCAGGATCCCCATCTGACATCTGACCCACGTTTGTAATATTCTATCGCAGTACAAAGATGACAAGAGGTTGAGAGAAGGGTATAAACAAGGCCTCTTACATGAGCGCGTGTGTCTGTAAATATAAGCTGAAGGTATGGTGTGCCTCCTGGTACTGTACGTGGTTTACATCCAGCAGGTAAACTTTAGGCAGCTGCAGCATCCTGCACACTTAGCAGAGGTTTACACAGCATAAACGCATCACTTCCTCTCCACCATTATGTAAACTGACAGTATACCCAATGGGACACGAGTCTCAATCCTGTAAAGGCAGGAAACACAACTTTACCTTTGGCCCCTCGCTCTCTCTGGGTGGCACTGTAATGACGCGGCCTGGGATTAGCCAGATGACAGTTTGTATCCATTAGGGTTATGGGTTTGTCATATAGTAAAGTATCCACTTCCTCTTGGAGCCCCTAAAAAGGCCATTTGTTTCCTGTGTCATAGCCTCACCTGGCTGACATATTTTTACACATTTCTAAATATTCACGGCGTTTGGTTACTCCTGCACAAAGTGGGTGGTTCTGCAGTTCTAGGAGAATGCTGCTGTCATAAACAGTTACAGGCCATTTCCTTCAGTTTGTGTCTTATTTGCATTTCCTTCAGTGGTTTCTGCAATGGTTGCTGTATGTAATTACATTTTTTTGCACGTGCATTTTTGTCTTCTAGAATACTCTAAAAGACACAATGCCACATGGGCCGCCCACCATGCTTTCACACGGTATCTTATGAATATTAAAATTGTTGTTTTTCAAACTAAATCTCATATTGGTTGTGTACGACTGACCCCAGTGAGGTGCAGTAATCCAGTTCCATTTGCAATTAGTTAATATTTAGTTAATCGTAAAATTTCTAATTGCCCAAATGTGCTTTAACCTCTATGCTATACATTGTCTTAGTTTACTTTAAGTATATGTAGTGGATTTGGCGACGAAACAACAAAATATCATATACTTACTGGTTCAATAAAGGGGGAAGTATAATATTCCGTTGTGTTGTACTTCCAGTTGTCGTTAAGTTTCTGTTTGTTTTTTTCAGAATAACATGAACCTATTATTCAACTCCATACTGGAATCGCAAATGCACTGAACGTATCGTAGCCGTTGAACACATGCCAAGTTGTGTTCTCAAAAATGGGCTTTGACCTCAAATGCTCGAGGCAAACCTGCCTGTATTTTTATATGATTCCTCTTCTCATCAGGAATATGACAAACACTTCAGGAAATCTATGGAAATCTGTTATTTAAAGCATTGTGAATAGACATATGTACACATAATATATACAGAACTGAGGCTTTAGGTTGAAGCTTTTCCCAGCCGTACAAGCACTGTGTGTGTGTGAGTGTGTGTGTGTGTAGAGGAAAACACCTCGTCTTGTATTTTAAGAGTGTGGGTAGTAAAGGATGCATGTAACCTCATTGCACATCCGACAACACAAGTGACAAATACATAGTTTGGGGCAAATTTCCATTTCATGTTCGACTACACCGCACACTTCAAATTAAGAGCGCAGCATTATCATCGACAAGGAAATACATCGAGCTAATATTCCCACTTCACAGTTGCCAAAGAATTAGTTCAGATCTTTGCATAAATTAACGGTGGCACCATTTAAAAAGCGGTAGCCTCAAGGCCGTGCTCTCCAAACAAGGCAGTAAGTGTCTTCCCTGAATTCAACCGTTTGTTTTGATGCTTGCATTTGAAGAGTTTGTTTCCTTTTTTTAGAATGATATGTATGCATATCTGTGGAAAAAGGGGGAAAATAAAATCTCATTACCTGAAGCTCATCACGCTGCATCTCACTTGCAGAGAAAATTACGTCTGGGCTGTGCGTTCAAGCAAGGAATAAAGTTAACTGCTAGTTTCGCGAACATTTGCGGGTATCAATCATCTTGAGGTGCTTCTGTCGAGCACATTCACGGCATTTACTCCGCAAATACTGTTTACCATTACCAGTGCCACTACAAAAAATGTGCCAAAATAGAACAGTTTCACATTTGTGTCTGGCAACAAAGAGTTTTAATAATAGAGTGTGGCTATTTTTGTCATGAAATTTCCATTTTAGTTCACATAAAATGTGCATGTGTTGTCATTAGGTACTTTCTGGCTACAGGGTGGACGTGTGACTTTTGTTCTTGTGAGGAAGTGGTAACTGATAGGTTGTGCATGGTTCAGTAAAAAACATACAAATTGGGAGTAGGGTCAAGAGGATGCAGTATTTTTGCCAAAGTCATTCCAAACTGTGGTGGCAGGTCATTGCCACTGTAAACTCATTCATTTTCTTTGCAACAGATTGTTCGCTGTCAAGGAAAATTTTACGCAACGCTGACGGCGCCAATACTAAAGTGAAGCCGACTTCAGCAGAGATAGCTGTTGAGTTTATCATCTAAACCTCATGAGTTAAAATAACCTCAAACGTTGTCTGTTGTTAAAATGAGCAGCAGCCTTTCATTTAGTTGTGTTTGAGTATTGGGGATGTGGAATTCTGTGCTTTCCGAATGTAAGTCTCAGAGTGGAAAAGTTCGAGAACTACTGTAAGCATCTGCAATAGCAGCCGCCAGGCTACTGCTGACCGTGCTACAGAGGCTACTTGGTGTGATACAGCTAACTAATCCATTTTCTTGGAAAAACATAAACCATTAATCTAACTTTTCTATTCCTGAACTTTTTCTGGTGTTGAAACACAACAAATGTACTACAGAGACCAGAATCGTATTCAGCGACTCAGCATAAACACTAAATTAGATATCATGTATAGTATAGTTATATAGTATAGTTTTTGCACATTTGTCCTGCAACGCAAACCTGTAACACATGGTCTTTGTTCAATATCAGCGGAAGTTTTCTCTGGACCAGCACTTGTCACTTTTCCGGCTGTATTGTTTTCAGGCCTAGCTGGGATCTGTTCGTATTACTTAGCTGCAGGTTTCCCTCAATCCTTTTCCTGTTCAGTGAAAACCTTGAGTATTGTTGAGTAAGCAAGGGATGAATGTTTATATAGTGTGTGTGTGTGTGTGTGTGTGGCCGTCAAGGTCTCTCTTCGTTACCGTAACTGGAGGAGATGTCAGTGCACTCATTGTTTTCCTAGGATTTTTTTTTTTCGCTCGGATGAAGTCAGAATATAAATCCCACTTGGGTCCAAAAAGCTGTTTAATCAGAGCTTCTCAAGTCCTGCACAGACTTCCAGGATCAGGAATGTCACCAGTCACAGGATCCCAAGTGTCACAGAGAATGTCACACACTGTCATAACTTTCCAAGAGCTGACAATAAATCCAGGCCGTCAGTCCTTTGTGAGGCAACATAAGACGGAGACACATGTTAAAGCTGCTGAGAGGATCTTGGACGGGAGTGTGTTGTGAGAGATTGGACTGAGTTGAACCGAGTTTGTCCTCAGTCTGCTACAGATTTTGATGAAAGTAATTGTCTTTGAATCCTGAGACCTTTGTGTCTCGGTGCAAGAAAGCCAAGCACTGAAAGCCTGACACAATCTACAGAC
>NC_024320.1:11898151-11898706 GCF_000523025.1 Cynoglossus semilaevis
GGTTTTTTTATTCTAAGACTGGTGTCTGAAATGACATCACTGTACAGTATTTGCTCAAAGTATAGAACAATGAATGTTTTCCTGGAAAATCTGACGTGCTTGAGCTCGTAGCTGTTGTTCTTGTTAAAGCTAACATGTATGCAGCATTTCCCCCATTTTGCAGCTCTGATTGAGGTTCTCTTTAAAAAAAATAAAATATTTCAAAGTAAATCTAAATGAGTCAGTACACCGTTACACCTGCAGCTTATAGAGTACTCTGCCTTTTGCCCTTTTTTTTCGTTCAATAGCACATTGTGTAATACACACTGTGACAGTGTGCACCGATTACACAACAGTGTGGAGCATAAAAAAAGGAAAGCAACTGCACTGTAGTGTGTGTGGCCGTTGCTTCATTGTCAAACCGAGGGATTAAGAAATAGAAAGGTGTTTCCTGTACTTTGGTGTGTCTGTTAATCTCTCCCTCTGTGTGTGTGTGTGTGTGTGGGTACCTGTGTTTTGCAGTAAAAGAGTAGAGTACTTATATGAGTGCTTAATTTTGGATGTCTGTGTGTGTGT
>NC_024320.1:11898755-11946333 GCF_000523025.1 Cynoglossus semilaevis
ACTTTTGTAGATTTAGGGCAAGGGTTAAAATCAGGCATACATGAAAGTAAAGGTTAGCGTTAGGGCCTACGCATTCCTTTTATATCCATGTTAATTGCTCACAAGACACAAACTGGTGTGTGTGTGTGTGTGTGTGTGTGTGTGTGTGTGAGAGAGAGAGAGAGAGAGAGAGTTTGAGAAAGAGAGGGAAGGAGGGAGAGTGTGTGTGAGAACATGCCTGCACCTTTTTGGTCTTCCTGTGGCTGTCGGAGAATAAGCAACGGCCGAGCTGACACACCACAGCCAACATGTCAGGTGCTGTTACATCACACACACACACACACACACACACACACACACACGTATATCTAAACCACACATAGACACACACACACACACCACCTTTACCAGAGGTAATCAGACCCAAACCTGATTGCTCCCTCCAGCTGTGTTAGCTGAACAGACACATCAAATCACACCAGCAGGTCAAGTAGGCAAGTAAACAGAGGAAGAAATGAAGGAAAGGAAGGAAGGGAAGGAGGGAGTGTGTAGAGTTACTTTCTTCTGTCTGTCTGTCTGTGTTAAAGAACAAGGGAAAGAAGAAGAATGAAGTACAGAAGGTCAGATTTACTTCATCTTTATCTTCTGTTTTCAAGTACATTCCCAAAGTGAAAAAAATACAACATCTACTGTTCACTGGTTCAAACAGATTGTTTGGTGATTTGGAAAAAAAAGTAAATCTAAAACATGTCACACTGACACAAAAACATTATTGGGTTTTCATGAGGTAGTGGATTACTGGTAGGAATTGTGATTGAATTGGCTTGGCTTTCTTTTTTCTTTGACAGACAGGGGGACGGCTCCTTGAGTCAACATCCATTTTTCTTTATTTGTATACAACTTTATTCAATTGAATAATAGAGATATTTAAGTAGTAGTTCAGTAAACTAATATTTCATGTAAAAATTGCGTGATATGTTTTCATTTCTTCACTTATTCCAACCATTCTTACGCCATAGAGGGGGAAAAAAGTCTTTCTTTTTAATTATCCCAACTTTTCTCCCCAAGCTGTTCGCCTGTCAGCAAATTTAGCTTCAGCCTCATGCTCGGCTGAGCATCCCTCCATCCCTCAGCAACAACTTAAACTTGGCTGAGGCCTTGAACTCCTCTTCCAGGGGGTTGACAGCACTTCACTTCTGCCTGCCCCACTTTCAGCTGGAGTTAAACTCCCTCTTGAGACCAACAAGAATGAATCAAAAAGAAAGCAAACTTTGGTAAATAAGCCGAGCCTGTTACCTTCTATATGTTCTTCTAATTCTTCTTCTATTCCTCCTTTCTTCTCCTACTTTGAACGTTTTCCCATTCTTTTACCGACCTTCCTCACTTCTCTAGCATATGCAACTTTCTCTTCTGGTTATTAAATCTAAAACCTCCAGTGGAGACCAACATCGTACTACTGTAGCAAGGTGTGTACTTGACATTTCTGCAGTTTTGTGAACACCTGTCACCCCCTGCCCCCACATCCTGGGATTTTGCAGTATTTTTGGTGTCGTCAGCTATTGTCATCACCTAATCACTCCGCTCAGAGGTGTAAATTGTGTTAGGCCGAGAGAGCTGGGAGAGGTGGGCTGGTAGGCAGGGGTCTCCTTCAGATGAACAGGTTCTTGTCTGATGAGCCCCGCCTCCTCCGCACGTTTCTAATACGGGACATTTGATCAGCTTTTGTCCCCGTGTCAAGGAACGAGGGCGGGTGGGCGGCAAAGGCAGGGTGTGTAGGGTGGGGAAAATTATAGAAGTGTCACCTCTGTCTCGTTGCTGTTCATTCAGGAGTGATCCTCAATTTGAGCGGTCGGGGCACATTTTCATGCAAATAATGGCGTTGCAATTTTTTCCCTGGCGTTTCCCTAATAGCTTCTTACAAATGATGTGCCATTACAAGGAGGTTTATTTAAACAAATTTAATACGTCTTTAATCAACCCTCGCCGAGCGCCTTTCAAAAGGTCACACACCACATCAGGGCGGGCTTAATATAACCCCCACCACCTCCACCACATCACGGTATTAGCTGAAGAAGGGCAGGGGGAGAAGAGAATTATTTCATGGACAACTCATTTCCAGCAAATCTTTATTTACATTTTTATTCAGTTATTAAATTTTATTTCATCGCCCGACAGAAAGGGCGGGGTCTCCCCTCCTTTCACCTTGGCTTACATGCGCTCGTTTGCTTATGAAGTCGTCTCAGACGAGACCAGGGAAGTGTGTTTGAACCCACGGTGCCGCCACGTCTGACACTGTGGGGCCTTTTGCAATCTTTTGTGTACGTACAAAGAGCAAAGAGGCTTGTAAAACTATTTAATATCCTTTACAAGTAATAAAAAGTATTAACACGGGATTTAGATGTATTGGCTGACACTGTGGTACAAAGAAACACGGGGCGTCGTCAGTAAAAACATGCAATTTGTTTTTTAAAATAAAAACCTTACAACATTTGGGTTTTAACCTTTTATTTGTGTGTTTTTTTTTTTTTTTTAGAAGTGTACAATCCCACTGAGTCACTCGTCCTTGTCCTTAACTCTCGTTTGGTTGTTTGTTTCATTACCGCGGCGACACACACATGACCCTAAGCAAAGTCAATAAACAAACCTATTTGAATATGTACAGCATCCAAAGCTGACACTCTGCCGCTCCCGTGATGAAGATATTTCAATATGCAAGATTGGGAGTGTGTCGTTTTACATCGGCGTAATGTGCTTTGACCCAGAAGGTGAACGGTGCCTCCTTCCTCACCCCCTCCCACCCCCGCTCCCTGCCTTACCCCAACACTCTTTTTATTAACAGTCAGATCAACACACTGTAACTCACACTTCAAACTTCATTTATTGTAATTTTATAAATCAGTGCACATAACTTCATTTTTACCCACATGTATAGTTTGTAAACACCAGTTTTCCCGACCTGTTGTCTGGTATCATCTGAGTCGGTGAGTCTCCCTGACACTGAGTGTCATGTGTGAAGATTAAACCTTTTACAATCGTCACTCCTACCACAGTTCAATTCTTTAAAGAAGGAAAATATTTCCCCAGGACCTTCTGTTCATGTTGTCTCACAGTTCCCGTCCTGAGCGGTGCGTCTTCATTTTAGGACGGGGGCTATGCAGGGGATTTAACCCTTTCTGCACTAATGCCTTTTTCTCAGGGTGGCATTTACACAAAATGAATTGCTTGCTTAGACACAGCTAACTAAATAAAAGACAGCGGGAGCTGATACTATGAAAAATGGATTTTCATTACGGTTTCATTGATTCCAGTAAATAAGGGCCCCGAGCCTGCATGGCAAAGGCTGCAAAACGGTAATAATTTAATCTAAGGTGACACAGACCAAAATGTATGTGGACAAAAAAAAAAAAAAAAATCATCCCTGAATATTAAACAAGGCCCGGAGACAAGAGACGGTAGGGGTGAGGGGGGCGGGGTGGAGAATGTGTTTCCAGGGTCTTTTAAATATATGCAGATTGCAGTCCAACCTATTTAAAAAATAAGAATTAAGTATTCCTGTCATAAATCACGTTTGCTGCTACGGATATGCCTTGTTATGTCGGTGTTTAACTGAAACCTGAAAGGTTAAAGCACTCGGTGCATTAAATTGTACAAGGATAATTAATACTTCTCTCCTGGCTATTTATAAAAATATGGAAAATAGAGTCAACTGAGCTGTGACAACACACTTGTGTGAGCAGGAAGAAGGCATACAGATGAAAATGAACACACACGTTTGGGTACATAACAAACAGATTAGAGGATGACTAATATCTTCTAGGATGAAATCCCCCTTTTTTTAGTTCGATTTCATAATGAAACATATAAAATGTGTGAAAGGCACACACACACACACCTCCCTGAGGATGTTAGCCTGACCTGGACTGCTCCTTAACTGTTGTGTTTCTCTCACTGTGTTAGCGAATGCTGACAGTAATGACTGACTGTTACCAGTAAACTAGTGCAAACTCTGTAATTTGACAAGTGTGTTCCAGAGGTGTTGACCTTTTACTCTCACCGGTGGCAGCTCTGTCAAAACTGGCACCTCGGGGAGAGAGGTGTCATGTCTACCTGGCTCCGTCGCACCTTTTTTTGACGCGCTGTCATGATGTGACTCCTTTCTCGACTGTCAGCGTGACTGTTTGACTACTTCAGACTGTATCAGCTCCAGCCCGTTTAGAAGGCCCAAGTGTGAACGTGATCCGCCGTGTTAAAAAACAGTGGGTCATTTGGCAAAAACACTCCTCTATGTGAACAAAAGGCGACCTGACAAGTGTCTGAGCCCATTACTGTGTCCTCTGACTGAACGCCGCTTCTGCGGTAATAATATGTGCCTTTAACATGCACATAGATCATCGTGTCAAGGCCAGGAGATAACAACCTCAGTGTAGAGAAACACAACAGCTGGAAAGTACGGGAAGAGTACAGCGAACCGAGCTAAAGGTCTGAAGGTATTTTTATCACTTGTTTTTTTGTTTGCCATGCGGAAATATAACTCACACTTAATTTCACGTTTAGCAGTCGATCGCTAACCTCTAGGTACATGCAGATGATAGTCGACTGGATGAGCACTGCACTCTGAGCAATGTTCCAATCAACTGTCAAGGCTTCTTAGAACTAACCACCCACCCCCAACTCCTCTGTGCACGACCATAGTCATTACTGACCTGTTGTGTTCCATGTAGCATGCCAGTTTTTGTTTATATATATACATATATTCGGTCGAGGTTGAAGAGGGACAAGATTTTGCCCCTTCAAATGCAGTTACAGGATATAAATCGGAGGGAAACTTTTTTGGTCAAAATTGGTCAAAAAAAAAAAGAGCATCCTTGTAAACAAGTACAAGAAATTACGACAGTGTTTTTCAAACTGAGGGTCACTTCCTCACATGGGGTTGCCTTGAACTCAAATTGATCATGGCATCAAAAATATCAAGCACCTGTTTTGTAAAGATTTGTGCGTGTTTTCAAGGCCACCACTCATCAACTCATTGACTTTTTTGTTGTCTGTGGATCTTTGCAAGCTTTATGTAATTGAACCCAACAATAAAATGACCCAGCTCCCAGGTGAAATAACGGGTCGCGGCTCATCTCCTTTTGAAGCAGCTTCGACAAAATGACAAACATTCCTTGTGCTTTTCAGATGTGATGATCTAAAGTTCTTTGTGTTTTTTCTTTGAGCAATCATTTCAAATTCAGGTCACTCCTTACTTGTGCTCCCGAAGTCAAAATATTTGTAATCTGCTCGTAACAATTAGCACAAGATAAACAAAAACCACATTGTTCTTGTTCCTGCTAATGGTGGTAGCCCCTGGCCACGCTTTAATTATTCCTGTTAGGAAATGAAGTCTTTACCTTGCCTCCTTCCTCTTTCTATTAGACACAGGGAATTAGTTGAAATGCACACAGCTCTGCAGTTGATTTGTCTGTACAGCTTCCAAGTGCAAAGATTTATACAGATAAAATTGGTGGATGCCCCATATATCAAACAGCAGGATGGACACAGTCCTTATGTATTAACTATATATAGACTTATATTTGCAAGCAAATATAAGCAGCAAAGATTGGAGGTGGTGATGCAGAGCTGGGTTTAACCTGGGACCACAGAGGTGTTTGTTGTAATTGATGAAAGTATTTTTGTTGATGTGTGTGTGCTGCAGAAAACTAGGCATACAGCACCATGAAGGGGCGGAGCTCTGGTACTGTACCCTTGCCTCTCATACGTTTGTACTTGCCTCTGTTTTCGTAAGTTGTGGGCCGATAATCATCATCAGATTTTATTGCCTTAGTGGCAGATTGTCTACGAAATGGTTGTGTAGAGAGCAGAGTAGAGAGTTAATTGAAGGGGAAAGGAAACAAATCTTTCTGTTGTTACAAAAGAGAATATATCAATAGAAAATGAGGTTAAAATTAAAGAAGGAATATGGAATACAAACATCCATACTGCAGACATTGTTATATGAAGTACACATGAGTACAGTGAGATGTTCAACTGCAGTAGGAAAACACATAACACTGGCTGTTTGTTTTCGTGGAAAACCGTCACGCAGAATCGGGTCGCCGCATCAACACGTTTCTGATTTAACTTGTTTTGGACCTAACACCATTAACTCCAAAGACACGCCACAAGTCCATTTTTTTGGTTTCCCAGAAGTTATTTTTATTGAATCAATCAAAATACCCACATTACACCCAATGAGAACAAGTGACAGTATTCTTTCATTGGGCATTAAGCATGACATGGCCTCGGGTCCTGATCCCTTATTTTTGATTTACGCCATTTGTCGTCTTACCCTAAATCAGGTTAAACAAATCAGCAGACTCCACATGGATGGTATATAAATATATTTTTATTTTTAAGTAGCCTGCTCGTGACTCCACAGTGGGAGGCATGAGTATCTGGGGCATCAAGGATGTGGTCCAAGTCAGGGAGGGGGGAAAATACTATGCTGTTTCATCTGTGCAATTCAAAAAGACCGTGTGATGAAAATTTAAAAGTCGTCTCTCATGTGCATATTAAAGTTGCATTAGAAAATTCTATCTTTTTCCACAATGACGCTGGCACTTCAAGTGATGTCTGCAGATTATTAATTGATTTGTCTGTCAGATGAAGAGCCGTTGGGTTGTCTCTTGTAAAGGTGTTTGCTCTAATTAGTGATTGACAGCTGAAGCACATTTTAATGGACTGTGTGATAACAGTGGATGTTCTGTTAACAGTAAAACTCATGTAGTTCTGTCCTGACATCTGTGTATAATCAACACGAGTACTCAAATGTTGTGGAAAGAGACAGAGATGAGTCATTTCAAACCTTATTCATCTTTTAATCCATGACCACAAGGTGGCACCATATTTAACAGCCTTTTCCTTTTCACAATGCATCAGACATTATCTGTAGGAGACAGAGCTGCACTGCAGGCAGGCCAGGTCAAAAACCCAATATCATCGGTCTATGGATTTTTTAGTTTCTATTTGTTTAAAATGGGGCTGGACACTGTTTTGCTAAAAGCTCCATGGAGTTGAGGTTTCCCATCCACCACCTACGGTACTTATTTTCCTTTTTAAATTGACAAAGGTTAATGTCACATTTGATGCTGTTGGACGACCTGCCTCTAGTTGGAAAATTACCCAAAAGCTTATAAATTTTGGCTGGAACCGGCGGGTTCTTTTTCCTGTTAGCTCTTCCAGCTGCTTTGGCAGAGCACGGCTCATCATTTGGACGGGCTTCCATTTGGCTTGAGTGGTAGCAGAACAGGTTGGTGAACTATGGAGATGACCACTTCATTTTTGTCATGCAGACAGACGTCCTGTCCTCCTTGTAAAGTGGACAGTGCTTTGATAAAAGTTGTTCTTTTGAACATTTTACAGTGTGGTGTTAAACCAAACATATAATTTGATTGTTTCAACAAATGTAATTCAATCTTAGATTTAAATATGACAATTCAGTTGTATTTAAAGTTTCCTATTTTTCCTATGTAGTACAATGATTACTCTTATCATGTCTTTTTTTTTAGATATAGTTTTTTTTTCTTTGCATTTTCCATTTCAAGAAGCTCCTTGACAATTCGATCTAGATGGACTTGCGATGACACGGGACAACAACATTCCTCCCTTGTGTTTAGGGATGATTTCCTGTTGGGTCAGACTGTTTTCACTCCTAACAAACTTCACTGCGGTTTGCTTGGAAAAGCAGAAGGATCCACCTTCTCAGGCGTCTCAGTGGTTTTTATGTTCTTGGTCTTACACAGGCAAATAAACAGAACCGAAGGGGGACGAAATCACTTAAAACATGCACTTTGTTGTAAGTGCATCTGTGGCCGAGTAACAGCAACAGAGTGCACTGCAGTTGTGTAAAAGCTGGCAGCGGTCCTACGTTAACATTGTATTTCTGCTGATAAATGGTCTTCGGCTGCATGTGCAAAGTGTTAGCGAGGCCTCCTGACTTTGTTGGAGAGACACCTGCATGATTGATGGATTCTATTTAGCAGCGGGGGGAACGAACAAGTGCACCTCCGCTCCAAGGAGGGTTTCACCAGCACCTTGTACCAGACAGCTGTGGGTGGTCAGAGGGAGGACGAGGAGAAAGTGGGTGTTAGAGACTGAGAGATGGTCAGAAGGTGAACAAGGTGCAGGAGAAGAAATAAACAACACTCAGAAAGACACAAACTAAAGTGACAAATAAAAGAGGAAGAAAATAAAGGGAGAAGATGAAGAAGAACAAAGTGTCAAAGTAAGAGAACAAGAGCAAGCAACCTACATCTGGTACTCATTATCGTCCTGGCCCCCCTCTCTGGTAATTGCTCCATCTGACATAACTCACAGCAGACCTCACTTTGACTACAGATGGGAGTTGATGGCAGGAGGAGGTAGGGGGAGCAAAAGGAAAAAAAAAAAAAACATGGGAGTATTGATGTTATTTGAGGAAAAGATATCGAAGGTAGAACTCAGTCACTGCTTTCATTCCAGAACAGAACACTCATCTCTGCCCTGAAGCTCTATCACTTCGAAGACACTTTTCAGCTGAAGGCAACATTCCATTTTTCGTTTCAACGTTCAACGTTCCTGTAGCGATAATTATACATTATGCTCCCCATGTTAATTGCAGAAATCTGGCAGCGCTGTAGCATTGCTAAACAGTAGTCTGACCGGGCAGAGAACACTGGCAGCCAGATGATCGGACAGGTTGTAAATAAAATCCGGGGTTGGCCAAAATTGTTCTTAAAAAGAAAACAAAGAACAATCGAAAAAATCATTACCCATGTTAGTTCAATAATCTCACTGTGTAACAATGTCAACCCCCTCCTCCCCAAAGAAGACCAGGAAGTCATAAACTAGCATTATCCTTTCATCAATGCACTCCAGTGACATTGCTCTGGGCTTTACCTCAAACTCTTTGAAGTGAAGAGGGCTGCAACTAATTGCAAACTTCCTCAAAAGGAGGGTTTAGCAAAGAGGAAAATTGCATATATGCAAATGGAACAATGCGTTATTATAATCAGGTTTCTCCCAGGGTCAATAAATTCTTGGGAATATTCGGAGGCCATCGAGGCCTCTGCCTGCACTTAATCATGATATCTTGAAATGAGATCCTTATTCGCCGTGGAAGAGCGCTGTAGTGGGCGAGCGGCCCTAATTGTAGATTCAGGAAAAAGCTTGGCCCTTTTTTGTGCTTCACTGTGAATAAGTGCTCTTTTTTAATCAGCAGAGCTGCTCCTCACTCAGAATGTTGCAATCACACAAACAGATTCCTGAGATGATGATGATGGCAACAGCATCTGAATGTACAATGTCTCTTAATGTGAGAGATAATTCAGACACACAGGTGTAACACTTGTGTGTAGCACCTGTGACGTGTTCTTTGTCGCACTTCTGATCACAGGTTCCTTCATTCACTCGTCGTCTACTGCTAAGTACTTCTCAGGATTGTAGGAGGACATGGACCCAATTACTGCATCATTGTTAGAGGGTGAGGAACTCACTTGGACCATTCATCTGTCTGAAGGACCACAAGTAGAGACAAACAATGGATTTTGCTCAGCCGCATCACCTCTGATCAAGAGACAAATGCAAATATGGTAAAAAAAAAAAAAAAAAAAAAAAAAAGCAGCATTCACCAGAGGTTAAGTCATATGACAGTAATGCTGATGCTTCCCAAGAACTTCTGTTTTGCAGGGTTTTTTTTAACAAAATATAGTTTTATAAAAAGTGTTACAGTTCCCCTATTTACATTGAAGTCTTCTTAGTGGTTAGGGATTTCACGTGTGCATGACGCCTATCCCTGAACAGAGCTCTTATTATTTCTTTTCAAGTTGGAAAATCACCTAAAATACGTATCAAGAGCCCTGTCCTGTTGTGATGGGCCCAGGACTCTACTGTAATACAGGTACTTGGTGCATGTGAGTTTTTAAATTCCATTCAGTTTATAAACAATATTTACAAAACAGAAAAGTATTTTGTATTTACAAAAAAGTTGTTCTCTACATTAGGAATGAAAAATCTTTCATTAGTACACACACACGTACACACACGTCTACACAGTGGTTTATACTGCAGAGTGGCTTCCAAGGCGATTTTGAGATGATTGGCCCACCTAGGTAAAGACACTCAAAACACATAAAGTGTGTTATTCCTTGTCCAGTTCTGGCTGTAAACCTATTCAGAAAGGAGTGTTTCATATTTCTCCTGCAGCTGTAGGCTCCTCAGATAATACAGGGATGTGTGTTTTGAAGGTGTACAATGAAGGTGTGCTTGCCAAATGGAGGACTTTTGGCAGAGTAGGACAGAGAAGTTTGAAGAGCGGCAGCTCACAGCTGTAACACAGGAGGCCTCAGATCGGGGGCTGCAGGTAACAGTGCACCTTGACATCCATTCATCAAATACCTGTTTACACCCACTGACAGAAATGGGCCTCGTAAAAACGGACACTCCAGGGGAGATGGATGGATGTGGCACGCTCCACATTTGTGATGGAAACCTGGCAGTTGTGAACCGGTGGGGGGGGGGTGATATATGCTCACTATAGTCAGTATTACCTCCTCATCTAACATAAAATAAACACATACGAATACATTTTGGTGGCGCTTTGGCCCAGAGGCATGAATATATTTTGGTGGTGCTTCGGCCCAGAGGCAATGTCTCTGTCATTGGTGTCACCTCCAGGGCAAGAGGGAATCAAGGTTAGGGTGGATGTTACCTTCCAGTGGACTCACCACCCACAGGAAGGTTCGGGGGGTTGGTACGGTGCAGTGTGATTTGGGTGGTGGTCATGGAGACTGCTGCCCCTGTGATCCGGTAACGATATTTTACAAGCCAACATCAAGATCCACAGTAGTTACTTAAATCCACCAAGTTGTAGGACAGCAGTTTTCTGTCATTTTCAGAAATTTATTTTTTCACAGTAATCACGAGTAATCATAAAGACAGTGGTTAATCAGAATGATATATATTACACATACATCATTTTTACTGACGTAGTGTGTTACACCAATTTAACTCAAAGAATTATTATTTGGTAAAAACATGTGCCAAGATTAACATGAACTTGAACAAGTCATAAACCATGTACTTACCTTGTGGTGGCTGCTTCCTGGAACTTGGTTGGCGGCCGTACAACATCACACTGTAGTGAAGAAGAAGAAAACAGGAAGACACAGTGATAGGAGAAGAGAGTTAGTCAGTTCATCAGAGTCACACTTCCCTAATACTAGACTAGAATAGAATAGCCTTTATTGTCATAATACTGCTTCACAAATAACCATGGGACAATCTGTCTTCATCACACACAGCACGTATGTTGACTATATAAAAGCTTGTACTTAATTTACAAAATGCCTGACTATTGATACAAATTAGGACACAATTATATATATTAGACCACCCCCCAAATCTGTCAGTATTGGAGAATCTAATCTCAGGGTTATATTATCAGAAAATACGACTTTTTGAAGTGGAAGTCTGTGCAGTTACACACATCACTTGCAGGTTGTCTTGTCAATGATTTTGAGATGACATTTTATTGTTTTACAGTCATTGTATATTCTGTGTCATATTATGAATACTACGTAAATTCAGAAATGGTATTCTAATTCAATTGCTTTTGTCAGCACGAAGCTCATTCCTCAATGCAGTTTTACTGCTGTCATATTTACCCTTTGTGTTAGATATGAAGTATCATTGGAATGAAGAAAAACTAAACAGAACTAAACAGGCCGACTTTACTCATGAGAATAATCACTGAATGATATGTCATTTACAAGCAGCAAACTTTTTGGAGATTTTTCTCTGGCCAGTTTAAAGATACACCACCAGTAACCATAAACCAGTAACCCAAACATTACTTTAAACTCTAGGTTGCCAAATTGACACAATAGGAATCAGCAACAGAGATAAGAAAACAGTCTGGAATTAGAAAGGGTCAGCTGCCTCCCCAAGAAAATGACTTGACCAGGGGATAAAAGTGGATGACTGGTTTTCCTTAGGGAGAGCCAAGGTTGTTTACTTATATATAAAGTTCCTAGGTTTATTCCTGTGGCTCCCAATGTGTATGTTATTAAAAGGCTAAAAATCATATGTTAAAAGTAATTTTAATTGTTTCACTAAACAAACTGTAAGAATAAATAATTATTTGGCAGATTTTGAAGATTTGGCTGATTTGACGAGCCTTAGATGTTTGGTAGACTTTGAGATCTTGACAGACCTGGCAGACCTGGGCAGCCTAAGAACAGAATGCTTCTTGATTCGTTTAATGTGGGGCAGCTCTGTGCCTCCTACAGACAAGTACTTGCCATAATTTGTACTCTCATCATTGACTCGATTAGATGTACTCCTGTTGGGCAGCACATATCCGTGAATGGACATGTAGCAGCTATTTTCTTGGATACACTGTACGTTTTTCTTAGACGCTCTCAGCTGTTTAGAAAGAGGCGTCCCATAAATTGACATGTAGCTACTAGTCTCCTCCTTGCACTGGGCATTATTCATGTTTGGTTTAATGTTATCTGCTAAAATGTGGCCCTGAATGGAGATGTAGCCACTCCACTCAGAAAGTGTCTGGACGTTCTTTGTTGAGGCTTTAGGGGGAGTGATTCTTAGTGGGCTACCATCAAAAGATATGTAGTTACTGCCCTCTACACTCTTATGGGGCTCCCACCTCTTAATGTTAATCAGTGGGTGACCATCAAAAGACATGTATGGTTGCTCCTCACGGAATTCAGGAGCTTTATCCTTTTTCTCTGCGTCTATTTCAGCTGCTGAGACCTGTAAACTTGCATTACCGCCTTGTTCTTTTTCCTTGGGCTTTTCTTCAGGCTCAGTTTGCTTGGACGACTCCATTTTCACTGGCACGATAGAAAGAACTTTGTGTCAGTTGATGCTGATCCTCTTTGTCTGATCTCTTTCTCAGGTTCTTCTGTTCTTTCTCTCCTTTATCCTGCTTGTTGTTGGTGGGATGAATTCTTTGTAATTTGTGATTTTTTTTTTGTTCAGGCAACCAATGGACCTCTGTAAACTCATGACCTAATACAAAATGTACTCTTTGATGATTTTACATCAAAGGAACAAAACAAGTTGGCAAGTTGACAGTGATATTTGTTGTATTTTTTGTTTTTTGTATTCTGATATTCTATGGTACTCAAATGGCATCCACATTTTGTTTTTAGTTCAATTTTACTTTTTCTTGTAATTTTTACTATATCTATTTTTTAAATCAGTGAAGAAAAAAGATTTTGTTAAAGGCATTTTATCAAATTACATATTTCAGCTTTTTATTTTTATTTATATACATAGGTGAACGCAAACTTAAACAGCATTAATCTAAAATGGTTGAAAATAGCCTTTAAAAATCTACAATTAAGTAAAAAATTACTTAATAAGCCTCTCGACTTTCAACATGTCAGTGAACATCAATTTACATGATGAATATTCATGAATAAACTCAATTTAATTTACACAAACCAGTTGATATAAAATCACCTAAGAGCTTGGAGCCTTCCCTGGACTTCCCGAGCCTCTGGGTAATTACCCCTTTTGCCTGGTGGGTAATACCAACAGCCTGGGATCCACTCATTCCCTCCACAAGGGGCCAGAAGACAAACAGTGTTGTGATCAAAGGTCGACAGTAGAGTTTAGACTCTGTAAATTATGCTCATAAATACGACTAAATGGAAAATAAGCCTCTTTCCTGGACTACTCTTCTTGTTTGTGCAGGAGGTCATCTCAGTTTCACTGCCCACTCAGCTCACAGCTCTTTAGCTTCTGAAGGGCAGCAAATATGTGATACAATAATGCAATAAGGTAAGCTTCACTTAAATAGAGGAAAGGCGTATTAGATATATTTTTATGCTTAAAAAGAATGCATAATAATATGGCGCAGAAATTGCCTCTAGGGGTTGGTAAGGAGTGTAGGAGGGTGGAAGAGGATTGTACATGCAAAAAAAAAATGTCTTTGCTGTTACTGAGCTCAGATAAGCCAACATTTCCTCCTTTTTTGGGTTTATTTTTCTAAGGCTTTAGAGCCAGGTCTCATACCCCACGCTACAAAGCCTCGGCTCAGTTGAAACCAGAGCCATCTAAAAACCTGGACCAGTGGCGTCCTCTTACATGACCCCCACCTCCAGTGTTGACCTCTCAGCTGATACCCCCCTGAAGTACACAGGAAGCGGGCGCACCACAATGAAAAGTACATATGTAATAACTAAATCCTTGATTCCCTCTACGTGGATCTGCAGTACTTACCATAGTCTGCATTGGCAACATAGCATTCTGTTTGATGAGCAATATTTGTAGAATTAAATGAAATGAGAACCTTTATGGAGTTCTCAGCATCCCTACACAAAAACACCCTCCTCATCAAATAGGATTAATAGGTTTTAGTGTCGCGAGACGTAGCGTATATGACATTATGATGGCAAGAAATTTTCCCTCTTTCTTTCTTGAATTTTTTTCTTACTGTTTAATGCAATTTGGACGCCTTGAAGGTTTAAATATTTGGTAGATGCCAGTAAAGCTACTCATAAGATTCAAATCTGCTCATAGATCCCTAAAAAGAACAGGCCAGGCAGATGATGTAATCAAGGCTAGCTTAGCCTAGATTAGCTGTGAAAAAACGAAGAAAATTCAGTATAAAATCTCTAATCACCTGGAACTCCGCAGTCAGTGCCGGAGTTAGGAGCTGGCTACTTGTTTTGTAACTCTTTACCATTCCTTTCTTGAAGAAAGAGTTACATGCTACAAACGTTAGATGCTATGTGTTAAATGTAACATATACACAGTACAGTGCTGTACACTACTGTAGTAATTTAGAATAATGTGTTTTTTGGCATGACTTACTTGGAGCAGTCCAAAACAGGCAGAGGTGTTTTCGACTTTGTGTATAAAACTTCAGAGATTGATCATACAGTACCAGAACCTGATCTGGGGTGACATGGGAATAGCGTGGGTGCTGTGATACATAGGCTGGTATTTTCTTTGTCCTTGACTTGTTGCTGAGAAAAATAAACCACCTCACAGCCCTCTTTTTCCCCCTCAGGCCAGCTCCCACGTTTACCATGTTATCCTCAACATCTGTAATAATAAGGGGTCATTTGTTGTGATTACAGCGTTTATCTGCAACCTGCATCTTACATCCACCACATCCTTTCCATTACACCTTCCTCCCTCCATGAGGTTTTTTTCCTCTTGCACTGATAAACTTGCATCTCCAGGGGTTATACTTGATCCACTGGCACCGAGATCAGTTACAGTCACGTTAAAAAAAAAAAAAAAAAAAACATCGCAGGTATAAGAAAAATTCAGTTTGACTTGTAATGGAGTCATGTAAAAAAAAGTGACCTTCTTGTGGACATCATGTTATGCTGGTCTGAATTCATTTTAAAACAGTAATATTCACTTTAGAGTAGTTCAACATATATTTATCTTGGGCTGTTAAATAACTAAAACATCCATTATGATTAATCATGATTAATGATGATTAATTGAAATCGTATCA
Source organism: Cynoglossus semilaevis (assembly GCF_000523025.1). Lineage (NCBI taxonomy): Eukaryota > Metazoa > Chordata > Actinopteri > Pleuronectiformes > Cynoglossidae > Cynoglossus > Cynoglossus semilaevis. The sequence continues at coordinate 11,914,252 of NC_024320.1, forward strand.
AGCTTGATCTTTCAAGGTTAATCCAAAAAAAAATCAATGATCATCCAAGAAAAAAGAAAAATCATGGATTATCAAGGTGTAACCCAAACACCTGCTCGGTTGGTGGACCTGTTGGATTGTAGTCATTACTGAGCATCTTGAAGGTGGGTTAGTGGAAGTGTCCTTTAAAACCTCGGTAAAGTTGGTCAACAGTCCCTCCCCATCCATTTGACAGTTGTGTGTCTGATATGCAGGTGTGTTGACTGTGTAGTATAGCAATGCTAAGTGGATAGATGGTGGAATTATTAACTCTTAGTAATATATTCATGTCTTCGTGATGCATTTTAGTTTAATTATTCTTTAATACATTGAAACTATTAATGTGTTATTTTGGCCACTACTTATTTAACCTGACATCTTTTACATTTTCTAAAACACAAGGACAATAAAACTAGGTGATATATTTATTGGAAACTATATATACCAGTCTATGAAGATTCTCAGTCATCCAGGTCATGGTCAAGTTTAAACAGTTCTGTTATGCAACTGGACGTGAATTTTCGCAGGAAGGTTTAGGGAGGTTGGTACGATGCAGTGAGATTTGGGTGGAGACTGCTGCCCCCACGACTCTCTAACAGATAAGCGGATGAAAATGGATGGATGGATGGATATACCAGATTAAAGGGAGAAAAAATAGTTACTGTCACTGTTTGCTAATGCTCTGGACATCTATGGTTAAAGACACACAATGAGGCCAGGTTGTTGGTGTTTGTGTCTAAATGGCTCTGTATTGTCTCACACTAAAACATGGCTCCAGTAGGAGGTGTTCAGCCTTTTCTGCCTGCACAGACTGAGCCTTTGGTGGATGCTTCTAATTTAACCCGTGATCACGCTCAGGTTAGTTACCTGTGAACCTGCTGAATAGAATGGAGTTTCTCTCAGCGCTTTTAAGAATTACTTTGAGTCTCAGTTGTTTTTAAAGTAATTTAAAGAAGTCACTCTGTCTGGCCAGTCACTCAATAATGTCAGAAAAGGCTACATAGTAAACTTTATGTCTCCCACCAGCTTAGATTTGAGCTCTGCAGAACCGTGGGAAGATGTGACAGTCTTGTGTTGAGAGAATAATGTATGTTGTCAAAGTGGATACACTTTGACAGAAGGAGCTGTCCTGGGAGATGGCAAGTAATCGTAAAAGTGTCAAAAATGACTAGCATCCTGACTTCATAAAAGGAAGATACTTTCTCATTACATGCTATGACAATAAAGAAAGAAATCAGTTCAGCAAGAAAGAAAAAGTTTTAGAAGCATTATTAGGAATGCACAAGTCAATAGTAGAATGTATTTGTTTTTTGTGAAATACTAATCTTTTAGTTTGTTCTTCAGGTGTTTTTGTTGATTTTGATCCAATTTGTCTTCAAGTTAAACCTTTTGCTATTATTTGTTTCTCTGTATTTCAACGTGGTTCTTGAAAGTCGACACAGGAAATAGATAAAAGAGTGAACAAGGCTCTTAACAACGCTTTTTTACACTTACTTTATTTCAGTCTCAATTATCCCCTTCTCCACACCTTTGAACAGATTAGTGTGTCACTTGCTATCTGCATTCAAATCTAACAGGATTAAGTGGATAAAGTTTTTTTTTTTCTCCAGGCAATTACCTTGTAGAAAAGCCACTCCACCGCTGGTTATTATCTTTGTTGTTAAAAGATTACACACCTTTATTTTATCACAGTCTTTGATATTGTGTGGAATTCAGAGAGCGTAAAAAATATATAGTAATATTAAAGATACTGGACATTGTTCAGCCTTTTCTTGTTTAACATTGTTTATTATTTAGCTGTATTTCACAGTCTCCAAATTTGCTTTTGCGCTTCAGTAATTCTCAACAAAGTAATGCGAAGATTGAACGTCTGAAAATCATTCTGAAACTTTGTTTCCTCGTAATGGCGTAAAAGCCTTTCTCAGCTAAAAAAGAGAGCAGTACTGGGTTTTATTTTAAAGTATATTTTGAGAATTACAAAAGAACACAGCGCATCAATAAAAGAAGTAAAGCAAATGAGAGGAAAATACAAACAGAATGGATGCATGCTTCACAGCAGGGTTTTCTTCTTGAATTGTTGCTACAGGCAGAAGAAGCTGTACGAGTGCGTCAAAAGAGAAAAGTCTGTCAAATGTGTCTTTTCTTTGTTCTTTTTGGTTCAAATTAAAAACTGGTCAGGAAAACAAAGGATGTGCTGTTCTTGGATCACATCCCGTTTTCTTTGACCTGCACTGGAGTATTAATCATTTACAATCTGAAGCAGCTACCCATCAGTCCCTGGTCTGTGATCTTTTTCTACTGGACATTTATGTAGGAGACAGATCTGGACTGCAGACAGGCTGGACTTGCACAAACTAACAGCCATTGTGATATGTGTGTAGTAGCACATGGTCTTACTGTGTAATCAGTTCTGTATACTGCACTGTGTACAGTGAAAGTGAACTACCTGTCATTGTGACACAGCTCACCACTGCACATGACCAAATGTGTCCTCTGCTTTTAACCCATCACCAAAGTGAACAGTGGGCAGCTTTAAGGACCAGGGGGCAGTGTGTGGGGACGGTGCTCAGGACACCTCAGTGGTAACTTGGCAGCTGGTGGACTCAAACCAGGAGACGTCTGGACCCAAGTCCGCTTCCTTAACCACTAAGACACCACTGCCCTAATCTGAAATTCTACTAAAGTAATCTTAACTCCATCCACAGCCTCCTGCCATCTTTAAAATGTGCCAATTATGTTCATGGTTTGTTGTGATTTAGTGTTGATGGTTCCAGACCCTGGGTGTAGTGGATGAACTCATTTAGACGTGAGACAGGTGTACATACCCACATTCAGAACTCTCTTCTTTTTGACTAGTCTGCCTTTTCAGACATTGCTCTGATGCTTCAATGTCCTAGACCCTTTTTTTTGACATTTACAAAAATATATTTTTGGCCACTGTATAGAATACATTTGACGCACAGCACTTCTAGCAGGAAGCCAGGGTGATGACTCCTTTTCCTGAGCAGGATGGCCACATTCAAAGTCTGTCACTCTCCCCACCATCTGTTGTCACCAGAAGCACTAAAACCTTTGTCTACATTTGCTCTGAAATCACAGCGCCCCCCCCCCGTCTCTACCCTTGTTTAGTGCCGTAAAGCATTCCAACGCGTTTTACCTCCAAATCCAAGCAGGTGGCTTTTCGATGACGAATGAAGAGTAACGACCGTTGGACATGATGACGCTCATCATAACATTCTTATTTTCTCATTCTCGTGTACTAGCACACATTAGAAAATGACAGATTGATATTAGGAAATGGCGGGTGATTTATCAATATTTAAATAATCATAGAACTGTGGCGTATCGTTCCAGGTGGTAGCGTGAATCTAGTCTGAACGCAGCAGCTTAAACGCTGCAAAACACTTCAAAGTGTTCATATAGAGTTGCATGGAGAGGTGTTTGAGAGCAGAGGGGGGACTTTAGCACACCAGATGGACTCTGTCACGCTCCGGCTCGAGGCCTATCTGCCGGCCTCAGAATTTCATTAGTAGCTTGGCCCGGGTTGCAAGTTTGAAGAGCATAAGAGGTTCGATCAAAGGATTAGCAGCACATCTGAAGCAACAAATGGTCCACTTTTTCATTCCTCTTCATCATTTTTTTTTTCTTCTTTCTTCACCCTCCTACCTCAGAAAAAGGGCTCAGACCTGGCTAGAATAGTACCGAAGGGGGGGAGGAGGGCAGAGCGACATGGAGGAAATGTGTACAAATAATATTGTATCAATAGTAATGATAGAAATCGTCTTCCTTTTAAAGTAGCTAGAGATGCTGAAGGTTGATCTGACAAATTATCAAAAACGCCAAAATCTTATATGGCTGATTATGTTTGTGACGTCAAGCAGCGTTCATATATTTTGAGAATTACTAATTCTGGTATCCGACAACATGTACTGTCCCTAAAAAAGACAAATATTTTTCCCTTGGCAAACTTAAATTATAAACATGATGAAATGAAACTAAAAAGTATTTGCATGAAAGAGACCTTAGTGATACATGGACGAATGAGTATTATTATTCTCATATACAGCAACACATAACAAAAACTTCCTCAGAAAACTGTTGTAGCCATGTCCTCAATTGTCAACAATAAAAGATGTAAATTGACCAAATGTCACTTAATCCGTAGATAAACTCAGTGAAACTCAACTTATTTGATTTTATTTTTTAGAAAACCGACAGTTTTGATATTATTATATTAATTAATTTACTGACTTTTTGACATTTATAAAAATATAGTCCCACAATGGGGACATTTACAGTGTGAGTCTTTGCAACCCACACAGACTGCCACAGGAGGCGCCACTAAGGATAGGTGGCTCCCCTGGGAATCAAACCCAAGACTCTCTGCTTGCAAGGCCGGCGCTGTAACTGATTCACTATTGAACCATAGGGAAGCATTTTGGGATTATATTGGGATTAGAACTAATTATGGCCCTTGTCTTGAGTGATATATTACCTCATGTCTCTCTTTGTTTGATGTATTCAACGGTTGACTTCCTCGTTGTCTTATTTTTTTCGGTGTTCTATTTCAGTAATGCGTCACATGAGCCACTAAATAACAGGCGGCAGGTTTGGATCACCTGGACTTTTTTTACCCCTTTAACCTCTCTTTCTTCCCACTCCTCCTCACGGCTCCAGTTCCCAGTCTCTGCCTGATTTCTCTCTGCAAGGGTAGCCTCTAATAGATTCCCTGGGCTCCCATGTATTATTAATGCTTACTGCTCTCCAAGGTGGCAGTGACAAATAGGGAGCAAAATTCACTGACTAGCGGTGAATGTACTTTTTAGTCATGCTTGAGCTTCCCACAGTCCATACTCCTGCCAGTTAGAAGGGTTTCTTTCTTCTCCTCCTCTACTCTCACTCTTCATCTTCAGGCCTTTCCTAATTTTTCACCACGGGTGAGGGGGGCGGCAAAGAACTTGGCCAAAGGAGAGGAGGAAAGCTCATGGGAGATCAGGGCAGTAGGGGAAAGCGTTATGTTTTTGTTTGTTTTTTTTTCTTTTTGAAGAATGTAAGAAAGTAACTTGCGTGATTTTGTAATTCTGTTATTTTCATTGAGCTGGTCCGTCATTCCTGATATCATTTTCTACCTGTGACAAAGTCAAAACTGACCTGGGATTGGCTGTGAAACACTGCTGTTGATAAATCATTTGATACTGAAAATGTCAATAAAAAAAAGAAAAAAGGAGACTCTGTTAGAGAAGAGGCTCTCTTTCTTCAATTCCTGCAGGTGTATCGTGGTTGTTTTCAACTAAACAGGCCAGTGTTTAGTTGAACTAGGAGATGATTGTGTTTTATTGCATTGACTTTTGTGACATTTTTATTTGGTGTTGCACCATGGGATTTTTTCTTACGTAAAACATTTGGCAAGGCTCAAAAATAGTTGGGATAATTTCAGGAGATACTGGGTACTTTTTGTGACATGACATGCAATTTGCAGGAATAAATGTTTTTTATTTAGATTGTGCTGTCTCTGGCCCTAAAATATCCGAAAATACAGGCAAAGGGCCAATGTATTGCAGATAAACACACGACCATACAATCTGTTTTAAATAACTTGGGGAAATATTTCTTTTAGATTGTTCTTTTAAGATATATTTTTCATGTTACGTCACCTTTTGTGCCAATTCATACACAGAAAATCAGTGGAATTCATCAAAACCATTCTCCTATTTCAATTAAAACACATCACGATAACTGAGAGCTATTTGTTTTTTCAACGTGTTTGCAGAAAGAGAAGAACATATATATGAATGCATTAATTATAGATCCGTTCATATCTTTATCATCAGTTCCTCTCCCCTGACTCTGTCAAAGCATCATTCGCAGGTTGCTTCAGCTGGATGATGGGGTGGGGGGGTGGAGGGTTGACTTAACAGCCCCCCACCTCCACCTCGTCTTCATGTACCACACTCCGTGATGCGAGGACCCACTCTGTACAGCTGTTCCCCTGTTGATCAATTAAAAACATGCTTTGGTGAAATAATTAGCTCACATTTGCTCCTACTTAACAGATGTTTCTGCGTATTCTGCCTGTAAAAAGTACAGAGGTGCAGGAAGAAAGATGTGGGTGTGCGTGCTGATGTATGTGGCTGAGTGGTGGGGGTGAGGCTGGGGTGAGGCTGGGGGAAGGTGGGCGTTGGTGAATCTTCTTCACGAGGAGACGATTCCGTGGCTTGCATTTCAAAGTTGTGTACATCTTTTAATGCAATTACAAGAGGTGGGCCCCTCTGCTGAAATGATTTGAATGCTAATTTGAATGTTGATCATCGTAGTTAACAATCGTTTACATAATTACCCTGTAATTAGCATCACATTACAGCAACTTTATTAGCATTAAGCAATTAATTAAACCCTAAATATGGATTGTGGCATCGTTTTGTTTGTGTGTTTGTTTTCATTGTCATTTCCTCCTCTTCTTCTTCTTCTTGTTTTTCTTTGTTTTGATTCATCCCAAATCCGATGCTCCTATGCTTCACTTGCTGTTTCCCAAACAAGTATTTTCACTTGGCTACTTTTGGCTGGCTTTGAAGGCTCCTGGAGTTGGAGTATTGATTTGTATGCCAACTTAAAAAACAAACAACAGTACATGTGTGACTGACTTTGTGTGTGTGTCTGTGTGTGTCTGTGTGTGGGAGTATAGAAAAGGTTAGAGTAAAAAAGGTGAAATAATTCTGCCATATTTGGCCATTTGTCCACACCACCGTCAACAACTGCATTACGTCCTCACCAGACAATTGGTATTTCCTCTGCAGCGTGAGAACAGCACTAGTGTGGGAGAAGTTAAGGAGGGTGAGAGGGAAGGTGGGAGGCAGGGAGGGAGGCTCAGCCTCCCCTAATGGCGGTCTGCTTGTCAGGATTAGGCCAACAGGGGCTGTAAAATCTACAACTGATGAGGTGACTAGCTCTCTCTCAGCTCCAGCGCTTTAGAGATTTGCCCACCTCTGCGGAACTTTGTCTATCCATGCTGCTGCTGCTGCTGCTGCTGCTGCTGCTGGTTTTCTTCTCTTTTTTTGAAGTCAACTTTTAAGGGCATGCTTCGATGCTATCCAGCCAAGAACTCAACTTTGTTTCACACTACAGTAAATTGGCTGATTTCATTACCATTCAGGTGAAAATTGAAGAGAGAGTGAGGGTTTCTTTTTTGAACCTTCCTTTTATAGTATTTCAAAAAAAGTAAAAAAGAAAACCCATGAAGCTGTACTTGTTTGTCAGCACAGGGTGAAGCAGGTGCGAAAGGTTTAACTGTCGGCAGCCAGGATGCGAGGCCAACTGGGGCAGTTAATCCCCGAGGTATTTAATGAACTTTTTCTCTTAAAACCGCCTGCGCTAATACTCGGGGGCTGTGCTCTTACACGTAGAGGAGCGCTGAAGCCATGAAAACCATTATTATTTTTTTCATACCTGTAATAGAGGTTTTAAGGAAATGGCCCTCTATTTGCAAAATGAATAATTTCAGTGTTTTCATTCTGAACGAAGAGTTAACTTTTCAAATCAAGAAATAGATTACGAAAACCATTTTTTGGAAATCCAGTTTAGTTATTAAACTGCCCGCAGTGATGTTAATGTTTAAGCTTGTCCTAGCCTTTTTTTTTTTTTTTTTTTTGGTAATACTTTTCTCATGTTTTTTTAATCCTTTGCCTTGTCTGATTTGGAGGAACTGGAAAACAAAGCTGACTTGCTGCCGAATTACCTTTTTGTCTGCTCTTCCAGAGGTTCACTAAAATATTAAAGCAGGCAGAGAAGAAGAGCCAAAAAAGTGGAAATACCTCAAGGCTGTTTCTTTTAGCTCCAGACTGAAGTAGCAAAAGGAAGTGATACAGGTTCAGGTCCAACCTCAACCTGGCCCCGCGGTGTTGTTGATGGAAGAACCTGTAGATTTAGTGTTTCATGTGTGATGTGAGGCCAGCCTCCCCGATTCCTTAAGTTTAACCTTACATACACACACAAGTAGAATAAAGAAATTTGGGGTGGCGGCATTTTAGATTCCTGACCTCGACTTGATGTCTTGCATTGGCACAGTCGTATTCAAGTGCACACAATTAACATAAATACATACATTTAATTTCTGCGTCCTTGTTTATAGAAAGGGAAAATCTTTCTGTTTATCCCTGTTTGTTTCAGGTGTCACATTAGGTTTGGATCTTTCCCTTAAGCCTCAGGGTCAGGTGTTATGTTCAACACTTCATCAGTTTGACCTGTACTGCCCCTGGGCTGCAACACCGAACGCTACAAACTGACAGAGGTGGGGCACTAACGCTGCCAGGGTGAATCATGGTTAATTGTGTTTTTTTCGGTTCTTTGCTTTAGTTTAGTTTCCACAGGTTCACCACTGAATTTGTTTTATTCCCAAGAAAGTTGGTACATTTTCTACAGGTTCTAATTAGCTGATTATATTGTTAGTATCATCAGACATTTTTTTTGAATTATGTGTAAACATATATACATATATGTGTATATTTTAGTATATAACATTTTAGTACATAATAAGTAATGTTTAAAAAATCATAGATGTGATATGTGTTATAAATATATACATATATAATATGAAATACATTCATTTTGAAGATTTTTTAACATAAATTGTACAGTCCGTCCGAAGATTTAAAGCGAGAGGTCAGACGTCGCACACAGTTCATACACACAGTGAGAGAGTCTGGATCTCAGATCCAGTGACAGGGAGCCGCGGTCGTATGACCCAAAGAAATGAAGAAACTGCCAGCAGAGAACGGGACCAGCGCCTCCTTGTCTGTCCAGCCGTGGCAGATCAATAGACTCTCCAAGCGTCCGACACACTGCCCGTCTGACGACGGCATGTAACGACGTAGGCCCGGGAATAAGACAAGGGGTCCAGGGCAAGCCGGTCCATCATGTTGTGTCAATGTGATGAAATGAGTTGTCTCCAGCCTCCAGATCGATGGCTGACATAAGAGCGTTGAGCTGCTGAGACGTAGTGAGGGAAACAGGGGCAGGAGAAAAGACGAAGGGGGGAAAAAAAAAAGAGGGAGCGCAGGCTTCCCAAAGTTATTACCTCCACCTCGCTGTCAGAAATCATGCTGTGATGCATTACATGTGTTCCCTGTTGTGTAGTGTGTGTAAGGGGAGCACAAACAGAGAAGAACGGGATGAAAAATGTACTTTCCGCTCCATTCGTCTCCCATATACCACTGTGTTCTTACAGACAGACGGGCGTGTCCAAGCGTACTTTGTTTGTAGATGGCCATCGCTCACTGTGCTGCTTCTGTTACCAACTGCAGCCAAAGTGAGAGATTTGCATCTCACCTTTAAATCAATTATACATGTTTTTGAACTAATCTCAGTCAAAATAGTAAAGAAGTTTGACTTAGTTTAGCAAATACCAGTGCACCACATTTTCAGTAACTCAGCGTAAGGTCACCTGATTGTCTGTAATCTTAATCAGGGCAGAACCTGCTGCTTAATGTTCATTGTACCTTGTTGCTAAAATTTATTAAAAAAACTCCCGGCCTAGGGGCCACTTCTGGCCCACAAACTACAAACATCGGGGCCACAACTAGATGTTTATTAATAATTAAATTAAAATTAAAAAAATATTAATAATTTATATTGACATATTTTTGTCCAATCTTTTTCCATATATTAAAATTCCTTATTTGGTAATGTTTATTATGCTGTGTCTAAAATAGCATTTCAGGCCATTTCTGACATAGTCCTCCAATTAAATGGTGTTTGCAGCAGTGTCCGTCCACTCATGTGTGTTAGACCCGTGGTTTATACATTGAGTTGCAGATGGAGTTTTTACACTCATAGTCTCATAGACAGGTCAACTTGGCCGTGCCTCACCATCTGTCGTTATTCTGGTCTGTTCTCCATCATGTGTTTTCACATTTCTGTCAGTATCCATCTTGGCTTTTCAGCTCACGTGAGTAAATGTTCTATAGATATTCAACAGAACACTCTATTTAACAGTGTGCTCTTATTAAGAACACAACCCTTATATTCTGGGACCTCAGTTGTCAGTTTTCAGTAGAATGGCTGTCTTGGCTGACCTGCCTGCAGTTCAGATTTATTTCCCATTGAAATGTCTGCTGCATCATTACAATAGGAGACAAAGCATTCATATTATTTACATACACAATTAAAATAAATTACTTGACGTTTAACTAATTTTTTTATTCCTAAAATTGAATTTCATGGTGTAATAGCTTTAAGTGCAGTGTATGTTAGTTTCCTTTTTTATTTGTCTAATGTTGTACAATAATAAACTTCACAGCTTTGTTCACACACACACGCACACACACACGCACACACACACGCACACACACACGCACACACACACACACACCCACAAACAACTAATGAGACAAACAACTAATGAGATTAACACAAATATCCTGAAAAAAACATCCCTCGTACTGTAACTGACAGACCGTTGATAAACACAAAAAGATGGTGAAATAACTCTTTAAAACTTGAGACAGATGAACAACAATCCACTGGTTTACCCCCAGAGCCACTGATGATTAATTCAACTTCAATAAGGACAGGCCACGCCCCTTCAGTCATTTGATGACAATTGATGGTGGCATGCAAATTTTTCAAGGGTAATTTCCAAAATGTGCCTCTCACATAACGTCTGCACCTATTAATACAAACGAAAAAAGCTGGCTCTCCTCGCTCCAACCCCTCGACCACCCTCCCCCCTTGGCAAGCGACATTGTTCGTCTGCTCCTGGCAATAATAAATCATGCTGTGACAAGTGCCGCACTCTTAACCTTGATGGACTGAGAATCAACGACCCCCTTCAAATAAAGCCTGATTACACGATTGGCATCGATCATTGCTCTTGTCTTCTTCAATAAGGAGCTGCTTATTCCACCACCGTGACCCTGACGTCCCCGCCAAAATAAATGCTCAGGACTCCTGTTTAAAGGATAACATTTAAAAGCAAATAAATTAGTGTAATGTTTCTGGCTCGACATTGGTTCCTCTCCCGCCCCCCAGTTACAAAAAAGTTCATAAATGAGAAAGAAAATAAAATATGTTGTTTAACATATTAAACAAATGCAAAGTGATAAAAATATACTTTTGTTTGGTTTAAAAAACAGTTATTATATAGGTCCAACTTCCTTAGTATTGTTCCATGACACATTCCTAGAGGTTAGAACATCATGTTGACCCTTTGACCCGTTGAGACAGGAATTATTGTCATAGGTTCCAAAACTGTTCTTAAAGAAGGAGCATTACTTTTTTGGGCTTAATTTGTGATACAAAATTATTATTAAAAACAGGGCTTCTACGGTCAGTAATGATTTTGGAGAGTCAGTTGACTGTTGAGCTAGAAAAAAAAGTTATGGTACATTTTTGCAACAGCATAACATTTATAAAAATAATAGTTAAATATTATAGTTAAAATAATAAAGTAATCTAAAGGAACCTTTGGACCAGTAACAGAACAAACACAAGACCTGAGAACCTCAGTCAATCTCAGTCATCCAGTTACGTGGAGGGCAACTGGACAGAGAAGGTTTCTTGAAGACGTTTCACCTCTCATCCAAGAGAACCGAAGAACCTCTTGGGTAAGAGGTGAAACGTCTCCAAGAAGACCTGTTCTATATTTATTTTAACCTCCACCCACTCACTGCTGGAGACCAGGGGAGCCATGAGTGCTTCCTCAGGTCCGGCGCCCAGACCTGTCCGTCAGCGTTACTCACATTGTGTTGAATGCGTGGTGACAGGTGCCAATCTGTAAGTGCTCAGTGATAACAGTGTCACACAGCCAGGAGCTGGGAGAAGGCCGCCTTGGCTGCCGCCTTTACAGATGCTAAACATTTGAAGTTGTCGGGTAGTTTGGGGGAATAACAATGATGTTGTTGCATTTGTGAGAATCCTAAAGATGTGACTCCTACATTCTCTGTGCTTGATTTATGGGTTCCCAGATGATGCGATAACCTGTCCAACGCTCAGCTGGATTGTGTTGTGTGACATTTACCTTTGATGTCACATGGTTTATGCATCAAGGCCCTGTGATGCCTGTAGGAAGTGCATACTCTGCCTACTGTAGTATAAAGACCATTATTATGATTGTTTCTACAGGTTGGGAAACACTGATCTGGACTGCAGGCAGGTCAGGCCAGACAATTAGGTATCTGTTTAGTCATGTCACACTATGGCATGACGACCTGTAGGTCTTGCTTATTTAGCAGCTGGTTCCACCCTTAGCGTTTATGTTCAGATTTGACCTGACTTCCTGAGTGATCTCAATGTCTCCCAATAAATACACCGCTGATGTTTGTTTGTTAAGACTGAGCCTTTAGTGGACGCTCCTCTTATGCTCAGTCTTGATCATCAGACTCAAAAATGCTGTAGTTAATTGTAGCTCATTTTTTGTGTATTGTACAGTGTGTTAAAAGTGAAAAGTAACTTAATTGTGTAACACTATAATCTCTCTTTAATTAAGGTTTAAGTTAATGACCAACAAACAACTGTGTCCTATTCTGTTACACACACATATTGATACTTATATCACCTTATTGATGAGGAATAATAAAACCAGCTTACAGATTTCTGCTGTACTCGTGAACCTCAAACAGCCGTTTTAGGATTTCAAAATAAATGCCAAAGTGGCAGGACAGTGCACATTTACTAAACACCATAGAACTGAAGTCTTTCCTTTTCTTTTCCCTGCACTCTTTCTCAGCAGATTTCTCTCCTGAAACCTCTCTGCTCCTCCCACACACTGGAGATCAATTTGTCTTGTCGACAGGAATCCATATTTTTCTCATCCCAGGTACTTTCTCTTCCAAGACCCTTCAACCCCTTCCTTGCATTTGCCCGGTCCGGTTGCAGTCCGCTCACCTCGCCGTCCCTCCACCTTCCAACTGAGGTCCAGCTGAATCAGCTCTCAGTTTCTGCACACACCAATCTCACAAACTCAAACACTGGTTCTTGTCAGTTCTTTAAAAAGTCTTTGCTACGCAGCATTTTTGTTATTTCAATATAACGGTGGCGGATCACTGTGTGTCTACTGTCCCTGAGGCTGTTACCAAAGGTGTTCCATCATATTGAGGCAAATGTGGAGTTGAAAAGTGGACACGCTCAAAATGAGAGCAGGTCGAAGGGAAGAAAAGCAGCTGCTTGATATTAACAGGGGAGTGGATAAGAGGAGAAGGGCATTTATGTGAATTTTTTCTCACCAATGTCTATCTTGGTTAGAAGAAAAGACTGGCAGGCTCCCTCGTGACCACCGGTGCGATCAATACTACACAAGAGTTGAATTAGACCTCAAGTGGAGCACACATCTACCTTGGCAGAGACAGGAGCCGACCTGAAATCCCTTGAACATTTACTTTTCCTTCCACTGAGTTAACCAATAACTGGATGAAATGAGAGGGAAAAGAGCAGCTGTCTTTCCTTTTTCTAATCTCTGGATATTTTTTTTGCTCCATTTTCTCACTGCCTGTCTTCTTCTTCTTCTTCTTCTTCTTCTTCTTCTTCTTCTTCTTCTTCTTCTTCTTCTTCTTGTCCCCGTTCCTCTCCGTCGCTCTCGGCACTCAAACTCTTGGTATCTGTTTTGTTGAAAAGGCGTCACTTGAGCAGAAGTGAATTACACAATTAACAGATATCCAGAGGAACTGGACCACTAACACACACACACACACACATATGCCTGGACAAGGAATGCATGCATGTGTAAGCACAGAAACCACAAACACACACATTTTGCACACATGCTCTTAATTAAATCATGTTCTCTCATTGACGTTGACTCGTGCCTCAGTGGCTCCCAGCGACAACTGTTTTATAAAGCCGTGAAACATCAGATATCATTGCTTTAATGACATATCTAGAAAATATCTTCTCACTTGTCCGACCACCTGTCCCTCAAACGCATCGTCAAAGATGTTGAGTATTTTTCTTTTCTATATTTGTGTCTCACATTTTGACCAATATTGGACTGATATCGATCTTGAGTATTGGATTGAGCCATCTCTTTATGTGACATGGTTGACTGGCCTGCCTGCAGTCCAGATCTCTGCAGCAGTGACTGCGGAGGTCTTAAATATCAATGTGTCCGTATTTTTGTACTGATCAAATTTTATCAAAGTAATGTAGAGGTTTTTTTGTTTTGGCCTAGATGCAGGATGACAAGAAGCGCTTCAGCTTTAGATCGCATCATCATCATCATCATCATCATCATCATCATCATCATCATCATCATCATCATCATCATCATCATCATTATCATCATCATCATCATCATCCCAGTCCGTCCCTAATGCACCTGCCTGACAGTCTGCTCCTGGACCAGGTAGGTGACTCTTCCCCCAGTCCTCTCCTGTTAAATTAGGTCACAGTGTTACACTTACCACACACACACACCCACACACACACACAGTTGCTCTTCTGGATCAATAGAAGGCACTCAGTGCAGCTGATGTCCCCCTCACACCTGATACTTTACCCATATACCCTTAAAAGCCCCCTCCCTCCCAACACACGCGCTCCAACCTGGCAAGGGACCAATTACACCGACCGCAGGGATTTACCCAGAGTTCCCCACTTGTCTGGAGTTATATCTCCAAGGATTACAGGTACTTAGCTCCCATTATGTCTGCTCTATTACCTGCCCGCCGCATCCTAACACACACACGAACACATACCACAAACTCCCGTGCGTTCGCCTGTTTGCACAACAATCTCCTCTATGGTTTCATTCACTCCTGAATGAGCTCTTTGTGCCATTGAGAAAAAATGTGTGTGTTCATCCACGTGTGTGCGCGTGTGCGTATCCTTCAAGCACACTCTCTCACTCTGGCCATACACACACACACACACACACGCAGACTACACATTGTACTGTTTTTACACACCTCAGCACGGCGAAGCAGCTTTGCCTGTGTTGGTGGAAACATCTTCCCATGTTAACACACCTGAATCCTCCTTCACTGCTTCTCTAATTCACTTTCTTTGCACTCCTGCTCATTTTAAACTAATTATCTCCTTGTTGCCAGACACACCTGCTCATTTTACCTCTCAGAGCACACACACACACACACACACACACACACACACTCACACAGGTTCTTACGAGAGGTAAGCTGATCTTTCTGACAGACTGGCGCTGGCAGCTCTGAGAGCTGCGGGCGCTGAGAAGGTAATTACCCGTGACAGACGTACCTGTGTAGGTTTTCACCTCCTCGCTTCTTCACCTTTCCCTCCCTCCTCCTCCTCCTCCCCTCCCCCTACTCCTCCTCCTTTGTCTACCCACCTCACCCCAACCTGCAGTCATCGCTGTTAACGTCTCAGCGCAGCCGCTGAAGATGTTTATTTGGAAGATTAAGCTTTTCCCAGGCATTGATTTAACGTCGGCTGTTTTACTTAATTTAATCTTCTCTCTCGCTGCTGTTTGCCAACACGTTTGTCCTCCAGAGGAGGTGCTGCGCTGTGTGCTTTGTGTTTCATCTAGAACCTGCAAGGAGAGGAAAAACATAAAACAGAGGGAAAATACTTATTTGAAAGATGACGTTTTAGGTTAACTTGATTGTTTTTGGATTTTAATTTGAAATGTTCTAATATTCTTCAGTGAAGAAAATTAGGTTTGTTATATGTCAGTAGTTATTCGATTTCTATGTAAATGTATTGGTCACTTAATTTTTAAATGTTGGTTAATATTTTTTTTCAAATTTTTTTTTAATCTTTGAGAATTTCCCTGTGATTAAGTCTGATTTCCGAGGTTTCTGACTAAGACAGGATGTTCCCAAATGTATTTTTTAGCCGTTTTTTGTATGACCTGTATAATTTGGGTTCATTACTGCAAAAATGGCCTTTTTCCCGTGTAGTTTATTATTTTAGCCTGTGAAAACATTCCAATGCAAGAATGTGACATCTGCTGCCGTTCACCTCAATTCAGGGAAGAAAGAACTCGGCGAAAAAACGTCTTTGTGACGTCGCACTACAGCGCCCCCACTTCCTGGATGTACAGATAATAATGGCAGTGGCAGTGAAGGTCCTTTGGTGGGTGTAACACCGTGGACCAAACTGAGTAAATCATCAACACTTACATCCTACTACCACACTGATTAACATACTGTTAATAATTCCACATCTGCATCAGCCAGGTGTTAAAAGGTTCCAGAAGTGGAGTTCTGTCAGAGATCAACAACCTGTTATAAATGCTCCTTCCTCTACTTACACCCTCCACCCCCCACCCTTACCCCGATAACCACCACCATCTGGCACCTGGCCACATAAATAGACTCAAAAAGCGTTGGTAACAAACATAAGTTACTGTACCCAGGGACCAGAGAATAACCCACCTGATTCTCATGCCCTGCATTTGGTTGGCCCTCCACGCACGCACCCGCCGCCACCACCTCTCCCCCCGACCCCCATCAGGACTCTATCAATAGCCAGACACCTGTTTCCTGCCAACGCTAGCTAAGCTCAGGCCCCTCTATAGCTGCACCTGTATGTGCTTACACAAGAGCCTCGAGAGGAGCATTTATGTGGAAAGGACCGCAAGCTGATGTCAGGCTCTGCTAATGCAATCACAGGAAGGACAGGGAAACACTTGACGACAGCCCAAGGATGGGGGTGAATTCACTCGAATTTAAGATGGGATGTGAATCTTTTTCAAAAGAAGCTCAAACAGGAATTTTTTTTGGCCCTGAAATGGAAAAAAGGAATTCAAGGAGTTATTTAATCAACTGAGTTGTAGAGGCGTAAATGTGTCACCGAGACAATGTGCCAATTCAGTTTCTATCTTATTTTTACATGGATGCTCATATTTCTGTGTAGTTGATAAGTGATTTTAAACTGCTGTTGAAACTTTCAAAAATATTCATTTTCATTGAAAACTTTATTGACAGGACAGAGATTCTGATCCCCGTCAAAACTGTGTCAGTCAAAAACTCCAACCAAAAAAACAACAACAATCTGCAGCTTCTTTTTATGTACTCGTATTCTACAACAACCTCCGTACCTTCAAAGAATGTCAATTTTGTGACATTTTCAGGCACTTTTTAAATATTTTTTGATGAGTCATTTTCCCTTTATCTTAATCTTTGGTCCCTGTCAATTTTCTTTGTCTTAATTTTTGCAACTACAACTACTACAACTACTACTATTACTAATGATGATACATTTTTCACACCCATGTGTGCTCTCATTAGCGTCCATCTAAACCACATGGCACTCGTTGGCCTGCACACTCTACACACTCTCTCCAGCAGGTGATCCTTCAGCAACTATTGAGCAGATACAAAAGAAAGTCTTCCAAACTTCTGAGTCCAGCAGACCCAGACATGGAGTAACAAACTGCAGAGTCAAGCATGGAAGGGCAAGTGATTAATGCCAACACCGTGTTTCCCTGTTTGTGGCCAAAGTGTTATTGATTTGATTTTGTGGGGGTGAGAAAAGGTTACCGTTTGCATGCCACGTTTTGAGATAGTCTGTGTGTGATGGAAGGAGGAGTGACCCCTCCCTCCTCAGTAGAAGCTACTGAAGCAGTCAACCAGGAAATGGAGACAATCCCCAGCCTGTTGCCAAGTGGCGCTTTGTCCTTTACACCACCGTTATGTGTGAAGTGGACATTTGCTGGCTATTGAGTGGTACCTACTGCTGTACCTAAGAGCTGTTATAAGTTTTAAATGGACGTAGGGACGGAGCAGTGAATGAAATAGTGTCAAATATTCTTCTTTAAATATTCATTCATGGCCTGATTAGTAACTTAAATGTATTAATGAACCAGCGAGGCTTTATAACTGCTTCATGAACCAGTTCAACATAAAGGCATGAAGACATGAAACATGCAAAATCTAAGTAAATGAGATCCATCTGCAGCAGACATGTTCTCCTCCAACAACGTCAGACACATGACGAGATCACACTCCCAAAGTCAAGTTAATTTTCGTACCCACGCATCCTTACCCTCCCTGCAATCTCCGTCATTTTCAGGGAAAAAAGGTGTCGTAGCCATATGACAGTAATTAACAACTGACAAAAATATCCCCTCCCTTAACATGAGGTGGGAAATCACAAAAGTAATTTTCTCATTAATTTACCAGCCCTGCTCTCTTTTTACACTCTGTGATGGCAACGTAAAAACCTGAAGTACAAGCTCAACAAAGCCCGGTGCTGTTTGTTGTGGTGTGGGTGCAGGGAGAGAAGTTGTTTTTAGTGCTTCACACTGAATTAATTTTACTGTGGAGAAGATCGCAACATCTTTATATTTTATATATAATTAGAAAATATGTTTCCTTTACATGGTAACTGTTGGGCAGCCTGCAGTGTGGGAATATTCATGTATGGAATTTCTAGCTGTAAATATTTATTTTTTACAAATCTTATTTACCTATAATGGAAAATATTAAAATTATAAAAATGACTTTTCAAGCAGAAAATTCAAGTTGCTATACCAGGACTAAATTGCAAAAAGGGCAAAATGGCAAATTAAAGTTAAAATTAGTGCAAATATATGTCAAAAAAGACCAAGTAGTTAGAAAGAAAAAGGCAGACATTTACAAATTTAAAAACAAAGGTAGGAAAGAAAAGAGCTAAAGAAAATCAAAAACAGTCATAGGGGCAATAAATGAAGTAATGTAATAAGAAAAAGTATATGTATATATATACATATATATATATAGACTAAAAGCACATAAAAGTAAGAAACCCCTGAAAGACAGAAATAAGGAAGCAAAAATATTGGTAAGGCCAAAATGATTAGAGGGAGAAGAACATGTTTTGTTCATAAAAGCTTGTGTTTTCATTGACTTTACCTGCAATGGAATATATTTTCTCAAAACGCCATCTTGGCAGAATAATAAGATGGCAGGAAGCACTGTCACCAGTCCATACTACAGTACTATCCACCAGATTTTTCCACCCATATCATGGCAACCAGTTAACAAATTGTGGACTGCACTGCAGACAGATGGTTGGTCTTCACAGACAGTGAGAGGACGATTTTTTTTCTCTCTCTCTACCGGCCCTCTGTCTGTTTGGCCAGCTCTACCTCCCCCCAACTCCCCTTTTTGTCTCAATCAATGGCAGGATTTGACTGTTGTAATGTAGATATTTCAATTATTTGCCAATAGAATTAACTGTGATAAAAATTAGCCCCATACATTTTAAAGTCCTCGGTAGTGCGTATTGATAGACAGATGGATCAAGGACTTCACATACCTGCTGATCTTTAATAAGTATCATAACCACTAACACGTTCTCCCTTCTCTGCCAGACACCCAGACAAAATCTCACCACTGCACAGACTGAGAAAAATAAACTTCCTGGATGCCCCAGGAAAGCAAGGTTTTGTCACTTGTGTAAGCTTACAAGAAATAAACACATCACCAACAACTTCAAGTGCAACTACCATCTCCCTAACATACTCGCAACGCTCTGTCACCCCCTTTGCCCCCCTTCTCCTAAGCTTCGTTGCATCACGTTAGAGAGATAGGTGCCATTAGGCCCTGCGTATTTAAAGCCACCTAAGTGTGTGGAGCAGGTGGCGCACAATGCACTCTTGTTGTTACTTGCTTCACACAGTCAAGATGGCAGATTTTGTAATGCTTTCAAATGGCACATAAGAGGGAGAAGCCTCTGAGGAGTGCCAAGAACAATTTTACCAGGAGCCAAAGAGGAGGCTGCAGTGCATACCTTTTTTTTTTTCAACAAAGAGACAGAGGAAGGATGATGTCTGGGGTGGGGGTGGGAGGCGCTTTGTGCAGGAGCGTAAAACACCCTGTGACTATTGAATCTGTTTGCTTAGTTTGAATACACTGTTTAGTAGCAAGAAACCTGTAAATGAGTCTTTCACGTCCCAGTCAGCAGTGTCAGAAAGTACTGAAATAGAGAAGAACAAGGCAGGTACAACTTTTTTACATGAGACACGTAGACATCTGTGAACAGTGTAGTGTTTGTGGATTGGATTTGCGTGAAGAAATGGAAACTAATAATCTGACTTATCGGAATCTAAATGGTGGGTGAACATTAATGATAGGAAGTTAAGCTGAGCTTAGTTCTAGCTCGAGAAGAACCACATACCTAATGGCGCCTCCAGTGTCAGTTGCAAAATGTCGGTATTCTGGGATGAATAAGGGACTTTAAAATGACATAAAGAGGGAAACTATCAACCTAACTGATACTCCAGGTTGCAGTATCAGTGTCAGATATAAAACAAAAAGTTATATTGAGCCATCCCTAATTCTAATGTCCTAAAAAATGGATGAATGTTTATTCAATCAATATTGTATATCACACATAAAATACAAAAAGTAGAACAGTGTGAGTAATAAAAACTGCTGTTTTCCTCCTACCTTCAAAGGCCTACACATATGAGGCAGAATCAGTCCACTACCAACACCACAAACTAGACTGTACTCCAACAGCCAGTAATCAAATCTATCACTTGGAAAGAGAGAAGTGGACTGACCACCTGTGCATCCAATGGTCTGGTCTTCCTAGAAACACAGGGTAGAAAAGAAAGATGAGGTTGGGATTATAGTCAAATAAAAACTGCAGGAGAGAGACAACAACAAACAGACATTTGACAGCAGTTCAGATACTGAATGATGCTGGTTACTCAGCACGTGGTTAATAAGAGAATATTTATGATTGAATTAAAAATCAAATCACACTCACATTGTTCTTAAATGCTAATACAACATACAGTGAAGAAGGTGGCAGTGGTCGTGGTACCACGGCTCCCTGTTCAACACACACGGACTAAAAAGAGCAGCAATTTCTTCCAAACCAAGCCTGGCGTTTGCTTGTCACAGGCCTTGATCAGGATTTTCTCAAAGAATCTCCGACCCACACATAAAGCATCCTGGGAGGAAGGCGGAGGGTGAGGGGGGTTAAAAGGCTGAGGGCCATGTTGGAGGAAAAGGGGGAACCCAACAACATCTGCAGTCTCTGTTGTTGATAGTGCTACTGCCAGTTTGGAATCAGATCACAGGGCTGGAGATGCTGCAGTGTGGCGCTCTACCTCTTGGCCAACCTCCCCTCTTCCTCAGATCCACATTTCCCAATACCTCCTAGCCACCACCTGTTAGTTATTTCACAGGGACAAAAGGACACGGTCACAGTCAGAAGTGAAAGCGACATCTCTGTGTCAAATCTTTGTCTGCTTCTGTTGTGGTTCCGTCAAGACTAGTATCTATCACAGTCCTGCTCTGTCAAAGTTTCAGTCACAGTTTTTGTTTTATGAACTTCTTAGAACTCCAGTGCTTCAATAGGGCCTGGGTGATGTCTCTTCTGTTTCTTATTGTGGCGATCATGTTCTTGGCTATAAAAACATTTGATTAACAGTTATTTAAATCAAGTTAATCAAACTCGTCCTTATTACAAATAGTACCTATTACCTGCAGTACTTGTAGTACCTATTTAAATATGTGTTCAATTGAATTTTAAATGAAACAATCTTAAATGACATTGTTTTAGGCAGAGAAACTAAACTAAAACTAAACGTATGAACCAAAACCTGAACCCGAGTTACATTTAGTCTTTCCCAAGTTATTTCTCCACTCGGACTTGCAATTTTACATCTGTGTGGTTTGCCTGCAATAGATAGCAGGCGTTTTTGTGTCAACATTGATTTTTCTCTCTCTGCCACCCCACTCTCCTTTTAATAGAGGAGTGGATGCTTCAAATCCCCAGATTGCCCAAAGCAACCTTGAAATCCTTGCCTTTCAAAGTGCCATTTCGTCTTTGTAGTAACAATCCCCTGTCTCATTGGGTAGGGGTACCAAAGGTAGAACATGAAAACTTTCCCATGTAAGTCCTGATAGTTGTGTCCGATTGAATCAATACCACAAAACCCCTAAGCCTGAAAAGAATGTGTTCACTGTGTTCAACAGAAAACAAGGTATTTCCAGACATTAAATCAAAGGCCTTTTCTTCACAGATTTGCGGCCAAACTATTTTTTTCTTTCTCCAAGTCTGGCCAAACAACAGCACAGCACGCAGAAGTTTGGAGTTGTTACATGCAAGAATCTTCTGCTGTCTGCACAATTACAAGTTGTTTGGTTTTCTCCGTCTTTGGCTGTCGCCCTCTCTGTCTATCTCTCACTGTCTCACTCTCCTCTCAGACTACTGTGAGGTGTTAAAAAGGAACCAACGGGGGATCTGTGCTCCATTATGCAGGTCTGTTCCTGTGTTGTCTGTTGACACCTCTTCGCACCTCATATTGCATTCTTGCCCGTCGAGGCACATGCAAACAAGCACACATATGCACAGGGAATTGAACTTTGGCTACTTCACTGGGCCTCGTACCAGGTGTATACAATGAGGTGACATTTTGCTATCCATTTTAGCCATAGAGTCAAGCAGCAAGATTATTCTTTTTAACTTTGGCATCTTTTATCCACTTCTGGGTTGAATAATGTTGCGTGTGTTTTGTCTCTCTCTCTCACCGGTGGAGAAACCGATGAAGTGCGATGGCAGTATGTTATTTATTAGTCTGCAGTGGAGCATTAATGACTTCAGACCTTCTGATGTCGACTAATCTGATAATGAAACCTAAGTCAAGTTGACAGGTTATTTAATGATGTCAACACATTGACAGCGGACTAACTACACACACACACGTCCAACAATGATCATGTAACTCTCCGTAGATTACTTTTGTAGCTAATGGAGAGAACACAGCAGTCAGTTGTTCTATCAGCTCCCAGTGAGACGCTCACATCTCAAGTGACTTTTTTCTCTGGGTTTTGTAAGAATTTCACCCTCCAGGCTGTTACAGCATTACCTAAGAAGAAATCCACCGCGCCAAAGAGTGACTTTTTTGGAATTCTGGTTCAATGCGCAGCTAGGATTGTTCTTCCTTCAAAGTGCCTGTTGTCATTTTATTATTATTATTATTATTATAGAAGGTCCACAGTTTGAGCCCCATACGTGGTGCCTCCTGCTGTTAACCCAACATTTTCCCCAGTGTGATATCAATAAAGGTACCTTGATTTTGATTTATTTATTTTATTTGGTGCCTACATGCGTTGTTGTTTTCCTTTTAGGCAGAGTAAAATTACTGTCAATTTTATGAAGTGATTATGACTTTTTTTTAAGTCAAATATATATTATCAGTGTGAGTCCACTAAGAGGTCGGGAACATGTTAGCACACATGCAGAAGTAAAAACATGACTTTTCGACCAGAGGACGTCAATGTCCTGGTCTGCAGTTGGTAGTTAGCTTGTGAAGCATTCATGTTTAGTGTTGGTACTAGAATCTTTGGGGCTGAATACCTGGTTCCATAAACCCAGGTTTGTCTGGTGCCAGGTAGGGAATTCAGTGTAAAGGTTGTTCCCCTGCATACGGTATAATAAAGACCCTGGAAACCCCTGTTTGATGAGTTGACACAAATATGTAATGCATTCAAGATTTGAGAGAAGATTTACTACTGGGGAATTAGAGACAGTTAGTCGTGATGAAATGACCAGCGTGTGGAGCTGTGCACCTCTAACAACGCATTTCTGTCCTCAGTTTTAATATGAAAAGCGTTACAAAAACGAAACCCAAATTTTAACTCTTTATTTCATCCATATATGATTAATATTTAATCTGCATGTTTCCATTTTCCTAAAAGACAGATTTTTAACGACTGGGGTCCATGTTTGTTCGTACTCTTTCTGTATTGTATACATGCACACAGTGAGTGCTGTTAAAGTACCGTTTCTCTTATGTTTCCTAAGCTGCACCAGGGAATGAACGCTGGCACGAACAACAGTGCTCACATCCAAACCTCCTTCTACAGCTCACCAGGAACCACTGTACATCTTTGACCCCACCTCAGCCTCCACCCCAGCACTCCTCTCTCCTCACTTGTATGAATTATACATGGAGCGCTGGCTACCTGTTTGTGTGTATGTGTAGGGTTACGGAGGGCCAGGCTTACAAACACAGCTGATACAGAGAAGCAGTGAGCCTGCGAGGGTTCACCCTGCACACGTGTGGCACACACACATAAAGGTTCACATTTAGCCACAGTGCTATATGTTTATATTAATAGAACAAAGTAGTTCAGATCATCACATGGGACTATTTTTTAAACAAAACCAAAAAAATAGATTGAGATTAACAGTAAAGTAACGAAACCGGGATTGTTCTTAAGAAAGAATGTAAAGAGAAGTCGCCAATAAATAAATATATAAATACAGGAAAGAAACAACCCCGTCAATAACGGTTACCAAGACACAGACGGTCTAGAGATCCATAAAAAAATATACTCATGTAGCTATTTCTACAATTATCAGTTTTTTTACTCACACTTACAGAAGGTTATTTACTTAAAAATCTGATTCCTTATCTCAGAGTTTCACCATCACTGTCCTACTCATATCCAATGTATGATTGTAATCATCAGTTTTTCTTCAGTAGATATTTCAACTGTTTCACTCTGAAGTCCTGATTCTCTTCACGTGCAGATTTCAGTTATTTGTTGTCCTGTTTTTTTGCCTTTTCCTTCAATCAGTCTAGATTTCTTCCTCAGCTTGTTTGCATACTGTATGGTGTGCATGTGTGTGTGTGTGTGTGTGTGTGTGTGTGTGTGCTTGTGTTTCATGCTAACCCTGGAGCTATCTCTTCTTACCAAACAAACCTGAATTCTTTTGGAATGGTAAGTGGAGTGCACACGAGTGAAATGATCAAATAAATCAGCTCTGTTCACCTCCTTTCATCAGTAGCATGAATATTTAAGCATGTTTAGATCTAACCAGGAAGTAAATACGTCAGTCCTGTAATCTCTTGTGATCCGCTGGTCAGTTCGGGTTTATGTTGCATGAATAAATGCAGGATTAAGTATTCGTGCAACATTTAGGTGACACTTTCTGCCACAGTGACTAAGTGATTGTAACAGTAAAACAAGCCAAGAGTATCACACCCCACACATCGTCTGGCCAATGAATATCCGTCCAATCTGTACCAAATATGTCCAGTTTTGCTTATATGTAGACGTTATAACATTTTTAACCCCTGCACAATGATATGGTTTCAATGGAGTTTTGGGCTAAACACTGAATAATTCATTACTAAAATTAGATGAACTGCTTTAAATGCATTTGTCAAATTTGAATATATTGATTGACAATTACCTCAGCCTTATTGGTGAGTTTCTAACCCATACACTCATCCATTGTACTGATCGAATCCTTGGCCAGAAAAATGGATTGGATTTGTCAGTCAGTCAAAGACTTGAATGGGAAAAATCATGCATGTGGCTGCCTGTGCCTGTTTGCTTCCTGTCACTTTTTCTTCCTTTTCTGAGACACTGGCTGGCAGGTTCACCCCACAGCATGGAGACCTGTGTAACACCTTCCACAGGCCAGATGGCGGTGTCGAAGGCCAAAGGGAGCAGCAGAAATCTGCCAGAGCAATCTGCTGCGAGCAGGTGTCGTCTAATTGTCTCCGGGAGCCGAGGCAGCGTCGGGCACATGCCTCGTGTCTGTACCTGAGTGGAAACAAATATCTTCATTTGCACACCACTTTGTCAGGAGAGCGTGCTTCTGGGTTGTGAAAAATAATAGGGCGGGCACTGAGCAAGGGGAGAGCGGTAGGCTGGAGCAGGTTGTGGAACAACTGTACCTTTGTTAAACAGAGTGTGTGGTACAACACCCCTGAGAGCTGCCGGTGGCACGTGTCTTGTGAAAATCAAAATCATGGTTATTTGAAAAGGGTGTGTGGGCGGACAAAACCGCGGACATGTTGTTGATCAGAATCTGCAGTGTCAAATGCATAAAAAAAATATAATGTTGTCTTAAAGATGCTCAGGAGTCTGATATTTTTTCAAGCTTCAGCTGTAAACTGTTAAGACTTTAGATTCAAAGATTTGCCACCGTTTTCCTTCTTCCAGCCATGAAGCTCTGATCAAACACAGCCAGAAAACATGGTCTGGTCTGCAATTTGTGATTCATTCATTCAGGTACCGGCTCACTGCTTCGTAGACTCTTGACATTCCCATTGTGTATTTTTTTTTTTTAAAGGACAGCCTTGAAGAAGAACGGTTCGGCTAAACAGTTTTAGCTGCTCGTCCAGGGATCGTTCAAACAGAGCTGTCTGTCTGTAGAGTGAGGGGATGGGAGGGAGCACGGGTGAAAGGTCCTTTAATTGAAGCCTCCTCTTAGAAAGTTGTTGTGAATTGTGATTTTGAAGTTGGACTATAGTGGAAGAACACCACAGGAGACATCTGCCTGAACGCAGTTCCTTTGTTTATAGGCCATGAGGTGGGAACTACTGCTGAATGTGCTTGGGTGTCGAGCCCGTTGACTCATTTTTATTATTATTATTTAATTCCTTTCCAACCTTCATTCTTTCTTGCCGAGCTTGAACACTTCTTTCAGTTTCAGAAACCTGTGTATTTACAGCTGACTGAAGCCAAATGTTTGTAGGTACTGGTGGAAAATAGACTTCAGAGAGAAAACGCTGCTCTTGGTCAGGTAGTGTTTAAGAGTGAGCTTGTAAAAAGTATTTTTTTTTCTTTTTTCCTGCTCACAAGTTCGTTCCAGATTTTCCACCTAAGGTATCCAGAAAGCGTGTACCAGTACACAGTGTAGCAACTGAATATTTCCTGCATCTGCTCTCTCTTAGTGTCTTCCCAACAAATACAATTTGAAGTTGATGAGGGAAAAAGTTGACACCTATTAAAAAAAAAGGAAATTAAAGTGAAGTAGAAGCAGATGAGATGAAAGTGAATGCATCAATGTAGCAACTAACTAAAGTAAATTACAGAGCTCTCATACAGGCCCACCAGGGGTGCATTGAGTGCCACGGTTTGATGATCTATAATGGGGAGGGGAGAACATTGGTGAGTGGAAATTTCTTTTGAGCTGTGGGACTGCTGCTGCCCTGTTGCATCAGTCCAGATGCGTCCTACAGAGCTAACCCCTGCTATGGGAGAAGCGAGACAGACTCTATTTTTAAACCTCAAACAAGAGTCAAGTCTTTAAAAGCTTCCCACGATACTGATTGATCTCCTGACCCCTTGCTCTCCTCAGGCTTTCCCCTGCTCCATTAAGAGCTGTGTCACCAGAGAAGTTACAGTACGAACATGTGTGGCTGCTGTTTTTTTTTCTTATCTTCTTCTACAACAGGAAGCTCCACGTCAGGTATAAAATGTGTTTTTCAGAAGCATGTAGAGGTTTGACTTACAGTCATAGTACGCAGTACTGCAATACAACTAACATACAGTATCATGTCAAATGAATCCTCTTAGCATTCCCCTGGTGTAAATAGTGCAATCTTGATCAATAGGGAATACGTTCTCGTTGCAAGTAAACAAGACGCTCCCTTGATGTAAATATTTATCACGAAAGTTGAATCAGTAGGTGGCAGTAATGCAACTCGTGAGAAGAAGAAGATGCAGAATATTGGGTGTTTGAAGAGATCATTTCTTGGAGGAGAGACTTTATAAGTAGTGATTTTCCCAGGTTCTAGGACTAAAAGTGTTGGCTAACATCTGTCTGCTCATCAACACTCACTCTTCACATGTCTGAGCCGTTGGAGCTCCCACATGTATGTAATGATGTGCATCTCTGACATGCAGTGCCACAGCCATGATAGTGGTACAGAGTTGTGAAGCGCGTTGCCTATTTAACTTCACTTTCGTCCAGCTTTTAACATTTTCTTCAGAATTTCAATGAATTTCAGCAGTTCAAGGTGTAAATGAATACAGCAGTGATATAAGACGTAAAGAACCCGCTTCTCTTTAACTCTTCTTCTCTTTCTCCTTCATCCTTTTGTTTACAATGGTGTTTTACTTTCCACTTTGTCCATTTGAGTGTCATTTTACTAGAGGGCCATAAAATGCAGTGTTGATCCAGTTATTTTACACCATTTTTTAAATGACAGGCTTTATTGTGCGTTATGTTGTATCTCATTCCTAAGCTCCATACAACAGCTAGCCAGTGTGTAATTACAGCATGTAGCAAGCAGCCAGACGGAGCGATACGTGAAAGGGAATCTGGAGGAGCGCATGATTTATTAAGCCCTGCCCTGCTGCAATTGCAGCACCGATCTTGCTATTCAGCCTACGTCAGGAGTGTAATGTCCTGAGTTTGGTCGGGACAAAGGAGGTTTTGGGAATAATACTAGTCAGCCACCATTATGTAAGTCAGATGAAAAGAACGTTCGATTTTAGTTGGTCTTTTATCTCCTCTGTTGTACATTAGCTAGCATTGTGGTTGTAGTTGAAGCTCTGCATGGTCTGCAAATGTACATCAACTGTGTATTGGATCGAAGACAAGTGATGAATGGATGAACAGTGTACATCATTTTGTGTATTAACATTTTTAATTGAGGATAGCAGTTGATAATTTAATTAGTTACTCAATAATTGATTAATTCAATAGTTAGTAAAAAAAAAGGCAAACTGGACTGGTTTGGAAAAAGACATTTGAAGTAATGTAAAGAAATGCATTTGCCAAACAAGTGAACAGACCTCGTTCAGCTGCACATTCATGTTGTGCTCTTCCAATTTCACACACTTTACCTATTCTATGTTTTTATTTCCCTGTAATTGAATTATGATGACTCTGCCATAAGCTCGACAGGACCGCACAGCTGTGTGTTGCAGTTGGCTCGGTGTGTTTAACTCTGTGTGTCCTCACACCACCTCCGTGGAAGCGGGTGAAGCGTAACAATCTAGTATGGTGTCATCCGCTCCATGCTCAGCACAGGTGCTGCTCAGGAGACTGGAGCACTGGAGGTTAGGAGTTGGCTTCAACGTCAGGCATGTTTGGAATGAGACGGCCTCATGTGTTCAAAACGATGGTGAAAGGATTTAGCTCAGATGCCTTTTGTATTAAGGTTTTTTTCTCTCTCTCAAATTACCCTGTTGTATATTGTAATAGATGTTACGTCAAGTCAGTCTTAATTGAAAACTTCAAATTAATGAACACAATTATGTCAACGTACTTCATAGTTTTAAAATTAGAATTAAAATTACAAACTTGTTTCTCAAATATTTTTCCCAACCATTCTTGAGATTAAATCTTGCCATTTTTCAGCACATGCTACATTTTACACCATTAATTAAAATATATATAGGAAACCAACTTGTAATTTTACATATTAATAATTTGACTAATGTTTGTTTTACTTACATTTAATTAAGTAGATCATTAGTAAAGCACAGAGAAATGACCTATAGTGGACAGCTACTGTATTTTTCTTCTTTTTTTTTTTTTTTTTTGCCCCTGGCAATTTTCCTTGGTCCACTCACCCACTTTCCAGCCTGCTGTTGCCATGGCACCAATCATGAACTTTCTGGTCACTACCCACAGTATGACAACATGACTCCTGTCCTGCTCAGCAGCTATTGCTGATGAATTCTCATCGGCTAATTGCCAATGTGTCGCAGTTGCCATTTGCTCCTGTGAAAACAAGAGATTAAAACTCATAAAAATGCATTCATGTCACTGGCCTTGCCCTTTTGCGTCGGCTCAGTTTTGCAAAATCACTTGTGGCCAAAAGAACTTAACGTACCACGAGAGGTTCATCAAACACAGCCTTTGGTCTGACCTTTGAACGACCCAGAGGGCATGTCCGATCAGACGGGTTATTTAATAGCTGCTTCTCATTTATGGATGGAGTTTATTTCTTCTTGGAGTAACAACAGGTTCATGGCTGTTAGTGTCGAGGCTAATCGTGGGTGTAATACAGGTGTCAGACAACAGGGAGCGCTCAACTTGTAATTGTTCAGGTTGTAAAACATTTCTTTGACCTTTTCTTCTGAGGGTGGGTGAGTGGGAAATAAAACACCGTTCCAGTGCTTTACATGTACTGACTGAAATAATAGTTTTCTGAAATAGAAAGAATATTTTGATGCTGAAACTATAGCTAATTTTGTTTATGTTTTTTAATTTAATTGTTTAGGAACTAAGACCTGAAACAAAGATGCAATAAATAAATATGATACTATATAAAAATATAATAAATAAAACATTTATTCATGTTCGTTTCATTTTTTTAACCTGGTAACCTCATGGTTTATTAAATTTAAACGTCATCATTGATACCTGCCAAGTATATTTTTTTCAAACAGAGACATAGGACTGCTTGTTATCAAAGTAAAATTCTAGAAGGTTCCTATATCACCCCACCGACTGATAACCGGTTTGGTTACAAATGGAGCATCATCCAAAGCCTCAAACTTTGTGTATTGATGTTGAATTAATGAAAAGAGTATATTTATTTTATCAGGTTTTGTACTTGTTGGAGGGTTATAAATTAGCCTGTTAGCATTGCTCAAGGAGACTTTTTTTTCCCCACTCACGTTACAGTTCTGGTAGACCGGCCGCTCAGCTTGTCTCCCACTGTGCCCCTGAACGTACACCAACGCTCTGCACTTCCTTCCACAACGATTTCCTTCCTCGGCCTGTTAAGAGCTAGATGGCGATTATACAACACCTCACAGTTGGCTGTGCTTTGTGTGACTTAAGAGGGAAGGATGGAATAGAGTCAAACAAGTCATTTCACTCTCCGCTGGCTCTTTGGCCTTGAGATGAAATGTTTTCTCTAAGTGGGACTAGCTTCTTTTTCATTTTCCAACCCCATTTCATCCACATCTCACACACACTTAGAGGAGAGGTTCTGTGGTTCCTCTTGCTTTTAGGATAATAAAATAAATCTATGAGGTTTGCACAGAGATATGACTGGTTCTAATTATACTGTGGGAAAAAGAGTTCCTTAAAGAGTCTGAAAAAAATGCCTCACTCAGTCATTGGTTATCTGCAAAATTGAAAAAAACAAAACAAACACAACCACATCACAGACACAATGAGAAACACGTGGCATGGACGTCAAATTTTGGAAGCAGCGGAACAAAAGAATCTCCCCACAGTCCTGGAAGAACATCAAACATCAATACCTGGCAGTTGTTTAAATTTGCAGGCACCAGTTTCCTCTGCCGTGGGTTGACTTTTCCATTTGCAAACACACACACACCACAGAGCGACATGGATTTCCACCGCTATTATCACAGACTGTCCCAGTGCAACAATTAAATTTGCACCTGAGTTACCTTGCCTGACACTGCAGGGCGTAAAAATGACTCACCATTGATTTGCAATGGGCTTTTCTGTAGGAAAGCCGTTTAAAACAGGGAGCCCTGTTACCCAACAGTGTCACTCATTGACCCTGCAGCACCGCGGGGATTTGGCACGACTCAATTGTTTAGACAAAGGTGAAATGTTTATTCCTATTAGCCCGCTCCCATACAAGATATAATATTGACCTGGAGGAACGTCTCTGTTCAGCAGTCACAAATTACAGCTGCTACCACTCCTGTTTTTGCCAAGGCATCAGTGTGCTGTTAAGGGGACATGCAAACACAAACCTACAAGAAGGGAAAAGAAATCGATGCAGTCTAGTCAGATGTTAGGTAAGTTGTCCTCAACGTTTGCTTTAGGGACAGTCATAGTTGTTTAATAAGACCCCGCACATCTCCAATCAATGAGAGCCTTCCATTTGCCCCCCTTTAAAATCAATGGAGCTGCTTGATGCAATGGCCCTGATTTCTTGAGAGGTCTTCATCGCCAAACTGCTTTGCTGTCCATGCTTTTGTTTTTCCTCTTCTTTTCACCTCAGTCATTTCAACTGAGCAAAGAAATTACAGCAACTGAATTATGTTGGAGATTAAAATAGTGTAAGTCAACGGGTGTGTGTGTGTGTGTCGGTGTACTAAAAGTCAGTGTCAGTTCCTGTTCTGTATTGGCAAATCACACGTACAGTCAGAGAACCCCAGCAGCTGAGGCCAGTGTAATAACAGTGGCTGTGACTCCTTGATATGCACGTATTTGTTTAATGTGGTCGGAGAGTTTGTTTGTGAGAGAGTATAAATTAGCTAAAGTGTGTTTGTGCAGGGAAAATAAAGAGCGCTCAAGCAGACTCACTTCCTCAGGATGCCATGGAAATCTGTCTTTTACTGTATTTCAATTTGTCCCTGGTCCTTTTCGCTCCTTTCATCCCTCCCCCTCCCCCTCCTCCTCCACCCCCCACCCTCTCCTCTCCGCTGGGGTATTGATGTGCGCTCCCCTGTCCAATCCCCCCCCACT
>NC_024320.1:11947030-12013899 GCF_000523025.1 Cynoglossus semilaevis
TTCAATCTGTCCCTGGTCCTTTTCGCTCCTTTCATCCCTCCCCCTCCCCCTCCTCCTCCACCCCCCACCCTCTCCTCTCTGCTGGGGTATTGATGTGCGCTCCCCTGTCGAATCCCCCCGCACTACCAGGTATGACTAACTGCTATCTTGCTCCTGTAACTCCTTTGTCATTTATCTTTGCTCCGCTATGCCGACTGGCTGACTGCACAGCACGACAGCGTGCAGTGACAATAATTTGCACTGATCGGACCCCTCTGCCTATCCTGCTGTTACAAATGGCAATCGATTATCATGCGGTAGCGCTATCGACTGTAACACTCGCACATGTGTGTGTGTGTGTGTGTGTAAGTCGAGAGATTTTTTTTTTTTTTTTGGTGATTGTTGTCGCTGAAGTAGAGCAGTTCCGTCTGCAACTGCAGATTCATCTTCTGCTGTTACACTTTGTAGACTTACAGTCATAAATTAATCAAAAATCTGAACATCTCTATTGTGCTGTAAGTGCTCAGATTGCAATTTCCTGAAACTGCCACTGCACTGAGTGTGCATCATCAGTTCAGGTTTGTAACACAATCAGGGTTTGGTAAATAATTCTAAAGTCTATCCATCAGAGTGAAAAAGGATTGAGACACAACATGGAAGGCAAATACAGAGCAGTTATTTAGGTTCACAGAAAAATGGGATTCGTGAAAAAGTTGTTTTTTTGGGTGGCTAGAATGTTTTGATGTGCAGTATCTCTACCTGTCAAGACTCGTAGAGTAAGAGACAACTGAGAGGATTACCCACTAATATGTTTCTTTTATTAACAAAAACGTCAAAATTAGAGACGTCAGCCACAGCCACTGGACATAGGGCAGATCATTGTGGGCTAAAAACTGCATTTACACAAACCACCCAGACGAGACTGTGCTCCCTGGGATTTGGTGATGTGGTAGAGAGGGGGAAACAGCTCTGCTTTCAAAACTGTCTCCTCTAAAGAGGTCCATGTGACAACAGTGCTCCGTCCTACTGAATGTTCATCAATGTTCACCTTGTTGTTCTCAGTCACTATTTACAATTTTTCTTGTACTGCTAAAAGTTCACCACAAACAGTGCAGCGCCCCCTGCTCCAGTAGCATGTCTCTCTTGTTCATATATATATATATATTTTGTTTAAAGGACAACAGTGGTGCCTTGTGTATTAGTGGTGACTTTTTTTTTACCTTTCTTTTGCATAACAACCAGACCATTTTTGGGTGAAAAGACTTACTGGTGGAATACCTGCCCACTAGGGGGCATTAATGCAGCTGAAAGGATGAAGAGCTGATGTAAAAATCCATAGAACGAGGGAACGGTTGGGTTGACTAAACACACTTGTTCATTTCTTTCTTTATATATTTTGTTTGTTTTCCATTCAGTATGTGCGCTTCAAATAGGGAACAAATTAAAATCAATAGAAGCTGTACTGCTCCACAGAACAACAGAGCTCTGTGCCATATATACCCAGAGTGGTCAGTGTCCGTTTTCGAACCGTGATTGTCCCAATTGCACCAGTTTGGCTTTTTATGAGCACAAACTATTTCCCCTAAGTTTTCCAGGTAAACTTTTAAATTCATTTTATTCTGATGGCTGAACAAAACTAATTGTAACAAACTCATGCTGTTCAACGAGACGACTGCAATTTTATAGTTTCTTATTTTGGCAGCGCCGTTACAAGTTTCAGCCACTACTGCACAGAATGTCACTACTCAACACTTGTGCATGTACACATCTACTCCACCAGCGGTTTGACTCGGACATTTTGTCTCAACAGTAGCGTGTATATAATATTGATGACCAGGACATGTGCCGTTTAATCAGCACCATCGACCAGGCGGCACTGTTGCCTTGTGCAGCCAGGGTGAAGGAGCGTTTAAAACAAGAGGGAGCGTTTGATCCCCCTGTTGGAGCTGCATTAACAGCGGCCAGAGCCCTCCCCGCTCAGCCCCCTGCTTCTCACTCCACCTCTCCTGTAACTGCATTGTGCTCTCGTTCAATCAATACTTGCAGCAATTGCTCAAATTAAAAGGAAAAAATAGGTTTGCTGAATCCTCACCCGGTGGCTTCCTGCGGACTCCTGGCAGCTGCTGTGGATCGTAGAGCACTTACGGGAGGAAAAGGGGGAAAGGTGTTCGAAGGGCTGATTGATGAGCTGTCTCAGCACGGTGCTCACCCACTCAGACTCCACCAGACCGCCAACTTCGATACTACAATGCTCCACTGATCAACTGCTCCTCCAGCGGTAGAGTTATGTGAAATGACGTCTGGCTCTTTTGCAACTTTTTGTCTTTAACACAACATGTATGAAACAACTTTTTTATCAGCCAATTTAATGAATCCATTTCGTTGGTAGTCAGACTTGTTGATTTGAAGGATATTCAAAGTTTAAAAGACAGTTTGGAATAGTGCAATATTTGTCATAAAGTATGTTACGGTGACTTACTTTGTTGGAATATAAAGACAAAGAATACAAGGCAGAGTTTGTCAAGTATCGGCTGTTACCACCTGTAATTCAGGAAACCTGAGCCACAGATCTGTGGTTTTGGGGTAAAAGGTTGTTGAGCCAAGATTTGTGTTTTTTTAAACAATTAACCGGCTGATAACAAGGACTGATCTAATTAATTCAGTTCAAAGTGAAAGGTTAGGCAGCTGCTTCAATGGTCTACAGTATAATATCAGTAATCATTTCTCTATCCTGGGAATTGGTACTTTTTGGTATTGGTATTGAAAAGTCACTTTCTCATCTGTACTGTATTATCATATTATCAACTGTTGCCTTTAATGTAAAAATCAAAGGTGATGGTGTCAATGAAAATTCTCAGTTAAATTAAGCGTAAGAATGTCTCAAACTTGAGTATTACACACTTTTAAATTGTGTTTTGCACTCTGCAGCCATCGGAGTTCACTCTTTTTTATTCCTTTTTGGCGTTGCTACAAGGTGTGTTCTCCCGCAATCACTCTGCGAAGTCCTTTGAAGTCAGGCGAAGTTCAAAGAGGGTGTCGGTGAGTCTGCTGAAGACGACCCCGTTGACTTTCTTTCACATTATGTAATTGGTGCAGTCGAATGTTGACCGGGCCAAACAAGAAAGAGCTTTTATTGGTGCAACTGCAGACAGGTTTGACTCCAGCAGCCGTAATATGTTCCAGGCACATCAAGCACGTACGCAATGGGCATCAAAGGAACGGTGTCAGATCGCCGGTAGGTGGGTGTTTCAGGCAGGAATGTGATCATTATCCTATGACATGAAGACAATGGCATAAAAGAAAAATGATCTCTGCTACAGTAAGGTGTGTTTGTCTTATGGGAAATCAGGCGATGTTTTTTCTGCTGCAGGCTTTGATGTATGGCAGAAGAGCAAATGGCCTGACACTCACTAACTGGTGTATTTAACTTGTGTAGGATTTAAATGTTTTATCTCCAACTATGACTGTGACTGAAAGTAAGTTAACCAGATTTGAACGATTAGATATAGTGGTATTTATTTGCATTTATTATCGGTATTGTATTAAATCTAGTCAGGTGCAGTATATTGTTTTTCAAGACTTGACTAGCCTAAGCCAATCCTGCGGTCACAGGGTTGCATCTCTGCTAATAAAAACAGCAGCATAAACATTCTGTGACCCATTAAAATAACTGAGGGTGTTGTTTTTTTCTGCTTCTAAGGTTGATTTTTCTACCTTACATACTCCACATTTAGGTCTTTGGGCTGAAGTAGAGTCAAGTTTCGTCAACTCATTGAGTTCCACACTCAAATACACTGTTTATGTCTCTTTGCCCCCCGCCCCCCTCCCCTCTCTCTCCACCCCCGAGCCCTTTAATGACACTCACTCAGAGACTGTCTCAAGTCAAAAGGATCCTTCCCCTTACCCCCATAAATTGCACATAACCTGATTACAATGAGACGATTATACCTTATTAGCAGGGATATTATGGCGTCTCCTTACTGGGCCTCATTACATACACTTGCATCTGTGACTGAACGTTAGCACTTCCTTTTTTCCCAGTGTGCATGTGTGACCTGCCAGCCATTACTGCAGCTGGGGGAAGTGTGTGGCGGGGCTAAGGAGCAGATCAAGACTTACTGTATGTGGGCTGATTTTTGTTGCAGGAATTGAATGTTAGGTCTTAATGACTACAAATCCTTTCAGCTCTGTAATCTGAACATTTTATGGCACAGAGATGCTGCAAGAAGAAGAAAAGTGAAAATTATACAAATGAAACATGCAGGTAAAGATGCTTTTCACATGTTGGGTTTCTCCAGAATACATTTTTAATTTTATAAAATTTGTAACAGTAGTACTACGAGACACCTGTGTAATCTCAGTACTCAGGCCCCTCCCCCTAATAAATTGCTCATCTTTAAGTGTGTATGTTTGTAAATGCAGAGCAGGACACTGCTACACCAAGCTCAGTAAAGGTCTAAACAAAAGCAGAATAAAAAAACCCTGTAGGTAACAGCTGCCCATGATTACCAGGGCGGTTTGTCACGCAGTTTTGAGGCGTATGTGTGTGCAACGGCTTCAGCGCCAACAACATTTTCTTCCATGTCACTGCAGAAATGAGAGCAACTGCCATATAATCTGTTTTTAATACATGCTAATGCAGGAACACCTGTCATAGCCGCCACTGCGTTTTCCTGCAGCATAATCCCTAAGAAGATTAGCCGTGTTGGGAGCAGGTATTCCTAGATTAATTATTGACAGCCTAGTAGTAATATATGTTATTCCAAAATGTATTTAAGTCCCTGTTGTTGTAAACAGTTTTCATGTGCTTGTAGACTTGATTAGTACAGTCCCTACCAATAATCTGCTGCACAGGGGAGAACACACTCACCTTATTTCCCTAAAGTAATAGGGCTGCAGGAAGGTTTGGATAATAATGAAAATTGTACCTATTTTCCTGGTTGTATTTTACTAAGGCATTATGAGCTACTATTCCTCAAATGTCAACACTTAATTGTATGCAATCAGTTAATTAGTTATTTATAGTTTTAAAACCAACATTCATGAATAGAATAAACCCAGAGCAATTACTTAGGGTGCTGTCTAACAGTGGTGTTGGTTGCCAGCAGTTTTTATCATGTGTCTGTCCTCAACTTTAACAGGTGTATATGACAGACTGACAATTCCAAAAAATGGGACGCGTGTAGTTTTGCTTCTTATGGCTGATAAATACTTTCTTAAAAGTGAGAAATGTTTCGATTTTTTCAAGGTTGTAAAAACAAGAGCAAGGCTGAGCAGATAACATTTTTGTTTATATTTCTTTGATAGTCACATTATTGTGTGTCCTATTTTCAAAGATGCACTGGGGCTCTGCATATTTTTGAATTGCTTGCCTAGTCCTCTGTGTATGGCTAGTAGAATACCATGGTAGTTTCTAAAGAAACACTAGCTGAAGGTTTAAAGATCATCCACATACAGGAGCATTTCTTTGTCCTTGAATTTTAAAGATTGATTTTAGTTCATTAACTTTCCCAGCTCCAATGCTAGCCTCTGGTAGTAACTGTTCCAGTTGGTACCTAACCCAGTCAACCTGCCACAATGTTACTGTTATCAATGTTGCCTCTGTTTAATATTATACAATCAATCAAGACATTAACTAATATTAAGCTGTACTTTATGTTTTTAATATTTTTTTGGAAACATTAGATGTTAGCTTCATTTTTTTCTGCAGCAACATAAATACCAGAGAGCTGTGTTCATTGTTGTTTATCCTTCCTTCTTCTTTGAATCCGAACTTTACTTTATCAACTTAACCGGCACCTTCTCTCCACTTCACCCCTTTCCTCTGGATGACAGCCGGAACCGCAAATGAGTGAGTCTTCGCCTGACAAGGCACCGAGGGGGGTTAGGGGAGATGGATATAGGTAGAGGAGAACTGAGGGAGGATGAGGGAGGGGGGTCTGCTATTTTAGACCTTCTTAGAAGCTCATTAAACCAATGTGTGATCAGCACGCCTCCGCTTAGGTGATGCTACCGGCTTCCGCACCTTTGCGTGCCACACCACGAGTGAGTCAATTTTATTCACTGTTAAAGGAAGAGAAGGAAGAGGAGCGAGAGCATTGCTGTGTATGCTGCTCTTCCTCACTGCATGTGTGGCAGGTGGGAGAGAGCTTACTTAGCCAACAGGCCCTTTTCATTCTCTCCTTCACCTCCCCAGAGGCTCACCTCCACTTTCAATTGTCAGACTTGTTAGTGAGCTTGTCTGACATCAGTGGCTTCAAGTTATCATGTGGATTGCACCTTATAACTTGTGGTCTAATAATATTTTCACCATCCGACTGAGTGAAGTGTGGGAGTGGGTTGATTTTCCTGAACTCTAGGCTCCTACCACCTGTTTCTAACCTTTTTATTTATGAAAGGGATTTTTTTTGACTTGAAAATTAACAGGCGCTTGACTGCGCCATCCAAATTCCCTGCTGCCAAAAGAAACAAACACCAAGCAGACGTTGACGGATGTCTTCTTCCATCCGCTGGAGAGCTGTCGCCCTGGACAACGCCAACAATGACGAGGAGCCTCCGACATGCTTTACACCAGCTCCCGTCTCCTGACACGAGCCTCCTGCTTCCACTGCCAGAGCAGGCCGCCGCCAGGGAGGATACAGGGATACGCTGCAGTGATTCACCTATTACAATCCGCTTTGAAAATATGTGTGTCGTACACAAAAACACTCACGCACACACACACCTTTTGGATACGCTGCTGCCAGGAACATCAGAGGAGGCAGAACCAGTAACAGACAGGAATAGGGGGGGGAAAGAGATGCTGTACGTGTGTGTTTTTCTGCAGACAGCTGAGAAGAACGCATCAATGTCTAAATCTACCGTTTTCCCATAAGCACAATGGAGAGATTACTCGTAAACTGCCAGGTAGACAGGAGGATGTGAGCCATCAAACTCCTCACAGCTCACTGCCGTGAGAGCTAATCAGGTTTGAAGCACATGCAGGTACACTATCTTTTGCTTCTGAGTGCACACGTTACTCAACATTAATCCCCTTTAAGCCTTTGCAGCTAATGTAATCTAATTAATGTTTTTTTAGGCCTGCTGCAGTATTTGGCATGCTGCGAACTTCGGTCTTCGCTGACTTTATGTCTGTGTTTTTAATAGACGGAAAAAAAAAAGTACTACCGGCCTGTTCCTTTTGCTAATAAGCATACTATGCCATGGGCATGGACTGGTTCTTAAAGTGTAATTGTAGTTGAATGTGACACGAAGCAGACGGAGTACTGGTGATGCAAGTTTGACGAATTACAACTGTGAAGAGCCCTCTTCCCTTCACCAAAGTACGGCAGTCAAAAAGGACAAAAAAATGTTTTCACACCAACCTGTATTTTAATTATTCATTAATGTTATGTTTTGCGAGGGTTTAATCCTTGGATGAGGAAACAGCAAAGACACAACTTCCTCTTCCTTTGCATTAAGCAATATTCAGGGGGTTGAAAAATCTGACTACAGCATGGGTTCGAATGTAATTAGAGACATAATTTACCTTTCCTTGCCTCAGTGCGTGAAAAGCATGCTGGGTATATTTCCAGTTTATTTGGAGGACTGGTAAGCAACGTTAATTTAGAGCCACGGAGCTCGGGGCGCGGTGTTCCACGCTGGAAGTATCAGGCATCACTTGTGCTGTATTTATAAATAATTAAACAGATTCAGATTGGGTTTGGTACCTTAAGCATGTGGTCTGTGAATATTTCATTAAAACCTGCATTTTTTAAATTACCCTGAGCTTCCACATACTGTGTGTCATAGAGACCTACAGACCCAGGTCGTTCTGGTGTGATACCTCGTTTACCTTCTTTGGGGAAGTCCCTGTCCTTAATAATATTTTCCGTAGTTAAGTATTTCAGCAAACAAAGCAAGTATGGTGATCTTATTTTCTCAGTAATGTATGAAAGTAGGAGTGGCATTTGAGAAAGTAAGAATAACATTTCTTTAAAAAACTGTATTCAAAGTCGTTTATTTTTTTTTACGGCCTGAAGCTCTATGGGAAGCACTGGCTCCTGACCTGCACCTTTATGTCGAACACACATTTACCTCCTTTATTGTGTGACATGCATCGTTAGTGTGGATTGAAGTGGCGCACCGCTGTGGGGCCAAATGGATTTTCAGTTCACAAGGATACTATTATCCATGGCAGGTCTATCTCCCCCCGGCTCATCCTGGGGGCTCCTTCTCCCTCCCCTCGCCATTTCCACAAACAAACATTTTCTGCCTGCTCTGTACAAAGTACATCAAGAAAACATGCAATTATCTCTAAAAACTGGAACAGATTTTTATTAAATTAACCTTATTAGTGCATTACGGTAAGCAAATGCCAAAAAAAGGAGTTCCTCATTTGCATTAAGATAGATTTTTAAGGTTGGCTGCACAATTTAATTAAAGAAAAGATTAAGAATCATTAACCAAGCTGCTGTACCTTGCAGTAGCGACAGGCTCACATCTGACTCAGGTTAACAGAAACCCAGATGGCAGCTCTCTAACTGTTGAATCTCCGTAACTGAATCAGAATGATCCCATTAGTTTCCAGGGATGGGGTGTACAGGGGGAAGGTGAGGGAATTCTGGAAATTTGCTACAGTTGCACATGGTGCAGCCGGCGGCCAAGTTTCATCTGACATCCCTGGTTGACTTTCTGAATTTTCTGTGGTGGGAGAAAGTAGGGAAGAGGTGGGGGTGAGGGTGGTCAGGGGTGACTCAGGTGGCTGGGGTTGATGTCGGGCATTGCGAATCCAAATAAAATAAGCACACAAATGAAAACCTAATTTGCAACGCTGCGCCTTCATTCTTGGAAGTAATGGCATTACCTGAGGTTTATGAAGCATAATATTCTCATATGTAAATGAAGCATCACATTGCTTAGCAACTGGCCAAACATGTCAATAGAATTTGGAGTAGCCATTCCAAAGGTAACTTTCCCCTTTTTTTAGTGTTTAAATAAGATGATTGAATAAGAGGTTACGTTTGTCACACTTTTGGTCAGTGGTTGAGTCAGTGTGTGGAGTGGCTGGAAAAAATACCTGAATATAAAAATAGTATCACCTATGGTATTTGATGTTTGACCCAAGTAATGTGTATTCACATTACATCCAGGTCTATTACAGCGTTTGTATAACATTAGTGCAAAAAATAAAAAATAAAAAAATTAAGAAAGTCATTAGAACAACACTCTGGAAGGTTCTTCAATTAGAATTTAAATGGGGTTCTGTGTCAAGTGTGAATACAAAAGGAACCTCCTAAA
Organism: Cynoglossus semilaevis; assembly: GCF_000523025.1. NCBI lineage: Eukaryota > Metazoa > Chordata > Actinopteri > Pleuronectiformes > Cynoglossidae > Cynoglossus > Cynoglossus semilaevis. The sequence continues at coordinate 11,956,289 of NC_024320.1, forward strand.
ATGCCTTGGTCGTTGCAAGCAAGAATGTTGTTTACATTGTTTATTACCTAGTCCTGAACCTTGAACTCTTGACCTTCAATTTAAACCATCAGTGTTAGAGTTTAACAGGGAGAAAGTGTCTTCACCAGGGAATGCTGGGAATTATACTGTTAATTGCAATTTTAGAAGCTTATCAAATCTGCAAGAATGTTTATTTCTTCAAATTGAATAGAGAAGGAATGATGTCGTAATTTAAGAAAAAGTAACAAAGGAAAAAATAATCAAATTCAGTAAAAATATCTTTTACATTTCGGCGCAGTTTTATCTGCTGTGATGGAGCTCAGTCAAAGATCAAAAGTCTAATGCATACACAGATCAAGTCAAGCAGAGAGGATTTAACTGTCCTCTTTGACCACCTTAGGGTTAAAGAATTTGTTATGCAAATTGTAGGGAAGGATGTTGTTAAGAGAAAAATGTGCAGAAGAAAAGACAGAGGGGAAAAAAAGAAAGGGGAGAAGAGGCTAAAAAGGGAGGTACACACGCAAACCTCTAATCCTCTCGCTTTTGCCAAAATGACAAATGCAGGAATTGAGGCATAAAAGAATCACTCATGTATGGCACACTTGAGTATTACTGCGAGGCACCTGCATTGGAATGAACAGATACAAATAAATACAAAATAATACAAGGAGGAGGGGGATGTTTGAGCAGGGGCAGAAGAGAAAGAGGAGGGTGGGAGGTGGGAGGGGGGGGGTTCACTGAGAAGCTTAAAAGAGTCTTTGGCGTTTGAATGCAATCAAGCTCCATTGAAATGATACCAGGTGTCTGGCAGGTGGAGAGAAACAGATGCGCCGGGGTTGGCAGCCTTGGTGGCGTACAGGTGTGAAAAAACGTGCCTGCTCCCTAATTACCGATTTAAATGCTTAATTTCTGTGTTTCAATATTGATTGCTACCTTTCTGCTCCTATTTCCCCATGGAGCGGACCGAGTATTTCCTTGTCGGTGTGTTTTCTTCTCTTTCTTTTCTCTATCTCACTCCTTCCTCTTGTTGTTTTTTTTTTTTTAAATCCCCTCCAAACAAATCTCAGCGTTTTCTCCTGAGTGTTGCTCTGTGTTCATGTTTGGAATCCTTCCCAAATCATCACTGAATGATTGGGGAAGGGGTGGGGGGGTGCGGTGTCTTCCCCATTGGATGGATGGATGGATGGCTGGATTGCCCGTTTGCTGCATTTCTCCTCTTCTCTTCTCCTCCTTCTTAGATTGTATCATATACTGGTAATGGGACGCACAATCAATGGCCACACATTGATGTCAAAAGCTGCAACTCCCTCTTCCCCTGTCTCCCCCTACACCCCCGCCTCCTCCTTCTTTCAGTGGATCCAGATGGATCTTTATTTGGTGATGCATTGATTAAAATCGCTCCTCTCCATTTGCTGGCCCTCCTTCCTTCCTCCACAGGAAAATGACAGACGTCTGTACCTGCTGTAATTTGTACTTCACTTGGAGATTTATAACCTGCTGTGCTGCACATTGTGAATGAGCCAGCGGATGATGAGGATGATGATGGTGCTGGGGAGGAGGAAGATAATAGTGGTACCAATTACAGCTGATGAATCAGAATAATTATGTGATAAAAAACACACTTGCTGTTAGCTGGACAGAGACATGCTGATATCCTGCGTAGTGTTTATGTAGGTATTACACTTTTGGTTACTCTACAGCGTACAAATTTGATGCTCTGTTTATTTGACCTAATATGGCCTCTTCCAAATATTTCACAATAAAAAACAGAAAAGTTTTCCCTGTAACAGTTTCTGAGAAAATGGACGTAGTCCGTCAGGAGGAGCACCACAGGGCAGCGTGCGCCGAGGCCCGTCCAGATCCACCGTGGCAGCTCCCGTTGCAGTCCAACAGCTGCCTTTCCCAGGTGGCCTGACATTTGAGTCGCAGCCGGCCAGATTAGATGGAAGGTGTACGGAGAGGGACAGAAGGCAGGAGGATGATGAAGGAGGGTGAGACCATTGGGGGAGGGGGAGGGTTGGGAAAGGGGAAGGCAGGACGATTAACTTAGTGCCAGGTCCTTGTGTGCATGGGTTGGAAGGCGGGGGGAGCCTAGGGGACAACCTGAGCCCCTGGATTTCAGTCCAGATGGCTAGTCAGGGTACCCCAGAGCCCCCCCACCCTGCTTTATTGATTTAGCAGGGAAAACAGAGAACCTGGCTTTGCTTTGGGCCCCCACGAGCACCAACTGTACCATACTGGACCTGCATGGCTGCTCCTCTCCTTTCTTTTTCACCCTCATCTCAGGTTATCTGCGCTGACCCAGGGGAGAGTGGGCAGGGGATGTGCGAGGAAGTGGGGAGAGAGGGTGAGATATGAATATAAGTCAACTGATTTGGCAGGTCAGATGCAGAGCAGGTCACACTTTTGCAGGTCTAATCCCCTTTTTCTTCACGGTCAAATTGTGCCCTGATATGAGATGGTACCGGCTCCAAAAGACCAAATGGAGCCTGAACGGTGCAAGTCTGTGTTAATACAAAGAGCTTCTCAGCCCGTGAGCAGCTGAGAGGAGATGTGTGAGATAAGATTTGCAGAAACACATGAAAGAGGACATGGGCATAAATATGTATGCACCCCTTGGAGTGGAGCCGTTTTGTAAGCCCATTAGTATAGTTTTTTTTTTTTTTTTTTTGTGATACTGTCTATCTATTGTCAACGTGTTAACACATGCCTTTGCCAACCAGTCAATTATATTCCCCACATTACTATACGGAACACTATAACTGACTGAGCATGCAGTCAGTGCTACAAGACATGAATAATTCAGAGTAGATCACACAGATCATTTTTGTAAGGCAAACAACATACAGAATTGACTGATTTTACTGGATAAATGTGCTTTATATTTATATATTTATATATTTACATAAATATGTGTGTCTTTTAAAACTGTTTTTTCTACAGTAAATAAGGATTTGAATCAGAAATGTATTTCATTGTCAAGATAACACTCCCTACAGCTCAAAATATTGTTAATGATAATGATCATTTCTTTTATGATTAATCATGATTAATCAACATTCCGTATTATAAAAAAAAAATCCCATATGAAAGACAGTAGGTAGCTGTTCATGTCTCACAACCTGTTTTTTGTGATGATACATGATGGAAAAATACATTAAGGAAAACGGTGAAAGAAAATATGTAAAATAATACTATAGAATATTCATTCATAGAGCTGGTCCTTACTGTGCATCTTGACATTGGCCTTTAGAACGTGCAGTCCATTTGACGACTGTGTCAGTCAGTCTGTCAGTCGTAGACTTACTGCTCTGTGTTGGTGAGGCTGGTCTGACCGCAGCTTGGAGTACGACTGAGGTTGCTGGGAGTTGAGATGGTATTTAAAGCTCCCTCAGTCTGTACAAATATTAATGACATACTTGAATGCACAGTGGAATCAATGGAAATACACTGTGCCTTGTGTTTAGTGGCAACTTGGCTGGACGGGTTAATACTATATCTTTTTTTTTGTTTGTTTATTTTGTTTCCACTTTAGTTTGCATTCTTTAACTTGCACTACTGCCACCTACTGGGTATACTTTCCGTTAGTAAAGAATTCCACTCTCGCACTGATATCAGTTCACACAAAGAAAAAAGAGAAAACAAAAGCAGAGGGCAGCATCACTGCAGCTGAACACAGAGATATTACATACTTCTGGCCCTTTCCATGTGACCAAGTGCTTTAATCTTCCTTCATGATGATTTGTCTGTTGGTCTTGACATAGTAAACATTTATGGATTCATAAGTCGAGCGCTCGCACCTACAGACAAACACTTGTTTTTAAAGTTATCACCCAGAGCTTACAAAGAGTTAACTGCAGCTCCTCTAATAGGATCTCATAGCATATGATATTTGTCAATATTGTCGATTAGCTATGAAAGTGATCCCCTTCAGCAAGGGACCGGAGCAGGGAGGTATCTGCAATCGGACGCCTACATACCACAAAGAATATTGACGAACAAGGTGGACCTCTCTGTGTTCTCAGCCAGACGTTTGTGTACATGGACTCCTGCAGCTGCCTTAATGAGCTTCTGTTTACATGGTGGTGCTTTCTTCTGTACAGACACCTAAGGCATGAACTGATTTCTTTTTTTTTTTTTTTTTTTTTTTGGAGGATTACGGTGAACGTACACTGCAGATCTATACATTTTTATTGCATGGGTGCTGCTTGATTTTCTCCTGCTGTGTAGTTGACCAGTTTTACACCATGTTCTGAGTTTAATTATTTAGGATTATGTATTATCCGGTGTGTGATCAGTGCTCATTCCTGTTGAGGTGGTTTAACATGTTAGGATAAAAGGCACGTGTGTTTGAGACTAATCTGCTCTTTAATCTGACTCCAGTTTTCACAGTGGCCTATATTCACCCAGAATACAATAATAGACTGTATGAAACCTGACCGACCCACCGATGCTCCAGAACTCCAGATCTGGATGCTCCTTTTATACCAAACCCTGACACACAACCCAGTTACCAGTCACCTTGCAAAATGAGAAACCTCCAGGAAGTTTCTTCCAAATCAGTTTGATTCATTTTTCCACAGAAATCATTGTAATTACAGTATTTCTACAAGGACTTTGGTGAACCAGGGCTCACATGTAATTCATACAATATATTTATTACATGCCGTCAAATCTACTTCTGTTCTAGACTCCTTCTTCGACTCGTGTCTGAATATAAACTTCACGTCACGTGAGAGGAAGATTCAGATTTGTTACGTTGTGACATACGTTTGTTTCCTCCACTAACTCGGTGGTGTCAGCGGCTATGAAAAGTGAGTGCATCCTGTGTGTGAGACAGGTTTGTGTGTGTGTGTGTGTTTTGCGGAAATGTTTAAGTGAGTGTGTGTGGTGATAATTGAAGCCCACTTGCTCCTATGGGACCGTGCTGATGTAAGCCTCTGGCTGCAGTGTGGTTTCATGCTGAAAGGTGTGTATTGTTTTATCACTCACAAGTGTTGCTGTGGGTAAAAAAGAAAGTGGGGTGTGACGGTGCTGCTAAAACCTGTTCCCAGTTCAGACCTGTTTGTGGACCTCTGGAGGGAATCTCAGAACAATGAGCAGTGCTACCTTTTTGCCTCTTTTCACCTTCTATCCACCAGGGGGTTGCGTGTTGATCACGGAAACGCGTTTTGGTCCAATTATGCCACTTCGAACTTTCGCAGAGAGAAGGAATAAATGTCACCAAGCTATATTGACATTGATATATATATATATATATATATAAACACAGAATGTTAATTAAGCAGCACAACAACGACTGAATCTTTCGATCTGGTCCGAGTCATACTCATGTGCATTTTCATTTTAGAGTAAAAATGTGTTTGTGTGATCCAAAATAATAGCTTCCTGAATCTGTTTTTTTTTAGATCAATTTCTTAATTTAGAAATTAGGGGACAGTATTCTTTCAACCATTTGTATTTTATCTTTATTTATGTCTCTGTCTTAGACAGTGGTGAAAACTGAAAAGGGTTTAAAAAAATTATATATTTTTTTCATTTTATTTGTCATTTACTGTATGGATAAAGAACATTTTCACAGCTACAGATTCAAAAGAACCCACAGAGTTACAGTAGTTCGATTTTTATTATCTTCTATGTGATATGGGGCAGTGGTGGCCTGGTGGTTAAGGAAGCGGACTTGGGTCCGGAAGGCTTCAGGTCCGAGTCTAATGAATATCAAAGTCTCTATCTACGCCACCTGCAGGTTATCATACAGCCCTGTCTCCCATCCATGCATCCTAGCATGTCAGAGCTGCTGTCTCACACCCACTGAAGGTTTCTTTCTTCATTTCATTTAAAATGTGCATTAGTCATATTCAAGTCAAATATCAAAACACTCGACTCTTTCTCCATCTTGTCACTTAATTATTGTATTTCATTAAGCCACCACTTCCTCTGTTGTCTGTGTGTGTAACAGAAAAATCTTCCTCTTCCTGCAGAGCTCAAGTACAAATACTGTGTACTCAAATACGGGGCGTGCAGGTCACAGCTGCAAACACAGCTACAGGCAACATATTATTGTTCCAAATGTCGTGGTACAAGACGAATTACGCCCATGCAAAATGCTCCTAAATTAATATTTAGATTACTCTTCCTTATTATTAGTCTGTCCTGGTAACATTTGAATATCACCTTAAGCATTGTTTTGCTTATCTGCCCCCACCACCGCCCTCCCACTCCCCTCTTTTTATTTTTCTTGGGGAAAAAAAGCCACAGAACACTCAGTGATGTATAATCACCTTGAAATTAATTAATCGTAACACAACAACACCGGGCGATAGCATCAGCGCTCGCGCGGTTTCCTCTTTTGTCTGGCCACCCCTGTCTTTCTTCAGGTTGCTGAGGTTGCTGTCCCAGACACCATACATCTACAGCCGTTGGTATCTCCATGCTGTATGTGTGGGGTCTGCCTGAGTAATTAATCTCAATGAAGCCCAAAGCTGAGCTAAGGTATGACGGCACGGAATTCAATTACCGCCAGCCGCCACCTCGCTCGCCTACGTGCACTGATGCTCTAACGGTAGGAAATGTGCCGCCTCTATTTTCGCAGGTTAATATAAGCCACCTGAGCCTTATCATCATTTAGCCAGCGTGGAGATATTGTTGTAACGCGTGCAGGCTCCTGGTTTGATTTTAGTATTTTTTCTTGGCATTACTGCATTTTCAATTAGAACTCAGATAACACTCAGCATCGACTTTTCCATTCAGCAGAATATTAATGTTCACACTTTTCTCCGATGTGAACATATGAATGAGACTGATAGGCATGCTATCTTCTACGGATGTGTATGTTTTTTACAGATTTTCTGGGCTGTATGTAAACGCCTGCTGTAATTTTGCCCATGATGAAAATTATGCAACTGCTAATTATAACAATTTTTCAACCTGAACTTATTTAATGGAGGACGTAGATGGATGGCAGTTGTTCTTTCTGTGGCAGTTTAAAAAAAATAATAATAAAATGAAAACCCAGAAATCATAAAACAAACAATACACAACAGCACGTCTTATTGAGCTCTTAGGTAGTCCATAATGTGTGTTTTCAGTGCAGCACAAACACCTATCTGGTGATCAGATCTAATCCAAACATCGCTGCGTGTTTGTTCCGGTAAATGATGAAGATTTTGTTACCGCATGACAGCTCTTTGGTCACTTCTTGCCTCCACAACAAGCTGACTCTGGTGTTTGGAATGAGCAGCACATTGGATATTGAGCTAAATTCTCATCCTTAAAGATTTCCAGTTGACAATACGGTGAATTTTCCACTTTAATTATTCGCATGGCTGGCTTTTGTAGAGATTTTGCAGAGATTGACATCAATATCACAGAGTCGCACCAAACCTGTGGCCATTAAGACAAAAGCTGTTAAAGAAGAAACTGTGAAAGTGCTCCCTAGAGATGAAATATAGAATAAAGGTGGAGGTCAGATGACCTGAAGTGAAGGATTTTAAACAGGCAGAAATGGTCATTATAAATGGTACATTTTTTTGGATAAAGTCAGTAAATTAGGGATGACATTGGAAAGTACAGTCAAGAAGAAGACATTACATTTTTTTTCTAAATAATTTTTTCAGCTTTGTTTTCATACTGTAGTTATATGAACATCATATATTGGCTGGTATCAGCCGTTACTGCAGAGCGGTAATACCACACCATCGTCACATTTTTTTTTAGACTTTATTCTGTTAATGTTGGAGTCTAATTGGAGTCCTATTGTTTTGCAATGACTGGATTCTTTTTGAATGAAGTAAATTAGCAAAACTGAAGTACAATTTTTCACTGTGTCCCACTGCGGCCCGGCACCAAATGACCTACGGACTGGAACTGGTCCCTGGACCGGGGGTTGGGTACCCCTGCTGTAAAAGAAAATAAAACCCCAAAAAACAGAGGAGGGTTTCATTTCCTATCACATATTACAAACAACTACAGCACTTTATTCTCTGTGTTTTTGAAGAAGATTCTTGCGTGCTATACCTTTAGAAATGGACAGGTGTCTTTAAATGTTAAGAAAAAACTCGCTACTCCCTGATGTTAAAGATCCAGCACAACGTCAGAAGTGTGATATTTCAGTACAGTGGAGGATTAGGTGTTTTTTTAATTTAGTCTGTGTTGTGTGTCTGTGTGTGAAGCGCTTGTCCATTATTAACGGCACATGTTTCAGGGTGAGCTCTATGCATAACAAAAATGTTAATATCCGTCAGGGCAGGTGGTGCTTTTCCCATAAATCATTGTGCTTTTAATCATACCTGTTTTTGCCTGAAGATATTTTTGTTTTTAGTCTCTCTCTCTCTCTCTCTACCTCTCTCTCTGCCCTTCTTCTGATTCGCTGATTTTAACTTGTGCTCAATTATCTAGCAGCTCCTCCGCTGTTTATTTACTTATCCAAAGTTCACGTACAGTATGCATGCACAAATTTCCTCCTGGGGGAGCAGCAGCAGCAGCTCAGTGGAGCGGAGCGGCTAACTGCACTGGCAGCGGTGGAGGATGAGGAGAAAAAAGCCAGGAAGGAGAAGCAGATTAAAGGTTTAGTTGAAACATTTCTTTGAGGGCATACCTGAAGGTGCTTGGTTGGTTTCCAACACAGAGGAACATATCAAACCTCTCTAAGCAACCATTAGTTATCTGCCTTGGAGCAAAGCACAACTTTACAAAGATATCGAAATATCCTTTTATTGTAGTTTGGATTTTCTCTTATTTTTATCCAAGCTATTACTGCACATCTCTCTTTGAACTGATTGAAACGTTGTTTGTTGTTTGTCACAGAACGCGTTACAAAACAGCGAATGTCAAGTTACGTAAAAATATTTCAGTGAAAAACGTAGTACTAGAGAAAAACACAGTGGGCATCTCAGGGCTTTGGTGGTGATAATAGACAGGAGAAATGGAGTTCTCGCACAAGAAGAAAGGATTTTTCTTCCTCTTCACACCAAAAAACCCATGGGACTTGACAGTTCCCACCGAGGAGCGGCAGGTAAAGGCTGCCTGGGAGCTAATGAGAGGCGCGTATCAACACAGCAGCAGAGCCTGAGCCACTCTCACTCAGCACCGAGGTAAACAAAGTGCTCAGCTGCTTGTTACTGGGACAGGACAGATAAAGCGGTATTTACCTTTCAGTTGTTGGTTTCCTCTGCAGCCCATACTGCGTGTATGTGCAGAGGGTTTGCTGGAGTTTATTTTGCGAAAGAATGTCAACAGAGGCAGAGAGAGGTGGATACATAATGTAGTTACAGCTACAGCTGAAATGAAATCGAAGGGAGAAAAAAGTGTCAGTAGGACAGGAATCCATAGGCCTATTTGTGTGATACCTTTTTTTGGAAAGACTAAGGTCACATTGTTTCAGATGGTTCCATATGCCGTATGCAAGGATGTCCATATGGACTGATATAACAGAAGCGGAAAGCAGGTATAATCAGTCGCCACAGCATGGGGCATCGTCCTGCAGTATGTGGGTGTTCAGTATGTGGTGGTGCTATTGCTGCACAAGGGAAAGGCATTTTCTCCTGTGTGGACGAGGCAGCAGGACACCGCTAGTTGCTAAAAGCTAGCTTTATTGACATGGAGTTAGTGTGCTTGGCTGGGCCTGTCTCCAGTCCACAACTTCTTGTTACTGAAAATATTTGGTGTATTATGAAGAAGAGTAAACAGGTCAACCTCAAGGATGAATTAAATTAATTAAAAGAAATTAAAATATACAAAAACTGTTGATGATGTTATGTTTTATTACACATACTTTTTGTGCCATTTTTGGTTGGTGTGGCGTCTCAAAGTTTTTCTAATGTAAAATACTGAGGGTCCTCGACTTATGTTGGACCTCTGCTTTTATGGAATTCAGATATTTGACATAAGTACCTGTGTCACTCACCTACGCCAACACAGTGGTGACATTATCATCTAGGACATACACTGACTTACACCACTTGGGGGCCATAATGAAGGGCAAAAAGTTTCCAAAAAACAACACAAACCAATATGAATGTAGCACAATCCAATGTACAACCGGCAAATGTAAACAAAGCTGAACTAGTCGGTGGACCACATGTAGGCCAGGTCCCTTGATGTTGTATGGACAAAGGCAATGACAGCCTTGCAGTGACATCAGCATATGTACATTCTACCTGTCAACACTCTGCATTAACTTCCCATTATTTTGCTCATGCTGCTTAATGGTTTTGCAGTGGGCTGTCTGAGGGTCTTCTCAGCCACATCCGTCTTCTCTGTTTTCCTTTTTTTTTTTTTTTTACTTGAGAGAATAGCACTGTCAAGGACTGACATGAACCCTGTCAGATCCAGCTGTGTCACCTTCGTCCTGCACAAACAAAGGCTCCACACAATCAAGGAGGTCTTCTCTCACCATGGACAGCTCCGCTTCCCTTTTTTTTTCTTCCTTTTTATTCGCTTTTGTCCAACAATTTTTAGCAACTCTAGCAGACACCTTAAGTGGCGCTAAGTGATCAAAGAGGAGAGTGCATATTGGATGTAACGCAATTAGGCTACCACTGAGAGGGGAGTAACAAAGAGAGACGCGAGAGGGACTCTGAACAGATAATGGCTTGTAAACAGAGGACATTACTTTACACAGAGATTATTCAGATCCCGACCTGACACCGGATGCACCAGGGTCTATTAGCAGAGTCGTACCCAGTGGGAGACATCGGCCTGGATCACTTTAGTTAGGAAATGGAAGAAAATGGCATTGTGAGAATTTATCCTTATTGTAAAAAGTTGATTCACAGTCTCTTCTAATTGACAGCATTAGAAATGAGAGGGGAGGGTGGGCAGAGAGAATCTTGTCTGAGTGGACTTTCTTTCTTTCTACCTCTTCCATTTCTCCTCTAATTTTTCTTTTCCTGCTTGTCATCGCTCTACTTAACAAGAGGACGTACAGTAAGTGGCTCCTTTCATCATAATGGAGATCAGATGATATCAAGATCGAGGTTCATGAAGCTCTGGAGTCAGAGGGTGAGTGTTGTGGTGAGGAGAGGAAGTGGTGATTTCCCTCCTCCCCTCCATCCCCGCAGTGCTAAATGACATGGGGCAAACGGTCAAAACGTAATTACCACCAAGGACGGCAGTGGTCGCCAGTCAACCTGCTTACTTACCTGACATTAACCCTGGTCTGAACTAACAGGAGGCCCCTGTCTGCAGCTCCAGGGAACCAGATGCTAATTTGAAGCAGAGTTTTAGTCTGGGGGTGGAGGGGCAGGGGTCACGTGGGGTAATTGCAGAGATCTAATAGGAATCAGTGCTGTGGGAGCGTCTGGCTGGGACCCTCCGCACCTGAGACTTGCAGGCCTTGGCTGCAGTTCCACTCTGCTGTAGGCTCTGAAGCTCTGTGGGTGGAGGATGGTTCCACTGCTGGCTCATGGGACGTGTCTGTGTCTGTGTGTGTGTGTGTGTGTGTGTGTGTGTGTGGAGGGGGGGGGGTTTGCAGGTGTACGTGCATGTGTGCCTGTGTGTGAGTGGTAAAACTGTGGTACAGCGCTTGCTTTCATCATACACTCAAGGCCTTCAGACCTCGTGTTTTATAATAATAATAAAAATATATATTTTATAGTTCAGTTTATATTGTCAGTTCTTTGACTGTTTTCTGACCCAGACGTGCATCTTCCCAGGGATGGTTGGATCCAAAATGGATCGATATCAGTTCATTATTGATCATAATTATAGCCCAAAAAAACCCCACATATAAAATAGGGAAAATATCATTTGAAAATGTATGTCACAGGTCATACAAGTAATTTATGAGGTCCATAGTGCCACTTTTTTTTTTGTGTATCATGACTGGGTGTATCGGGAACGTCCCTCGATGCAGTGATGGTTAGTGGTTCATACTGTAACTGTGACTGAACTTTACAAAGACAGTTGTCTGTCAACAAATACAGTAATTACTATATATTTATTCATGTCCTGATCTCAGGTCTGGCTCTGTGTTTGACCTCACACTATCTGTTAGTGTCTGTAAGGGAAAAAAAAAGTTAACTCTTGACTACCTGCAAACCTTTTTCTGCCCTTTCGTCCCATGCCGATGTGCAGTGGTACCAAAGTGCTTTGGCATTTTGTCCATTATTTCCATTCCGTTATAGAGAGGAGTAGATTACACGAATTGATGTGAGGGGCAGTGGACGGCCCTGACCCCCCTGTAACACCGATCACCTCACACTTGACTCCTGCTCACTCATTGTGCCAACATGATGAGGAGAAAAGGGCCCAGGGAAGCAGCCTCCTGGTCATCTTTAATTCATGCGATTAAATATGCAGGAGAAGCCCTTCTTGTACCAGCTGTTAGACGCTGTTAGTAAGCCATAATTCAGGAGTTCAAATCCGAGCAAATTGAGGGCGAGGTCGGACATAGCGCTGGCCGAAGAGGCATTATCCTTCTGCTGAGGGATGAGGGAGAGAGAGAGAGAGAGAGAGAGAGAGAGAGAGAGAGAGAGGTTCAGTCAGGTGCAGCACAAAGCTGAGGCTTGTTAATCCCCAAGGTCGGGGAAAAAAGATGAAGTGGACTGTGCTTATAAATGTACGCACACGGGTGAAGCAGACGATGACAACCCCAGAGGTGGATGTAGTGGCAGGAACACGTGCTAGTTATTTTACTGGAAAAAAAAATCTCATGTCTGACACGTGACGAGGAGGTGCTCTTCATTTCGATTCACTTTTCTTCTTTAAATATAGTAAATACGTTTAGTTTGGGTCAGACTTTGTAATCCTCCTGTGGAATGTCTTCCTTCTGATTTGGCGTGTTTTGTAGAGTAGCTCTGTTTGCATCATGAGTTACATCTACTCTGGAGAATTTGTGCTCGTTGCTTAAATTGCCATGACTTTCTACATATCTGTCCGGATTTGAAAAAGTATCTCATTGACGTGATGCACCTGCGTGAACACGCCATGTGTTCCTTTAGGATTATGTGCCAGTGCACGGATCAGTATGCATTTGTGACGCGCGGGCATGTGAGCGTCTGCGCAGGGAAATCACCATTTCAATGTAGCCCTGATTAAACTTCCCATTTACCGTTTTCTGAAAGTACACAGGAACCTTTTCTTGGCAGGTTGCCTCCTGCGGCAGACCGGTGCCAAGCTCTTTGAAACCCAATCAGTTTTCGGTTCTCAGATCACTATCCGCTACTTATTCTTTCCTCGCCCCCTTTTTTTTCTCCTACATCGGCAGCTCGCTTTGCAGGCTTAGATAAAAAAGAGGGGAGAAAAAAAAAGGCCGGTGGTTGGTCATCCATCAATGCAGCCAGCTGGCGTTGGATCAACACCCACCAAGTCCCACGGACACCTGTTGGCAGAACTGCAAGGTGCAGCTCACTGCAGACAACATCAGCAGGCATCATGGATTCCTGATAAGAAATTTGAAAAAAAAATATGAAAAATAGTTGCACCTGTAAAAGATCACATTCGAGTCATTAGTCTCTGTTCGGTTGTTATATTCAAGTGTATTATGTTTGACAGAAATGTAAACTCCCCGACAGTCACTGATTTGCTGCACATTCTCTGTTTTTTTCCGTCGGCTCTGACATGGATTCTTTGGCGATCTGTACATTTAAACACCTCAAACCAAAGCTGCTTACAGCGTTTGAAAGATGAGTAACATAACAGTCTGGTATCTGCATTAAATGCTGGTGAGGATAAGAGTCAGAGGTTGACCGCAGTGACCAGAGGGGGGAATTAGAGAAAGAGAGCTTATCCCTACGTCACTATCAGCATGCATAAGCCCCAAAAGCTCCATTTCAGCCCCAGAAACCTGCCGTCCAATCCATCAAAACACAACTCCCATCGTCATAAAAACCGCTCTCCCTCTCTGCCTGTATTTGTCTTCCTAATTAATTACTTCACATGCCACAGTATGTTTTTCAAATGATAGATGATGGAAAATTATAGCTGCGGTGTCCCCAGCACAGCCGGTGGTAGATTTGTGTAGTCAGCTTCCAGCCTGCATTACCTGAGTGGATCTGGCAGAATGCCTGAGCACTCAGACAGGACACAACAGATTTGATATTTACCATGTAAGAGGATTTTATTTTTAAAGGTTTGTCTAATGCTACATTTAGCAGAGATGCATGCAATCTGTTGCTGGCACCTCAGTGATGACACTGTATGTAAGAAAAAGTACCAGTGACACAAGCAAACGATAGTAGGGCTCTGTGGCTGTCCTGTCAATCCAAACATTTTAATATAAAATAGTGTAATAACTTTGTAGAATGTGTCTTTTTTTGTCTAGAAATACATATAAATTATGAGTTAATCTTAGACCAATTTTTTGAATTTATTAGTGGATACCAAAATTTATCTGCTGCGCCGCCCTTTTGGAGACGATGTATATTACCGCCATTCAGGAAGAAAAAGTAATTCAATATTATTATTATTTTTTATTATTTTCCTTATTGTAGGAAAATGTTGAATTTAATGGAGATATGTTCTATTTAATATTTATTTTCCATGCTGAGGCCCCTCCCCTGTAACACTACATCTTGGGGGTCTGAACCACTGAAGTATAAGAATCCCAAGTCCGTCATCTTTTTAAAAAATGACAACTTACTGCATTAAAATGTCACATTTATCAGACCAGCATCTTATAAATTTGGTTTAAGATTTTTTTTTCCCTTTTCTGTTTGTAATCTTGATGTTTTATAGTTTAAGTGGAGACCTATGTTTCTCTTCCATGTCCTTTTTAGGAGAGAGTTACAGAAATACTATCTAAATACTGAAGTAATACGTGAAAAAATTGACAAGTCTCTCAATCTTCTTATTTTGATCATCGTAGCGCCTGAGGCCAGGTTTTTGAAAACAGATTCCAGGCCTTTGATTTACACCGCTGTCCAGTGTTAATAATGCAGACATGTTTGCGGGTGGTTTTGAGCCCCCTCCCCACCTTGTAGTCGGTCCCACGGCCTGCTCCCCCTTACCCTCCACCCCACCTCGAAGAAGGCAGCTTCCTTGCGGCGAAGTTGAAACGGTCAGGGCAAGACAGGAAATGCTCACCATGAGGGCTAGTTATGATGGGAAGACTGGGAACGGTGGGGGTGTGAGAGAGCGGAAGTGAAGGGAACAGAAAAAAAGTTGATGCTTTTCACACAAGGAGAACAGAGGTGATTTGTAATTATTGAATTATCACTCCAAATTAAATCTCTAGTTCGCACTGCTTTAAATTTTTTCTCATCGTAAACCATTTCCTCTGCCCCCCACCTCAGTCCCCCCCATGTTTCCTACTGAAACAGTGAAGTGATATCGTGAACCATGCCGTTGACTCTGGCGTAGAAATCACCAAGACACGTAATAAAAAATTAATCACTCCTCCAGTGCAGATCCCCTTCCTCATTTCCATAAGATTTCCTTTAAAAAATGTAAAATTCATATAAAGTAAGTGGTGACGTTGTCTTTGAAGATCACAACAACTAACACAGATCAAAGCGAAGGTTCCGTACGGATGAGGAGCCGATTAGCATAATGAAATTAACTTAGAAACAAGAATCATCTAATAGGTGCAAAAAAGCATTAACAATACTTAAAGGGAAACACTGTTTGTGTTGGAAACACAAAAATGACAGAACTTGTATATAATTAACACTTCTTTCATATTTGGAAAATGATATTTTTGTCCTTTTTCCTTTCAACTTGTCAACATGACACACATGACGATCCTTTGCTGTGCTGTTTCTCTCAAACCGAACCGTAAAATCGATCTGAGTTAGCATAGTCGTGTTATAATTGCTATGTGGACAGATAGTTGTGCTAAATTTGCAAACTAATGACTGCTGGATTATTTCAGAGCCTCCAAGTTTTTAGGATTTTCCTGACGTCTACATCATCTCATTTAGGTGGCAGGTTCAAATTCAGAACGATTTTTCATTGACCTTCTGTGTTAGCTTGCTGCACTAAAAACTCAATAGCCTGGTACGCTATGCTAATATGTGGCACATTTTGCTTTTCAGGTTAACAAAATGTATGTTACAAAAACAAAAGAGTAAAAAACTAATTTTAATTAAAAGAACTTCAGATTTCTGAATCTTAAAAAAAATTATCTTACTAATTTTTATTAAAAGAACTTTAGATTTCTGAATCTTAAAAAAAATTATCCACTCCAATAATTAATGTAGAAGCTTAAAGCTTAAATAGTTTACAGGAGTTCTCTCTTCAACAAAGAATAGAATAATAAAAAAAACACAAAGTAATTTTTACTGGATCATGTGAATTTTGTTTAGCTGTGTTTTATTACCAGGGGCCGAACACACTGTTTTGTTTAAGTCGATTAAATGCATAATGTGTAACATATGATGAAGCCACATGACCTAGTGGGTGTCAGTAAAGAAAATTTGGAAAAAGAAAAAATTCATAATGAGGCTTAGACATGACGTTTGTAACACACTGTTGTTGGCTGAAAGGCTAAGTATATATATATATGTATATACATATATATATACTGTAAATACTGTAAAAACTGTAAGTAGATACATGCATATATAAACATATACATGGTTGTACCAGCCTGGCCAATATGGGGAGTCAAGTTGTTACGACAGCATCATAACAACCTCTGCAGGGACGGGGGCGGGGCTAAAGTTGCCTTAACGTCGTTGGACGGTAATCACAGATTTACAGACTCCAGTGTGTTGTTCTCACAGGTCTCCATGACCTAATGGTTGCCTCACTGTGAAATCACTGTCCTATGTTTCATGTTCAGCCCCCGGCACAGTTCTGGTCCCAGTTCCTCGGTGTATGTCGATCACAAGGTTGTTTTAAGTTAAAGGATGTAGTGCTCTTTGCTCCCAGTGCACGCCGGCGTCCGTTGGTACCCTGTTCAGCGGCTCTCTCTGCTGCACAGGAGGTAGTGTTTGTTACTGCTTGTGGAGAGTGAAGAATAAAAAAAAACAACCTAAGTAGCTGAAATGTGTTGCTGCAGATAAAAGTATGGGGCGCTGACCACCTACAGAAACTCTGAGATAAAAGGGAAGCTGTGTGAACACGGCGGAGACTGAAATGACAGAAATATTTCCCAGTTTACTCTTGAATGTGATCACGTTCCTGTCAGTAAGTTTGGTCATGTTTGCTGATTTGTTGTTTGGTTCTTAATCTGACCAGCATTCATATCTGTTTTTCCTCCTCCCTTGCTGATAGAGAAATAAGAGTTCAGTCCTCTTTAGGCCTGCCGGTAATTGAAATAAATTACAAGAGCAGAGCATTGTTGTTATCTGTGCTTTGTTAACAGACACATCCCTCCCTTTCAGGGAACGTCGTGATACTGGGAGAGGAGGGGGAGAAAAAAGGAGGACCACGACAACAAGGTTTCAGTGACCCAGATTTGGTCTCAAAACATAAATAAATTAACACCCCACCACGGCCCCGACTATCACACAGACACAGACGCACACACTCCAGCTCGTTAAATTCCCCATACGTGAAGTGTGTTAGATGATTGACAAAAAGTGACTTTAAAAACAGTTCTTTGTTTCATCACTGCTCGGACACGAGAAAGAGCAGTTTTCAGACTTGGATGTAGACAACGGCGCTCGACAAGTTGTAATCTAAACCTGTAGTGGGAAACATAGACCAACTTTTTTCTAATCCATTAACGTGAAGGCTCCGAGGCCCAAACTAAGTGTTATGTTGTGATTCGAAAGTGCAGTGGTTTTCACACCTGCCTTACATGCAGAATGTCCTGTGTTCGAGCCCCTGTGGAACCACATACTTAATATTGTAAGTCGCTTTGGATGAAATTGAAAAAAAAAATTAATAAAAATGTATTTTCATGAGTTTAAAATCATATAACATAACTTTGAGCTAATGAAGGTAATTGAAGAGATTTTTTACAGGGTCGATTTTAAAATCCTTGACATTTTTTAAGGTGTTTGTGCGTGGCTGAACCTTTGATATTGCCTTTGCGTTCTGCGATGCTTGTTTTGGTGATAGACTTCTTAATCTTTTTAGAGAAACACTGCTTATATTTATATAAATATAAAAAGTAACATATTACAGCTGCTCTGTGACCTGGGGGCTCGGCTACATGAAGAATGGCCCACTTCAGCGTCTACCCATCTGACAGCAGTAAATATTCCTCTTTATTCACACTTCATTTGTTTGGAGAACATCTTGAGAAAACAACGTTCCTGTCTTTAAAAAAAAACAGTCATAAAAGACATTTAAAAAAATGTGAGACTGTGCAGGAGTGACAGTGTGTTTTTTAAGCAGGCCTGTCTGTTGTGGCAGCGTTTTTAAGAGCATTCTCTGGCGACTGCCGTGACACTGCCATTCCCATGCCCTGTTGAATTCTTTCCTCAGATCCCAGGCATTTAAAACGACTCCCTCCCTCCCCCTGCACAGCTCAGGATGTAGCCAAAAGTCCACT
Organism: Cynoglossus semilaevis; assembly: GCF_000523025.1. NCBI lineage: Eukaryota > Metazoa > Chordata > Actinopteri > Pleuronectiformes > Cynoglossidae > Cynoglossus > Cynoglossus semilaevis. The sequence continues at coordinate 11,974,674 of NC_024320.1, forward strand.
GACCTATGTGGGAGTGGATATTTTGGAAGGCGGCCCTGGCTCCTTCACTCTCTATTCCTGTCCTCGCACGTTCATTAGCCCCGGCCTCGAGAGCCGAGAGTGTTTACATGTTGTTATCATTCCTCTCCTATCATTTTTCTTCACTGTTTTTTTTTTCTCCTCCTCTGAGAAGTGATTTTTTTTCCCTTGGTTGGGTCATCTGCTGTGATAAATTCGTGTATGTCACATTAGAATCACTTTAATCACTCGGGAGATTAAATATGCATTTGTCCTGGTGAGAATGTTGGGGGAAAAAGCTCTTTCAAATCCCTGCAAAGTTCCATGTTAAACGGGCAGCAGCACCTTCTGTAGTGTGAGAGGAAACTGAACGTGTTCATAGAGTCATTACATCTGTGGTCGCACCAGCAACCGGAGGACCTCTGTTTCACCGCTAGGTAGTTGAACTGAGCGGAACACAGAACATGGTCAGCAGGCCTTTTTCCAGAACCTCCATATTGTTGATATTTTGGAAATTAAGAGACCACACATGTTTTTGAAAGTAAGCTTTTATTTACTTCAGCTTTATCATGCCGGTCATTAGGCTGAGAGAAATCTGGGCCTCAGCCAGACATTAGACATGATCGCAGTATTCCAGCGGAAAGGGAAGGGAAAGGGAGCAGGCTTTTTTGGAGAGGAGAAATGACACATTAATAGTCATATTTCTTACCGAATACTAGGCTTTATATGTTTTTATTATATTTGTATATATACAGTATATAGGTGTGTGTCTTTTACACACACATTGTGCAACATAGCGTACAGACAGACTCCTCGGCTCAGAAATCACTCAGTAACTTGATTACACTGTATAAGTGACTTCATGAGAGACGTCTGCAGCGATTCATCACAACTCTGTTTACACATCATTGTTGCTTTATTGCTATTATTGTTAGAGGTCAAGGTTCGGGAGTGAGGCTGTTTCTGACCAAGTCATTATTTACACAGGGAAAGTTTTTTTTTTTTTTTTTTCTTCCTGACAGGGCCTCGGTATTTTCACATTACAGCTAACACAGCCCCGCAGAGGAAATTATGACCTGCATGGATTTAGCTGCTGGGAGGAATTCTGGCATTTCCTTCTCTTTTTATATTATTATGGTTATAATTTTTATTATAATTATTTTTATGCTCCAAAACTGCCGTCATCCTCCGAACAGCCCCGCCCTCTTCTTACACCCATGCTTCATTTCTTACACTAAACATGACATCACTGTGGAAATGTTTGCTGCTTACGTTTTAGAGCTTCTGAGCTTTTTTTCCCCCCTCACCTAATGATGTCCTTCCAACATTTATTATTGATACACTGATGACATACTCACATGAATGTCTTTCTCCAGAGGTGGAGCCCATATGTTTCCTTTTGGATTCATTAAATCTTAGGCAGAGTTATTGATGATTTGTCTTTAATCCAGTTGTTTAAATGTCAGAATAATCTGGATTCATATCTCCCTAAATGACATTGAAGAACGTCACTAGAATCAAAAGAGAGAAAGGATTTCTTCATCATTTCATAAACCACAAAAGTCAACAAACAAGCGTCAACCATCCCATTAATGAGTCATAAAAGTAAACACTAGCTGCTGCCCTGCAAAGAAAAATTATCCTCGCATTTGTCGTTGCAAAAAATATTTCACAGGGTTTTAAACTGACAATAATTATATTTTCCATTGCTCCCTCACTTCCTGCCTCTGTGACTCCCTCCTGTATTCCTCCAGTGGCCTGTGAATTCAGAGGGAAGGCTCATCAGAAGAGAGACGGGAAGTAGTTGTTAGAAGTGAAGAGAATTCAGGGCCCAAAGCAACTAATCAACGTATTACTTGTGTCACAGCAACTTAAGTCAACTTTCCTTGAAGCCCCACAGATACCCCTCAGTCGTCTTTGAATGTGGCCCTGTGAGACCTGTGAAATATTTAAACTCTTTCAGCTACCTGCTGTTTTAGTAGGTATAAAGCAGGGGGCGAAAAAAAGTGGAAAGTTTGTCTTTCATGTGGTTTCTGACGAACTGTCACTTGCTCAGCGGAACAAATGTTCCCGTATCACGCGGACGGCGGACAAGACTTTTCATCGCCATTAATCAAAATGAATAAACATGCATAATTGTAAAGAGCGGGGAGAAGTTAGGGGGAATTCAGAGGGAATTTTCAATGCCCTATGAAGTATTAAAACCAAGCTTGGCCTCATTTTTCCTTTTTCTTGTTTTTTTTTTTCCTCTAACCATACTTCTCCACCTTAGCTCTCCGCATGTATATCTCTGGTTTTCATCACATGTTCACTTTTTCTTCAGACACACAAACCATTAGAACAAAATATTTACTTTTTCACAGACATACACTTCTTCGAAATTTGATATGCCCTTTGATTTCTGTCGTGCCACTCCCTCCCTTTCTGTGTCTAAATTTAAGGGGAATCTGTGTGTTTGTACATCGCAGGCAAACATGAACAAAGTGCATTAACAGACAGGCAACAAGCTAAGGCAACAGTAGGGAGCAGAGATTGACATGTTGTTTCTTATTTTGACAGCACTCACCCTCTTTGCCCTTGCTTTATGATCATAAATAGTGCATGCTGCTTATTAGGGGGCTGCTGCCACGCTCCCACCGTAGCCAGTGTGTTGCTACGCCCGTGTTAGCAGACAATTTGCCAGTACACATGTGATACATTATTAGCATTTCCCTTTCATCCTGCGCCTCACTCTCTCTTCTCTGTGTCTTTCTTCCAGTCCTGTTCATCAGTGCAAGGCACTCTGGGTAAGGTTGTACTCACTGATTCTGCACGCTGCCTGTCATGCAGCTAAATTTGATGGGGAAAAGCACATAATTTCCTTCTTCTTAGATTAAATCTAACTAATGTGATTATAGAGGCATAGATGCAGGAGTGTATTAAAAAGAGCAGAGGCACACAGAAGCTGGTATGATGACAGAATTTCAAGACATTTCACGTAGCTGAAAGACGGGTGCTTTAAATGCTGCATGGAGCGACATCTGGCTTCAATTACACACTGTGAGGTAGGCGCTCTATTATAAAAGGAAACTCAAAGGATTTCCTCTCTTAAAATACATGTTATCCCTTAATTCTTGCCTAAATTGCCACTTAAGCAAGGCCTGTAATTCATAAAGCCCGGTAAGTCAAGGTCTGTGTCCGTACGGGCTGCATCACCTTGACCTCAGAGGATACTGGAGAGGGACATGGTCAGGGCAAAACAAGTCAGAGAAAAGATTATTGGCATGGTCTCACCTCACCTCCCCTTCACTCCTCTCTCTTTCTCACCATTTCAGTAAAGGAAGGGGTGAGAAGGAGGTAAGAAGAGGGACATAACGGCTGACGGACCCCTCTAAAAGGTTATTTTTGCAGGAGGTGGGAGAGGATGTGGGAGTGGTGTAAGGTTCTCTAGTGTCTCGGGGGAATAATTGGCCACTGAAGATTGTCTGTTTCACCTCTCTTTGACACTAACACTAGGCACCAGAGGCAAGCAGTCAGCCTGTGGTCAGGGTGAGAGCGACCACCGGCCTCCAACACACACTGTCCAACGGTATCATTGATATGAAAGAGAAGGTGCAGAGAGGAAAGTCGATGTTAGGTTTTCTCCTGAGGATAAGTACCAGTCATCAGTACCAGTGCCTAGGTTTTGCACTGTTGAGGTAAAAGAACTCAAACAGCGAGCTGGTTTCCAACAGTGTGATCTGGAGCTGCTGCTAAAAATCCATGACCTCTCAAATCCTCCGTCGTACCTTCAGGATCTGACACATTACAGTTCCTCATATATGTAGATTTTGTTTCACAACAAGTCAGTTTTTATCTGTTCATCTCAGATGAGTCAGTACTTTTTTTTGTCAGTGCTGTGACTCAGTATGTAGAAGTAGAGAACAACTGTTAAATGCTGTACTTTGCCTGTAGTTTCTCAATTGTAAAACTAACAGGACATGTTGAAAGTTCTGTTTCATGTTTTTTCCGACCTGGAATTCTACCATCCCTGGAGTCCTGACTGAGCAGGTATTGGCACACCGCAAGCTAATTTCACAAGGTTTCGGGTGGATTTTTAATTTGTGGAAACATCAACTTGGACTTAGAGTCCAGCAACCACGAGGGAACATCGTCTCCAGCAATCTGCCCCAACCCTGTTATTAAGTGGTAATTGAAACGACTCATTTATTTCATCAGGAACTGCCCAGAAAACACCAGATTCTTCAGGTTTCTTTACCTCAAGACACATTTTCTAAGAGGTTACATAACCTTTACTTAAACACATTTAGCACCTCATTTAAAGGCAGAGTGTCTACTGCACAAAGGGTATGAAGCAGACCTAACTTACCAGAGAGCTGTGCAGATAATTTGTCAGTCTCTGAGACTCTCTGTTGAATTAACAAATATAGTGAGAGGAAAAACATACTATTTTTGAAGGTAGTCATCCATCAAACTCTGAGGAGAGTTGTCCAGTCGGTGGCTCCAGCAGGCTTAGAATAACCTTTTGATCAAACACCTTTAATAATTAAACACCAACTCAGTCCCTCAGGCTTTGCAAGATTGAAGACTTTTCTACAGGGGAAAATAATCCTCTTCCCATCTCTTGGCTGTTGTTTCCTGAAAAGTTTTGGATTAAGGAAGTGGGAATATCACCTACTGCATTAAACAAACCTGATTCCTTTAGTACAAATCAGCCAAATGAAACACTCAAAAGTTAAATATAATTAAATACTGCAAAAAGTACTGAAGGTATTTCAGTGTCTTGTCCTGCCACCAAATTTCTTGAATTTTTATTCTGCAATTTTCCAGCCTGTGATCAACAAAGTACATCCATCCACCCATCCAGCCATCCACCCATCCAACCATCCATCCATCCAGCCATCCATCCATCCAGCCATCCATCTATTCATGACATCATCATATTTTTTTCTGTTTTAATTTATCTTCAATCAGAATCATCAGAAAGGGATCAGTAATGTTGTATCTAATCTAATCTAACCCAACTCTCCTGTTTGAATTCAAATTTGCTGCAAAGGTGGTTGTTTGTAGCAACTTGAATAGTAAATGTTGAGCCTCAACTGTGCCACGAACAGGTGAAAAGTCTTGGAATTCAAAGAAGTGCAGTTCATCAGATTAAAAGCATGAAATTCTTGTTTTTGTAGAAGGTGGGAACATGCTGCCTTTGTTTCTTGAAACGTTGGGCTCAAAGGAGCAAGAATGTCTGTTTTGTTGCTTCTTGTTTATCAAAATTGCAATTCTTTCAAATCTGCCTTATTTTTCTACCAGCCTCAAATTGGCAGAACAGACACAGACAAAACAAACATCCATTTATTGCCACATGTGATCTGCTGGGAAAAAAGCTCGGCTAGGTTTTGATTTTGTCTTGTCTCACTCCTGTGTATCACTGGTGTACTTCCTAAATGGATCACATGCTTTTGTGTGAGTGTAGTCGAATTTCCTGCCACATTCGCTCACCCTGCCTGATCCTGTGGGACCAAATAATGACTAATGCAAAAAAAAAACAAAAAAAAGGAACTACAGATATGCTGAGAACAAGCACCTGAGAGAGAACAGCTGTCTTGTAAAAGGTCAGTCTCCCACTGTCCCTGTCTCTCTCAACATTTCCGGTCTCTCGACTTTAAGACCCCCATTCCCTCTTCTCCTTCCCACCCCCTACCCGTTTGACTCCGGAGTCAAGTATTTCTCTTTTTTCTCACAAACACGCACACACACACACACACACTGCTCCCACTCACTTTGCGCAGCACCTTGAGGATTCTTGGCAGAGAACTGACCACCTTGTAATCCCAGGCAGTGGGAGTGGGTGGATAAATGTACCTCTCTCTGGTTTATAAAACTTCCCTGAGAGTAGATATATACGAGTCTCACGAGGTGTTTGTTTTTCTCTACTGTAGTGTAACCACTACCCCAACACACAGACACACAAACTACCCTTCAAACTATTGACAAACACTCTCCAAAATGCTAAAAGATAAACACCATTCAAATGAGTTGGTTTTGCTGCTGCAGTGGGAGAGATGTTTATTAGGACTATGTTTCTATTTGAAGGACAAACAAACCAGGTTTACAATTTTCCCTGTCAATAAATGTCCTCAGCACATATTTGATATTTAATGTTTGTCAAAACTATGGCCACCAGACCGACAAATAGCAAATATTAAATCAACACATCTCTTTATATGAACATTTCCCACCAAAAAACTTGACTCATGAGTAGCTAGCTCTGTGGGTTTTACCTGAGGTGTATAATGTATATCCTGGATTCGTACCCCAGAGAATGTTGACATTCTCTACATTTCATAAACCCTTCAACGTGGTTCTCTGGTCATAACAGCTGCTACTTCTCTAGTTTCAGGCTTTCTGCCATGATATGGAACCAGAGAGTTACTCCTACGTCCTCTCAGGAGGATGGACACTGATGTTTGGTGAAAAAGTCTGAACCACAGCTGAAGTTTGGTCCTGTTTATTTCTTAGGCACATTTGTTTGTGCTGCCTTTAATCGGGCTGTCAATAAAAAAACAACATTCAGGCCAAGTCTTTAAACCAGTGGTTCTCAAACTGTTTTGGTCGCGAACCCCCTTCTATATCCGAAAAAGGTTTGCGCACCCCCAAAACTCCACCTTTGAAAAAAAACAAAAAAACAAAAAAAAAAAACTATGGACAAGCTTTCTTATAAAGACAGCATGTTAAATCATGACCAGAACACACAAATAACAATGTTTATTTACATGTCTTAAAAAATACTACCTTAAAAACACAGCCATCACTTATTTTATCTAATGCACCCCCTAGTGGTAGCTTGCATACTATATTGCTGGATCAGACGAATCATTTTTCCCAAAACAGATGATTGTTTTTCATTTCAAATCACCATATTACCTCCACTGGCAAACCCACATCATTGTCCCATAATGCATTCTGTCACTTCATCAAACGAGGCTTTCTTAGTCCTGTAGACTTAGTGTGTGTGCTTGACCGGCCTGCATTCAGTTAGATCAAATTTGCGTCTTATTGAAGATTTTTAGCACATGATAAAAAAGAAAAGCAGTCAGAGGGTCTCAGACAGTGTGAAGTGTCTTACGCTGCTAGAACTGGCAAAGAAAATACACTTGAAAAGTGCAACAATTAGTGTCCTCATTGTTCAAACAATTAAAAGTGTAATAAAAAGGAAATGGAATGTGACCCAATGGTATACTTGTCTCTGTCTCAGCTTTTTTGTCTCAGTCTGGGATGCAGGTCTTAATTTCTAAGTGAGTTTATGTTTAACAAATGGAATTAGTCTTATGTCTAATGAAGAAGTCTCCTGCTAAATATCGATGACGACGGTGTTTAGCGGTGTGTTCTGGCTGCCCTGCGTGGTTAAATGAACATTTAAATGTACGTTTGGTTCTTTGGTGGAATTTGAAATAAGGAAATGGTTTCTGGCATGTGGGTGAAATAAGTGTGTTCTCCTGCTGTGTAAATGTGTCCATAGGCTGTGATATGAGTCATCTTTGAGCGTCTTGGTGTTGGTGGACTGTATGTTGATGGCTGAGGCGTTGTGATCCAATAGAGGTTTGGTCCTGACACCACAGGAGACCACCAGGGTCAGCACTGGAGGCAGGGTCATGAGTTCTGCTTGTATTGTTTCTGTATTTTTACCTAAAAGAACCCTGAGAATTTTAGCTAATAGGATGAGTTGGAGGATTTTAAAGAAAAGGAAGGAAAAAAACAATGTAATGAAATAAATCAGCATAGAAAATGAGAGGCTGATGATGGCAGTGAAAGGAAGAGGAGGGCGCAGAGACAGGTCTCTGCGGGTATTTCAATGGACTGCTTGTCAAGACTGAGGCAGCTACAGAGTGCATGACAGCTCTGACAAGACTTAGTGGAGGCTGGTGAGCGTTTTGTGTCTTTTGTGTGACAAGGGGCGGCAGGCTGGGAAGGCTGGGAAGGCTGAGGTCGCAGGACGGGTTTCCGGTGGGTCGCCTGCACGCCAACCTGTCTGTCTGTCACTACTCATGAAGTTAACTGGCAAGAAGGAGGGCAGGAGGGGAAGCAGACATAAAGTCATGTTTTGGTGGTTATGGAAGGTGAAGCATGTGAGAGGTGATCCGACTTAACACGTGGCCCAACATGCACCTCGTCCTCTGAAGGACAGGAATATTATTACCTCCTGCAGTTGGGAGCAGCTGTGTGGAAGACAGCGTTGGTTTACTTTCAGATATTTTTGAATGTTTAAACAAAAACAAGTTATTACCAGAAAGATATTCAAAGACTCTGACTCAGCCGATCCTGTAAACAGATGCCCAGGCCACACTCCTTAAAAGTTGTCCAAGATATGAGATGGAAATTGTTCTTTAAAAAAGAACTTGGCTATGTTGTCATATTTAGTTCAGTTTAGTTTAGGTCAGAGGTGAGAAGATCTAAAATGTCAATCAGTTCATTTTTAAGTTAATTTGAACTCCACATTGACCAACCCTTTAAATTACCAAGCCATAGAAAAATATATTTAAAATAATAATAATAAAAAAATAAAAATTATATATTTTTTACTGTATTTACTGATGATCTACCAGCACTCCCTTTATAATCTGTGTACTAGTAGATCCTGATTTCCTTAATGGACATGTTGCACGTGAAGTATCTATATTTTAGTATGTAAATGTGAAAACATGAAATAGATTGGTTCTTTATTTTAGTTTGCCTTATTGCTCATTTCTTGTCTCTGCCCACTCCCCTTGTTCTATTGTTTTCACGCAGCCTTTTCAACCCGGCCTCACAGCCCCATTCTCTGAAGCGATTGTCAGTAATATGAGTTCAACAGATTCACCCTCCAATATGCATATTAATCTCTCGCCGCAGTAGGTCCTGAGAACAGTCCAACAAAAACAAGTTTTCATACAATTATACTTCTAAACCAGCAATAATTACAACCCCATACGTCATGTGCATATTTCAGTTGGTATTCAAATCTCTGGTAGGCTGTTTAGCATGCAAATGTATAATGTAGTGTTGAGGATTATGTGTATTACAGACACATCTATCTCTGTCCAGCCACCACCTTGGCTTTTTCTTAATAAGCTATGTTTCCTAGTAATGTTCCTGGACTTATTATACAGTAATGCAATAGGCTTGGGCATAAAACACACACACACACACACACAAAAACAACATAATATTATTTCTAACAATTAACATGAAGCTGAAAATACAGCGGAGTCTACTTTGTTAATTTGCTGAAGCACTCACGTTTAATGCAAAACAGGCGGCGAGTAAACAGGTCTGTGACTTCTCCACACAGGCGTGAGTCAGTCAAGTGTTGCAAATCTAATTTAAATATATGAATGTTTTGCTTTGTCCATTTCCCTGAACTTGACGTGGCCATTGTTGAATAGGAAATTATACTGCATTGTTGCTGCTGCACAGCAGAGGGAGGGACGTGATTAAGAAGAGGGAGCTGTAAGATGTTGTCAATACTTTGTGAGTCCTCTCTGTGTCCAATTTATATGTCATACGTCCTCAAGGCTCAGGGGTCTTCAATTAGACAAGTACCTGTGTTGGCTGCTGTGGTCTACAGCTCCCAGGAGCCCCCTGTGCTCTCATATTGAATCATGGAGAGAGAGTAAATATTCCAGCAGGAGGAACGATCTATAAAGTCGCTGCCATAAACAGGAGATTGGTGTTTGTAACATCCAAATAATAGCAGTAAATAAAGAGCTTACACCTGTACGCTGAAGGCCAGGTTCGGCTGGCAGTTCTTCAATAGGATGCACTTTGCTGGACCTGCAGACAGCTGTAAATGCTCAGGGTAAAGAACAGTCAGCCCTGTTAATGGATAGGTTTATTTTAAAGCACGCCATCTGCCATCAATCACGCTGAAGTATTGGGCTGTGAACAAGTGAGTTTGCTTCAAGTTCACTATCCTCCTCTCTGTTCTGCTCCTGCTTTTTTTGTATTTTTTTTTCTTTCTTTCGCCAGGAGCCCGATAAAGATGGTGTGAAGGTGGTGGGGGGAGATGTCAGGGAGGGTGGCTGTGCCGGTGCACAGGATCCCTCTGAGAATAAAGCATCAAACCCACTCAGCAGCACCACTAACAATAATAAAAACGCCTCGGCTTAAAGGTGACATTCCCAATTTACGATTATTTGTGTCTATAAAGTGTATTCCTCTGCTCCTGACTCATTCGCACCCCTCCCTTACAAGAACAATGCATTAAGGAAGGGGGTGTCGAGGGTAAATGGAAATTCTATCCATTTTATTAAACTGACAGGCCCCACTATACCTGAGACTTTCAATTTTGCTGCTGTGACCTCCAAGGAGACATTTCTGTCTCCTCTCTGTCTACCTTCGGCTCATTCAATTCCCTGTTTGCTCTGACCGGCCCCTCCGAGCACCCGGGGGCCCGCAAAGCCGTTATGGATGAGCCCTGAGGCAATTCTGATATAGCGAGAGGAGAAGAACGTAGATCTCCTCTCCCCTGGAAAAGATTTACTTGAGGGTGCAAGATGGATGAAATCAGCCTTTGTATCTCTTTTAGTGATTATTTTTCCTTCCATTCTTTCTGTCCTTTTGTTTAAAAGGAGGATGTTCAGTGGGCCGGAGATGTGACGCATCGGAGGTCCGGAATCAGAGTGAAATCCACGGCCAAAAACAACGTGTGATGTTAGCTTAAGTAATAAACTGATTAAGACAGATCACAGTAGGGCCGAGAAAATGTAAGAAAATAAAAGACTGGATTATATACATTGTTATTATGGTAGTGGTGCTCATTCATAGCCAATAACATTTAAATTAGTTGTTCAGAGATTTGAATATGGACTATTGTTTAGCATATCTCCCCCCTCCCTCCCTTTTTTTGGTGAAAGGTTATCTCTTCTAAATGGCAATAAACATTATTTAAAACTAAAAACCCTAAGAACACATTAAAAGAAAAGGAAATTGTGAAAGCTCAGTTCCTCAACTGTGACACAAACAAAACGAAATATTAAAAATGAACTTGATTTGCTCCATCCGTGTTAAAGTTCTACACCCCGGCCCCCTACATTGGGAATCACTGTATTTGGCTAAAGCCTTAATATTCCAGGCATTTAGCAAAAACTCCCAAACAAACACAGACATCATTTGACCAACAGCAATTTTTCAATTACAGTACTGGAAGCAGGCACATCGAAAACTCTCAGAATTCAGACAAAAACCATATTGGCAATATATTATTCTGAAGCAATTCAAACAGGAAACAGAGTCAAGAGCAGTCACTTTGAAAAGAGCCATTAATGTTGAAAAGGCTGCTTGTGGCTACATTCAGTGACATGGTTAATTGATGAAAAGCTATTAGGACCTACCACGCCATCCATCATTAAATTTGTCATGGAAATCAACACAAGTTCAAAACGCTGCAAATTCAATGTTCTGCCAATGAGGCACCTTGGCAAACTTCCACAAACAACGTCCAGAGAGAGCACACGGAGCGGCACCCGCAGCAGAAACTGCTTTTTGCCAGTACACGGTTCCACTGCAGGAGAAACCTATCTGCTGCTGGAGGGACTCTCCCAGACAGAAAACAGACATTACTTTCTCTTTGCTCTCCACTCCCAGAGAAGTGATAGTACATAAAGTATTTTCTTGAAGGATTGCGGGACAGAGGAAGCAGCTGCAGACATGGCCAAGATTCTATTGAGTTATAGACATTTTTAGCGTTGAGCGTTCAAGTGCGGCGCTGCTTAAAGTGACTGAGCCGACACCGAGCACGGACAATATAAATGGAATTGTCAACGTTAGTGTTTCCTCATTCATTTCCCCCCCTTTCCTATTAAATCTCTTATTCTTTTTATGCCTGTGAGGCTTATGTGGAATGGCTGAAAAGCACATGTAGAGCATCAGATGTCAAGTGAGCAGCAAAGCTAAAGTATAAATGAAAATGTGTGGATCTTATTTAACTGTCCGTCATGTCTGAGTGCTTGGATCACGACCGCCTTTCAGTGACAAGCATGACATGATGTAGCAGATGAATTATTTAAAAAAAACACACATCACATGAAAGGATTGAAAATAGTTGTTTGGCACTTGGTGCTCCAACTTTGCTTTATCCCTGTTTTGAAATGATGGATATGTGATTGAAAATGTTTTGAAGATGCAAAGTAGACGGAGTTGGTATCTGTGAGTCTCCGCTCCATCAGTGATGGTGCCATCACCGTGGCTAATTGTATGTCTAAACCCTCTTTGGGATGAGCAGAGCGTTGGGAATACGACGGGTCCTGCTTTGACAGTGATGGTTCACGGGATGACAAACAAATGCCACAGAGGATCAATGTGAGGAGGTCCATCCTCAAAACACGGGAGAGATAGAAAACGACAAAACTGATCTACCGTGACAAGTGCCCATGTCTTATCCCAGAATTCAGCTGGGGTCTGGTGGCATGTTTGGAGAGATACTTTCAGCCATTCATGGGGATTAACTGAGTGTTTGCTCTGAGATTGAACATAAACAAGGACAGAGAACAGTGTAAAAGTTCAACTTCTGACACTGTAGTGCACTTTATCAACATTATTATTAGGATGTTGATGCCACAAAACGTTACACAAGGTACACTAGGTGCTTGTTTATGTAGCACATATAAAATTACCACTGTTTGCTCAAGTGCTGTACACTGCTAAGTAAGAAAAAATCTGTCATAAATAAACAACAACAACAACAACAACAATAATAATAATAATAATAATAATAATAATAATAATAATAATAATAATAATAATAATAATAATAATAATAATAATAATAATAATAATAATAATAATAATAATAATAATAATAATAATAATAATAATAATAATAATAATAATAATAATAATAATAATAATAATAATAATAATAATAATAATAATAATAATAATAATAATAATAATAATAATAATAATAATAATAATAATAATAATAATAATAATAATAATAATAATAATAATAATATCAAACTAAGACCAGGATCTTGACGATTTACTTTGTCCTGTACCAATTCTTCAATGAAGGCAAATGAATTCCACTGATTTCTGGCCTGGACTGAAATGGTCTTGTCCCTGCCAGGTGAAGGGTCAACAAGGTCATACAGAGGGTCCTAGACTTACGTTGGAATCTCATTCCTAGGATGGATAGATACCATGCAGACCATTCTGCTGACCATGCAGAATTTGTTTTAACACCATATGTTGAAATAATGGAACCAGTACAGAAAGAAAGCTCTGGACCTGAGTCTATAAAAAAGTGAGAACAATCCAGAACATCAGTCTGAACAGGTCAGGAAGGTTCTGATTAAAACCTCTGAGTGATGAGGAGGGTCCGAAAACAGCCCCACATGTACAACCAGTATCCTGACAGTACACACCAAACTAGAAGCTAATGAAATGCAGTGAACTCTGCTCTGTCCCGGTGTGTTACCCATATCCTCCGCTAAATAAGTTGATTCTGTTTTTCATGAAGGATTAACTTGGTCAGTCTGGAAATAGAGTTAGAGGCTGTAAAACTACCAATAAAAGAAGTAAAGGCCTCCAGACATAAACACTGCAGTTGCAACAGGACTTAATTCAGTTCCTTCGAACACGTGTACGTTCTGCTGTGTTTGTTCTCAAACCAGCTGTGTGAAACGCCCGCGGCAACGACAGCAAAGTTTCCCAACAGTTCACGCGGAAAAAAAAAAAAACTTTAAACAAAGACTAATTACTGGAAAAATTAGCGATTGTAACACGACCAATTATTGGAGAAAATGGCTGCTTTGTGCCATTCACTTATTACATCAATAAGATTCTCCTCGGTGGAGGCCATCATTACATCAGTTCAAACAGTCATTTTTTCCCATTTATATGGATTTCATAATGTAATATTGCCAGCAAAGTAAACACTCAGATGTGTGTGAATGAAAAACAAACTATGCATATGAAAGTAAAGAAAATGTGGACTTTGTGGGAAAACCAAATTGGCATTCTCCATCCTTCCTAGCCCATGGTCATGAAGAAATTGAACTGGCAACGCTTGAAATAAATAACATAATTCTATGCACACACAATTAAAGAAGGAAACTACAATTGAGCACATTCAGCTCAGTTAGTTTATGATAGCACAAAGCAAAACCAAACCTATAAATAATGAATATGTCCATAATTATTTGCTGGCATAATTTGCATAATTATTTTGTGTGTGTTTTTTTCTTTTCTTTCCTTTTTTCGTAACGCATCTGTTAACGCTTTCTTTTCTGTTTTTCAAACAAAAACATCCTACCTTCCTGCAGAAGTGCACACACATAAATGGGAATAAATTGGCAGTATAAAGAAATGCTCTTCATTTAAAATTAATGGGGTGGTCACAGTCACACAGTAATATTGCTGCAAATGCAGCAATATACCTCTATTACTCTAAATGAGTATCCATGCTGCACCGGGATGCTGCAGAGCAGTGATTTTCACATTTCTTTTTATTTTTTATTTTTTATGTTTTATTTCTCTTAATTATAGGAACAAACCCCCATATATACAGGAAGTAAGTAATAAACTCCAATCTAATATATTATATATATCTATATATATCTATATATATATGATCATAAACATGGTCATAAGTGTTTATACATTTAAAGTCAGAAAAGGAAACACTATGAATACTATCAAAAACTTCTCATTTTCCCTCATACAGATGAACATTTGCCCAGAGTTTGTCAAACCCTGGCCCCCGTCCAGACGTGGCCCGTTGGCTGCTCTCCGCTGACCCTGGAGCTGTGTATAACCAAAGAAAACATTAGCCAGGTGACTTATCATGGAAGTCTGCAGCTGACCTTTTAATGCGGCTGTCATTGATTGCAAAGCCTGGTACACTCTGTCCATCCCAAGGTGATAGATTATTCAATTAACTATTGACCTTTCCCGCAGACTCATTTGTCGATGGAAATGCTTTTATGACAGCGGTACATTTAGAAAGCAAAGGATGCTGAGTTTTGATTTTAGGATTTACTGAGCACATTATGATTTTCCTCCACCCGCCCCTTAGTTCTCGCTTCTCTCTCCTGTTGACTCTTTTGATTTACATTGTTATATTATAAAGTTTGGCTCTTGGGTTGCTCCTGTGGTAGATGGCGTCTGTCGCCGTAGAAGAATAAGCTTCCTCCAGTCTTGGCAGCCCAGCGCTGCCTGCTGGATTTATCCACAGCACTTCTCATGCACTAAGACATATTTCATGATCCAAAGCAGCTCGTTAATGTAGCTGTGAGCTATTTGTTGTAGCTAAGAGATGGGCATTTGTATTTGTTGGAGGCAATAGAAATGCAAAGCAATGAATCAGGACTTTGGAGGTGCCCATTTGGCACCCGTTGTGTTGTCTTCGTCTCAGCTGTCTGCAGCAGTAGTAGTAGAGCTGGCCCTCCGGTATTGGCTAAGATAAATGTACTTTATATTAACCTTACTGTACTGTCACAAAAGCATGGAAGGATTATTGTTATTGACCAGTTTTTATAATTAAAAAGAAACATGATGACCAAGCTACAACTATTACTGTACCTGTCCATCAAAATGTTGCAAATCCAAAGCATTAACACAGAAACACACCATCCATGCCATTCATACAACACATTCAAAAGTTCCTAACAAACTGTTCCTGTCATTCTGGTTATCTGACCAGAGATCCATCTGCATTTGCTTTGTGTTTTGGTGGCCCTCATTTAGTAAATTAGTTTTTCCAATTGAAGCCACTGACAGAACAATGATCCGGTGGTTAGCCCCACCTATTTGGTACGCCATCCTCCAGTAATACAAAGAGATGACTTGGATTAAGATTTTTCAACTGTTGTGTATATAAATATTCAAATATTCCCAATTTAAATAATGCTCATTATCTTGCCTCATTCTGTGCCTTATTTATGAGGCTGAGGTCAGAAAGGCCAATCAAAGACTTTTCTGTCCTCTGACACAACATTGGTTTTAAAAACTGGCTTGATCTGTCAGATGGATATTGAATGCAAAAAAATAAAAGCTAGCCTAAGCTATATCTTTTTTTGCACATTAATAATAATAATAATAATAATAATAATAATAATAATAATAATAATAATAATAATAATAATAATAATAATAATAATAATAATAATAATAATAATAATAATAATAATAATAATAATAATAATAATAATAATATCAGTTTGTCATTTTGTACTGCACAACTTGTTGCAGCACATGACACTGTATTTTACAAAAGATCATGTTTCCATATTTTATCATTTTTTTGCCTGTTAACTGCAGACTCTATAGACAGCTGTATTCAGTGTTATCATCTGCTCCATATTAAACCTAGTTTTTAACAGATACTTTGTTAGTTTCAAAAGATCATGTTGCCGTCCTTCTTTGAGTAAAGCTTCTCAAAAAAAAAAAGGCAAATCTCAAGGGTCCAGTTGTGTATCTATTAGAATCTGAGGAAGACAATAGCCGGTGGTGGACAACTAGGACAAAGCCCCTCCCCCCAACTTCCTCAGGTCATTAACTGTACTGTATATGTCACTGTAAGGCACACATACTTATTCAAGTCAACTCACATGGCTGCTGTTGATCACGTTACTGAAGAGAAGGCTGAAATCTGTTTTTTTTTTTTTTTTTGCTATTTTAACTGAAGTGTTTTGAAACTTGAAGTGACTCTTAAACTTTGTGAAGCAGACAGAACATATTTGCCTGAATTGACAGGCAAAATATAGAGCAGGTCAGAAATGTGCGTGAGATTTCCATGGAACCATTTCCACGGAGCTGCCTGCTCGGAGACATCTGTTGGTTTCACTCTTGTGGCTGTGATGCCTGACAAGTTGTTAATGCAATTTTAACCTTTTAGTCCATTTCTGTCGTAGAGTTTTATTTTTTATTTATTTATTTACATATTTATATTTAGTTTTTTTTCTCTAGCTCTCTCTCAAAGTTGAGAAACTATGTTGGACAGTAAAAGACTGTATATATATATATATATATATATAACATTTCTTTGATGGTACATGCCAGTTCTTGGTAACCATTCTAGTGATCGGACTGAGCTATAATCTGAGTCCTGGTTGTACATACTGTATATAAGATAACTTGAAGTAGAAGTTGAGTTCTTTTCATATTTTAATGTAAAGGCAAGACCTTTGCTTGTTGGTAGTGGTGTACAGCTGCATTTGTACATCAACATAGGGCAGAGGTCGACAACACCAAAAGTCCTTTTACCATGTACCGCTAAAATTTGGTCTGATGCAGGGAACCTTTAAAAAGAGGTACGAGAGCCACAGGTTACAGACCTCTGACTGAAGGAAAAGGGTAAGAACACTTTGTTCATAGTAAATGTGTCATGTTTGCCTTTCGGCTGAATGGATTTAATAAGTCATTGTATATTTGGAAGTACTCAGCTTTTGGTTGTAAAAACGGTTAAAATATTCCTTTTGTATTATGGTCTTACAACCTGAAGACTCCAGTGTTTGGTTTTATCTTCTGGTGGCGGATTTGTTAATCAGTAAAACCAGCTGATGTCATGTTGACATCACAGTCTACAAACTTTGGTGCATGTCTCTCTCTCCCTCTCTCTCTCTCCCTCTCTCTCTCCCCCTCTCTCTCCTGCCCGGGCAGCCAAACTCCATCCATCAGCTGCTTCGCGCAGGTTGAAACAAATGATACACATTAGCTGCAGATCATCCGCGCCTCAGGTTAAATATCTCGTCATGAGACGTCACCGCCGTGATACGTCTGGCCAGCGCCCATTCAAGGGCCCACCTCGCTTCTCTTCTACCCCTCCTCATAGTTGTTAAAGAGGATGTGACAGAGAGCGATATCTGCAGGATGAATATTTAATGCCCCTCTTCCCCCTGACTTATTAATGTTCTCGGGCATATCTACCTCGCACATGGCCGCTCTCTACCTGTCACATGGCCTCTCACCAAAGAAGCATTGAGTCATCATGGTGGAGTAATAACTTTCCTTTCAGCCGGTGAAGCAGTAGTAAAGGAAGACATCTTGATCAGGCAGTCCTAAAGAAATGATGTACGCGTGTAGAGAGGTGATGGATATCTGTTATCCTGTACACCTCTTAAATATCATCCTCCCCCATAACAGTTTTGACAGGAACTGCTTCCTCCCTTGTCAGAGCCAATTGGTCGAGGGATTGAGGGATTGAACGTTCCAGGGAGGACAGGAATACTGCAATTACACACAAAGGAAGGGGGGAATCAAAGGGGTATCTGTTGGTGATGTTTGATGTGATTTATTTGACACCACTGGGAGTGCGTTTAAACAGGGCCGATCCCGTGACGCCGTGACATTGACGGCGTCGGGTAATCAATTGGACTTGTCCGGTGCAAGTGGCTAAGAAAGCTGCTGTCAGGGTGGTGAGTGACGGTTCATCATATCCACCTCAGTCCTCCACCTCGCTCTCTCCCTCCACACCCCTGTGTTGAGAGAGCAAAGACACGATGAAGAATAATCTCTCCCAGTCCTGAGGAAGGAGAGTCAGATAAATCATTTTAGGAGAATTTGGCTTCCACTCAAGAGGAATGTGAAAAAAAAATATGTCTGACTGTTCAAAACTCCCACACAGTCAAACTTCCTATCATTTTACTTCCTAAACTAAACAGGGTTTTATTTTACAAATATTTTCGGAATTTACATACACTTTTAGCCTGCAATAATTTAATTTTTAAGATTGATCTTGTCTAGAAATTATCTTGAAAAAATACAAAGATGTGAAAAAAAAAACGTTCACGCTCACATTCCAATCTAATGTTGGATTTTTCTGACCATTTAAAAAGTGTCCCATCATTCAGCAGAGTAATCACAACATGAGAGATTTATCAAAATACTGCATGAAGACATTGTATTTACCATGTTTTTTCTAAAGAGAAGTCACGTACAGTACGGCCACCATCTGTCTGCGTACGGTCGCTGCTCAATTATTCACAAATCTGAGACGATGTTTTAGTCTAAGTTTTGTCAACAAGCCTGAGTTGCTCTCATCTCATGAGAAGGATTACAGAGCTTCGTTAACAATGCATGACGGCTACGTTTCTGAACTCTCTGCACTTTTCATGCATTTTTTAAGGAGAAATACTTTGCGGGGAGAGATCGCTCGCATTGTCTTCTATTTTCACTGTTGATCCTGCGTAGCCTCGTGAATCCCACACTGTCGCTGCGGATGAGCCTGACGTGGGGTAGAGTCAGCAACAAATTGGTGATGGATGCAATTAGGACTTTGAGCTTTGCCTTTTGTTTCTGTCTCTCAAATGAGGACGATAAATGTCAAGATTAATGAATACGTTGATGCATATTTTTGTGTTTGAAATATATAACACTTGCCAACAATATTTGACCTCTATGCATCCTGGTCTTTTGAGAATATTCATACATAACCATAATTAATTGTGTGTGTGTGTGTGTGTGTGTGTGTGTGTTTATAACTATGAGAGGATTATGTGAGGAGATAACAACTTCCCAGAAAGGTTGAAGTCACTTCAACTGCCAGAGCTAATACATGAAGGTTTTTTTTTTAGTTCAGCCTGGAGCTGCATTTTCTGTGTTTTAATAAATGTAAGTAAACCATGAAAAGATACACACAGTAAGTCAAAAAATAACCCAAGTCTCGTAAAACATTTTTTTTTAATTGGCAAAGGACAAAAAGTTCTACAGCGTTTAGTAATAAAAGTAATTATTCTCCGTTGCCAATAACAAAATGGACAAAGTTGCAGTTCGATACGTTCAGTTCACAGGACTCAAAAGGTTACACCGTACGTTCTCAGTGAGCAGCTAACTGCCAACGAGTTTAGGATATCAAGTCACAAAAGGCTAGGTCGTAGGGATAGGCCATCTCTCACTTACAAAATGAGTCATTATTATAGAAATCCAATTATATGAAACCAGAACAGACCAGTAACAGTGTATAGAAACTTTTAATGCCTTTCTCTGAGAAAACTCAGAACAACAAGATACATTTAGTTCAAGTCAGGATTTTCAGCCTAGTGTTTGGGCGTTCTGATTTTTTTTTTTTTTTTACCTAAAAACGAGAAGCATTTGATAAATTAAAGAACATTTTGTTTGTTTTTTTACAGTCAAAGTGATAGTAGCCTCTAGTAGGCTAGTCCAGCTTCTGTGCTACATTTTACAGTAAGTATTGGTTAAATTAAGGTACGTTTATTGGACACGTTACGTTTAAGTGCACACTTACATTCACAGTTAAACAATTCAAAGTGTCCATAGTGACCTGCTGACACCCTGGAAATGTAACTTACATATAATACAAGTGTCTGTGAGGGCAGGGGCTGAGGGGGGACGCCTGTAGTTTATATAGATCGAATCATTCCAGTTAGTGAGTCTCCTCATGTTTGTGGGTCACATGGTGTGGACCGAGCTACACAATGGGTCAGGTTGATAAAACCGTCTTCACGTCGGCTCCTAACTGCGTTATGCAGTTTGCTCATCGTCTCATTGTCATATAAACTGCGTTGGCCAGTAACAATGTTAGGTCAGCGCTGATCTGCTTTCCCACACCTTAATGTGATATTTCTGCACTTATTAAGATTTATGAGGCTGTATCTCAGGGTTGTTTGACTACGTGTCAGCAATCCAAACATTGTGGCGGTGCTCGAGCTGTCGTTTTGCCATTACTGGTTTTAATCATTTTTGGCCTGTTTCCACTTCCTGCCTAAAAAGTGAAACAACTTTGGAATGTCATTCTGTAAAAAGAAAACAGAGTATCCACAGAGGAAGTCCTCCCACAGTCCTCTGGTCTCCAAGCATGATGAAACACACACTCAAACACACACATGCACACATGCTCTGTCATTCTCCCACACTCTTCATGCTCACCGGCACACCCATGTACACACACACACACACACACACACACACACACACACAGACTTTCTCACTTACAGACACGCAGAGGGCTGCAGCAGAGCTTGCTGGGAAACATCAGACACCCAGGGAGGAAGGAGGACAGGCTTTTCCCACATTTAGACTACATGGATACTTCAGATGTCAGGCTAAAAATAGAGCAAATGTTAACGAAACCAACAGTGAATCAGCTACAGAACACGCTGCTCTGTGGCTCTGTGCTGCTGCACTTTGACCACGTGTTTAAAAGATGCTGCGCAGCGGTCAGGATACTCGTTCTGCCAGACTTCACCACAGTGAACTTGTGGTTTCAGACTCCTGTCCTGATAACTTTCAGCTACTTCCCCCACTGTTGTTATGAAATAATAATGGAAAATCAATGAAAACACTTTTATGTCAAATTTGCCCATTCTTTAAACATGTCACCATCTCTAACTGAGTTAAAATAGAGCTGGAAACATGCAGTAAATGGACCTAAAGTTCAAAGGTCAGAGCTGACAGAGGGTGTTTCTGCATTTTGACGTCATTTCTACCAGTGAAAAGCAAAACCAGCAGTGACTGGATGTGAAAATTGATCAGCATCATCTTCATCACATGTCTAAGATTAAGAAATGTAGATGTAGTTGTGAGGAAATAAGGATCTTAATATACTGTGATGCAGATATGCCGATAGATTATAGTTTGAATAATTTAGCTCAGGCACGGGCAAACTATGGCTCAGGGGCTGGATGTGACCCGTTTGGCTTTGTAATTCCGGCCGTCAAACTTGTCCAAGTGAAGTTATTAATTTATATTATCATTATACGATATCACTCTACTACTGCAGTTTCCCTGCAATTTCCTCATTACATGGCGTAGAAAAGGCTAAAAGCATTTTAGCATTTTAGCCTTTATGCATGACTTTTATATCATTTATCTTAGTTCACACCAACACTCCATCTATCTGCTCCTGACTTAGCCCCTGGTCACATTTTAGGACATTTTGTGACCCACGGGTCAAAAAGGTTGCCCACGCCTGATTTAACTGCTGGTGTTGGAAAATGAATAACAGTTCACGTTTTGATTTGGATAAAAATCAATAATTATCTGGTCTTTTCAGAGACGTTCATGCTTTGACTCTGCATTAAGAATCCATCTACGTACATTTACTCTAACCGTCCTCCAGATTCCCTCCTGTTTGTCTGGACCATAAACCAGACACGTGACCATCTTACCCGACTCCCTCCCATGACTGTTTTCAGTACCCAGCCCACCTCCCGTCTCAGCCGTCTCTTCTTGATATGAGGTGATGTCCCGCTCATATATTTGCCGATTCAGTGTGCACACCCACTAAATCAGTTTTACACAGTTGCAGATGTCACCTCTCTACACCGAGCAGAGAGACACCACCTCACATTAAGACTGGCCCGGGGGGCGGGGGTGGGGGTGTGGGCTGCCCTCATGGGTCACTGAGGATTATGGCAGGACGGATCATTTATGTTTGACTCTATTGTGGGTCTGTATATATTAACACACAGGATACAATAACGGCTTCATAGTCCTTGTCTTGCAGTTATAGATGTGAGCGGTACATTAGATTTACAGGGATTAAAGTTAAAGAAGAGACAAGTAATGAGAGTGCAGTGTAGTTCAGTGATCATCAACTGGCGGTCTGCAGGCTGAATCTGGCCCCCCGAACCATCCAATCTGGCCGGTGACTGGATTCGGAAATAATAATATTAAAATGTTAGACAAAAATGTGATTTTTATTTTGTTTTAGTTGAGTTTCCGGCCCCCAAATTTAGAAAAATTCAGGCCCTCTGACAAATATATTTGACCCCTGGTATAATTTGTTTCATCTTTGACTTCTTAAATTCATAAAGTTGCAAAGCCTGTGTGGCTCAACTTTAATTTTCTAATAAAATAAAATAATATTTAATTTAGTCTTCCAGTGTGACAAAGTCTAAGTGGATTTTGTGACGCTTAACATTGAAATAAAAGGTTAAATATGCTTATACTCTTAAAAAAAACAGATGATAAAATTAGCCTCCCATATGGCGCAGGCATCTGGCATTATCTGAACGTTGAAGTACGCCGCGGCCAACGCAGCGGAGGGGTCTGCAGCACCCAGAAGACGCGTTTGTATCTCTGTGTTTGAAATGCCAAAGATTATCTGCGGCTCGGTGTTGAGATACGCACAGCATTGATGTAACATTTTACAGATGGTGAAGTAGCTGCAGTGTGTGTTCAGCACACAGGGGGAGAGCAACTGCACCGTAATCTCCTGATGCGCCGTGACAGGTAGTCTCAAAGCAAAGCCGTTACACGCCGTACCTGCAGCCCTGCTCAGTTTGATGGGAGATCAGTCGGATGTCGACTCTGTTAACAGCTGGGGTTCGACTTTGACTAAAAAAAAAAAAGAAAAGAAAAATATCTGAGGCAAAAAGAGAAAAAAAAAAACACCACACACCTCACTCACACACAGACACATAAAAGCACAATATACAGTTCACAGACAAACAAAGACGTGTACATTTCTGGATACATGACAGTAACACATGCAGGTTTTATCCCAGTCTGAACCACAAGGAGTCTGAGACGTCTTTTATTTTCACTGTTGATCCTGCGCAGCCTTGACATGATTTCTTTATCAGAGATGTTAGAACACAGTGCGAGGAGTGCTTTGTTTGTTTCAAATAAGATTAATTTATCATAATCCTATCTGTAACAAGCCAGGTTATCACAAGGTCATTTTACTGACCTTGAAATAAATTGTTGAACGTAGTCCTGACATATTTTAAAATGATTTACAGAGAACTGGATCCAGGTGGATGCTCCTTTTATACCCAGAAACATTATTCTACTTAAATCACCTGTTGAAAATGAGTTGACCAGAAATAATACTTAAATATTTAAGCAAAAGTTAAAGTCTTAGTTGTTTGTGTTGGACTATGCTGCATGTCAATCAGTTTGAGTTAAGTCCATTTCCCCATTTTTCTTTTATGTCAACAAATTCAAATTCTTACAAATATTGTATTTAAAATACAACTTTCCTGGATGGTCCATTTACTTCTGCTAATGTACACTATTACAGGCAATATTTGACAATATTTTCTTTTGGTTTTGTTGTTTCCCATAATGCACTTGGCTTTAAACAGTTTGATGGGAGAATGGGGGGAAGGAAATATGGGTGATACAACATGCATCACGAATGTATCTGAATGTAAAGACACAAATGTAAAGACACAAATGTATAGACGTGTGCAGAATCGCGCCGTGATGAAGTGTGTATCTGGAGCGGTAATAAAACAGACATGCAGTCTGACCAAAATCATCAGACACTTAGTGGCTCAGTGGCCTCTGTGTGCTCCCATCACAAACAAACTGAAGCAATTATTTATTGAATGTAGTTTAAAAAATAAAACAAACAAAAAAAGAAGTAAAGCATCATTTGCAATTATGTGTCGGTAAAGGTTGATCTTAAATCTTCCACGCTGGGGTTTGGGAATGGTTTTCACTCTAAATCATCAGCTAAGTGTTTGATTGCTTCTAATCCAATTTTGGATTTGAATATAGTTTGGATCTAAGACAGTTATTTTATTTTTTTATTTTTTAACTGTGTGTGTGATTGTTTCAAGATGCTGTCAGGCTTCAAAGATTGTGCTCTTAAATGTTTGTGGAAAGTTTGCAGCATTGGTTTATGGAAGATCTCAGGGAAAATGAGCGTCATGGAGGTAGGCTGAACTGGAGTTGAACTGAATAATGAAGGGTTACCATTAATGTTTTTGTCTTAGATGTTAAGGCTAAAGAGTTATAGATGCTAGCTCCCATAAAGCGTTGATGTGATGATTCAAATAAATGCACAGATAAACCATTGATTAGCTTCACAAAGATTAGCTTCACTTTGGTAACTCCTTTATTTCATGTGAAAAACCAAACGTTGTGAACAGACACAGACACAAACACACAATAAAACAGAGAGTGGCAAATGTGAGCATGGGTTTATGAACACACACACACACACACACACACCGGTATCAATTCAGCTCTCTGAATGATTTTTGCTCTCAGCTGAGCCACATCACAGGCAAAGGAAGAAGTGCACCTCCCCCGCCCCCCTCCATCAAAGAGCTCTTTAACTGAAATCATGTCCTCTGATGATTCAAAGCAAATATTTCCCTGGCTCACTCCTCTGAAGAGCAGGCCTTCAAGTGAGTGAGGACGTGAGGACGCTGTGAGGACTCTGTGAGCAACGGGAGTGAACGGTGTCAAAATGAAAATGAATGTTGGTCTTTTTTTTGGCCTGCCCCCCCCCCCGCCCCCCCCCCCTTTTTTGCAGTACCATAAAGAACAACAGCACAACAATGACCAGTAATCTCAGAAAGGATGTGTAGCACAGGTGCTGAGATGACATTAGTCCTGAACAGTTCAGTGTCTTAACGAGTTTGTCTTCTGATACCAGGAGGGAGGAAGCTGTTAGCATTTCATTAATAACAACTGATGCCACTAAATAATTAAAAAAAAAAAAATTATTATGATAATTATTGATTATTGCACTTGCATATTTTTTGTAAAAAAATCATAACTGTAATCATATTGAATAGTTAAGTATTAAAAGAGTAAAGACAAAAACAAAGTTCATTAAAATGTACATTTTCCAATTTTTTTAAATTGCATTTTTAGTTGCTACTATATACCAACAGTTCTAGAGAAAGTGTGTGTTTGACCAACTACAGTTTCTGTTCTGGTGTGTGTCCAGTCTAACATGGATACATCTATTCACTGACTCTCAGCAGTTTGATCTTTGCAGCATCAATCTGTTGTTGCATGTTTTCTTCTCCCCTGCAACAACACAGTGCACCGCCGTCTGCTGCTCATCATTTCTTCCTCACTTCTTTTCCGTGTAAACGTGTCGTAATCAAACCTCCTCGGTGTGGAGGTGCTGCGTCTTACTACCTTACACCTCTTGGATCCTTTTTCTCCTCCGAGCGTCACATTGTTGAAGCATCTGTCGACAGTCCTGACAGTCACGCTAAAAAAACCAAGAGTTCATTAACAGAGTCGTCGCCTGGTCCTTAAAGGTTGTTCACTTTACTTCATAGAGATGTGGCCTCGTCCTCAAAGTGACATGTTAATGGTTCATGCTGCACGCCATACTGTGAAGAAGATTGCAGTATAGGGGTAAGAGCGCAGTTGCTAAAGATCTAGCGTGAAATGTTTCTGGACATGTTTGGAAAATGGAGCCACATAATGACACAGAGAGAGAGATAACATCAGAGCCATCCTGTCCCTCACGTCACTCTCAACCTTTCCCTCTGATTAGAAACACCTCCGTTGAAAAGACGAGACGGTATCTGTCATCGCTTGAAGAAAGAAAAAAACACATCTTGAAATAGTGCCTCCCCCTGTTACCTCCTTCTTTTAAGTTTGAAATCAATGTCACAGGATGGAGTTTGTGTTCACGTACGTACTGCAGCAGGGCCTTTTCTGCAGCTTTCACATGAGAAAAGTGAGAGAACACTAAAGTTCTTCATAATGAATGAATGCCTCACACCCACTTAGGGAACATCCTTTTCTCATTATATTGTCATAAATTCAACTGGATACAGCCTATATTTAGTGCACTCCTGATCTGCGCCTCCTAACTCACGATTCCTCCCTCGTCTTCATTTTGGCACAACACTGCTTTTGCCCTAAGACAAATCTTTTCCTTAGTGGAAGTGAAAATCTTGTGGAATCAGTGGATGTTGGCTTATGCTGCAGATAAGCTTAGGTGAAAGAATGGGCATTTTCATTTATGTGCACTGTTTGTTTTGTGCAGAAGGAAAAAAACAAATGGGGAGACACGGAGTGAAGACTGTGTTTCGGTTCTTGGACTAAAATATCACAGAAGATCTTCAGCTAAAGATTACCTAGTGTGGAATAATGAGAGTTTAGGAAATATGATTCACAGCACGGTGTTTTGTTTTTAGTCTTTTCACTGCAGTCTTTAAAGTATCCTCCATCTTATCAGATCCCTGCGGATGCCTCCTGAACTTTGGACCAGCTGAAGTTTCTCACTCTCCCCTGGTTCTTTCAGGAAACCACACACACACACGTCCTCCTCCATGTCAGGTTACTTCGACCTGGTTCCGGTCCTGTTTGTTGCTGGTTCTTCACTGAGGGCAGGAACAACCGATTCCTTCAGGTGACGGTTGGTCCAGAGATCACTTTTAACTACAGGCTCCAAATGTGTTGAATATTGTTCATTTCAAGACACAACAACACCACAGAGCCAACCCCACTTCAGTCAGTTCTTTAGTACTTTTTCACTCCTTCACTTGTCTTTGACCGTCAGCCAAACATCCATTTGTTCCTATTCAGAATTGAATCTTTTTTTAAACCTGCAGACTTTGACAGGTCTGTGTGTCTCACTGCCCTCCTGTCTGTCTCCCCAGGGTTAATTAGTTCCATCACAGTCACCTGTGTCTCTGTCATCAGTCTCACTGGTGTCACCTGGTGTCCATACCCCGTCCTTCACTCTGTCTTGGTTTGCTCCATGTTCTCCAGGTCTGTTTCCTCGTGCCTCTCCTCTGTACCTGCCGACCCGTGTTCCTTCATCTCTTTGTGGGTTTTGCTGGATTATTTAAGTTTGGACTGACTAAAACAACTTCCTGTTCCTGACTGGTGTTCTCCTGTGTACTGCCTCTGGGTACTGTGTACTTCCTGGTTTCTATTAAAGGTAAGGCAATAACAGAACGAGTGAAAATGTTTCTACAAAACATATATTTAGACTTTTGATACAAAATGTCAAACTCAACATGTATATTGCAGAAACTTATTTTTAATTATTAAAACCCAAGGAAAGGAGTAAATAAATAGATTAGAAAGTGTACAACATGTATATTGCAGAAACTTCTTTTTAATTATTAAAACCCAAGGGAGTAAATAAATAGATTAGAAAGTGTAGCTATGCTAGGCTAAACCTGCTCAGCTCAGCTGTTATGCTTTGTATTTTCTGTGCATTATTGGCAGCTCTACGCTTTGACTAGCAGTACTGCCACCTACTGGGTTTATTTTCCTTTTACGGTTTAAAGAGAAATAAAAAAAAAACCCTCATTTTATACACTAAAAATGTGAGAGAGGACGACTTTTTTTGTGACTTTATTTTTTTTTAAAGTCCCACATACCACCGCTAACTGCAAGTTATGTATCGTAGAGGATGTTTTTGGCTTCGTGTTATTATACCAGTCCTCGGTGAGATGGAGATTTATTTCCAAGCAGACACAAAAGCCAGAACTGCCAACAAGTAACAATTTCCTCCGCCTGAATCAGCAAGTTGACAATTATGCAACTAATGAACTTCTTTCATGGTCAGGAACTCTTTAAATCAGGGGGAGGCAGGATTCACTACGGATTTTAGAGAACGTCTCCGCTGACGTTAGTTGTGTAGAATTACTTAATCACCGTCGTCATATAAGCAGTGATCATCATTCAATGGAAAGTATGTGATTTTGATGAAACGGCCAATATTGGCAAATGGAACAGAGGAGGAAAAGAGTGATGTCCCTGCAGAGACACAGAAACCCTACCCACATGCAGCTCCACAAAAGGAACACCAAAACAATATTTGGTTCCCACAGCATTTATTCATCCTGTTATACATCAGAAAGTTGTCATCAACATTTCCTAGATATAAATCAGTGCCAGGATCAGAGAGGAGAGGCTTAGAGGCAGAGCGCTCTTAAATCTAACAAAATCTAACATTTGAATCGTGGTCGTTCTGGCAGCCTGGGGGCACAGTGGCGGGCTCCAGGCGTCAAGGCGCCACCTCAAATTCTCTGCTGTGGTCGGGGTACGATCGCTCTCCACATGGCACTCATTTCTGGCTGCGGAGTTTCAGCGTGAGAGCCTCCCTGCCTTTCCAGCGGTGAGGAGATGCCTGAACAATTACGTTGGTAATTAGGGGAGGGTGGATCTCTCCTCTCTGGCACGGCTGAACCAAATGAGGGCCCACGCAAGTGATCAAATGACGTATACTTCAGAGTTGTGAGGACAAGCCCCTGCCACGGATGAGATGAATAATTTACAGCTGCAGCAACAAATTTGTGTTAACTGTAGCACACTTCTGTAGGATTGCTGTGGAGAAAAGCAGACCAAACAAGTTGAAAGGAAGGAGAAGAAAAGAACAGTGTGGCGCCACAGATCATCAAAAACTTCAGATAGAAGTGACAAGACTCACACCCACTCCTATTGTGATCTTCAAAAAGATTGTGTCTCTGCATAGGCATTTATTTATTTTTTTTATTTATTTGTTATAAATCTTTGTCATTAAAGCAATTTCTTCCCCTGGACTCGAGCGCTCGCATCAAAGAAACAAAGAGTCTTTAGGATAAGCATACTTGAACGGCAGATCGCAGTATTTACTGCAGTATTTACTGCAGTATTTACTGTGCATTTCCCTCTCACTGCTGGTTAAACCATAAGCTCTGACCAAAGTCAGAGTTTTTGACATATCTGACCATTTAACAACTGCACCACAACCGTCTTTACCGCATCACAAATCTGCACAAACTCCAATGTAAGTGCACGAGCCCCCATTGGTTAACAGTCGACTGGTGCTGTTTAGCTCCTGTGTTTATTTTACGTGCTGTCACCTTCATGTTGCTCTTAATGTCACTTGTAACAAAAGGGATTTTAATAACTTAACTCGCTGTTGCTGACGGCTGTCTGGACAGAGAGTTGACTTAATGCCCTGAAGTTTGAAAAGCTAAATGAAACCATGAGTTTTTTTTTTTTCCCGCCCCACATATCTTTGATCCCCCTTCACAACTTAGGAGATGAGCAACTTTGATCTTGACCCATTTCCTCCTTAGCGCCGTCTTTGTCAGCGTCGATGCTGCAGCAGTCACATGACGTGTCACTGTGCAGCCATTTACAGCCGTTTCAGAAGTTCACTGGGCAGTGCAATGTGTTTTGCCACGTGAACACAGAAGCCACAGGCTGGCCAATTAATTTGGCACCGCATGTGCGCATTTCACCGAGAATAAACAAGACGCTGATGCCTGTCTGGCATTAAAGTGATGCTTCTCTTCTACTGCACCTCCTTTGTCAAAGTAAATCTAGCTTCCCTTGTTGAGGGTCTTTGATAAGATAAGGTTTGAGTTCGGCCACTGGAGTCCAAGGACATAGTTAATTTTACTGAAATACGCCTGGCTGTCCTGTACTCTGTCCTATCACCTGTGACCTGCAGCAAGTCAATCCTCACAGACTTTATTTATGTTTTACATTTTCCTCTGACGGAGTGAAGAGGCAGCAGTGGCCTATTTCTTTGGAGAATAACCTCTTTACATGCAATTAATCCACAGTCCTTTGAGCTCTGCCTTCAATTTAGTGAAAAAAGCCATAGGAAGCTACAGTGACTTAACCTCGGGGCCTAGAGAAGAGCCACAGACACATGAACTCAACCTAGATTTTTTTTTTTTTTTTTTGTAACTGACAATGCTATCACACGCATAGTCATTTTCGGTGTCATAAAATTGCACAATTAAGGCATTTATGTGCTTCCATAAAGTGAGGTCTCTTCTAATGACTGTGTTGACGTGTCGATATGTAAAGCGAAGCAAAAAAAAAAAAAAAAAAAAAGCTATAGCTGCAATTACACTCAGCACCATAAAACTCCATCACACTTAAAGAGAGCCGGTGTAGGTGTGTGCGCTGGTGTCACAGCATGTCGTCGTGGGGGAAAGAGACGGAGCGTTTTGTTTAAGTTAAGGAACACGTGTCAATCAAACAGAGGATTTCTCACACCTTTAATTCTTCTAAACACTGTTAATGTCATTTTACAGGTGTTTTTTAAATTGAATTAGGTAATGAGAGAAACAGAGAGACAGTGGGAAAATACTAATGAAAATAAGTCATTTATTGTTTCAATTAATTATAAACGTCTGAATGCTGTTAGTATTAAAAAAATCAGTTCATCTTATTGAATATATGGTATAGATTTCTGCACGATCTTCTCCGACTAAGTGCATTCAAAAGCTTGGCTCCCCTGTTTGATTGTTCTGCTGCACCACTTTTGTCATGAATAAGGTCTGCTGTCTGTTTGTGAACCTCCCACCAGAAAGAGTGATTAAAAAAAAAAAGCCCAGTCCATTTAAGGCAGGTCAACTCATGTTGTAGCAGCGTTTGGAGCTTGGTCGCCAGGTAGATTTCAACAGCACAGCTAACATTTTCATTGGACATTAAGGATAAAAAGTTGCAAGTCCAACTCCTCTGAGGCGTCTGATAACTACTATCACTAGTAAATAATTCCACCCAGTAACATACCAGTTATAAGTGTAGGGTCTCTGCTGATGAATTAGGGGAAATACCTATAAACCTGTTAGAATCAAGAATCTTTATCTTCTTTTACCTACACCTAGAATCAACTGTTAGGAATATTTTACTGCGAGGTTTTTACTGGTTTTGTTAGTGTTAGAAAAAGTTTAGGTTTTTGGGTGAAGTTACTTAAAGTCCAATTTGACAGGATCATGTCTCTGTGTGTGTGTGTGTGTGAGAGAGAGAGAGACAGAGAGAGGGAGTGAGAGAGTGTGTGTGTTTGTTTGTTTTTTAGTTCATTGGAAGAACTCCTCTCCCTGGAGATTTACAAATTCCTTTGAAAGTGATGGGCGGTGATGACAGTTTAAACAATCCAGGCAGTTCCCCAAATTGATTAACGTCAGTTGTGTGTGTGTGTGTGTGTGTGTGTGTGTGTGTGTGTGTGTGTGTTTGTGTGTGTTTGCGTATATACATGGGTGTCAGGGCTTGGTGGTGTAATATAAGGAGTGAACTGAAGTAATAAACCACCAATTGTACTTCAGTGCAGCGATAATTACACAAACCTATAAATTAAATTTAATTGACTTGGTGTCGCTTAGAAATGCAGCTGATTGGTCACAGTCTGTCGCTCTGTGGAAAACCTGCTGGACACAGAGACGTCAGTGAGTCGCAGAGCTTCGGGCAAATCAAATTCTTCATATAATCTTTGAGAGACCAGTTTGCCGCTTTTGGCGTGGAATCACAAAAATTAAAATGTGCTTTTTTTTTCATGGCTGAGACGATAAACAAGGCAGTTTTTTATCTTAGATTTCTAGAAGGAAGCTCACATTCACATCTCACTTCTCCACATTTCCCTTCAACCCCTGGCTTTTTTTTTCAACAGAAGAAATTCCACTAAAATATTCAGGAGCATCCTCCCACCGCCATATTTTCTGTTTTATTGTTAACACTATGAAGAGTAGCAATTATTTTATTTCAGAGTTACGAAAACGTGTATGTTATGAGGAAACAAGCAAGTTAAGATTTAATTGGTGCTATTTTTCACAGTGCCAGCAAGGTACTTACCTCTTTGGCATTTTACTTTCTTTTTCCTCCTTCTCATAAAATTGCATATTTATTCATATTCCTGAGTGGTGATGAAATTTTCATTTTGCTTTACTCTGCTATAATTGGGATGCATGGTGTGTACCTACAAAGTAGAGAGACACCCCGCACCTCATTTATTAAATTCTAATGCAACTATATTGCTCTCAGTAATAGCAGTCGTAATGTGGAAAAATCCTTTCAATTAATGCAGTAGATTCTAACGTTCATGCGGTTTGTTTTCTGGGTTGCTTTCCAGAGATTTATTGCACATATGGGGAAAATATGCCGTGGAGTTTGGTTTATTAAAACAACAAACAAGAGTCTTGGTCGTTGTTCCTCTGCTCTGCTCTCTGGGAATGTGTTTTGTTTTGCTTCATTTGTCTTCCTCAGGTAAAGGTAGAGACAACTTCATGTCTGAGTCAGACAGGATAAAGAAAACAGGACAGGGTTTCTCCGTGGTGGTGCTGCAGGCTCGTGCTCCAACCCCGATTGAACTGTCAAAGCCGAAATGTGGGATAACTGCTGTGGGATCCATGAATCAAACTTTATTGATGCTTTGAAGGCGCTAATAACACAGTGGAGTTGATTAGATGTCCAATTTTATTGAGCCCAGTCCTGGGATAAATACATTCTTTGAGAACCACAATGAATGTGTCCTTACATATTGGTACACAGGCCTCTATAGTTAAGAGAATCAATATTTGCTTAATTAAATGGGTCATAGAGCAGCATCTGTAATTACTGTTGCCATAACACTTCCAAATATTTACCCAAGATAAAAAAAAAAATCCATAATTCTGATCTTGATGCTCAGCCAGATTCTATAACCAACTTTGTTTTATGAATTGCATCAGTTTCTGGCTGAAATTTGTTCTGATTCCAGCAGTAGTGTGAGATGCTGTAGTAGTTTCAGGAATCTGTGCTCCTCAGAAAACAGCTGAGAAACGATACACTTTTAAGTTCGTTTTGCACGCTCATGTATTTTTATGGACAATTCACCCGAGAGGTTTCATTCTTGCGGGAACTGAGAACATTCCTGAGGGATTCGCTGGGGTGAAAAGCAGCCACTTCGTCCTGATGTTCCCTCTGGACTCCAGCGACTCCATCCAGGAAGTAGGCATATGAAGAGAGGCGTGTTTGCCCCATGCTTATTCATGCAACACTGTCCATTACAGTCAAGCATGTAGATGTAAAAAAGTTGATTCTAATTTTTCCACATTTGTAATTGTTTTTCCTGAACAGCTGTAAATACGGCCTTCGTCCCTCAGAGAGTTCTGGTGAGCTGACTTCACAGACCTGAAATGTGTTTTTGGTGTAATGTTCTGAAACCACGTTTTTCTCTGAAGTGGAAAAAATAAACGTAAGGTGTTTGTGATGATGACGTGTCACAGTTGTCCCCAGTCGCCGTCGCGCATAGTGTCGCGAGTGAACCATTTAGGGTAAAATATCTCCGTGCGCTTTCCTTTGATTAGCGACTCTTTGAAATGGCATAACACTGTGATTATGTGAAAGGCTCCGGCGAGCATGTGGTCGGAGCTGAATATTTTCTCTGGGACGCAGGGGGAAATGAGGAAAATGGGAGAGTGAGGAAGATAAAGTCAGGGAAGGAGAAGAAGGAGGAGGACTATTACAAGGAGAGAGCAAGCCCTCTTTGTACAGACATTGCGACGCCAGATGGCTTCTTCTAATAAATATTCAACCTTAACTCAGTTCCCATGTAACTTCTCCTTCCCTCTGTCTCTCGTTTTTGTACTGCTGCCAGCACACCCACACGTTTCTGGGCCAGCGAAATGATTACAGTAAAGCAAACAAAAAGGAAAAAAAACGGAGGGAGGCTGGGGGTGTTTGACAGAGGAAGCAGGCCGACAGGGTCCTGTATACAGAGAGATAGGGTGGTAGTGTGTGCTGAAAGCTGGTAATTTTTTTTGGGGGGTGGGGGGGATCTAGATTGTTGAGGGAAAGAAATAAAAGACGTGAGAGAAGGTATGAGAAGAGCCGAAGAAGGGGGAGAAAAAAAGTCTTTGGTGGTTGGAGTTGGTGTGATTGTTGGAGGCGACGTGAAGAAGGAGCCTGTTCTCAGGCT
This sequence comes from Cynoglossus semilaevis, assembly GCF_000523025.1. Lineage (NCBI taxonomy): Eukaryota > Metazoa > Chordata > Actinopteri > Pleuronectiformes > Cynoglossidae > Cynoglossus > Cynoglossus semilaevis. The sequence goes on from NC_024320.1 coordinate 12,008,986, forward strand.
CGATTGTTTATCTAATGTAAAAAAAAAAAAAAAAAAAAAAAAAAAGCTTTTAAACATCCTCTGAAACGGCCCACTCTGGAGCAACTCTGGTATCGTGTTGTATAATAGGAGCTAGCGTAATTCCTTTGTTTTTAGAAGTTGTGCTTCTTAATAGCAGACTTCAAGAAGTATTCAGAGAAGGAGTACAACGACAGTACAACAACAGTACAACAAGAACATATAAACACTGCTGTGGTTTTTAAATGTATGCAAGTTAGCCATTAAAACACAAAAGAAAAAGGATAGGACATAAACAAACGATAACACCACAAATAGCTAGTAGCAGAAAAATAGCTCATTGTTATTGAGAAATAATACCCAAAATAGAAAATTTTGAGACAATTTTCAAGATAGTTGATCAAACTGTCTCCAAAGTGACAAAAAACAAACAAACAAACAAAAAAAAAACCATAAAAAATGTATCTTAGTAAAGGCAAACAGTCAATTTCAGGACATATTTTGACCCGATTTATAAACTTAATGACATGAAATAAAAAACAGCTCTGACGTTATCACTGTCACAGCTCATCTTTAAATAGCTAGTACGACAATAACACATTGTTTGAATTATATCCGAGGAAATGACAGGAATAAAAATAACTTTTCTATATCTGCGTCCTAACAATAAACCATGAAATAGCACTAACTGTAAGGTACATTTTCTGACTAGTACTACTTCAGTCACGCAGTCGTATGTGAAAATAACAGTACCGTCTAGTATGGCTTTGTCATGTCCCACTTTTTCAACATTATGGAGTCAGAACTAATAATGACTAATGAGCTGGGCTCATGTTCAGCTACAGTACTGTGTTTCCTGATGTCTTCCATGGTTCTACCATCACTGGTTCCTCACTGTGTGTGCCTTCCTTTGCTACAGTCCATGTGACACCTATTCTTTTAAGTCCATTCCCACAATCCCCTGACTATTGACTCAGCCTAGGTTTTATCACCACCAGTGTTATTTTCCTTTTTTTTTTTTTTTTTTTTTAAAGAAAACCAAAACCATGAGGCAGATAACCTGGAATTACAGACAGAATACTCCAGTCCTTCCAGCCTGGTGACAGGCCCCATCACCATCTGTTCACCTAAAGTGGCTGTGCCGTCATTAGCCGCTGTCTGTGTGCATATTCCATCACCTGTAAGCGGGGAAGGTGAGGGAGAGAGCGCAGCCTGACAACTGTCTTAATTTTATTTTTTTGTCAACACAAGATAAAGTGTGCTTATTAAAAATCCCCAGCGGGCTGCGCTCACCCCTGCTGCACCGCCATCACCCTTTGTCAACCCCACTTTTTATAAGAATATTCATCCTGCAGTATTATAATAATGCTGGATTAGTCTGTAGAGGATTTGACAAATATGATCAGCTTTTCGCAGGAAAATATTTTGGCACATTTTTTTCTTGATGTGAAAATGATTGCATTAAGCAGAGACACCTTTCCCCCCTCTCCCCCTCCACCTCCCCCGTCTCGCAGATCGCACCATTAGTAAAGAAGGAGTGGAGGTGTTTGTTCAGGAGAATCCACAAGTAAGATTTCTCATTTTTGTTGATAGACAACTTGAATTGTGCGTTATTAGCTTCTCCTCTGCATAATGACCTTGTAATCACTTCTCATGACAGTCTGGCTCTTGAGGTGTGTGTGTGTGTGTGTGTGTGTGTGTATGTGTGTGTGTGTGTGTTTGTGAGACATGGCTTTCCATCCTAAAACTGTTCTCAACCTGATTTTTTTCTTTTTCAAATCTCTGCCACTAAACATCGCTCTCCTAACAAAGTCAGCCTGTATTGAGGCTGTGATCACTAGACCGAGGACACCGTCGTCCCTGCAGCGCTATCATGGGAAAAGGCTAAAATCGGGGCTTATCTCTGTGTGCACGGATATGACAGGAGAGGAAGAGGGCGACTTTGCTAAGAGCTTTGTCTCGTATCCTGATTTGTGTTCATGTTCTCCCCACATCTACCTGAAACCAAACCAAACAGGTCAGTGTTCTGGCTAAACTCAACTACCACACAGACAAAGAGGAAGTTGGGGGCGGGGGCCGAGGGGTGAGCAGGGGCCAGATAATGCCTGTGCTGAGCTCCATTAGGATTGAGGTATTATCCTCTGGTTGACTTTGGCTATGAGAAAATGCCCCCCCACACACACACACCTCCTCCCCCTCCCCCTCCCTGTGCTTTGCTGTTTCCCACTCATAACAGACCTGTTGGCCATCGAGGTTTATCAAGCTCACAAATCTAAACAGGACAGGGGCCCTGACCGGGAGAGGTCCTTGTACACAGGAAGAGCTCTAATTCTCTGTGGATTACAGAGCAAGTTGCAATTTAGACAGCTGCTAGCTTGTTAAGGCCTTATTTGGCATGTACACACTCATTTCTCTAATGCAATAAGTCGTGCTCAACTTTTATTATTACCGGAGATGGTTGGTGATTGGACGCTGGAGTCAAGTCAGAGTGACACGTGACTATCTCCGCTATGAAAGATTGGCACAAGGGTTCCTGCCGTCTTTGTTTCTTTAACTTCAAGGGTCAACCTAGCAACACTGAGGAGGTTTGATGTCGAACGTTGACTACCAGCTGGTTTTGTCTGTCAGTTGGGTAGGAAAGGAGCACTGACCAAAGGCTTCCACAATCAGAGTTAGTGCTGAGAAGAACAATGTGATGTCATTTTTAACCTTTCACATCGGACGCTAACATTAGAAATGAAGGTTTGGATTTAGGAGAGTCGTCTCTGTCCAAAGAAGAGCAGAAACTGGCAGTGATGGAGTTATTTCTAGTCAGAAAGAAGTCAAAAGAGCTGCAGGATGCAAGGTTACACATTACCAGCAGAACTGCTGGGTCACTTTTTGTCTCACAGGTCAAACTTTGACTGGTGTCCCAGTTCAGTACTGGTTGGATGTAGAACGATTTAAATAAAATAAACAAGAATAAATCTAAACTAAGATGATTTGGTACATTGGACGTCTGCATCAAATGTGATGTTCATAATCAATGTAAATTCCCTTTTATTAACAGATAATTAGTCATCAGCCAGAAGTCAATTGATTAAAATGATATCTGCTGGAAGGTCACGAGTATTGAAGCCATGTGTTGTTCTTCTGGAGAAGGCTTTAGCTCCTCTGTTAGCCGCAGCAACACTGATGCTAATCACTGGTGTTAAACATGCCTGTCTGAGTCTGTGACAAAGTAAACTGTGTGAAAGAAATGGATAAATATGTTCCTTGGTTTCCAAAGATAATGCCCTGAAACCTAATACATGCTTTTGTTACGGGAAATAGAAGTTCTAATATTGCTAAGGTGTATTTCCTGCAATAAAAATAACCAAGTCTTTTTTCTCCTCTGCGTGTTTACGGCCAGTGATCATGTTTTCATCTAAGATTAAACAGAAAGGCCTGTGTGTCTGTGTTTCGGCCGTGCTGAAGGCGCTCACCGTTGCAAAGGTCCACTGGTGATTTCAGGATGTGAGGGGAAATGACCAGCAGTTATATCAACCTGAATGATTAGCGCCCCTCGTGTGTTCCAAGGAGGAACAGCAGTTGCTCTGTAATTGCAGATGCAGGAACAAAACGCTGAATGCAGATGTCTTTTTTTTAATAAGCTCTTAAGGAGGGGGAAAGCCACCTTAATGTCAAGGTGAGGGGCTCTGATGGCTGAATTAATTTTTAATCTGCTGCCTCCAACACGGGCCAGGACGTTGTGTGCGAGCGAGACAAGTGGGAGTCGTTTAATTTTTTTCTTTTTTACTTCCTTTGACTTGTAAAATATTTCCTGCAGGCATGCAAAACACATTCAGGACCTCTGTTGCTGATCCAAATCAGCTTTTCTATGTTCCTCTTAGACACTGTGTCTCACAGCTACAATTGGCCGACTTCTGTCAGTTGATTAATTTTGCTGTAAATTGGCTAAAATGTGTGACTATCTCCAAGTGCATTACAGGGAAAAAAAAGCGAGTTTATTCATGAAGTCAGAGAAATATTAAAGTGGAGAATAGAATTCCATCCAGCTTCTATTTTCATGTTGGCTCAGTGAAACTGTTGTTTGTACGGCCAGTGACTTCACTCAGTTCCACAGTATCAGAGTCTCACACAAAGAAACAAATCTATAGATTATTTTTCATATTAAACATGGATTGTTTAGTGCTTCTTACTTTCATTATATATTTATTTTCTAAAATTTCATCAGTTTTGCAATTAGACCTCAAATTTTCCATCAACCTGCCCCACGTCAACACATACAAAGACGAGGCTTCGGAACGCAATTAAATAGATTTAAATGAATTATTTCTACAAACTGACATACTCAAGGAGAACAGAAATAAATTTAATTTAATTGTGGCATGGTAAATATATATATATATATAGTTTTATTAACTAATTGACCTGCTGGGGACCATTCCTAAAATTCTCTGACTTTGTGCAAATGTACATAAAAGAGTTGATGTTGGTGTAAATAAAAATGCTCTTTTAGGAGAATTTTTAACTGGATTTTTCTGCTGTTTTTGCTCTTGTCAGAACACTCGTACCGCTTCAAACTTCTGCTAAGTGTATCTGTAATAAAACGAGCTGACAGCAGCATCCTTGTTCAAGCGGAGTAACCTCAGAATGAACCACCGTCAATTGCGGAGGTCATCCTTAGTGCTAAATGGTTAGCGGTAGCTTGTTGATCCAGTTAGCGCTGAAACAAAGCTGCACACAAAGAAGAATTACAACTGTAATCATTCTTGTCATTTGCACACCAATTTTACTCCTGAATGCCTCCTTTTAGAGGGGATTTAATAAGTAAAAAAAAAAAAAAAAAAAAGTCCGGTTTGAGTTTTAGGTGCAGCAGAGTTCACCCTAACACTCATCCTCGCCTGTAGCCCTTTGACGCTCTCACTCTCTTTC
>NC_024320.1:12013936-12045558 GCF_000523025.1 Cynoglossus semilaevis
CTTTCTCATTCAAGCAAATTAGAGAAACTTGACTGTGTTAGAGCAAGTCCAGCACAGAGCTGCAGGCAAAGACCAGGCTAAATGGCAGAAATTCACCCCCAGAGCAAAGAGTGCATGAAGCACAACATTGTGTCCACCACAAAAGCCGCTCTGTAGTTTTGATCCCCTCTAATTTAATTAGCCCAAGAGGTAGTGCATTAATTTGCCAGGAATTCTTGTGATGCAGAAAGCCGCCCCCGGTGCGTGGAGGGTGAGACGGGGAGAGGAGAAGCATCCTTATTGCCTTTGTGCAGTTAACGAAAGGGGAAATTTTCTCCAATCTTCCATGCCATGGTGCTAGAGCTGTGATGGGATTGATCTCTATCATCATTTCTGCGTAATTCTGGGGTTTTTCTACCATTATGTGGATGAAGCTCATAGCAGTCTAACCTTATTGTGTCTTACTACTCAACGTTGTTGTCTTTGTCCTTTGGTGATATGCACGCAATTACCAGACGCTCTCCAGAATAATAACTACCGTATTATGAAATTATATATTAAGTGAATACAACTTTCCTATCATTTATTTATAAACATGGATCAGATGGAGTGTATTTTAATATATTTGAGTGGAATATGGCAGATTTACATTGTTCTTCTAGTTCTAATTGTTGCCCATGAAGAAATCAACGTTTTGTAGGATGTTATTGGGATTTGCTTTGTTCTTGTCATTGTCTAAAATTTTTCATTAAGAAAAATAAAGCAAATACGTATACACTTCTTTAATTCTCTGTTTGAAACATCAGAAAACTCTAGAAATACCTCAATCAACTCTGCTTTCATATTCATTCATCTAAAAAAAAAAAAACCCAAACAGACTCTTGGCATTCATGAAATACTTTAGGTGGTGAAACCTGTGTCACGAAAGTCTTCTTCTACAGTATAATTGTTCTCACGGTCTTAGAAGACATTAGTCATCGGCAGGGTGGACAGAAGTTAGCCACGGAGACGTGTCTCCTCTTGCTTAAAGGCGAACGTCCAGACAGGGTCGCCCTCTGTCAAATACCACCGTCCATTATCTACCCTTTATTCCTGCGTAGGGTTGGCAGCCAATCCAAGCAGCCACTGGGCGAGTGGGGGGTGGAGGGGCAGAAAACAAACAACCATTCAGGCTTACATTCACACCTAAGGTCAAGTGAATATTTTGGAAAAAAAAAATTAAAGTTGTATGTTGCAGCAGGTCGGCCAGTCTTCACATCACAGGAAGATCAGATAATTTAACAAATGGACAAAGTGGAGACTGACTGACTTTTACTTGGTTCTTTGGCAGAAAGCAAACCAACTTATTTGACAATGGGAATGTCCCGTACATGGAGTTGTTGATCTGGAGTTGTTAATGTGTTAAGCAAAGTGCACTTTGCACTATAGTGTAACATACTTAGTTTAAAACTGACAGACTCTACCAGCAGTGCACTTTAACCATCTCGTATTACAAATCTCCAATCTGAGATTGAAATCCTTACAGCTGTCACAGTACATGAAACATTTATTTCAGGATAACCATCACAATCACAGTAATTTTTCAATTGAAGGGAGAAAACTGTGAGTCTGGTGTTTTAATTATCATGCACTCTTCTTGGTATGTGAAGATCGGGGCTATTTGATAATATTAATTTTTTGAGCTATTGCACACAGCTTCTTCTGTAATCTTTCATCTTCAGACAGTCTGCTGTGATTATACCAAAATTGAAGAAGCCTACATCGTAGTCATTAAAGAATCACTTCTCATTTTTATAATTACAATACTTCCACTGGTCTGCGCAGAGACACCGCCCAAGAAATGCAAAAAATGAAAAAAAAAAAAAAAAAAAAAAAGAAAATCTACTCCTATTTCTGATTCTCACTAAACCCCAATAATAAATTCCCTGTTTTACTTTGAGACAACCTGTGATTTAACTTTGACCTCTGAGGTCACACTGTCAGCAGCGTGTTTATGACCGGTCACTATTGAAGTGTAGTTTCAAACACCTTTTCTACATGCACACGGTAATGTAGTAAGTGTTTTGTTCCTGCAAATGCATACTAACCTCTAAACTGTACAACCTTTAAATGTTGGCACGGTTCAATATGTTAAAAACTCTGATGATGACGATGCTCCTGAGTGCATCACACAGATAAGTCCTGCCTTTTTTACCACCTTATAAAATATCATTAACACTCGATGGTGACAGGCTGAAATACTTTTATTGTTAAATAATCTAGTTTTTCTTGTGACTGTAGCTCAGTGAAGGCTCGGAGAGACCGGGCATTTTTTTTCCTTTTCTATTTCGAGTCATTCCTGACTTCTGTGGCGTCTGTTGCAGTTGTCAGACTGGAGTTTCTGTTTGTTTATAAAGTTCTGATCAATAATTTACTGTGATAATATTAACTCGCTGGAGGCTGAAATCTGTTGCTCTTCTGGCCTTCTTATGCTAGCAGGTCGTTTCCCTGCAGCCCACATCCAGGAAGAAGCCACGATATTTTTCAACTAAAATATACAATAGTTCACTGTTTAAACTTTTATAAAGGAATAGAACGTTACAAAACTTTACCTTCCTCTGACTGATCTCAGCAGAAGTTTGAAGTACAGAGAAGTATCTAAACATATCATCCGGTCTGATGAAATATTAAAGGCATAGGTTAGAGTGAGAGTGAGCTGAACGTCTGTTGTGCTGAGACCAGCAGGTAAAGTCAACTCCCCCTCCCAGAGCAGACACTTCAGATATCTGACATGGTAAATATTGTATGGAAGTGTGTACAATCCAAGAGCACAGGTGTCTGTTTGACCTGAAACCCCATAAGCATGACTCGTGTGTACATAGTGTTCAGTAGTAGTACAGTATATACACACGGATGGGATGATCACAGGGACAATTTCAACTGAAGAACTGTGAAAAAAAAACCAACCTAGTTGATTTGTCATGAGAAAATAAGTAGATAATACCAACTCTCAAAATTTCACCAACTAAACCACCAAATCATCCCTCCCTTCATTTCCAAGCAGAAACGTCTCACCATATTTCACTGGAATAGAGCTGCAGCCTGTACCCGGTGCTGTTTTACTCCCATGGACTATCCTAGATTTCCTTCACCGGTATTTAAGCTCACACTGACCTCATGTTCGTCACATGTTCACGTTCAACCCCTTGTTGGACAGGAGTGACATCACAGATGATGTAGTAAAAGCAAGACATCATTGGTCATTCATATTATTATGTTTCTTTAGTTTAGTCAGAGGGCGTTGGCATATGAAGCTGAACATCAACACCAACCAACATCGTATCAATCCTGTTAGAGAGGGCAGGAGTTCTTAGACTGCCAGGTTCTCACGGTGGTCACATGACGGCATTTACACTAAAACAGCAACAGCAGCGAGAGCTGAAGTTAAACTGTATGTAGGAGTCATTTGAACAGTTAAGAACAGCTCAGTGCTGCCGTTGTCCCAGGCTAAGGTTGAAGAGTGAGGCTCAGAAAGTGACCAGTGGTCCTGTCTATCTCATTTACACTTCAGAATATTACTGAGTTCAAAACAAGGCTTCTTGTCACCTTCTTGAACAGAAAACAACATATTGCTGATGATGTCGGGATCTCGTTTCTGTGACTTGAATTGACCTTGAATTTACTTAAAAATACTATTATGTCAAAGTAACTGAGTTATCAATAAAACAATCACTGTGTCTTACTGTAAACAATAAAAAAGCTGTTAGAAAGTTCTGTCCTCACAGAGGTCCATACCTGAGGTTGATACTGATATTTCTATATAATTCAACTAATATAAGTGAGAATCAGATCTTATTCATTTTTATATGTATTTCATATGTATCTGATCTTGGATATAATATCCATGGACTAGTCTGTGAGTAATAGTTAACCAAGCTCACTCACCCACTTTAACCTTTGTCTTTTGCCCCTGGGTAAATCACAGACCCCTGCAAAGGCTGGGAAGGCGGCAGGGGTAGGGGCAGCAGTCTCACAAGGCCGCGGGGTTGGTAGGAGTACGTGTGTAGTGTGTGTCCACACTATAGAGCCGTGTGTGTGTCTATATGGGGTTGGGGGTAATTAGGCACGCACTGTGACAGCTGCAGCAGGTCCCCAGCAAAAAAGCCTGAACTCCACTGAGCTGAATTAATGGCATTAGTGGAGGCCAGCAGCACAGCCGCCGCCGTTAACATCTGATCATTAATTATTAGCATTATGACAAATCTGGGGCCTGTGACCCCTCACCTGTCCCGCGGCAAGACCTCACCTGAACACACATTTTAAATCTCACACACCAATGTTCATTTCTGATGAAAATACTAAATTGTGTTACTGTTTGAAAAACCCCTCACATTGTTAGCACTGTTAGCTGAGATCTTCACCTTGTCATCAGACCGAAATCAGAACTTCAACCAGCAGTTTGTGTCACGTCTAATCCTCACCTGCTGCTATAATTCACACAATTGAAGAAGATTAATAATAGGACCTCACATCTTGCCATGGGGGGGCGCTGGAAACACAACTGTCACTTAAAAATCCATACCAAACAGAGCAGACGCTGATGTTAAAAGTTTGAAATCAAGTTCTTTTTCTCTTTTTCATTTGTTGTCCAAAGCAGTCCGTCTTTAGTCTGTGGTCGATGTCGTCTTGACCAGCGTGGCTACGTCAATTACAGTACAGTATCACGACAGTTTCTACATTACTACCTCCTGAGCTTCTCTTACTTTGCATTTTACTCAAACATTTCTTCTTATTCGTCACACGGTCACAGTCTTTCATTTAAAGTTTCTTGCTTTAAGAAACTTTTCTTTCATATTTTTTGCAAAGTTCATAATAAATACAACAAGCCTTTGTGCACTGCTTTTCTTTTTCCTTTTTCCTTTTTTCACCCAGGTTCTACACTAGAACCTCATTTTACCTCCTAATCAATTAACCTTAGAGAACATCAGTCCTTGCAACTGTTCAAGTTTTTATTCCGTTTGTATTCGGCATACCGCTTCTTAACTTTAAAGTCAAAACAAAAACAATTTAAGGGCAGAAACGGGGAATGTGTTTCCACTTTCATCTTCGTGAGAGGTCTGTTTCATCATTCCCAGGGGTGCCTCCATGCGCTCACGATGCTCTGCTTCCTTCATACCTAGTTCTGATGTGAACACAGCCATAGTGCACACTGGATGAGGTAACACCAGGCAATCTCGCCATGGTGCTGCTTGCATCAAGCTAGCTGTTTTGGATGATCTGCCAGACCATTTCTGCTAATCTGAGATTTCTCCTATTATAATTGAACTTCCCAAATTGAATAAAAATGAAATACCATTAAAATAGAAGACACTGGTGCCCGTCCAGGGCAGGCTTGGCTCGCTAACAAAGCTTGCAATTACCACTAATCAAGAGAACAGCTTGCTGATTTAGAAAGAACATCTCATTTCTGAAGATGTTTGCCAAGCAAGCAAGTTAAGGGAGGAGCTCAAGAGACGCCCCCTGGAGGACAGAAGGCTCGGTCGTCTTACATCAGGATTTAAACAGAACATACAGTATAAAAAAACTGTACATATACATATTTTTATGTATGTTCACAAAAGGTCACAGAGAGACCCAGTAAGGTCAAATGATGTAAAAAAAAAACTGCTGCAAATGAATTGACCTGACGGCCAATAAAACGCTCTGCTGTGACCTGAATGGCTGTTAAAAACCTCTTAGACCTTAACGTGTTCATTTACTTGAAGCTATATTTACCTTGATCACAAAGAGTCTCTCAAGACTCCACTTCCACTCTCCTCTATTGAGTCTCCACACAAATGCCTCACCGTGTACAATGGGGAGTGGAGAGCATTCAGTGTAGCGAATGGGGAAATGTGTGCACTGTGTAATGGCCCGCAGGCCCTAATTGTGCTGATTGATTCAAGTTACTGAGTTCAAGCATAGAATTTTTTTATCTCAGGAAACCATCTTGAAGGAGAAGCCCAACGATGACATTTATTCTTCACAGTTAACATCTTAACACCCCCTCTCCACACTCACCAAGTTTACATTAGAGATGGAGATCACAAGATGTGCTGACTGTATGTATGAGCTGCGTGTGTGTGTGTGTGTGTAACCAACAAAGACCTTTCAAGGCACTTGAGATGTCATACAATTGATATGGCCATTAATGTGTGGAAGAAGAACCATTTCAGCGTGACTCTTGATGTGTCTGCATTTCACTTCAACATTTTTACCGTCAGTCCGTCCTTTTTTTTTTTTTTTTTTTTAGAAGAGGGTCCCTTGAAAGGTTTTTTTTTTTTTTTTTTTTTTGTTCCGCAGCATTAGTAATCATCATCACGAGGATACCTTCTTGCCCCCGCTGCAAAATAAGATGTCAATTTAGGTCTCCACTCCTCCTGTTAGTGTGGGGGTTTGGAATTAAAAACATCCTTCACAGGTCATCTCTTTGTACCACTTTGCAGCAGCAGCAGGTTGGGGGAAAAAAAGTTCAATTATTTTCCATTAACAGGGATACAATTGATCTAAACATGTGGTGAATGGGCCAATAGTGCTACCTTAAAAGGCGGAGGTTTTAAAGGAGTGAAGTTGCACAGGCTGAGCACCCCTATGGATCAGCCCTCTGGATCTATACAATCTAGAGGCCCTCCTGCCTCAACCTGATTGAATACCCTGCAGAGGGCCTGTGGAGAGACTCCAGTAACCGTATGCCATTGTCCAGATGCTCACCTACAGTCACCAAGTGAGAGTAAAGAGAGTGCAGGAGGGGGTTGGTGGCACTACTGTGGGTAAAGGAGTGTGTTTCTTTGATTCCCTGCCAGTTCAGATCTCCCAAAGGAAAAAAAAGAATCTTAAAGCATAACATCTCACAGCAGAAGCAAGGAAAGATGTTTTCCTTTTTTATTTCCCCCCACAACCTTTGCAAGACACTTTTCCATCCTGTCTTAACAGTCATTGTCATTTGCTGTTATTTCTGGATGTGTCTGCTGCCAATCATACCAACCCTTGGCCCCTCCAGATGCATTTCACAAAAAAAAACTTTTTCGTGTGTGACAAAAATGCGATGAATCATTTGTCAACATATTAACAGAACGCCTCATCTTGGATTCTTTTTGTGTCACCTTAGTCTTGACAGCATCTGTTCTAATTTGCAACCGTTTACAATGGAAACCAAAAATACACGAGTGGTACAAAAAGGTGATTGCGAGAAGAGTGAGAAGATATTCAAGTCCCGTGAAGTACACACTGCGTCAGTCGTCTGTGTTTCTTTAAAAACGGGGGCCTCTGATGAAGTCGATGCCAGCGGAGGCTACGGGTACAAAGCCCCCTTTATTTCCTTCTGCGTTTGTCTTTTTTCAATGAATACACTTCAGTGGCTCGAGCACCTTGAGGTGTGCTCATCTCTAATCATTATTTGATGACATAAAAACTGCAGGCAAAAAAAGACACAGAAGAGACATACAGTTCCTTAGCAACGAGCGCCAGTAGTCCAAACAATTTCATTAAAGCGTGGCACCTCTTAGCAGGTGGGTGAGTGTTAGAGGAGATAAACATTCATGAGCAGATTGGCTGCGGTATTTGCCAACATCACAATTGATGATATCAATTTGTTTGCGAAAGCAGCTCAAATATTGTAAGTGGATTAAGCAAAGGTGTCGGGGATGGTGAAGGAGTGTACTGGGATGTCTTTTTTCCTCCGCTTTACTTGACGGTGAGCACATGCAGCTGGAATGGGATTCACATTAACTTTAATCCACATGAAAGACAAATAATCGGCTCGCGCGACGTTTATGCGCTTGAAACATGAAAAGGAAAATGAGTCTGCATCGCTGGCATTTCCGACGTTGCAACGAGATTTTCCTTTTCATAATATGCTAATTAAATTACAGTACATTACAGTTGTTATTGTGTCTTAAGCTCAGAGTAAACCACTAACAAACATTCTGAATGTAGCAGCTAATTCACAATTTTGATATTGTCGTAGCAGTCGACTGCTGTCATTTAAATAACCTCTGACGTCGTTCGGTCTTAAATGCTGGACTTCTCCTCCTTCACCCTCCTTCAGTGAATCTCTCAGGCAGTTCCAGGGTTAAGGCTTCTCTCACATGCACTGGAATATCTTCTTTAGATTTTTTTGTCTGGGCCTTTCCAGCCTTTTAGGTTTACTTATTAAAATAGCTCTTTACTATTTTTAAAGTGATTTTTACTTGTGATTGTTTGTGACAGGTTTGTTAGTTTTTTGTTTTTTTTAAGCCCAATTAAGCTATTGTTTGTTTGTGGGTACTATTTTCTTAGGGTTCTAGGTCTTTTCCTTTTTGTATTTGCTGTGTAGAGTTTTTAGACCACGGTCTTCAAACTCAAACACCTAAGAGGTCAAAAATCAAATCACAGTCCTGAGTGAGGCCCAAAGAGGTTTAACATTTATGGAAGGCTATTGTTTTTGTGAGTACATTTTGCGTAAATAAATAAAAAAAAATCAAATTTGAATAATAATATCATGCAGTAAACTATGAATAGTATTACACATAAAAAGTAGTTCATGTCAATTAATCCAGATAACCTGATGGGCTGTCTCTTCCTTAACTACGTTAGCCAACATGTGATGATTGTTTCATCAACTTTCTTCAACAAACTCTCCTGGTCGGCCAGTGTTCCTGTGTCTGGAGAAACCAGACCAATGTTAACTCATACATTTGTTTAAAATGAAGCAAATTATTAACCCGTTACCTGATCTGTTTTTTTTTTTTCCTCTTTAAACTATAAACAATACAATGTAATTGATTGAAGAGAAAATAATGACTTAATTCCACAGTGGAATACGTGTCATAATGGATTTGTTTTTTACTAGCCATTAAATTTTTGTCACAAGATAAGCTGTTAGTGTCAGAAAATGTGACAGTGCTGTAAAGAGTTCATTGTCTTGCCCTCACTGGTTCAATGTAGCTTCAAACTGCAGTTTCAAATAATTATTATTTATTATAATTCTGGAGCCAAAGTAAAGACTCACTACTCATCTTTGTATATTTCTGTGTATGGTAATATATGTCGGCTTTTAGCATGTGTTAGACAAATATTTTGCCCTTCTGTGGTTCAATACATCTGATCTGCAAGTTGTATAGTTTTTTTTTTAAACTTTTTTAGGAAAAATGTCTATATAAACAGAAGGATGATTTCACTGCCACGGGGCTCTGGATGTAAATATGAATGTTTTCAGTCCCAGACTGATTTTAATGAACTTAAATTTCTTCCTGTTCGTGACCCTCACCACAAATGCAGAGTCCAAAATTCGAGTGTGTGTGTGATTTTTCTTCTTCTTATTGTATTCCATTAATCATCGGGGCTCCAGGACGTTCAGATGAGCTGCTCTGAAGGCAGGGAGAAAGCATCTCTTAGAGATGTCTGTATTCTGATTGAGGCATCAACTGGCTCGTCTTAAACGATCACAGCCACTGCATTACTTGGGAATTAACAGCTCGAATTTATGTGAGTGCAAACCCCCCCACCCGTCTCCCCCCGCTTCCTGCCGTGGCTGAGTCACAGAAACAAATAATTGAATTGGTACAAGTACATAAAGCATCCTAGCGGCTAATGTAACAGGCCTAACTCACTTAACAAAGGCAAGGGCACAGACGAGAAGTCCTAACCCTTTTACATGTTTTCTTTCCTTCATCTGTTTTATCTCTCATCACCTTCTTCTGTGTCGCCGTTCATCCCTCCCTCCCGCTTTAATTGGAGTTCTCCGCCCCGGTCGTGTATCACCTTAAGAAGCGGTGGGAAACCTAAGCTGTCACAAAGTGTTCTTATTAAACAGACAGGGAAAGGATAAAAGCCTGAATTTCCCCCTTTTTGCAGGGCGGCAGTGGCTGTCTGAGTGCATCATCTCTGGTTGAATAAAACACTTTAACTCTGAAGGGATGTTTTCACGTCAGCAGGGTTTGTTGGTACAGTCAGAACCACCAATACAAGTTTATAAAAATACACAGCCATCCTGATGTCAGGAACAATCCATGTTTGTTAATCAGAATATTGTTCTTAGTGGTGGGAAAATCTCTTCAGTTTCACTGTCTGTAACGCAAGACTAACTTGACTTAGCACAGATCTCTCCAGAAGATTTATTCCTCTGCAGAAATAAAGGCCCCTATGTTTTTTACATACACCATTCATCACCATTGTCACAGTGACAGAAAATGCATTTATGGCCAGCTATTATAAACTCATGCAATGTAATCGTCCATTCTGTAAAACGGCTCCGTGTTAACGACAGTTTAAAACTTATACATACAATCTTTAAAACGTATAATCTTTATTTCTAAAAATAAGCCAAAAAAAAAAAACACTTATACAACCATGTTCTTTTACAAATGTTTACTCTCATTTTTTAGAGAAATGTTTAAAGTGTTTTAAATGTTAAAGTTGTTGTAAAGAATTCCATCATTTGATTAATCACTATCTGTTATTTACCCCAAATTACAGAAATATCTTTTTTATTTAGCTATGTTGTTATTTTGATCATTCCTGATTAAATGTAAAAGCTTCTCTGTGAATAATCAAAATAATAGTTGTAATTGTTTGACAGCTGTAGTTCATGTCAGTCTGGAGCGAAGTGAAACTGTATCATCTTTAAAAATATAGGAAAATATTGGGTAATTGTTTGCAAATGTTATAGTTATGAGAGGGTATTTGGAAATAGGACAAGACAATTGTTTGCAAATGTTATAGTTATGAGTTATGAATCCAGTTAATTTAAAAGTGAAACGATCAGTTCATCAGTTCAGTCCCTCTGACCTCTCTGGTAATGATATCAAACCCAAAACATGTATGAAATAAACTAAGTACCTAAGCCTAGTACTTCACCGACATACTACAAACATGCAGTAAATGTCCTCTCGGCCGTGCTGTACTCGCAGCGTAACACATTGCCTATTTGTCACGTTCCGTGAAGTACATTGTGTTTGGTTCTGGTGGATGAAGAATATGAATTCAGATGTCAGGCAATTGTTGATCGAGTTGTAAATGAAACATGAAATCACTTTGGTGCAGCTGAGGTCGCTCTACTTCATCTCAATAACACGATAAAGAACACTTTTTCAGGTTATTTTATTTTATTTACAACAATTTTCAAAAATCAAGCTATCGTGTGGATGCTAATATGTCAAACGTGAGATGAAATGTTAGTGTCAGCATCAGTTACTTCAGTCCTTTACTGTAACCGACCTCTACATAAAATCACTGTTACCGAAGCTCAGAGAAAAGATCTTTAAATAAACAGTTAAAAAAGTTCATGTCAAATTTTGGGAAGAGAGAGTGACGTCTCTCAGGAGACACCAAATGTTCTGTTTGTGTTGATATTGGTTTTTTTTAAATATTATCTGCTTTTGTGTACTTTGCTGAAGCTTTATACTCTCATTAAACCAACCAGGGAACTGCGGGCCTCTATCAACATCAATCTACAAATTGCACGGAGGACGTTGCACTAGGTCTTAGACAGCGCTATCCTTTGATGAAAACTTCTGGGACAAAAACAGAAAATAACTAGAGATTCTGAGGCAAGAAGAGAAAAGTCTTGTTTTGACACTAAGAGTAATTTACAAGTTTTCCCTCACCAAAAAAAAAAAAAAAAAAAAAAAATAGAAGCTGTGTGTGTGAGTCTCTGTGTGTAAGAGAGATGAGCAAAGAAAGATGAGAGGAGCTTTTGATATTTATTAGGCCTGGACCTTGGCGAAGACCTCTCTCAGGACTGTCGATGTGACAATTAAGCCAGGTTGTGCTTTGACACTGTTTCCATAGGCAAGTGGCCAAAATATATCTCTAGTCAAAAATATCCATGCCAGCTAACAAGCTTGTTCCATCTCCATAGAGCCGAGAAGAAAGGGAAAGCCTCAAGACATGAACAAAAGCAAAAAAAAAAAAAAGCATAGAAAGAGAAGTAACGAGTAGTTTCTGTGGAGGTTAGGTTTAAGCAAAGAGGGTGGGGATGAGACCTAAAATATGATAAAACCAAAGCTCTTTCTCTGCTGGAGTTTGCCCAAGAAAACTGTGTCAGTGACTGGTTGTGATCAAGGTGTTGTGCTACTTGTGTCTGTGTCCAGAGCTGTCATTGCTGTGCACGAAGCGTAGCCAGATAGGAACCAACCAGGCCCCTGGGTATGTTCTTCCCCTTGCTTTTGTTCAGCCTTAATGACCCTGCCTCCATTTCACCCATAATGCTCGCGGTGCTCACTACACCTTGCCTATTTAGCCTTCAGTCATGTCAGCTTGCTTCTGCCATACTCAGTCTCTGCGCCCTCATTTTGCTGTCTTTTTTGTTGTGTGTGTGTGTGTTCGCTAGTGCATGTGTGTGTGTGTGTGTGCTGGAAAACGCTCTAGTCTTAGAGGAGCTCTTTTGTCGCACAATGGCCATCTAAACTCATTAAGAAAATTCCGTAAAGAGCGATTAACAAACAGGTTCTCTCTGGCCAGAGATATCAGGTCTAATTAGGTGACCGTTCTTGACAGGGTTGCAAAAACAAAAGGCGCACTCGCGTTTGAAAAGGTTCAGGTCCCATGAAGGGCCTCACGTTTTTCTTTTCTTTTCTTGTTTTTTTTTTTTTTTTTTCGCTTGTCCCTCTCCGCATTAGGCAACTAATGACTGTGAGTTTACCAAAAAATACCCCTCTTTCATGCAAAGGCGACTGCAGAGGTTTTGCCATTTACAAAACAAAGGCCTTTTCCACTTTGGGATCTTTTCCCCTGTGGCCAGGTAGTTCTCCGTCCTCATTGATGAGACATGTATTGTAGATACAGGCAGTTAAATGGACTACTATATCAAATCAGAAAACCAAGGGTGTTGTAGACCCTTGTCCTGCCCTCTCTGGTCTTCCCCTGCTGGTTGTGAGAAGCGTGAGGACCACATCAGTGTTTATTCTGCAGGAATTTATTGTGTTGATCTTTAAAAAACCCCACACTGTTAGATAAGTGCATCCGGCTACAAAGGGGCTTTACATCTGGAACAGAGCACGCAAACAATAATCAATGTTAAAGGCATAGAAAACGAGTCGTGAAAGTGGAGGAAAGTCCTTGTTATTTCTACATACATGTTGAAAAAAAAATGCTAGTTCTATATGGGATAAAGTGTGATGTGTTCCACCACTAAGCCGTACTCTTTTGAGACGATGCTTTTCTCAGATTTCTCAGAAATGTGTTTGTGTAATTGTTCATTTGATTGTAAGAAAATGTGATCGTAATTACGAAACTGCCAGTGCGTTAACCACTAAAATGAAATTTGAAATAAAAATGAGTCACCTTACTGACCCCTCTTCCCCCCCGAAAAACATAACCGCCCCCGAAAGGGGCCTGCCCCCCACTTTGGTAACCACAGGTAAAGGTTAGTTTGAAGTTTGAAGTTCCAATCTCTACTGTGTCATTTGTGTTTAATTAACAGCCACAGCATAAAACTTTTTTTTGTTTTCATTCAAGGTCAAACAAATTGTTACACAATAATTATATAGTAAAACTCTAAATAGGACTGTCTGAGAGTAGACGGTGGTCTGATTATGGACAGCTGCTAACACGTCTTTTATTGACTCTGGATGTTTCCATTTGTGGACCAAATGTGAATCTATTCTCTGTAATAGTAATGTGTTCCATGGAAAAGGTCTTTCATGGCCATGTGTGGATCAGTACAGACAGATGACAGCCACCTTTGGTCAGTGTCATCCACAGTGTGCTGTAGTTCAGTCTCCGACCCCGTTTGTGATTTTTCTGCCTCAGATTTTCTCTCTACCCTTCAGTAGTTCAGTGACTGTAAGGTTCATAACACTTGAGTTTATCGTTTTCATCACAATCTTGCGCTAATCTTTCTCACCAAACTGTTTTTGATTAGGATCTCCCGAGTTTTTGGTTCTCTTTCCTTGCGGGCCTGAAGAATGTTCCCATGTTTACAGTGCAATCCAGAAGTGGCCACATTTGGAGGCACGTCGTACTACAGCGTCATGATTAGGTGAAATGTCCCATGAAAAACCTGGATTATTCAGGCAACATTTTAACTCTTATCTTAAGTAAAGCTACAATCACACCTAGAGTTTGTTTCCTTTGGCCCAGACCAGAGTGGAACATTTAATTTGAGTTTAGTTTCACGCTGCCCAATAACAAGGCAGCCACGGCCTGTAAATAAGAGTCGCGTAGGTTGGAGGTATTGGCAGCAGAGGTGGAGCTGAAACTAAATCCACACAGACAACTTTGTTCTCTCTCTTGGTTTCAGAGCAGACTGAGTTGTGTCTGTGTCCCAGTCTACCCATAATCCCCCTGATCTGTTTCCTGTACTTGGTTTGGATTACTATTTAACATCAAAAGAACCACATCACAGGTCTGTTTTTACAGCCTCACGGACGACGTCAGCCTCCACGGTGCCACTAGATCTACTCTATATATACACACAGTACATACGTACAGTACATAAGTACATGTATGTATATTATTATACACATCTATATGTCTACATATACATTTAGATATGAATATACTGTATATGTCTGATTTTTCAAGGCTGGCGATCAATTAAAATGTGTACTAACATTCATCGCAGGGTAGCTACAGATTAATCATGGTTGATCACGATCTTAATTAATGATGATTAATCAAGATAAATCATCCTACCTTAATGTGGGACAGAAACCTGTTTCCTTTTGTATATTGCTGGGACAGAAAGACATATAACGCACACTTTATTTTTTTATCTGTGAATAATCCAAATGGTGAACTCTGCTGCATCGATATTCCAATAGTACAACTCAAATCTTACCAAAAACATGACATTTATTTTTTGTTCATATAGTTGGTCGATTTTAGTCATTACTGTGACTTGTTTGTGACTTTCTTTTTTATTTTCAAACTTTGGTGAAGCCGTTGCGCTCAACAACATTGTCATCAACCACAGTCCACCTGAGGGTGGTATCAGTCAGATCGTCAGCTGTGGACTTGTTTACTGGCCTGTGCTGCTCTGACCAAATAACCATCCACACTGGATGAGGTGTATTTAAAACTCCTGGAGTGTGTGCAAATAGTACACGTGTATCAGTTGTGTATTTAAACAATGATGAGTGAATGTGTGGTGGAAATATAGGACATATAATCTGTCCATATATGGAAATCTGTTTACATCTTTAATCAGATTCATCTTCACAAACAATCAACAATGCTGAGGACGGTGTAGCTGTAGCAGGTGAAAATGTTTATATTTAGGAAAAGAAAAAAAAGGAAACAGTGTTATTTTTGTACTTTCCAGTGCAGGCAGTGAATCAAAAGAAATGAGTTCTGACTTTTAGTGTCTGACAACCTGCATCATTTCACATAATGGAAATGATAGAACAGATGTGTTTTTGTCTGTCTGCCTCAGATGGACCAGCGACCTGTGAAATATACACTGGTTTGTGTGCTTTTCTTCTGGCAGAATGCAAAATAAAACAGTTGATCATATGGCATCTGGGGTGTTTTCTCCGATCGACACTTTTTACAGCCTTAATGTGTCATCTGTCACGTAGGGATGTCTTGGTCGCTGGACTTTCCCTCAGATTCATCTGTTTAATTGCTTTTCTTGTCGTAGTTATGGAATTTTAATTGATCCAACACACAGATACAGTAAAATATTGCTTTAATTCATGACCAACTGCAGACAGAGTTTAATCCATAGTTGACACTCTATCCAGCAGCAGTGCTGTCCCAACAGGTGCCAGGTGAAATTCCCCCAGACACTCGCCCCCGCCCTCCTCCCTGCAGCGTAGAGGGTATTTCCTTCTCCCTCAGCTCTCACTGGTCAGAAAATCTTGAGGAATGTCTCCGATATTCTGAGACGGCATTCCCCAACGCCAAAGGCTCGGCGTGTTGCTTCACTTTACCTTCGCAGAAGCAGTTAATCACCAACAGGTGGAGGTTTATGCGCTGCTGGTTCAGCTGTTTACCTTCACAGCCAACGTACTGCAGGAGCAGGAGTTTGTCTCGCTGGGATTTCTGTCCCAGCTGCATGACGCAGGCAACTGACCACACACAGCACATAGTTCGTGAGCACATTTTTTTTTTTTGTTTTTTCAAGGTTCCTTCTTTATTGAAACGGTAAACTTTTGAATTTAGTATTTTTTTGACTAAAATTCTGCAAAGAAAAAGCTACATATTCACTTAAAACTTTGCATCCAACTGAGCTTTTGATCTTCTCCCTCCTCACTGTTGCTGCTCATGTTGACCACCAGGGTGCTGCTGCTGCTGCTGCTGCTGCTGCTGCTCTCACCAACGTGGAGAAGTTTAAATCAATTACGTGTCATTGTGTGTTTAAGGGAATCAGCAGCCATTGTGTGTGTGCATATATATATATATATATATATATATATATTACCCCATTCTTACCCACCACACACACACGTATACATGTACTTACACACACACCTATGCATGTACTCACACAAACTCCTGAAACTCTGTTTGCAATTTAAGGCTGCAAATTAGAAGCGCGAGTCATCTGTTTCCCATAATCCTTCTGTCAGACCAGGAGCTGCCTGGACCCTGGATACACTCCGTCCCTGCGCAGCATATACACTCACACACACACACACACACAAACTGTCATAGCAATTGCATAAAGCCACACGCTCATGTGGATTCATGCCCACGGTCATGTTCACGTTCAGCAACAGCTTGTGCTACAAACGCACACACTTAACACCTGCACTCTCATCATTTACCCTCCAGTATGGAACGTTTTCCAGTGCTGATAAAGATGCACTGTTAAAGTGTCTAAAACAGTTCTAGGCACCGGCACTTTACTTCATGTAAGGGATTTCAAATAAGATAAGACACTGATGCTGATTCCACAACATTTCTTTACCTGCTTTTATGATAAATTCTTTATATAATCCTAACCAGGAATTATTATTTTATCAGTTACCTTTTAAAGTATTGTAGTAATCCATTTTAATGTCATAATTATTTATTATTAATTATATACAACATTTCCTGCAATGTGTCAAGTCTGATTCGTAGTAGACTGAAATACTCCTAGAACTGTCACCAGTTCCAGTTCAACACCTTGAACATAATGACCGTCGTCTGCAGGGGTTTTTACTGCTGTCATGCAGTGAGTGTGTGAGTGGTATGTAGGCTGTGTATTAGCTTCTCTTTTTTATTTGCCTGAAAATGTTTTCTTTTTTGTGTTGTTGGGCTGTGAAGTGGTTATAAAAACACACAACCAGAGCTTCTGTTGAGTTTTGAGTGTGAAAAAGTGGGGCAAAGGTGACAAGTTCTACGTGTTTGGTGACAGCTTTATAGGGTTTTTAGCTCCTTCAGGGGAACAGGATTATGGGAAAGGAAGCACACACACACACAAACACGTACGCTGACATGCTCAGGCTACCCATTGTCCTTGATTCTATAGTCAGGTGAGGTCCAAGGTTCAGTGCTCATATTATTAACAAAAACAAGCTGGAGCCCAGGAAATACACCTACAACTTACTCAAGGGGAAAGCTGGACTGCTGAGGGTCAAGAGGGGTCTGGAGGAGGGGGGTGGGAGGGGTGAGTCTGTGGCTGTCATTATTTGAGTGGACAGACGGTGGTTCTATTTTTTTTTTTTAAACCAGGCCCTTTGATACATACGGTTTTAAGGGTTGTCAAAATCGGCACGTAGACCACGATTTTCAATTTGTCAAATCAATCCAAGAAAAACTAATTGCAGAGGCAGAAGGAGGCACACACTGAATATCAAATAACTCCACCAACCATCCACTGATCAGTGCTTTAATATGTGGACAGTGGATACACATGTTGTCATGTACACACACGAGAGAAACTAAGCTACGCCGAAGCACCTCGAGCTTAAAATACCATCTGGACTTCCGATCAGATGCCAGTCTTGTGTCAGACCAACCTCACAGAAAACAGGGAAGTCAGTTAGTTTACTGCAAAATCTGTTGCCAAAATAGAGTGGGAGTGACTGTCCACATCACTGTCCATTTGGAGTAGTCACAAATCAAAACAGATGTGAAACTTTTTTTGACATATTTATGGATTAGTGATTTAACTCAATTAATCCTGACTATTCTACTACTAATTTGAGATTAATTGTATTAGATATTTTATTCATCAGTTCTAATTATATGTCTAGGTATGAATTTGAATTGAACTCTTGGCCCAGGCGGCGGTTGATTTGTGGTTTTCTTGCTAACTACGGCTAATGTAATATTGGTTTAAAACCCCGTGTAGTTTTCTTTTGTCCTTGTTTCTAAATACCTTTCCAATGACTGCTGAGCATGAAGGGAAAATTAACCGTGCAGATGTTTAGAAAAAGCTTTTCTTATTCATCATCCAACAAACCTCCCAAATGCAAAGGGTTCCTGCAGGTGCTCGGTGCAAATGGGAAGACAATTAATCGGCACGCTGTTGATCCGCCGTCCTCTGTGAATTATTCAGCAGCATTTGGGACTCAGCTGTTCATCCAACAACATACCTCAGAGGGAGGACAGGCGTTTTTCCTCATCTTTTTTTTTTATTGTTGCAGTTTCTATTAGAGACCCACATGTGCGGATGTAAATGTAAGTTGATCTGGGGGATAAAAAGCAAAAAGCCCCACATTATGCCACTGCTGACATCCTGACACCATCAGAGCGGTAACTTCACACCACGCAGTTCAGAGTTGTGAACACCATTATGGTATGATATGGACATCGCGGATATCTGTCACAGATGCGATGTAATGGCTCTAGGCCCCGTCTGGTTGGAAATGTACATCTCACCACTGTTAACCCCATAAGAAACAAGAAAAGCATTTGACTGCAGCGGTTGGAACTCCTAATTAGGTTGAAGTAGGTCTCTTTGAACCAACGGTGTAGCAGAAAAAGCAAAATGTGAAACATTTTCGGCCTCATTATAAGTTATCTAAAAGGCAAGGGCTCGTGATAATGAGGCCCATCCAGTGGGATGCGATGTGATAGGAAGAAAGCGCCTAATTATGTCAAATGGCTAGAAGTATTGCACTTTGAATTATGGGAGAAAGGGGAGGAGGGGGTTAGGCAGAGAGACATAATGCAGCATTGGTGTCAAAAAATAAATGAGATACTATAGAAAATATAAATGTGCACTGTAAAAACAGGGCGGCGTGATATTAACGCTGTTGTGAGTCGTTCACTTTACCAGAGTCGCACCTCTAAATATTGTCATGGTATAGTCTTCAACGGCCTCTAATTTACTCTGGAGGCCGAAAAAGTGAGGTGTCAATGCTTTCAAGTAGGAAACCCAACTGGTTAACCTTAAATACCTCGGCCACATTTCCTTTGAACGTTCTTATTACTGCATTTAAAACCATTTTAACACAAAATAATTTTAGAACACATTAATAAATGTTAAATTTAGGTTACATTTGCAAGTGAGAGATGATTCTCTATTTAGATGTTTAACCATGACTTTTAATTCAAATCTTCCAGTATATATATATTGATGTCTTAACATTTCTGCCTTGGTTGGAATCAAAATCAGAGCAAATACATTTGACTAGGAAATTATTTTTTTCTACACCTACTGTATGTACCCATGCTATGTCATCAGTCAGTCTACAACAATAGTCAGTCTACAACAATAGTCAGTCTACAACAGTCAGTCTACAACGACAGTCAGTCTACAACAACAGTCAGTCTACAACAACAGTCAGTCTTCTCCAGGGTTCTGCCAGTCTTAGTAAACTCTGCTGTGTAACAGGCAGATGTACTACAGTAGTTCAAGTGTCTTCTTGGTTGTTTTTTTTTTTTTTTTTTGTCCCCAGTGTACTCAGTAACATGTATCTTGACAAACAAACTTGGAAATCTGCACACCACTATACATGCACAGTAGAAGTCTACAGTATTGTCTGCTTCATCTGTCCTCGTTGACAGGAATGGCAGTAAAACCATGCCTCTGAAGAGTGATTCCAAATCAAGACGAGAGGTTAGCAGTGAGAGTGGGTGGCTGCTGGGAAGGCAAAGGATGGGAGGGTGGAGGGGGGTCTGATTGGTGAGATGAGAGAGGAGACGTCACTTTGACAAAGGATGAATACCTTGTTCTCACGAGCTGACAGCTACAATGGAGCAATCATTGGCAGTCTGCCTTGTCGGCCGATACACATCACATTGTGCCGCTTTAAAAAGGCTCATTTCAGCGACAGGAGTTAAAGTGCTTTATACAGGTGACACTCAATAGGCCTCGTCATCTGCATTTCAAAGCGTCCCCGTCTCGTTGGCACAAGTGTAGGTGCTCAAAGCTGAGCGTCTTCAGAGATTGCGAGATTTATCTACAAAGAAATAAAAACACTCGGTACCCCTGATCCCCCCCCACCCCGATTATTTTTTTACCCCAAAAAGATTGTAGAGATATAGTTTAACTTCCTCGAGAGCTTCAGTGAAGTAGATTAACCCGAAGTGCCTTGCTCAGTGGGAATTAGATTGCCACTTATATTATGGGTAAATGAGTCTTAAGTTGAGTGAATGAAATGTATTTGTGACAAATCTAATTTAGGACACTTGTGAACGTCAGTCTGACACAGTAGCAGCAAGTCGCACATCTTGGTCCAATTGTAATTCTCCATGTAAAGGTAGTTTTTATTAACAGTTTTTTTAAAAATCCTAAACTCAGATGAATACCAAAATCTGATAATACCTTTCCTCAAATATAACCTTATAAGTAATTAAAAATATCTAAAATTACAAAACAAAGTCTACAAGAATGAAGTCATAACGTTATGATAAAGTACCAAGTTCATGAGAGTTATGATTAACCAATGGCACTCAACCAATGCCAGTGGTCCTTGTTTTCATATGTGCTATCCAACATAGTTATTAATGTGAAGGCAAACAATGCCTTCACATTAATAAGAAGCCTAAACATGGGAGAGGAGCACTGAAAATTTGCTTTCACTGGTCAAAACACCATGGCAACAGTGAAGACAGGAACGATACCAAATGTGGTAATCCTTGAACCAGCCTAGGTTTCAGGGTGTGTTGTTTAAACTGTTTTGCAGAAGCACAGAAAAAATAGGCAGTTTCTGAGGAACATACGAGGAAGTGTAACAGACGAAAGGTCACACCATGCTTACCTCCCTATTGATGGCTAGCACATAACCAGTGAGACCAAAAGGACGGGGTGGGGGTATCCATCTATGATCTGAAAGACCATTAAAATGATAGATTTAAGTCCAGCTGTTATTCACAAGTTCCAATCTGACTATGTTTAATGTAAATAACCTACTATTTATTCAACAAAACTCTAATCTGTTTGTCAGGATACATTCTTTTGGCCAGTGGCTTTTAACATTAGACATTGCCCTGACATTTAGCTGCACAACCTCTGTCCTAAAACTGAGTTCGCCTCAGTTTTGACATACCTCCAACCTTATGTAAATATTCATTAAATTTACTCCTTTATTGGGAGCCATTCTTCTCCTGCAATATATATTTTTTGGACAAGCCATCAGCCTCCATAGTCTGTGTTAAATCTAAAGGAGCGTTCTGTAGCCAACACAAACACATTTGGTCATGGCTTTGAAAACATTACCTCTCACAGATATATAGTATTCCAGACCTGTAGGGAATACGGGTAAACATTCAATAGTATATAGTTCTGAGAAGAGCACAGCCATGCCAGTGACGCTGTGGTAAAAATACCTGAGTATCCATGCAGTGGTCCACTGAGGGAGGAGATACTGAGCTTAGTTTTCACACAGGTACTTTTTTTCCTTCAATTTTTACTGAAATCTTAGCCAGTGGTTTGTTTGCATGACTGTGTAATTATATGGCAGACTGCGTGCCTTCAAAAATTCAAGTTTTTCTTCATTTGGTGCTTATTTTGGGAGGTTTCCACACAGCACCAGTGGTTTTGGTGGACCACGCTCAGTTTTCAACATGGCATTAGAAACTTGGCCTAAAAAATAAATAAGAAATGAAAGTCAAAGACTGTTAGGAAAACATGCACATAAAACAAAATCCCATTTTAAAGCTCTAAAGTTAATTAATTCAGGAAACCCTCATTTTTACCCTACTCTTACAGAAAAGTATCAGTAAACACAGCTAAAATGTGACAATCACGGATTAACACTTGCTTTTCTTTATCCATATCTTTTCAATGTTTAGTTCTAGACGTTTGACATTTTCTTTTACTCAGCTGTATTTGGCCCAGTGTAGTCGATGGAGCTTCTCCATAAACTTCATGAATGACTTTTATTTTTGCCTTGATACACTCACAGTGAACACTGTGAATAGCAACAGGAAGTCAGTACCAAGCTCATATGGCTGAGCCCATTACAGTAGCCTGGTCGTTTCTAAAGCACATGGGCAAGAAAGTCTTCCGCATTTAGAAGCACCTTCCGCCATAATGTAGAGTATATGTGTCAAACTCGAGGCCCGTGGGCCAAATGTGGCCGGCAGGAGCTTAAATAGTTTTTGCCTTATAATGAAGTCCATGCTGGTGAATTTCTTAACCTGATACATTTAAAATGTTTCGTTTTTTTTTATTACAGAGCAGTACAATATTTGTGAATATATAAAAATCGATTGCACGTTATGAAGTAGTTACATTTATACAGTCTTCCAGATATAACCCGCCCTTCTAGGGGAACTGTATTGCTGAAAACGAGCGTGCCACCCCTGATGTAGAGATTATTTTCTCTGTCTCCTTGTTTTTTCCCCTCCTTATATATATATATTATCAATAAACATTGTCTTCATATTGAAGATAAATTTCACTGCTAAGTCACTTATCCTGATATTCTGTGTTCAGAGCCTGATACACTGGTGAAGACTCCTTAAAGTGAATTTAACAGCCTTTTTTTGACTTCTCCACTTCACCAGGCTTTAGTTTGAGAGCAAACATGTGCGCAAATGGGAATAAAAAAAAGACTCACTCCTTTTTTCGTCCTTTGTCCACTCTCCACCTGCAGCTCAAGCAGTGACTTCATGGATTACCTCACCATGAGAACATGTCCACCAGGGACATGGCCTACATGCCGACACCGGACTCTGTCCTGGGTCGCCCTGGATGAATGCAGCTTGCAGGAAGGAGCATCCATCCTCCTGCAGAAGGCTCCACAGTGAGGTGGACATAAATCTGATAGAGGAAGTAGAACCAGTAAGTAACCATTATAAAGCTCCTGTGCAAATTTAAACAAACAGTCAGCTGCGCTATCCTCCTGTGCTGCATTAAGTTACAGCCAGGAGAGACTTTTTTACAATCCTCTTGTAAATGTACTGAGCCGATGTTTTCAATTAAACCCGACTCAGAGGTGTGTGTCTCTCCCCTTGATGCATAAACCAACCGTAATAAGTTTTCATCGAGTCGTATCTCTTGAGTTGTTGTGAAGAAACTCTGTGTGAGGTGAAGGCAATGAGGTCGGCCACACAAGAACAGGTCCAGCTGGGAGGAGGTGAATGTTTGAGCTCGACTTTCCTCAGGAGTTTGAGGCTGTAAATCCGACTGGTTTTGTGCCTGCAGTTTGACTATTTTTCTTTTAATGGTTATTTTAAAAGTGTCAGAGTGACAACTAAAGGGAGATTGGTCTTGTTCTTACCTACTGGAGTCGCTGTCACAGAAATCTGGACTCATGAAATGGCAGAACACATGTTCCACTGCCTCTGTTGCTTGTTCTGACACTGAGAGACAATGGTTTCCTAAGTCACTCGCTGGCCAAAGTTTTCATCACAGATAGTTTCTGTTACAAGTACATTTATGGTATCTCCAGTCTCTGCCTCAATCTTTTACTTTTCTGACTCTTTGAATCATTTAGTAATATCACAAATTCAATATTTTGTTACAAATTTGTTGAACTTTAATGTTTTTTAATTGGCATTCTTAATTTCATGACTGACCCTTAAGTGGCTGCTCCTTCATATCCGACCTCCAGAGATGGTTATGGGTATGATCCTTCTCAGTCACAACAGAACAAATGTTTTTCTCTTCACATTTTACCATTTGCATTTTTTTAAAACATTTTTCAAATTCTAGACCTGTAATTGGACCTCATAAATTACGGTAGAAAAAAAAAGATTTTAAAATTTCTAATGACGTATCCTGATATTGACCCAAGGAACAGCCTGTAAGTAAAAATGATAAATATCTTATCATAATAAGGAATCCTGGCATTTTTCAGACTTCATTGTCGAGACTTTGAGTTAATACAAGGTTGGCCACTGGCAGCCAGGTTGTGATCACCTTTGATATCCAAACAAGAAGGAACACACACAGAAAAAGACACACAGAGTGCACCAGTTAGTAAATGTATCCCCCAGTCAGTCAGCGTTCTGTTGCTCAGCAGGAGGTAGGACTGGTGTTAAAACCTTGTCAAAGGTGGAGGTGTCTGCTGCTCCAGGGGACAATTAAAGAGAGACCAGTCGACTGGAGGGAGGATAAGGTGCGGAGGGCCGATGTTCCTGGCTGGCAGCCGACAGGACGCTGAGCGTATTTATCCCGTGCTGCTGGCTTATCAGCGAGGCCTGTAAACCTACCTGACAGGTCTTTACAGGTGCTGTTAATCCCTCTGAATTCATTTACTAACTCTAAGACTTCAGAAACAAACTGTTAATCTGTTCTTAGCGTCTTAGCTTGTGTTGTCCTGTAATGTAATCCAACCTCTCTGACATGAAGATTCTACAATAGTCGTATAGTTCTTGGCTTTGAATTCACTGCATACAGGATTTTGGTTTGAGTCTGGGGGTTTATATATATCTAACCCCTTAACATGTTCAAAATATGTTCTAAAAGTACATGAAATGTACCACAAGGCAGGCCACAAGCCAGTGGTTAAACTTCAAAGATGTGAATCTGAGATAATGATATTGTTGTTTAGCTAAATAAAGTGCAGAGCACTGCTATTCTGTAGCACTGTATACCTCCAACACTGGTGATAAAATGAAACCCCAGTTTAAACCTTAAAACATCGACAACCTACGTTGAGAATATCGACTTGGACTAATACTTTTAATGGCAGCCAGGTATTGGTTCTGTTTCATTATTGCCACCTACTGGTCTGTCTTGGAGAAAATCAAGACCAGACGATAAAAAAAAATATATAGATCAGAAGCATTACCATCATTTCATTGGAACAATGTAACAAAAATATTACAGTACAAACAGCTGGTACAAATATTTTTTGACTGAAGCATATTAATTTCAATTTTTTTCAAAATTGAACAAAAAATCTGTAGATTCTGTGGAGCTAACATTCCATTAATATCAACTTTTGTTTTGTTCCACCAAATTCAGAGGAATTGTTTCTTTCTTTTTTTGCAGTTTTCAAAAGTTTGCATCGAATATTTCAATGCTTCCTTACCCATAAGTCTTATTATATATTATATTAAATATTTTATTTTTCCTAAGTAGCTACTTCATTCTGCTGCACCTTTTTGTAGCCGTGACGGTCGAGGTCCTCTCTGCTGTTGTTTTGCTTTTACACGACCAAAACTCTTTCTTTCCCTCTCAGACTCACTATCAGTGACCTGTCAGCCAGTGCACTGCACTTTCTCACTTTGTATTCACTGTGAAAACATGAAGGCGGCAAAAAAAACTTGATGGAACAGCATGTTTTGAACTTTTCACTTTGGTCACCTTTCTGGTTTCTGTGCTTCCTCACTTCTCTTCCTCCCGAGTGCAAACGAGGCTAAGTGTTGCCTACAAATGGGCTATTTGCACAGCAGTCAGATAAAACCTGGGAATGAGCTCGGAGTCCCATTTCTTTTAGCTGACTTTGCATGCTGATGGATACGCCATACGACTGGTGATTGTTGTTAACTGTTAAAGTAAATCTCTGCCATTTCTTGATCATTTAACATTCAATGGCTGCAGACGTTTTTTCAATGTTTGGAAAGGTCAGAGGTTAAATAGGGCAGTAGAACAGAAGCTGCAGCTGTTGTAGTGAAGGATGTTTTGGACAAAGTCGATTTTTGAAAATGACGGTTGTGAATAAGGAATGATTCCTTGCTTTACTTCTTGTTTCCCTCTCGGTGTTTGCTGAGCTCAGTTGTTTTGGGCAAAGCCTTCCTCTGTTTGAAACTTAAGTAATAACCTTTGTCTGCCCATAATAGCGTTTACTCACTTCCTTCCTAATTGCAGCATCAAGGTTCTTACTCACGATTCTCCAAGGCCTTTTTGTTCTAAATGAGAAGGCTACTGGCAAGAAAGAAAACACAGAGTAGATAGAATCTTGACAGGTTTGCCTGTTTAAATGGAGCGGTCACCTCCGCCCGGTTTCCTGCTGCAAACATCAAGCACCGACCTTATCATTTCCTTGCGGTGATTAGGTCCCTTCCTGCTCAACAGGATCACAGGTTCAAGTTCCGTTTTTTTAACTGTGGTCTTGACCATGGTTCCCTGTTGAAGTTTGTTAAATCAGAAGTAAAACCAAATGCAAAAGAAATGAAGCTTCAATGATAAATGTAACTTCAATTTGTTCTTTCCTACTGGAACAAGGCTGGGGTTCAATGATTTGGACCAATTACTTGAAAAACATCATTTAATAACAGTGTGGGCGTTCCAACTCTCTGGGAATTTATCCAACAATCTGCAAGGTCAGATCTCCACAACTAACGTTTTCTCTGATCTGGATATGTGTCCTTGCTGGGACATTAAAATTATTTGTCAATGTGTCGACGTGAGTGACACAAGTCAGTACAAGCAGATATTTTATCATGGACTGGAACAATGGTCATCATCACTTTATTCATTTCATGAGCACTGATGTTACTCTGTGCTGAACAGGCATTTACACAACAATGCATCAAGCCGCCCATCATTGGTAACTGGTGCACAGAAGGAAATACCTGAGTGGAAACACGATCAGGGGATCCTGGTGTTGGAACTATTGATTGCTGTTGTATCTAGGTATGAAACTAACAAATGACTTGTTATGTGCTCAGTGCTGGACGTGTGTGTCCGTGGTTCGTTCCCCTATCAACATGACGACGTCATCAGTTACTCTTCAACTTGACTTCAGCTTTATGTGAAAAACAACTAGAAGCAATGTGCTAGTCCTTCCGTCCCAGATGCCTGAAAAGCAACATTATGCTAAGTTCATCAAAGTTTGGCAGACATCATGTACATGTTCACAGTAACAAACACATACCGTATGTACAATAATATTATACAAAGAAATATGAAGATAATATTAGTTTTGGGGAAAAAAATGAAAGAAAAACACTAATGTTAAAGACTTCAGACAATAGAAAACTAAAGGTGATGTTGTTAGAAGATATACTTTATTTGTACTTTTTTTAAAAATACTTTTGTTAACACAAACTCATACAGTGAGGATGAGACATGCATTCAAATAAAAATACCACAAGTCCCAGGCAGGAAGGAGCAGAGCAACCACAGTGCATTTGACTGGATATCTAGGGACCTCAGTGACAACTTCCACCCCCACCACCGCCTTCTGCCTATCAACCTCCGACAGGTCAGATCCTCACACACGCACACACACACATGCGGAGGTCCCCAACCCGCGACCTCTCCCCTGTCACAACTGTCTCTTGACTTAGAAACCCCTTTTATCAGAAAACCTGACGCCCGGCTTTGACAAAGCTGAGGAACTGCCAGAGAATGACCCCTGTGTATATTTAACAGCAGCTTGGCAGTCACCCATCCCAACTGTCGAGGCTGTCAGAGCCGTGCACGCACACACACAGACACACGCATGAAACACACTGATGGTTCCAAGCATCAACAAACTTCTAGCATATTCCCTTCCTCCATCTCAATACTTTCCTATTAACTGAACTTCAAATTAAAAACATACATTAAACGTTGTAATGATTCCATCCAGAGAAGCCTGACATCCCGTCAAACACAAGATCACTGTGGTGCTCTGAACACATATATGATTTTCTGTGCACAGTATGTACGGTAGTAATTTTAACTGCAGTTTGTTTTGAAAGTGCAAAAAATAGCACAGTGCATTAGCATACAGGGCTACCTTTGTTAGCCATTTCTCCATGTCTAATGAGTCTATACGCTCATGTATATCAGCGAAAGCAAACATGACGCTTACCTCCGCCTGTGTGAGCGTATAATTCAATGAACAGCAGTGCAATGGCACAGACTTAGAGCTCTCATGTGAACTTGGAAGCAGGGATGGACGCTAACGCCTGAGCTAACAGGACTGCTGTCATTAAGTACAGTCCTTGAGGAAAAGGGGTGTGTGTGTGTGTGTTGGTGGGGGGAGGGTTGTAAAATATACTGTTCATCTAATGTCAATGTTGCACATGACAGAACCTAAATGTCCAGTAATTGACCAAAAATCAACAATTGTTGTTGATACCAGAGAAGACCAATTTAGGAGAAGCACTGTGATTTGTCAGTCTTTGTTACATCAACCAGATTAGAGTTTGGTCCATTTTCACATTTTTCCATGTCCAATGTTATTATTTACTGCTATAGTACTATGATATTGTCTTACAGTAGAAAAGTTCACACATTACAGATACATTACCTAACTTAAATTGCGTCCTCCAGGCTGAAGAAACCTGCTTCAAGACATCACATATCAACAAAACCTAGGTGTCTATATCCTCCCTAAAATATTGCCTCAACGGCCCTGGATAAACTTCACACAGTAATTCAACTACAGTAATTCTCAGTGTTGGCTCTGGCTGAACGAGGTTGATTCAACACACTACTTAGCAGGAATCACAAATTGAACCTAATCGCTTCTCCAGTCACCATGTTTAAATGGTCTTTTTGCCAGGTTAATGGGATTTCCACTGAAAGGTCTGCACTTAACATCTAAAGTGGTCCAGACAATCGCAATGAGCTCCAAGTCAAGTGTGATTAACCCACTGACCTGCTTTGTAGCTGTCCAGCCTCCGCTCCCTCTCAGCTCTAATGAAGTCATGTCCAGGTAAAGTCAGATACATTTTTCTGTCCCTTAGTAGTTGGATTTAAAATGAGACAAAAATAGGAGAAAGTAAAAGTGGATTCCATCAAATAAAATAAAAAATGTTTGATGTGTATTTTAAATGCAGTTTTATACTTTTAAAAAAACTCCTGCTAGGGTAACTCATTGAGAGAAATGACAATGATAGTAATTGGCAAAATATATATATATTAAAACTTATAAATATTATTTACACCACACATAATTTTAAAGAACTGCATTCTTTCACTTTCATGGATATAAATGAAATTCACATTAAATGCAGCATCTGAGGTGGAGCATCTTTAGTGACAGCTTCGGCCAATCACGAAATTTGGGATATCACAATGGGGTCACAAGCCAAAACAGTTTGGAAATGGTAATAAATGAGCAGCAAAATATATGATAAGAATTTTCCATTCTAAATTCTTATTAGATTTTTAAGTCAAGATGTCCAGTTTTTGTCCAAATTAATATTTCTTGATTTTAAAATGAACTCTGAACCTAACAGCATTTATTCTCTAGTAACCCTTCCCTTATCATCCATCATATGTTGTCCTGAAGTGAATTCCTGGACATTGAGCCATGCAGTGCTGCAGTGGTGGCACTAATCCTTCATATGGGTCAGCATCTATAATGATTTCACCCTTTTTTCTCACCTCTGACCTTTGTTTGTTTTGTTTACGGCAGGCCTGTGTCCATGTTGCAGCATACTATTTTTGAACAATACCCAATGAACCGTCTTTTCACATGTCAGGGAGGCAGAAACGAGCGGTGTTATCACCTCTCACCGCTTCCTCTGACTGCGTGTGCACGTCCTTGGCATAGAGTGTTTCAACGAAGCATCACAGTTTCCCCATGTGCGAGCAGACTTTTTTTAACCCCTCATTTATCTAGTGAAGACTTCCTGCGTGTGATGATGTTGTTTTCTGTTGGCCACAAAGACGAGCTTAAATATTCCAGTAAAACCTTTGTCAAGACCTGTGTCCGGTTTGATAATCTTTCTGACATGTTGGGGTTTGCGTCTCCCATTTAGTTTAGTTTATGTGTGTGTGTATATATATATGTATATATATATATATATATATATATATATATGTCAGGTAACATTCCTGTTGCATAAGAAGAGATAAGAGAATTCCACTTTCCATGAAATTGCATTAATTTGTTTTTAATTTGGAGGCTGTTTGATGTTTCTTCACTTGTCAGTGAAATTCTCGTTTAGGAGGAAAGCTTCATGAGTTCACATCAAACCCTGCAGGCGATGGATTCCTCCTCCCTTTCTGTCAAAATTAGGGTTGTCTTTTGTGGCAGCAGCAGTACATATATAAGAACTAGGTCAGGTAAGGTTTTCCTATTCACCATGGATGGAAATGAAGCCTAACATCTGTAGCCAACTTGGTAGAAAATACACTTCTGGATGTTTGGTTTTTTAGGTATGGGTCATGACGATGTGTTTACAAAGTCAACATGTCAAGACAAGGTACTGAATGAAGCTAATGTCTGTATCTGGACTTCATAAATGTCACGCAACTGTTGATGCAGAGACTCAAATTGACATTAGACTTTTTTTTCGTACAAGTTCTTCGTGGGTTCTTGGCAGGAACATAAAGAACCGTGCTTCAGTCACCAGACATGACATAGACGAAGCTTTGAGGAACAACTCTCTCCATCAGATTAATCACTGTGATGTTGAGAACGATGTATGGGAACAGTTTTCTTCATTTTCATGGTCAGTTCCATCTTTAGAGTTTCTTTAACTCACATTTGGGTTTTTTGTCATTAAAAAACCCTTTGTTTTCTTTTGCCTTTTACCCCCTAATCTCTATATTTCTTGTTCTTCATGTGCTTGTGCCAGACACCGTCTGAGATCCATAACTCTGCATATGGTCAGTCTGTCCTTCTCTTTTCCATGGTCTTGAACTGAAGCTGTCCACCTGAGCTAAAGCTAATGTAGCAGAGAGAAAGGATTTCAAACTCCAAAACACCAGGTTTGCTTTGTGCTCATTTACTGGTGTGTCATTAACACCAGAGGCCAAAGAGAGTGACATCAAATTTGACATGAGGTGGCAAGTGTAGGAGGCAGTGTGTATGTGTGTGTGTGTGTGTGTGTGTGTGTGTGTGTGTGTGTTTTGTTCCTCACAGGGTGTGAAGGTATTAAACCAACTGGCAAAATCGACTGAGATCATGTCGACTGACGGGCAAGAACAGATGCATTGGTACGTACACACACACACCCACACACACACACTCCCACACTTTTCACACTCATATAAATCTGTATTTTCCCCTTTGGTCGTGATTCTTTTTGACTTAGGTCAGAATTTAAATGGTTCAACCGGTGGAACTTTTTCGTAACTTGACCCTGAAGTTCTACGAAAAAAGTGAAAATGATCCAGAATGTCATTGTGCTCGGTGTCTTTCCTTTACATTCCTTTGAGGGAATTCCGAAGCCTTGGTACCAAGAACATTTCCAGCATGTCCTGTTTCCCAACAGGTGCATATATCGAGTTGCAGCTCCTCTTCCCCTCTCTCACCCACCACGCTCTCTTTTTCTTTCCTCTTCCCGCCTCTCCCTCAAATTAAAGCCTGCAAGATCGGCTTTAAAGATGTTCCTGACGTGTGTGTGTGTCTGAGTGTGTAAGCTGGTGGATCACTAATAACCAGGCAAAGGTACACTAATCTGCGATGGCAACATTTGGTTTTACCTTAAGCTGGAGAGACAGCTGTATTAAAAGCAGGAATTATCCTAATCAGTTCAAA
>NC_024320.1:12045575-12063424 GCF_000523025.1 Cynoglossus semilaevis
CATATAAAACTTTCACATTAGGCTTAAGAGTACAAGGGCTTAGCCACCGTTCGCCCTACATCTGTCTTCCCCTCCTGACGACCAATCAGAAGAACGGATGGAGGGATAAAAGGAGGGAGGAGGTAAAAGAGGAAGGCAGTTTGTGAGGGAAGGATAAAAAGGGAATCTACGATGAGGAGAGAAACTGTGAAAGTAATTAAAAATGCTCAAGAAAGAGGGTAACGAAAAGGTGAGCAGATGTGGATTCAAGTCTTCATGTTAAAGAAACAACTTCCTGTGCAGGTGAATCCACTGAACACGACATTACGTGGTTAAACTTAGCTCAACCTCAGTGGCTTCAACAGTTAATGGACTCTGCCTGCTGAGAGTTGGCTGTTTCCAACCCATTGGCACTTCACTGTCTATCCTGACTGACACAGGCACTTATTAACTATACTTTCCGACCCAACGGAGTCCATTGGTGCATAGTTGCAGTACTGTGTGTACTGCACGTCTTACCACACTGCATGTCCTAGATAATATCAGAGACATAATGTAACTAGAGTGTTTGTATTTAAACCTTTATCATTTTGGTGTTTTTTTTTTTCATCACATACAGTTATAGGTTCCTAAATTCACTCAGGTTATTTTATTCAAAGCAGTTGAAGGACATGCATTTCAAACCTGTCCTGGCTGCACAGCAAACAGCCTCTCTCTCCCTCTCTCTCTCTCTCTCTCTCTTCCCCTCTCCCTCTCTGAGGCCCTGGGCACCATAAATCCGACTGATTACTCCGCACCCCTTTTGCTTGACTGCACCTTCACAATCAGACGCGGCCGCCAACAATGAGGCCCTGATGAATCAAACATCCATGGCATTAGTTTCACCTTGCTGCCCCTTTCCCATGCGCCGCCGCCTCTTTGTCAGGCCCCCAGTTTGATGAGAAGGACTACTGACACTGGCTGCACCTATTGATAGACAATTCTGTAAGGACAGACCCCAACAACCCTCCCAAACATTCCCCCTTTACTTGTCCCACATTTGCTCAACCCCAGAAAATCGGCAACGAAAATAAATTGGAAAATTGGAGTGAGACCACCAGTCTTAGGTCTTTCTAAATGTCAAAGATTCTGGACAATAATTCTGCAGATTATAAAATGAATGTGAATTTCCCGATTGTAGGATGAATAAAGAACTTATTTATCTTAGAATTAAAACAAACAAATATTAATGTGTGTCTCTCTGATGTCTGTAATTCAAGGATCTGTTAGTCAGTTAAGTTGGCTCTTAGCAGCTGCTTCAACTGTACTGTACTGCCAAGAACGCAACTCACTCTTTGGATCATGTCAGGATCTGGTCGGGGTCATCTGTATGTATAGAGTCATCAATTTATGACGTCCTCCAGTTCATAGTCTTAAGTCTTAATATTACTAAGGCAAATTTCACACATTTGGAAATAGTTGTCAGCAGTGTTGTTTTATTTTTTTAGGAACTGTTTTACCTATATTTTGACTCCCAGGTGTAAGTCAGACTCTTCTGATGTATTTATGTCCTATATTATGATGTCACCACTGTGTTAGAGTTGCTGATGATCAGCGAATTCTAGTTCTTTCTTACAGCAGAATTGACTTGGGTCACAGCTAGGAACAGAACTGGACTCCCTGTACTTTGAAAGTTGACATTTGTCCTCGTAATTTCTTCCTGTCTGGTGGTATCTCATCGTGCTATAGCCCTAATGGCTGACCAGCTTCTGTCCTCACTGTATGTTCTTAGCCTTCAGCGTCCTCCTCTGTGGGCCAGGTTGCGCCCCATGCCTCTAAGACTTCATCTCATTGGTCTCAGTTATGGTTCTAGTCTGGGAAGCTGCCGTGCTGTAGGTTCAAACAGGGGTCTTGGTAGTCAATTTGGAAGTTCAATCTTGTAGGTGCAGTTGCCAAAGGTTTTGTCTTTTCAGGAGAGATGCCAGTCAATGGAGACAGACCTACAGAGGACCAGCCCTGGGTGAATCCTCTTTAATGTCCAAAATCTAGGCCTAGTCAACCCTTCTAGATAGATGGATAAATAGATAGCTAGATGGTTGTTAAGAAAGTGATGTATGGAAAGTCACATGATCGTTGTTTGATCAAATATGAGATAACACACATATATAACCGTTTTTACTAAATCCACATTTGTGATTTTCTTCTTTTCTTCTTAACTGCCTTTTTCTAAACTTGTCACGTGTTGTTCCTTTGCAACCATAGATGAAGTTCTTCATTTTATGAGGAAATGATAGTGTATATTTCTAAGAGTATATTTCTAACTTTGCGCGACATGTGTCAGACTTGGATAACATTACAGACACTGTATTTTTTTTTTAAATACTGGAAAGGACAAAGCTGACCTGCTGTGACACCACCCACCTGTGTAGATATGTCTATA
Source organism: Cynoglossus semilaevis (assembly GCF_000523025.1). Classification (NCBI taxonomy): domain Eukaryota; kingdom Metazoa; phylum Chordata; class Actinopteri; order Pleuronectiformes; family Cynoglossidae; genus Cynoglossus; species Cynoglossus semilaevis. Next base: position 12,047,974 of record NC_024320.1, read on the forward strand.
AATTGATTTATTCCAACAGCCTCATATCTGAGCTCATACTCAGGCTAACCGGCAGTAACGATGTTTTTGTTGCACATAAACAGACGTTTGGAGTCTGTCCATGAAATAAAAATCCCTCTTTGTTCAGTATGATGATCCTTTCCTCTAGTCTCAACATGTGTCCAACCCCAGTGCGGTTTTAAATCTGCCCACCTGTCCACACACTAATCCTGCAGCCTTATTACAAAACTGTGCAATTAATTAGAGTCTAAATTGCTGGGATTAGTAACTTACATTCAGCTAAATACTCAAATGAGTAAACGTGGCTGCCCACAAAGGTATGTTTGTGATGAAGGAGAGGAGGAAACGTCAGGTGGTCGACTGCCACTGAAACGTGTGTCAACCTTCCGGTTCCTGCCTGACCGCTGGAACAAAAACACAACACCCTGGCACGGTGCTAATGTAAGAGCAGTGTTGTTGTCATTTACAGTGGATTTACAGAGATTAAGATTATCTCCACTGCACGTTTGGGGCATGATGAAACAGGTCTGGTATAATGACCATCAAATCTGGATTAGGTCATTCACAGTGGAGGAGGGAATGTATGGTAGTGACTAAGTACTGTAAGCAGACAACAATCCCTGTCCCAGGATAATGTGGGCCTGAGCATCACACACACACACACACGCACCTGTGTGTGTGTGTGTACAGGACCGTTACAAAAGCAGGTTATGGCTGGACAGAAATGACACAGTGCAACAGATGATGAGCATTATCCCATCAACCTGCTGCCTCTATATACACTCTGCTGTGTGTGTGTGTGTGTGTGTGTTTGTCTGATATTGAGAGATGGTTGTAAGAGGCAAACAAAGACACACACACTGTGCACCTGTCACACACAGCCAGAGCTGGAGAATATAGACTTGAGCCAGAAGGATACAAAAAAAACCCAAGATCTTTTAGACCAGTGATAATCAACTGACAGCCCGTGGATCAAATAATGTAATTTTTATTTGCGTGTCCAGACCCTACATGTCTGTCCAGGAGGATTCTGACCCTCTGACAAATGTTATTGGTGACATCAGTTTTAGGCCAGAAATAACTGAAAATACACTTTTATTTTTTGTGTCTTTATGACAAAAACAAGTATATACAATTTGTTTTGGGCCAAAATAAAAGTTTGGCAATTTTATTGCTTTATTTGTAAACAAACAGCTCATATCTTCCTCTCCACTTTTGCAGGGGGCGCTGTACACACCATTTGAAAAACCCTATTTGATAAGTGGAACTTGTTTCAACTCTCGTTGTGTTCAAATGTGATTCCTGTGATTTGATGTGAAAACTATTACACAGTTTCACTCTGCGGTTTATCACAGTCTGAGCTGATGTTTTCACCTCCTTTAACCGTGGGACAAATCTTTCATTACATTTGTCACACTTACACAACTCTCTTCTCCTTTTTTTTATTCTTCGTCTTCCACATGTGATGAGGATCTTGTGGCTGTGGCTAAGTCCTTAACAACAGGAAATGGCAAAAATATAACAAACCCTTCCAGCCATTCCGGTATTAAGATATTTGGGTTTAAAAGAAAAGAAGAATGAGACTAGAATATCTGCAAACAGGAGAGGATTATGGCCATAAACTCTGGGGAAAAAGAAAAAAAAAAAAAACTTGTGTTAATACACCTCGACAGAAGGTTAACTCCATCGCCTGTAAATTGTTGCCACCCCGCCACCGCCGACACCTCCGGACAATAGGCTCAGCAGTGGCCTGGTGATTGCCTCTTTTCAAATGGAAATGTCGGTCGCCTCTCCTCTGCCAGGTTCCCCCTAAGCAGTGTACAAATTACAGTTTACAAGGCATAGAGGAAAAAAAAAAAACAGAGCGAAGAGGAAGATCCATAGAAAGGAGGGTGGACAATAATAGGATATGTTTTCTCACTGTCCGTTTTTTCCTTCTATTTTTTTATTGTAACGTGACATGCAAATTAGCCTTTAAGTGATTCACTTGGACGCTGTGATGATGCCCTAATTGTCAAAGTCAATTATGGACAACAGTGTCTCAACAGTAGAGGCGGCGTCTGACAAATACACCAGCCTACGAGAGCCATTTAAAGTCTGCCCGTAACATACAGTCGGCCGTATTGTTAGGTGGAACATTAACAACAATGTTCCGCAAAATCCTTTGAGCATCAAGATAACAAATGCCAGGGATGACAGTGCAGGAAGGGTCGGTTACTTCTGTAAAAATGAGCAGTGCAGGGCGTACAGTGAATTCAGCAGACCGTGACCTGACTTTCCTCCGAGTCCTGCAGGGCCATAAACTTTCTCCGAGGATGAAACAGAAATGTTTGTCTGTGCTACTGCGGAAAAATACTGCCAAACCTTTTGAAAGCGCAAACGAGCAAAAGCTGAAACTTTTGGAGTCTCTGTAGAAGAGGTCAAGGGTTCAAAGCTGACTCCCCCTGTAAACTTCTGCCACAGTTGGTGAAACTACATGTTTTTTTCATTTGTGCTACAGTAAGTGATCTTTTAAACAATTGCAAGCAAAGACTGGGAAGACGGCAGCTTCTTCATGTGCCGACGATGTTTGGTGGATTGACATCACTTGTTTACCAGGTAATGAGTCAAACGAAGTGAAGAAACTTTTATTCCAAGTCTTTGGTCTGAATTCTGTGATATGTTTGCTTGCCTTTGCATTTTGTTTTCATCATGTCTGCCATGTGGCTCAGTCTGGAACCTCGGATTGTTATTCTCTGTGACTTCACGCCAAATTTCCTGTATATTGTTACCATGATCTTACAGTATCCATTTGAAGGCTAAAGTCATAAAGTTTTTGGACGTTCGTTTGCAGTTGATTCCGTCTGTTTGTGCCGGGGTCCGTTGGCTTTTTGCGTCTCTCTGCAACACATCCACAAGATCTGAATTTCCTCATGCCCGGGCAAGGTTTCTGCAGATGTAAGTCAGATCTTTTAATTCCATCTTTTGTGTCCTGAGAGGATTTTTAAATTCACATATATGGAGGCAGATATTAAGAGCATGCCGATATGCAAATGTATGTCAAGATTAGAGCTACAACAATTATTCAAATGTTTGATAAATTATTCAGCCGACATGCTGTCAATTATTAATTTCAGGCTGCAATAAGAAGTGTTTCTTTTTTTTTATCTGGGTGTAAAAAGTTTCCTTATAATTTCTACCAGTGTGCATTTGTCAAATGCTGGACTTTTTAAGGTGACGCTGGTACAGAGGCTGCAGATGAATGACAAACACACACACACACACACACACACACACACACACACTGTATATATCACATTACAGCACTGCGCACTGTGTTCTTTCTCCTGGTTGTAATGACTATTTATTACTGTTGAATCTAATGCTTTCAACATATTAAAACTTATTTCAAGGACTTCCATGAGTGCAGCAGTAACGATGGCCGACATCTGTATTAAGGGCCCGTCAAACAATGTGTGAAGAAACCTCATAAAACACATGGTGATCAATAAGAAGCCTCACCTTTTGGACAACTCTTAACTTCAACATTGACTAATTTTCTTAAGTCTTTGAACTTAGCTATATATACATTTTGATACCGATGTAGTAGTTTTCATTCCCAGGTATGTGTTGTGTGGGTATTCATGCGCTCTACTAATTTGTCAAAATACATGAAAACACTTCCTCATTTGACTCCAAAAGAAAAAAAAAACCCACAAGATTAAACAAGTGTGAGAGTTTCTTTTGGAAGGCTGATGAGATCTGACCTCAAGAGGAGAGGGGGGAGGAGAAGGGGGGGCAGCACATATTTGTAGTTTTGGTGTAAGAGTCTCGGCAGAGTAAGTGGTCATTTGTAGAAACCTCTGCTCAGTTTTCAGCTAACAAGAGCAACATAAAAAATCAATACTTTTTGGATGCCAGCATTTGTTTCTGCAGCAATCTGCTATGCAGCGATCTTGTTCTCTTTGCGTGCTTTCTTGTCCGACTGTGAGAGATCAGAAGTGCTCAGAGAAGAAGAGGGTTTTCCCCCTGCTCCCTCGCACTCATGGCAAATAAATGTACACTAAATTCTCTTTGCATGTTTGGAGGAGTCCTCGCAGATCACAAGCTGCGGCTTCTTCGCCTCTCTGTCTTTAATTGTCCGTCCATCTCTGGAGCTGCTGTAGGGCAGAGGCCGTTGCAGTGGCCATCACAGACTGAGCCAAACCCCATCCAGGGTGGGGGCGGCGGGGGGTGTTGGGTTTGATGTAGCTGAGCTTGGAAGGAGCCACAAACAAGCACAGAGAAGGAGCCAAGAGAGGAGATGTGATGTAGGAGACCATGGCTCTCTCTGTCACACATTCAAAACCTCTCAAAGTTACACCAACCATTGTTTTAATTAAAAAGGAGCCAAAAGTTTCTCTTGTGGCTTAAAGAAAAACTGTAGGGTTTAAACCCCAGAGGCTGAGCTGCAGTCACTTGACAACTGTTTTGAATTGTAGATGTGTGTGTGTGTGAGAGAGAGAGAGTGAGTGTGTTTTCAAAAATGTCCCTCTGTTCTTTTTGTGGACCCTTTGTCTGGTCCAGAGAGCTTTGTTTGGTTTTCTACGTAGCATGAAATGTTAATAATTGCATTTACACCATGTCTCTTGACTGGAGGCAGCTTGTTGAAACTTTCACACACACTTCTGTAAGTCTCTGTCAGTGCGAGATACGAAAATAAAGTTGAAGGTGAAAGTTTAGGGCATCATTAACTGAGGTCAGTGAAGGCAACAGGAGTCCGTGAACTGATCTCTCAGAATTCTCAACAGTCTTCTCCAATGGTTTAGCTCTGTCTTTTTAGGACATTGTTGTTACCTATGTTTTCCACACTGAGAACACAGTTGTTTTTTGTTTTACTTCTGTTGAGAGCTGAGACTGAGATTTACAAACCCCTGCTCACAGTCAGAAATAATCAGAGTTGAAGCAACTTTTTCTGATTGATCATTAGTACGAGTATTTAATATTTATATTCTCATAACGTACTTTGTTGACAACAAGGACAATGAACATCTTCATGCTAACTTCTAACTGCTAACTGCTAACTGAAAGCAGTGCTGGGCCTCCATCCATCCTACCCAGGCTTTGACCTTCTTCAGCTTCAGTGTTCTCCTCACAGTAACTCTTGGTTTTGTTTGCTAAACATTTATTTATGACATTGACTGTTTTTTGTTTTTTGTTTTTTACTGCAGAATTTATAAAGTACAGTTTCAGGAAAAAGGAACCTCACTGAATGCAAGTCATTAAAGGCATCAAAGTCGGAATCACACACTGCGAAAAAATGTCTGTTGTCCTACCTTTGTTCTCCTGTCTGGAACCCTGACACGTTGTGACTCCTTTTGTTCCGTACACAGTGAACCTCTACCTAAGAACAAAATGAAAGACACTTGGAACCCAGGACAAACCTGAGTCCTGGAGTCATCAGACTGATGCAGCAGGAGGAGGAGGCTTCACAGACAGACGTGAGTTGTTGTTGGTTTTTTTATATTTATTTAGCACAAGTCTGACTGATACGACCAGGTTAGATTTGTCTTTAGATCATAACATGTATTCATCACTCCGTGTATTCTGATACCATGTGAGTCTGGCTGATCTAAATTAGGCCAATAATCAGAGACGCCTGGCGGCTGAGTCGTTGAATGCACAACACGAACATGCAACTGTGTTTCAGTCCGCAGGCATCTTTGGCTGTGGCATCGCTCTCTCTCTCTCTCCCTCTATCTCTCTCTTTCGCACCATGTCTCTCCCATCTTATTTTATTGTATGAAAAACAGGGCTGCAAAAAATAACATCACACACAGATACAGTCGGTGACCTCCACTGCTGCTGAATTACCCACAACACTGCTGCAGTTAAAGCAACGTCTAATCCAGGTTTTGGTTTTCAGTGGACACATTATTATTATTATTATTATTATTATTATTATTATTATTATTATTATTATTATTGGTATTGATGTTGTTATTATTATTGGTATAATAATAATAATATATATTATTATTATTATCAATAGTGGCTTATAGATAATTCTGCACTCTTCTGGACATTTTGTTGCAGGACCTTCTGGCCCTTAAGTGTTTTTTTGTTTGTTTGTTTTTTTCGCAGGCAGAGCCATTGTCCCCGCTCAGACTGTCTGTCTGACTGACTGAAGAGTGAAAAGGTTTGTTTTACTCTTTTATTCTGAGATCATGTCACTGAAATTGTGCTTTTGTGATAAACGTCTGCATGCCGCTGAAATACTTGGTCCTACAATAGCAGCTGACAGAGGTCACTCAATATACAGCAGCGGTGTGTGTAACCTGAGCAACCTATTGAACAGTACAAAGTGAAGTGGTAATTAGACTGACAGATTCTTATAATACTGTGAAACATTCCACTAACCCCACTGCACCACTGTGTTTATGTGTTTGCACTGCCTAGAAGCTTACATCGGCCTACACACACACACACACACACACACACACACAGACAGACAGATAGGCATGCATGCACACACACTGAGGCAGGCAGAGAGAAAATTAGGATTATAATCTGGGTAATCAGCAGTCATGCCTGAGGCAGACAGATGCAGAACTGCAGAGCTTCAATTAAAGGTGTTGGACACTAAAAAGCATTAAACCGCAGTGGATTTTCTAAATATTGATTTTTGTGTGGAAAAAAAAACCACCAGTAAGCAGGTAATGTGCAGTAAAAACGTCAATTTATTTATTGGGTAAATAAATACAAGGAGAGGTATATAATTTGACAGGTAAATTATATTTGATGATTTCATATCTGCATCACATAAAACAAAAACTTGTTGGGATTTCTTTCAAATCTGAATTCGACAGTGTCACGAATCCTTGTGACCCCACGTCTTTGTTAACCCCTCATTTAAATCAATATATTCATTAACGCTGGAGATCCCTCCATAGGTCACAGTGCCACTGTAATCCGTTTTCACGGTGAAAACGCGGCCCCACGGAGCGGAGCCCGGCGTGCGTAAAAAGGTGCCACACCAGGCTCACATCAGGGATGAATGGGACAGGGAGAGGTGTGTGTGTGTGTGTGTGTGCGCGTGTGCATGTGTGCTCTTGTGCGCGCCGCGCACGGCCCAAATTACACGCAACAAAGGTTCAGCCACAACCGGATTCCGACAAAAAAACGCATCCAAAAGACCTTGACCCGGGGTCAGCCGCGTCCTGCTCTGCCCCCTCTGAGCAAAACAGTTAAGAAACAAAAGAAATAACAAATAGGAAAATAAAAACCCGACATCGCCGAAAGTGAGATTTTTATATAAAAAAAGTTTAGTCTCAGAGAGAAGCTCCTGGTGAGGGTTTATTTCTCTTTTCCTTCATCTAATTTCGTTTTCTTTTATTTATTCATTCATTTATTTATTTGTAAAGGAGCGGACATCAACCGTTCAGCCTCTTGATTGATGATTTAATTAGCCATACAGTCTCGAACTGCAGGAGGACAGGAGGCAAAATAATACTTTATTTACATGGCCAATCAGGGCGCAGCAAAGGTGGAGCTTCCTCTCTCTCTCCCTCTCTCTCTCTCTCGCCCCCTCACTCCCTCTCCCACTCTCACTCTTCCAAGTCTGACATGGCTTAGATGGTTGACTTGGTTAAATAAATGCGTAATACTCCCTGTTAAGTGCCGTCGAAAACTGGGGGAAAAAAATCACTGCAATAAGGTTGTTTTATCCCGATGATATTCCCAGAGTATTAATCCTACGGGAGCCGGTAGGATTAATACTATGTCTCCCAGTGGTGACTGTGAAAACTCACTTTATTGCACTTCTGTGGTGCGTTCGCGGCTCCTTTATTATCGCCGCTATTTTCCCACCAGAGCTCGTCCGTCTGTAACAACGACAATTATTCCTGACCCCTTTTTGAGCACAATTGTTGAACATGAAATATGTATACGTTATCAAGTGACACATACATCATAATATTTGTACTGAAATAAGGTGTGGAAATATATATACATATATTATTATATTTGTTACAGTTAGAGGCAGTAGAACACCAACAGGTATCGTCCATGCCTCAGGTAAAGGCCTGACTTTACAGCTGGTGAAATCATTTTTATTATCACGCTGAAATTTTTAGAACAAATGTTCTCGTTTCTTACAGAATTAGAAGGACTTTTGATTTGATTTTTTTTTTTGCTTAATTCTGCAGAAAAACAAAAACGAATTTAGTTTTTTTTACTTTGTTTCAATTAAAAACAAAGTACAATTTTGAATTAAAATTGTGTCCGAGACGAAGACAAAAATGAAAACAACAAAACATGTTTTACACGAAATGACACTTATTTGAGAATTTACAGTAAGGACCCGGACAGACGCAGTGACTCTCCCCGGACTTCCGCTTCACTTCGCGCAGCATCCCTGTCTACAACGTGACATTTCTGCAAATGGAAACCAATGGAAAGACACGAATTAAAAATATTAATAACAACAAATCCTTACATGACTGCGGACAGCGTGGACGAGCTCCAAGTTTCTTCCCCTCTTCACTACACACACACACACGCACAAACACACATACACACATAGAAATGCACGCATCCAAAAGAGGAAAAGAAGGGGAAAAATACAGTGTCTTCTGTTCTTTGCTCCTCAGTCGAAGTCCGACATAGTTGGTTTCACTCAAAAAGAGCCGAGATGGAGAAAGAGAAGAGAGAGTGAAGGGAGCGAGAGAGGGGGGAGAATGAAGAAGGGGAAGGAAGGAGGGAAGGAGGGAGGGTGAAAAAAAAAAAACTTCACGTTCAGCCCAGAAGATGCTCACGTTTGGCTCTCCTCAATTATCCCCTCCCGTGAAGATAGGTGGCGTGCGTTTCAGGGGGCTTCTCCTCCTCTGTGTTACATGGCAAAGAAAAGGAGGTGGAAAGAGGAGAAAGAAATGTCATTAGAAGAGGCGTAACACGTCAGTCCCTACCCAGGTTTGTTTCCTGGAGTGGGTGTAAGACATCAGTTGTAAACCTGCCCTAGCAGGAATAGCGGTCCCTCCCTCCTCCCAACTATTTCTAAGGCTTTATTTCTAAGGCTTTATTATCACCGGTGGAACAGGATCCGCTCACCGACGCTGCTCCGGTATCATCATCATTATCCTCCTGCCACCTTTTCCTCGCTACTCCCGTCCACACACGGCTCTTTTTGCTCCTCTTTAAAAGCAGGTACGTTTTCTTTCTTCGCCGTTTTTACCCGTGTCCCTCTGTTTTTGGTTTTTGTTTTGTTTTTGTTTTTCTGCTTCGGAAAAAATATTGGACCAAAAACTTTCTTTCGGAGTTAGAGCCTCCAACTTTGCCTTTACCTGCACAGGTGGGAAACTAGGTGCGTTTGTTTCAAACATTTCCCCCTTTTTTTAAAAAAAGCGCAAACCGTCCGGGTGTGTGGAGGCGTCCTGCGGCTCCCTGACACCCGGGGAACGGTGGCTTTCGCAGGGCGTTTGGCACCGCGTAACGCCGCTGTCCTTTGTGGGGGAAAACAAGGCGACGTGCACGCGACCACTTTGTGACTCTGAGTCCTAAATTCTCTCCAGACTCTAAGACCGTTTATTATACCGTCTGTATAATTCAGCCGAAGTACGGACAACAAACAGACCTCTTGTCAATATTCACTTCCCCAAATAACGGTATTTGCGCTGATGAATTAACGGGAGAATCGAAACAAACATTCAACAACCACTCGCACGATGCTGCGACCAGTCGAACCTCTTTTGTTGACGCGTCTTTTCTTTATTTTTCCATCCTCTTTTCTTCAAATTAATTATTAACTCTTCAGGAACAATCAGTACATTTGACTTTATTTAGTCTAAAATAACCGTTTTTTTCTGCGCAGGTAAGTGATCTCTGAAGTTTTTCGACTTTAAATCTGATTAAACTTCTTTTAATTTTTAAACCATTTGTAATTATAAAAAAATATGAGAGGGAATATAATTATTTGTCAACCTGTTTCCACGGCGGTTCCAGGAGACGGACAAAAGCGCTTAAATTAAACTTGTCAAAAAATACATTTCGTCATAGATATATCATGTAAAGAAGATACATATTAATAATAAATGTGTATTTTATTGCTGATAAAGATACACACGAGTTTGCACAACTTTTTGGGAGTGAAGTCACAAGTGTGTGGTGTTTAAAGCAGCGCTTTTCAGGAAGAATAGAAGTTTAACATCAGGGGAAATGGTTCTGTCCCAGTCCTGGTACTGTTTACTGTTACTGCCACCGAGCTGACATTCAATATTAGATGGACACCGATTCTCATACTTTCACCCACGGCTCTAATTTTCTATTCGTTCGTTCTTTTTTTTTTTTCTTTCTCTTTTTTTTTCCACAATCAGTCCTTTCCATCCAAGTTGCATTTTCAGTTTGTTGTCCGCGTCCGGGGAGAGTGGAGTGGATTGGATCACGGTGCTAATGCCCTCATTGTCGCTGCCTGTGTGTGTGTGTGTGTGTGTGTTTCCCGTCAGACAGACATCAGACAAGGCTTGAAAACCAAGACGGAATCGACTCCATGCGAGCTGCCATCTGATCCCGCACGCACTTATCAATGAGGCAAGAGATCATGGCGGATGGCCCCAGGTGTAAGAGGCGAAAACAAGCCAACCCCCGACGGAAAAACGGTAAGAAAACCACCGGGGAGACAAAAGCAAAGGGATGGGATGCGAGTCTGTGTTCGCCGCTCGGGACAGTGTGTGTGTGGCTCCGCGGCTGGTGCGCTCCTCTCGCTCTGATATTTTTACGCAGGGAGAAAAGGGACCGTTATCCAGGAGTGGAACTGTGCGTAAACGCGCAGCGTCGCTGCCTCTAGAACCCTGCTAAAATAGAATGTTGGAGTTAATCTGTCAGTGGACTACGGCTAGAATGTTGTGAGGAGTTGGCTGGAAACTTGGGGGTGTTGGAAAGTTGTGTAGCGAAGCGGTGCCGGCTGGTTTCTGCCGGGACAGAGTCGAGCCATGGGCGATCACTGAGAACATGCTGCTCGGATTTTAAAGTCCTGTCTCATGACTTAGGTCGTAACTTGTCTCAGCCCACACCCCGTGTTCGTTAGGTTTGCCCTGATATTTGTTTTCTGTGAAGTAAAGTGTCGCTGTGTTCAGGAGCAGAGTGAAGAAATACTTCACAGGAGGTGACAGAGGCAGCTCACTTTCTCTTCCCTTTTTCTCTCACTTCTTATTACTAATTTTATTGAAAACGCAGTGGCCACATATATATGTGTATAAATAGGATGACACGTCCGGGAAAATGGACAGAGAGCTGGAGCTGGAGATATGTGGATTTCTTTCCCCCACTGCAGGCAGATCTGCAGTGACATTCCCTGGCCCCGTTATTCCTGATTATTCCAATAAAGGCTGTAAACACACTGGGAGGAAGGAAGGGAGAGAGAAGCGTGTGTAAAATAGCGTGGCTGTGATTCAGACTTATTTTTATTTGCTTCCTCCACAACAGTTTTTAAATCTCTGCCCCCACAGGTTATTTATCTAGATCAGATTTCATTTATTGATTTCACACAATCAATAGCAGACAAGCATTTTGTTCCACACTAAATAGCACATGCAGGCAGGAGGAGCAGAGCAGTACAGTGAAGCTCTGTACATATACATTTACAGGTTTTTTTATTGCACACAAAAACAGGGAAAATAGAATAAAAACACACCTATAACTAAATATATGTATTTATATATGTACGTTAGAAGTAGACAACAGCCTGTTTAGCTGTGACCACCTGTTTTACGAAAAGCAGGAGTGAGAAGGAGAAAGACAGTCTGGGCTTTTGTAGCAAAACCTAGCATTTGATAAAATAATATTAGCAAAGCAAATATAATTTTCACACATTTCCTTAAACCTGACAAGAGACAGCGAGCCCTGGCAGAATGTGTAAAGAATATTTATATCTGCAGTAAATAAAAATGTAGTCGCTCCTACATACAGGGAAATGTGAGACGAGCCCTAAAGTAAATAGATGGAATAAGTTGAGTTTATTGTTTATTTAAAAATGCGAATTATGAAATTTTAATATTCAATAACAATAACCTCTCACCCCACCCCCTCATCCTCACCCCCTCCACCACCTCACCCCTCGGTCCTCTCCCCTCTGGGAATGGCGAGGCTCACTGGGGCTTGGCCACTCTCTTCTCGCGCCCTCTCCCTCTGCCCCCTCCCTTCCACCCTCTCCTCCTCTCCTCCTCTTCTCCTCTTCTCCTGTCTCCGTCTCTCTGCCTGTCTCTCTGTCCTTTTCCTGCCTGATTCTGTGGAGTGATGATAGGGCAGGGCGAAGAGTGTGACAGCCGGCAGGACACACTCGGATTCAAAGAAATGCCTTGGCCGCAACTAAACGTGGGGATGGGGCTTTTTATACGCTAACACTTCAGGGACTTCTTTAAAAATATATTTAATTTTTTTTTTAATTTTTACCGTTCAACAAAACAGAAAAAAAATTCTACAAATGTTAAACGTGTGCAGTTGCATATGATTTAACTTTATTTTAAAATGATTAATTCCTTAAAACATTTTTCATCATTATTTGCATGTAAAAATAAGCTTTTTTCAACATGTGTACGCTATAAAATATAATGTTTTTAAGTGTCAGTTCTAATTAATGAGGCGTTTGAACACTAAGTTGTGGAACCTAGGACGTTCTAATCCAGATGAATGTTGGCCTCCAGGGCCCGAGGTGCTACTGTAGCTTCACTCACTCTCTGACCAGTCTGTCATGTGGTATTTTTCGCCACAGTGCATGACTTATCCCCCTTCCTCTTCCCAATCCTCCCCTCTTCATGTCGCTGTAAAGCCCTTTTGTCTCTCTCCCGATCCCACTCTGAAATGGAAGCAATATTAAAAACTCCGACGATACTTCTTTTCTCATCCTGTTCCCCGTTGTTTAACCGCAACAAAACCCATTCACCTCTCATGGTGGGAAACCTGATCTCGGTGAGCGTGAAGTGTTTGAAAATGTGGCCCTTACCAGGTGTTGCTTGTCACATCCAGCTGTGAGCGCCCAACAAAAAAGCAGCCGCACACCTGTCCTTATTTTCTTCGTTCTCAGCCGACACGAGCATCAAAAACAGGCTGCTTTTTCTAGACGTGGGAAAAAAAGAACAGAAAAGCTTTGAAATCTTTATTATTTTTTTTTTTTGCATGGATGTTCTGCAGACTCCCATCAACATCAAATTGGCAGCTTCAGTCTGAGTAGGGGATGAAAGAGGACATGCAGATGTTGCTCTCTTTTCTTTTGGAATTGTTCTCCTGGTCTCAGATGGCATTTCAATGTTAGGACACATACTGATTACATAATCTGGGGCAGCGGTAAAGGAAGATGTCGGGGAGGGAGGGAGTGGGGGGTGAGGCCAGACTCCCCACTCTCTGTCTCCCTCTGTGTCTCTCTGTGGCTGCAGGAGTTTGATAAAACAGTCTGAATGTGGTGATTACTGTTGGACTATCTCAAATTCATGCTTTAAGGTGGAGGAATACAGGGCAGAGTGCACGTCTGTTGGTGTGCAGGAAGGGGGAGGCAGGGGGAGGAGGGGGTCAGCCTTGCTTTCAGAGGTAGACAATGCCATATTTCTGCCAGTCTAAACAATTTCTCCATCTCTATTATGCCTCTGTTTTTCAAACTTGTGTCAGCACCTACTGCAGCAGGCACAAATCAGGGAGAGAGAGAAGGTGCTTCTTCTTCCTCCTCCTCTTTACTTCCTTTTCTCATCAGCAAAAAAGAAAAAAAATCTCTTCTCCCTCCTCCTTTCTTACCCAGATTGTCCCTAAAGTAGAGAGGGCAGATTTTTTTTCTGCCATAGTCAGTAAACAAGAGGAAGGGAAAGGGGGGGTAAAAAGGGTGGGATGTTGGGGGTGGGGGTTTGAGGGGATCTCGTAGACAATTGATTGTCACCGGTAATGTGTTTCATTTACATGTTTATACCGTCAGTAGTGGCGGGGGGCTGTCGGCCACGCCATTCACTGCTGTCATTCCCATACCTTGTGTCAGTGCGGAGCAGCTAAAAGCTGTCACCTTGTCCCGGTGGCTTTTTATTTATTTGTTCTGTCAAAGGATGCAGTGTTTGTACACTGCCTCACCGATGAAGGGGAGTGAGGGATTATTTGGTTTAGGCGAGTGAAATAATTACGCTGTGATGGCAGAGGAGCAGGACAGAGTGAGTGTGCAGCTGGAGTGGAGAACACGTCCACAGATGATCAGCAGCATTCCCTTTAAAATCCCTTCAGGAACGTCACATATTCTGATAATCTCTAGACTCTGAGAGTCACGTTTGTTCCATGACAACTCTTTTTTTTGTGTGATGCATTTTTTTTTATTATTTTTTTTCTGTGCTTCAGTCCTTCTCCTCTTCCTCGGCGGCTGCAGTCGTCACCAGCTAAATATATCCATCTTCTCAGTGTGTGTGAGTCAAGTGTATACAGCCCAGCACATAAAAATGAATGGACTTCCCTTACGAGACCATTGTGATTTCAAGCGTAGCGTTGGTATATAGGAGTGAGAGAATGTTCCCCCGTGGACAGCAGTGTCTCTGCTGGTGGGACTCGGTTCGTCAGAGGTCCAGAAATATTTGCAAAAGTAGTAATTTATATGATTTAAACAAAAAAAAGATGTTAAATTTATTTATTTCATTTCTGTGTCACATGGAGACAGAGATGCAGTCGTCGCAGTGTGATGTCTTGAGCCTCAATCTGATGTGTTATTCAACAAATCCTCTAATATGTGCTTTCCACAAGGAATTAAATCAGGAATGGAGCAACAGCACGCACACACACACACACACACACACGCACACGCACACACACACACACACACACACACACACCAGTAACACAGAAGCTTTTTTCATGCTTTGATAAAGCAGATAAAAGCAAATAGCATGGCTTGTGGCTGTACAACCCCAACACACAACTCACTCTCACACACACACACACACACACTGATACACATACACAGAGGCAAAAGAAAGAAAACTAATGATCAACTCGACTCCATCCTGGACACTGGACAGAAAAAACTTTCATCTGTTCCTTCTTGTTTTTCCCCCCAAAAAATAGCCAAGAAACATTTTTGACACACTTTCTCCATTTTTTTATTCTGTTTTTTTTTTTTTTTTTTTTTTTTTTTTTTTTTTTTTAATATACTTCCTTCTTCGACCGCCCGGCTTGTGTGAAGATATTTTTCGCCTGGCGGCCAGAGAACACACACTTGCAGAGGCACCGCGAGCCCAGACCCCTGACACTGTGGGTCTTTGGAATGCCTTAGGTACGATTTCACTTTCGCTCACATCAATGCTGACCTGAATGCCTTTCATATCTGATCCGCCGTGTCTCTCCTGGTAAACATCCCCCGGGGGGAGAACAAAGAAAGGAGCTCCTCTTCTTCTTCTCCTTCTCCTCTCTCTTAATCACAATTCAGCCCCTTTCGCCGCCAGCAGCAGGGCTACACATTTGCATTCAGCATCAGAAAAAAGGG
>NC_024320.1:12063460-12065165 GCF_000523025.1 Cynoglossus semilaevis
GGAGAGAAGAAGAGGAAGGGAAAAGCAGGGAGGGAGGATGGAAGGATGGTTGGAGAGAAATAACTAGGGTGTTTGTGGTTGTTTGTTGGTTGTCCCCTGGTTACAAGCCTTTTATAGCCTCCCTACTCTTGCAGGGACCTGGGCCCCTCCTGACAGACTGATAGTGTTACGAGATGGCATGCCCACACTATTCGTGGCCAGTCACACTTAAGAAGGAAAAAAAAAATCCTGGCTTGGACTGATTGGATTGTGCATAAAGAAGGCAGCAGGGTCAGGAGCAGGTGTCTGAGTGATGCTCTTTTACTTTGGCTGTTTGTGGAACAAGTTGCTGCTCTCTGCATTAATAACACAGTGTGTGTGTGTGTGTGTGTGTCCTACCTGTTTTGGGGTTTTTTTTAGATCAGGTGTGCTAATAATTTCTGACATGGTCCGTGCCTTTAATCTTATAATAATCCAGAAGATTACCAATATGTTCTTATATTCTAATGGCCAGGCTGTGATGTATGCTAATCGTAAGCAAAAGACGGGGAGGAGGGAGGAAGGGGAGTTACCACAGCTCTTTAAATGGCATCATGTGATATGGATTCTTTTTCTTTCTTCCCCTTTTCTTTCTTTCTTACCCAGAACTTTTTTTTTTTCCTTTTTTCGGTTAAGAAGAAGGATTATCGGTACACCTCTCCTCCCTCCCCCTGGCCAAGCTGCGCAGGATTTAGGCAGATTTACTTCAGCAAACACCTTTGGACACTGGGGGAAAGTAGGAGTCTGTTTGCAAAAGGGCCCTTTTGTTCATAGAGGTTCAGGATAATGCCTTACCAGGCAGCCATGATATTAACCCGTGCTTTGGAGACACGGGGGTGGAGGTGGCGGTGCTGTTGGTGGGTGGGTGGGTGGATGAGGGGGGTGTTAACTCTTTGTATGACAACTCTTTGTATGACAACTCTTTGCAGTCTGTGTGTTACCTCTTGTCCCTCCAGCTCTTCCCTCTGAAAAACAGGACGAGCTTCCAGTTCCATGACTAGAGCGTGTTCATCCCACTAATGGGAGATTCCTGTGATGTTTGTGATGGTTTGGAAAAGCTGGCCTGCAGAAGTTACAGTGCATTTGTGGCTAGCACACCCTTAGTCTTATAAAAAAAACACACACACTCTCTCACACACACTCACACACACTATACAACTGTCACTGCCAAGAATGTAGAAAGCAAGAGCAGTGGCTGGGATCCGTTGCCTGACTAATACCAAGGCATGAATCAGCCAATCGTGGGCCAATTCTGGCCCTCTGACTTCCCTTTATGTTTAAACGGTTGTAATTTTGAATTCTCCAAAACAGTGGTGGAAACGTGACATTCCCCTCATGCTGCAGGCCTGGAAATTGCACAATATATATATTTGAAAAACAAAATGACTGCCTTACAATGCAAAGGAATCCCAGTTTTGACTGCAGCGCAGCTGAACTGTTGCCGAACTCCTGCTTCTTCCCCAGAAGGAGCTGCCCTAAAAAGCTGCTCTATCCAGTTGAGATCTTAAAGTTGTGAGTTACATTTTGCTCAAATTGCATCTGAGGACGTGGCTGCTGAAAGAAGTCTGTGATCCTCGGACAGCGACGACTCAGACGGGTGTGTAGGAAGTGCAGATGGAGAGTGATGGAGCCGAGGTGACAGATTTAAAGGTGTTTCTGGGAGCATCGTTCTGCCTGTTGAAAACTC
>NC_024320.1:12065214-12067966 GCF_000523025.1 Cynoglossus semilaevis
TGATGGAAGTTAAGTTTCAACGCAGTCAGATGTTTTTCTCCTGCTTCCCTGACTTTATTTCATGCCGTTTTGCTCGGTTTCACTTTTCTCCCAATCTTCGTTTTCTTCCTTTGTTTTCTTCCTTCACTCGTTGCAATTTTTGACATAAAAGCAAACACGGAAATTGAAACTTCAGTGGTCCAGCAAATAATTGCATGCATTTGGGCTGTTTTCTTTTTTTCATTTACGCGTGTACACTCTTTACCCTAAGCCTGCATGTTTTATGCATTGCATATGAGGGGAAAATGTATTTTGAAATATCATGCCTCATTTGAGCCTTCCTCAAGTGAAACTGCAAAGTCTTTATTTGGACCATCCGTTCAGTCTCGTCCTGCTGTTTGCACTTATTCACTCGTTGCACTGTCTCGCTTGTGATTTTCAACATTTTCCAAGCACTGACTTTTCCTATTTTTGTGGTTGGGACTGAAGGCAGGTTGTTGAGCAGGTGTAGAATATTTATTTAGACTGCACAGTAATTGTTTTTTTTTTTTTTTTAATCTATAACTCTTGGTAGTCATTTTCGATCCTTTGTTTTTCCAGCGCTGAGGAATGGAGAAAATCAAGTAAAGCAGCGTTGGTTTTTAGCAAAGATCTGAGCGAAGAGGAACCTGTCAGATCAGATTTATTTTTAAGAAACAAATAAAGGTAAATCAGTGAAACAAACAATCACAGCTGATTCAAACTCCTGTGAAAATGTTTTTCACTGCACCAGTGTGTGGACGAGAGCTATCACTGCTGTCAGTTGTAATGCAGAGAACATGACATTTCTGAGGAAAGGAAGTAAAAAAGTCATCATCTCCGTTGCCCATTAATTTTTTTTTTCTTCTTCTTTTCGCGGTGGCTGCTTCAGAAATGACACCTTCGTGCCATCAAGTGTTAAAAAAAAGCGGCCTTCAGTTTTGGCTCTGATGTCGGCGGTGCTCATCCGCAAGTGACTTTCGCCACAGCCTTGGTTCACGTGCACATGTGTGTGTGTGTGTGCATATAGAATCACACACACACATACACGCGCTCTTTGATGTATGTTTGGTTGTCGGTTGGAAAAGCTCTTGGCAAGGTCACAGCCACATGGAACAATCAATAACAGATCAGCCGATTAAAGCACCTCGTCATCCGGAAATCTCCACTGTCCTACATTCAACGTGGGTTTATATTATATGCCATTTGATCAGGACAGAGTTTTTTTTTTCTTTTTTAACTTAGTTCATTACTTGAAGGTGTCCTGTCTCTCTGACATCTGGGGTCCTCCCCCTTTTTGGTGTTCTTCTTTTTTTTAACGAGAAAATGTCTGCTTTCGTTTATGCTTTGGTCTCCTTCCACCCCTCCACCCCCCAACCCCCTGCCCTCCTGCCCCTCCACCCCTCCACCTCTCTCGTTGAAGTAAATTCAGATGTATTATCTCAGTTTAATTGCAGCTGATTGCCGGGCGAGATTTGGACAAAATTAGGTCATTTTGCGGTTGCGCAAATTTCACTCACTTCCACGTTTCATCTGAGCGCTAATCAAGCACCTTCTGAAAAGAAGGTTGCAGAGAGAGTAGGAAATGGTCAGAAAATACAGCCTGGCCCCTCCGCTTTTCAGACATGCATTTAACCCTTTGGCAAGAGTGAGTCAAGGGCAGCTAAAGCATGTGCTCTGTGGTGCAGTCAGTGGACATGTGTAGCAAAAGTCAACCTTGTTTAAAACTCTGACAGGTGACTTCACGTGTTAATAGATTCTGACCGGGGAGTGATCCTCCTTCCCCTGAACGCCTCATGTCTTGCCGCTGTCAAACGAGAATGTCAAACAAACACCTCTTCAGGTAGCCGTGGTGTAATCGCACCGACAGGCCTGTCCTCTGCCTTTCTGACATGCAGGAAGAACACGGGAGGCTGCGGTGGCTGCGAGGTACTCTCCGTGGTCTCGCGCTGCAGATTGGGTTCTGGATTTTTGGGGGTGAGATAGTAAATACTGCTAGCAGTTTGACAGGGACGGGCTTTCTTTGCATGTGGTTGCAGTTTTGGTTTGGGTAACATACTGTAGCAATCCAGGATTTGGTTTGGGTTTGGAAAAAAACTCTGGAGATGCTATGTGATTATGATCATTATCTACTTTTTAAAGTCATGATGAGGTGATAAAACTGAGGTTGCAGTGGTTCTCTGCTGTAATTTGCTATTGACGCCTTACTTTTTGGCCTTAAAATGAACGACGAGATTAAAGCTGTGGCTGTATCTAGTTATAGCAGCATTTCAAGATGTGACTGCAGGATTGAAGGCCTCTGCTGCAGAGGGTAACAAGGGTGTTTCCTGACTGCGACTGCGGATCAGATGTACAGACACGGACTTGGCCCTGTGACTCATCCTCAGGCTCTCTGGTTAGGTCAAGGCTTTATGGCTTGCGGGCCTGAGGTTGCCGTTTTACATCACTGAGGCTTCAAATGTTTCAGTATATTCTTAGTGAGTTTTGTTGTGGCCTTACCAAGTTCTTTAAGGAGTGTTTACAAAGTCAAGGAATTTTTTTTGAATGGTTTCTAATCTGTAAATATTCCAGAGAACTGGACCTATCTGCCTCAAACTTGACTTTTTGTATGTACCCTCCCCTCCCCAGTCCATTTCACCCACCTTATTTTCTGACTTCATCCATCCCACCAGCCACTCATGTATCCAGTCAGCCCACACTAATTACTTCTCCCCCACCCAAGGGAAGCTACTTCCTTATCGCCAGGCCGTCTTGC
>NC_024320.1:12068053-12069033 GCF_000523025.1 Cynoglossus semilaevis
CTACTTAGGGGTATTGGAATTAGCATGGCCATCAAAGCAGACCTTGTACGCTGCCTTTTTTCTCACAAACCCCCGTTCGACCTTATCAGTGGTCATACATTACATCCGGGCATGGGACGTGCCCACAGGCGGCAGAGGTGAACAACGGACAGAGACATCAAAGACTTTGAGGGATGACAAAACGATGCAAATGTGTAGCTGGCGGCTCCAAACCGTAGCGTGGCCTTATTTTGCCTGCTTGGTAAAGGATTCCTCAATTAGCACCTTGCGGTCCAGGTAGCACATGTGTCATACTGTGTAGACCTTTATGCTAACACACACTGAAGCCAGTCCATAAGCTTTAGATAGCTTTTCAAATCAACATTTGCCAAATTCACACATCTATTAGTATGCCGCGGTAAGAACTCCATTCATTCCCATCAAGCCGACATTTTTTTTTGCAGATGTTTGGATTTATGGAGACAGAAGCCTTACTTCCCTCCTTCCTCCCTTTTGCTCCTCGCTGCGTGTTTCCCAACATGGCTTATACCTCCACAGCACGCAGATGCTGCCTTATAAACTGGCAATCACAGTATCCCTAATGTTATTACTTTTCATAATTAGTTACAGCAACACTCGTTCCACGACTGCAGGAAAGGAGTATTCCTTAGTAATTAAGGTAATGAAATATTCATTTATGCTACCTTTTCAGCAGTCTCACAAATGAGCCAGCCATGCTTAATGTCCGCCCAGCCTCTGATTTTATTATGATGGCAGACTGGCACATCTGCAATTAGTACTCGCACCGACAGTTAGCGTTTTGCGTGGGGAGGTAAGCAGAGGGAGGTGAGGTGTAGCGGCAGAACGCGGTGGTCCCCCGGTGTGACACCCCCGTCTCCCTGTCCTAGCATCTTCCACTCCACAAACCTTGTCCTTTTTCTTCTTTATCTTTTTTGTTACCTTTATCTCTTTCTCCCCCACTGTCTCCTCCCCCAAGGAGA
>NC_024320.1:12069071-12072241 GCF_000523025.1 Cynoglossus semilaevis
GTTCATCAGTCTTTTCACTCTCCTTTCTGCCTCCCAGTTCCCCTCTCCTCCCCCCAAACTCCCCACCTCACCCTGAGGTAGTTTGCATCAAATCAGGCCCAGTCAAGCTTCAAGTAGAAATTGGCAGCCTAGAACCTGACAGTGGAGGAGAGGGAGACAGGGGGAGAGTGAGGGCAAAAAAAAAAAAAAAAATCAAAAGCCTTATCTACAGCTAAGATGGTAATTGTAAGGTCATGTTTTGGGGGGTTAAGTGCTAATTATATATATATATATATATATATAAACAAGAAAGAAAATATCAGATTTCTGTCCTTTATATTCATTAGCACCTGGGTAAAAACAATAAAGGTGGTAAAAAAAGTGCCTGTGTGGTTTTATCAGCCCTGGAACTTTTTAAGAGGCCATAGGACAGTGGAAGTGCTTGGTTACAAGTGAGTGTTTGTTTGTCATTGATCTGAAAATGGCTGACATAAGCAGGCAGTCACACATGTTCACCCGGGCACAGATGTGCTTTTTTTTCTCCTTTTTGTTTTTTTTTCCTCTCCTTCCTCCTGAACCACACTGTGGCCCTGGGAGGGAAGCAGATAAGGACTTTGTAATGAAACTTTTAGTCAATCTCACTGCTCCAGTTCTGTCGCGGCCACGTCACAATCCCTATGCACTCCTTGCAGCTGCCATATATTCTTATTAAGGTTGTGTGGGAGAGGTGAGTATTATTGTGTTTTTATTCATTTATTTTCCCATCGTGACTGTCCATAAGCGTATACTTCAGCTGTTTTTGACCCTTGGAGGTTTTTGACATTTAGGCCACTTTTCTTCATTTCCATATTTCTTCTCTCTGACTGTCACACTTTCTTTGATTTGTCTTCCCTTTCTCTTGTTTTTACTTCTCTTTAAACTACTTTCCTTTCCTCTTCTTCTGTCTTAATCTTCCTCCCCCTCTTCATATCTCTCCCCTCCCTCGTAGTTGGTCGCCTCTACTGCCATTCTACTTCTTTTCTTCCTCCCTCCCTGTCTCATCTATGCATGTGCTCTGATGAGCTGATGGCTGTTTCGACAGGGCAGCATTGAGGTAAAAACGGTGTGACGGAAGAGTTTTGTTAAGCCGAGAACAAAGGCGTGGAGATGCCAGGCCAAGCTATTGTCCCAAGCCCAGATTGGCCTTGCCACAGTTTTGCAGGATTTAATGCTCTGTTTACCTCCAGCCAGTCCCTGCTAGCTCCTTATTTTCTAACACACCTCAAGCAGCTTTCACAAGGATCCACAGAGAGAGTGTCTATGACTCTATTTTTATTAGTAAGCTTAAATATAAATATCAACTGTCTCTTAGCATTTTAAAAAATGATCTCTTTTGATGTAAAAAAAAAAAAAAGAAAGATTTTACAATCGTAAAACTTTGACTGCGTCGATTAAGGTCCGCGACGCTCCCTGAGTAAAGGCAAGTGTTATACTTTGCACATCTGCCAGTCGGGCCCAGTCCACATAAATGACATCATTCAGTGGCGTAAAACACACTATGTCTTTGTACCCGCCACGGTTCTGCACATCAACTGTGCTCCACGGGAAACAACTGCACATGCTCTCCACCAAAAGGACTAGAAAGAAGCGGCTATAATAAGAACAACTACGCGGCTGTGGCGTCCGCAGCTGTCCACGAGCTCGTCCACATAGGAGTAGAATTGAGGCCGAAGTGTCTGTCACTGTGACTGAGACAGATATGAAAAAAGTATCTCTGTGTCAAACTCTCCCCTTCTCCTTGTATATATGTGTGTGTGTGTGTGTGTGTGTGTGTGTGTGTGTGTCTGCTCCATTGGAGTTCCCCTGCATGGTGTTTGGGCAAACTGAAAGCACTGCTCAGTGAGATTAGGGCATGAGTGTTGCTGGGGGTGGCTGAGGGTTAAGGACAGAGCACAGGAGGATGCTGGGAGTTTTTTCCTGCCCTACAGCTGGTCAACTGCAGTGATCTCCGTAGTCCTCCTATAGAAAGGGTTCTCCCAAATCATAAATAACCCTTTATCTGTCCATGAAATGAGTAACGTGTCTCTCTGAGATCCTCCAATCTCATCTGTTCAAAAAAAAAAAAAAAAAAACTCTCCTGAAAGTCTAATGTTAGAGAATAAAGAAAACTAACCTTGGTGTGAAAACTGTTCAAACACCATCTCTTTCTAGGACTTCGACCCTGAGTACAAGTTGCAGTGTAAAGCTAATACAAGCTTTTTTACAGAGAGACATGTCCCATTAAGAGTTGAAGGAGGTGGCAGGTTTTTGGGGGTAAATTTGCCTCGGCAGTGTGTTTTTTTTGTTTTTGTTTTTTACTGCAACAGTCACTCTGACATAAACATAAAAGGAAAGTTTCACAGCACAAGGGGTAATAAACGTAGTCGAAAGCGTCGTCATCGAACCCAATGATACTTTCACGAGCACATAAAGATTATGAGTCCATTCCAGTAGCACCCATCTGTGCTTTCATTTGCAACTATACGCTGTGTCATTAAAAGGGGTAAAGAAAGGGGATGACTTTCATTTGGTTAAATAGTTTGTTAAGGTCAGAAGAGATAAAACGACTGCGACCTCTCCACCTCTGACGAC
Organism: Cynoglossus semilaevis; assembly: GCF_000523025.1. Taxonomy (NCBI): domain Eukaryota; kingdom Metazoa; phylum Chordata; class Actinopteri; order Pleuronectiformes; family Cynoglossidae; genus Cynoglossus; species Cynoglossus semilaevis. The sequence continues at coordinate 12,071,661 of NC_024320.1, forward strand.
AGCAGCGCTCAGCCTCCGTCTGATTGATAAGTCAGGTGGTTACTGACAGTTAGGGAGCGACGGTGGCGGCGGAGAAGACTTTCTGCCAAATCCTGTACACACAATGCTGCGGCGGCGATTAACGAGTTAACCAAATGAAACAATTTGTCAACACAGAAATTCACTTTATCCGAAGCCCTTTCTGTTGCAGCTTTTTCCTTTTTTTTTTCAAAACAATTACAAAATTACTGTAGATAAAAATTGAGCCAGCAAGTATTTATGCAATCAACAAAACGAAGAAACAAAACAATTTAATGTGGAAAAAAATCTCCATTCATCTGCATTATAATTGCTTCTCTTTCACATCTACGGGGACGGTTAATTAAAATTGTGATTAAATGCGCCTGCACTGCCTAAGATGTCTTCCCCCTAAACAGGTGCTACAGAATTTAAAAGTAAAGACAAAAAGCTAATTAGCATTGGAAATTGAGAAATTGCCTGCAAGAATCGGTGTTAATTTCAGTCACTGATGAGGTAATTTATAAAGGGGGAGCGCCGAGGAGTCTGTGCCGCACAAGAGATTGCAACAAGAACCCCCCCAC
>NC_024320.1:12072291-12092904 GCF_000523025.1 Cynoglossus semilaevis
TGGTTTTCTTAAATATAAGGAGGTTATAAACAAATACGCATCATTTGGTTTCTTATATTTTAGTTTGGGAGTCGAGTCGTCTTCCCAGTTTACCTTTGCACATGTGACCTTCTGCTTCTGAGACACATCTCCCGTGGTTTTTGGAGACATTTACTGTAAATATTTTTGCAGTGTTGTGACACGTACAGTTTCTCAGGGTCAACCCACGAGTTCTTTACAAAAACAAGGGTTCTAAACTTTTCAGTTCAAGTTAGGGAAAACACAGCATCAAATTGTGGTGGCGTGGTTTTTCCTATTGGACTGCGATTGGAGCAGAACCCGCCGCTCAAAAAATGTTGGCGGTCGAACTGCGTTTCGCTCATAGTTTCCAGAAACTTCACAGATACTGCTGATCTCGACCTCTCATTTATGCTCCCCTTAGTAATTACCTGTCATTGGCCATCATTATAGCCGGCCTTGGAGAAATGTCAGGCCTGGAACCAGACAGACCAGAGTCAGAGTGTTCCATCATGTTACGCTCTCGACTGTGACTGGACCTGACTCCCTCAGAATTCCCCCAATGATGTATCAATTTGTGTTGTTTGTCTTCCTTCCCTACCATGTGCCATGGTCTGCTTTAGTTTATTTGCATGTGTTGATTTACTGGCTCATAAAATGACAAAGTAGAGGTTTGCTGAAATTCTTCTTCTTTATTGACTTTTTGGAGAAAAAAAACTACAGTGACCAGGATAATGACACCAGAAGCAGAGATTTTCACAGACCAATGGGGTGAAGGTTGGGTGGTGGTGGGGGAGGACAGGTGGGAGAAAGGGTTCAGTTATCTGGCTGTAGGTCATTAGGGCTCCTACAGCAGTGAAGTGGAAGCATCAGCGGGTACAAGGGGTGAGCCAATTTGTTGAGACATAGTCTGCTGACCTTTCATCATAACTGGGCTCTTTTTCTTTTAGATTAAGTCCAGTGAGCAGAACCTGGTCGCCTGTCAGAGGCCAACTCCCTCACATCTCTCCCTCTGTACTCTTCACTAATTCCCTCTTTCACCCAGTATTCCATCCAGTATTCCATTAAACTTTTTTACTGTGTTTAACTGTAGCGTAAAAGCCTCACGTCGTGCTTGAACATCCAAAACAACGCCAAACCATATGAATAGATCCTAGATTATAAAACAGATTTTCTAGATTATTCATGATTAATTACGATCTTGATCAATCGTGATTAATCCTTAGCTGCCCCCTGATTAATCACATTAAACCTTTTAGTCCTACTTTGAACATGTCACTTCTTTAAACTAACAACGAAGAAGAGCGAGGAGGATTTTTTTTCCTAACAAGTCTTTCAGGCAGCCTAGGAACAGCAGAGCTCTTTCATTCTCCCTCGTCTCCACGTCCTTTCCCTCTGTCCTCCTCCTTTTCTCCCCCCTTTCACCGAGTCACTCGGCTGAACAGGTCAGGCAGTAAGTGACAAGGTATTCCGTCGTTTTGTGAACCTTTGCCAGACTGATTGTTCAGTGCAAGTGTAGTGTAACTGAGCCGCTTGTAGCTCGCTAGAGTGTGGAAAATAAGATCGGACTGATTTTTTTTTTCTCTGCTTCCTCTCTCTCTCTCGTTCCCTCTGTCTCTCTACTGGCTTTTCTGTCACTCTCGTCAGATAGTAAAATAGATATCCACAGTCTCTGGAGCCACAGCTCCCGTGCACCAGCGTTGCTGTCGCTCCTCATATGCCTCCGTTCCACCTGACAGCCTGCTGTATTACTTCAACATTTGCACGAGCCCTGCTCTGACCCGTGACCACTTGTAGCTGCCTATTATGCTATTACTGCCCAGCCACTATCAAAGTGACTCGTCCGTTTTAAGTTTATGAATGTGAGGCCTCCCTGAACTTGTATAAATCCTGGAAGGTGTCGACATGTTCCTGCTGTAACCGCACAAGGAGAAGTCTGGTTCAAACCCCAGCGTGTGAACTCTGGGATTATGTATTAAACTAATAGTGTCGAAACATGATTTTGGAGGAAATAGAATTTGTGGTTTAATGTATCAATCAATAAAATGTTGATAAAATAATAATAAAGAAAGGCCTATCTCCAGCAGCCCCAATATACAGTATAGGTTTTATTAATCACAAATCATTTAAATGAGCCACTTCCTGTTGCCACAGGAAATATGTAAAGCTTTGTATTTGTTTTTTACAATACATCTTCAAAACATTTTTTGATTTAATTTAATGTGAAAAGTGTAGAGAGCAGCTCCATCACTGAGGTCAGTTACAGCATCTCTCTGAATTGGATTGGTTGGATTTTTGTAACAATTTTTTTGTATGTTGTTCGTGCAACCTCAAACCTTTAAATATTTGATATCACTAGACTTACTTAATGGCTTCAACAGGAACATGATGAGATTGATGAAGTGTCAGTTTGTAGGTGTAAGACAAAATCTGTCCCCTTGGACAACAAGTCAGAGCTGAGCAGAGGAAAGCCTCCAGGAGACTCACACGACAACATCAGAAGGAGAAAACAATTGCTAATATTAGGACACGCTACACACATTCAAAAAGAAAAAAAAAAAACCTGAGTTTGTTTATGTGCACATAATGTGAGTCTCTGCACCCGGTGAAGCGCCGCAAATGGGAGAAGTATGCGTTGGTTTCTCAGGTAACAGGATTACGTGGGCACATAATTGATCCATTTGGGGGAAAAATGACAGGGCTCTAAAGAGGCCTCGGCTCTGGAAATGGGAGTTTATGAAACAGGCATTCGTAAATTCAAAGGAATCAATATGTCAATTTTATTACATCTCAGGGCCAGATGGGCATTAAAGGCACAGCTCATCCCTCTGCTCCTCCACCTCTCTCTTCCTCCCTGCCGTCATTGTGTTTGCAGGGTCTCTCTGTCACTGTCTTTCTTCCTCTTTTTTCTCGTTTTCCTGCATTTTCCTCTGCATACTCCACATTTTTCTCCTTTATTGTCACTTTGAAGCCATGCCTTACTGTTGGTTTCTGAAAATAAAAGTACATATAATTCACAAAGGTCACTTGCATAAGTAAATACACAGGGGTTTTTTTTTTTTTTTTTTACATTTTTTACACAACCACTTAACTTGTTCCAGATGACCCTACAGTCAATTTAAGTCTTCTTCAAATGTTCAAGATTGGAGTTTCCTCAGCAATATTTTAATTCATAGATGGAATAGGCCAATTTTACATAGACTTACATACAAACCTGTGATGGTGAGATATCTCCGTCCAGTTCTTATGTACGGTCTATGGATCAGATGTGCAGTTTGCTCTGATGCTGGGAAGCCTAGAGGAGAAATGACTCACTGTAGCGTTGGTGTCTCAAAAATAAAAAAGTATTCCTAAATATGATGGAAAAGAATAACTTTTGGCTTTAACTCTCACTGTATCCAGCGTATATACGACAGAGGAGTCCCTTCATCATCATCCTTTACTACTGTTACTCTACTGTCTAATTAGTTCCTTGGTTCTTATCCTCGCTTTTGCAATAGCTCACAGCTTTGTGTACATTATGAATCTCGCTCATCTCCCTCTCTCACCCTCTCTCTCTCTCTCTTTCTCTCTGTGATTGGCGGACAAAGGTCCTCAGTGGCCATTTTGTTGGCACAATTTTGCCACTGTGTGTCTGTGTCTGTATCAAATATCCCTGTCCAGGCAAATGCATCAGCTGAAATGTTTGTCAGTGCAGCTGTTGACTCAACACTATTATTCCAAAGAAGAAGACGCTTAGAAAAAGTGATGAGCACAATAAACAGTTTCTAAAGCTCCACCGATAGTCAAAAAGTGGGAGAAAAACAAGGGAGAAAAGGAGGCTGGAGAGTGGTGGGGGTGCAGATTAAACATTCTGCATTTGCCTTACTAAAATATTCACATTTCATTTAAATACAATGGCATCCCAGGCAAGATTTAATTACCATCCAGCACTATAATGCAAATGAATAATGCAGCATAAGACTGATGCAAACGGATAGAAATATAGTAAGACTCCATCACTCAATAGGTTGAGGGAAATTAGTGAGAAAAAAATTGGAGGAGGGTAAAAATAAACGCCTCTTGATGTTCTCTACTTAGTTGGATTTTCAGAAAGAGAAAGAAATGCACAAAAAAAAAAGAAAGAAAGAAAATGAGCGGGACGTAGAGGAGCCAGGGAAGCAGGCGGGAGCACAATTATGAGGCGCAGCTTCCACAGCGTTCGCCAGGATTTTCCTTCTCCCATTCCAGTAGTTCATTTTTGGAGTAAGTAAATAATAAGAAGTTGGTGATGCTTGCATTTTTAATTCCACCCCCTCCCTTTACTACACTTTTTTTTGTTCAGTTCACTGACTGACATCTGCTATCAATGCTAAGCAGGTGTTCCCGTGCAAACAGACGTGCCCCTGTTTGTGTTTCGCCATCCCCGCCACCGTGCACCCAAATGAGCAACGTGATTAAGAATCCTGTAAATTTTTGAAAGGAAACGGATGGCTGCCCGGCTAGAACGTAATTACACCGCAGCCGACATCCGCAGCTCACCGCTGCTGCAGCAGCAGCCAGAGCCAAAGCAACAGCAGAGAATTAATAATATATAATGGCATCTCTCCTTGTAATTCATAAATGAAATAAAATGAAGGAGGAGTAACCTCTGATAATTTTTTTCCCTCTCTTTCTCTTCCCCTCTCTCTGGTGGTGCAGGCTGGGTTGGAGCACCACTGCTAATTTTCAGAAATTGAGTTGTGACGATCATCTTGCACAGTGTGTGAACTCAGGGTGTGTGTGTGTGAAGGGAGCAGGGAAGACGGATTTCTGTCTCTGTTCTTTAACCGTCTTCTGGTTCTTCTTTTTTTTAGCTCATTTATTTAGTAAATGAGGCCTCTGCATATGTTCCCTGACTCCTTTTCGCTCTCCTTGTTTTGCCATTACGTGTCTGCACTTTGCTGTATGATCATACATGAATACGCTATGGACAATTAGCTGTGACATCTCAAGTGGCAGCCAACTTCCTTCTCGTGAACTTCAAAGACATTCGCCACATTAAGTTTGGCGGTCTCGTTCCATTCTTTTTGTTCCTGTCTCGGGCACTTTGTCCTCACTGTCATTTTTTAAAAAGTGAAAAATAGAAACAGCGCCTGAGCCTGACTCTTTCATCAAAAAGACATTTGTAGAAATGTGTCAGAAATATTAAAAAAAAATAAATAAAAAAATTACAAAACAGAGCAGGGAAGGGTCTTGAATTTTTTTAAAAAAAGTCTGAAAAATGACTGAGGAGGAGGAGAAGGAGGAGGTAGGAGGAGGTAGGAGTGCAGATGCTAACCTCTGGGGAGGAGAATTGGGGGAAAGAAGTAAAGCAGAAAAAGAAGGAGAAAGGTGGCGTGACACCCAGACCGGCTTTAAACATGTGACAAGACTAAGTTTGACAGAATGTAAGGGAAAAAACACTATGATCAGGATCCTTGTAAAGGTGTAAGACATCGGTGTCAAACCCTTCAGTGCCACATTTTAACATCCAATTTATATCAGCCTGGTGGTTCAGGCACCTCGGCTTCTTTTTCCTCCTGTGGCTGCTACCGGTGGAGGCAGGCAGACATTGATTTTGGGACAGTGAAAGGTGCATCTCCCTTAAGAAGTTGGCTTGCAAAAGGGAGGCGACAATCTTCTCCTGTCCTCTCTAATCAGGAGTCAGCGATGGTTGCATCCTCCCTTTCGGATACGCGATAATTACCCTTCTCTCTGAACACTGGGGCTTTACTCTGAGACTGGGAGGGACAGATGCTGACAATTATATTAGGGTGTGTGTGTGTTTGTTTCGCACTTTTGTGTGTGTGTGTGTGTGTGTGTGTGTGTGAAGTCCCCATACATTGCCTTGTAGCTACCTTTCCCCATCGCCACGGCTGAAAGAGCGAGACCACAGCCCTGATAGGAAATAATAAGGTGTAGTAATGTGTGTGCGTGTGTGTGTGTGTGTGTGTGTGTGTGTCGCAGCTGCAGCAGGACAAACAGTTTTTGTCTGTATTCTGTCTGTATAAAGAACTGCTGTGACAGAGATCAGTGAGTTTGTATGTGTATGTGTTGCTCAGTGGGAGGAACAAGGCGCTGACACAGATGGGATGACAAAGTTCAGGCTCATTCGCCCGAACAATGCTTTACATATGACATTTTTACATGTCTGGAAAAGAATGGTCGCCTTTTGTCACATGCTGGAATCATTTACTAGGCTTTTTTTGACAATATACTAACTGTATGTAGTGAACGTACAGTTGTTAAGGCTCTGTCCATTCAAGTTGGATTTTATTTTATTATATATTTTTAATATACATTTGCATAGTAAAAATATTGTTTTTGAATATTTTTTTATGTTCAGCAAATGGGACTGAAGGTAAAAATCCATAAAGAATGGGTAAATGAAGGAAAAGTACAAAGTTAGAGAGAGTCTACAGTCACAGGGTGCAGTGTTGATCTGTTAGCAGGCTAAGCTAAGCGTCAAAGAAGATTATTGACATGATCATTTACTTCCATATTAAAATACAGTTTTCGATTGTTGATGCAAAGTGAAATGTAAGGTGTAAATGTTTCACTTCTTTCATTTGTTTAAACAACTGGAGTGTCTTTATTTTCAGGCAAAGAAGTGTACAGCCCCACCAAACAGCAATACATTTCGTCGTTGTGTTTAAATGTTTCTCAAATCTGTAAAAACATATTAACGATGATTTTTTTATTGAGATATTAATAATCATAGACACTCTTCAACGGTTTATCTTTACACTTCAGTACCAAGTCTCTCTCTCTCTCTCTCTCTCTCTCTCTATATATATATATATATTTTTAGCCTAACTTTGTTCCAGCCTGTCGTGTGAAGATGGAACAGTGGACTGGTGAATCTGGTTAACATACATGACAGCAGTGTTAATAAATGAGGAGCACAACAGTGGGACTTCTCTGCTGCTGACCTGCTGTGAGATGAAACAGTGGCCACACAGAGCGGACTGTTGTGAGCGACCCTCACCCTGTGTAATAGTCAGGACAGTGTCAGCAGTGTCAGGCCACAGTGTGGCTGAAGGAGAAAGACAGCACAACTCTGTGTTTCCACTATCTCTGTCTGTGCTCGTCTGTGTGTGTGTGTGTGTGTGTCTGTGTAGACGGTGTTTTCCTCCTCCAGCTGCTGGGTAGATAATTCGGGTCACCCCGGGCTGTAGAGTGGAGCTGGGGGGAGGGGGAGGGTCACTGAAGAATCAAGGGGGCGATTGTGTCTGGTGCCAGTCAGTCGTAATTAAGAGCAGGATCAGGGGGTGGAGACGCACACACACACGCACGCACACACACACACACGCACAGGCGCTGCCACACATGCACACTGATGGACCTCAGGACATAAAATCACATAAATACACACATGCACACAGACACATACAGGGGACGCTCACACACATACTAAAGCCAGGCCGTCTATACAGAGCAGCTCACCTGAAAATAATCGCTGCGAGGGGCAGCAGGGGATGCAAATGAGGCCGGAGGTTAGCGTGGGAAAAGTGGAGCAGCATAGCCTGGGACTAGGTGATCCTTCGGGCAGGGGGCCGGCCTCAGGAGGGGCTTTTGTTTCCAGCCTCCGTTTAAAAATACCCAGTGTGCACCTCCTCCTCCTCCTCCTCTTCACCCCTCTTCCACTCCTCTATCACCTCCCCGGCCCTGCCAACCAGGGCTAAGCAGAGAGAAAAGCGGTGATATATGGTTTGTTTAACAAAGGGAGAGGTGTGTGTGTGTGTGTGTGTGTACGCATCTTTGTGTGTGTGTCTCAGCATTTATTCAGGTTATTTTCAACTGATGCCATAGATTTGTTGCAGCAGTCCGATGTGGAAACAGAGGACAGATAGTCATCTGTTCAACCTCCAGTCCAGGCCAATAATAAATGTCACAATGATGTCAGCTTTTTGGTTTTGCTTCATCGGCTGTGCCTCCATTATTAGTTTAAATTCTGATTTCACAACCTGATGTTAGGGCTCTCCACCAACACGACTCAACAATCACAGACTGAAATGTTTCTATCCTGAATAATCTGAAATATAATCTGTATTTTCACTAATGTGTTTTTCTTTTCTCTCTTCCCGGTCCTGGTCCATTCTCATCTTCTCCTCCTCTCCAAAGCAGGTAAGAGTTCAAACTCCAACCTTCCCCTTTATCACCTTCTAACACGCAGGATTTTACATGAAAACACACTGATAGTGGTAAACATCCAAAACTTGGCCATCCGGCTTGGATTTCCAAGTTTTAATGAAGAGAATAAATCGCTTTATGAACATCACGCTCTCATAAATATTCAAAGAGTTGAACACGAGTGCAGCTGTAAAATGTGAAAAAGTCAACAAACAAGATGCTCAGCAGTGGAAGAAATGTAAGATCACTGGTGCAACCTGTTTGACAGTCACCGCTGTTCACACCGTCCTCCAGACGCACAGCCTCTGTAATACCTCTCTTTCTTAATTATTATTTATCGCTTCTACCTCTGGCTCTCCTCTCCTCTGCTCTCCTCTCGCCTTCTCTGTCTCCTTTATCGCCTTTCTAAATAATTTCTACAAATGAGAGGGTTTTTTTTCTGCCACGAAGCACGCGAGCACACATGTATACCCGCGCTCAGCTTTCACTCATCAAAGTTTAATCGAAGAACCACCTTTTTTTTCTCAAATAAAGCACACTTAAAAAATTTAGATGCAAATTATATTGCATTATTCATGCCTTCTCCCAGTCCTTGTAGATTTAAACATTTCCGAAGCCACCTTGATTCAAGTAATTACCTAGTAGGCAGGGTCCGTCATGAATAAGGTATTTCCTACAAGCATGCTACACGCCTGATGAGCTTTTAAAGTGGCTGTACACCCAACTTGTGTATCGCTTCTCTTGCATGAGTGACTAGGAACATGCATCTGCGGCGGCTCGCAGGTGGTAGTTGGGTGGATTTAGGTGGGGGAGGGCGGTGGGGGCAGGGGGTGAGAAGGGCTGGCAGGGGCATTGGAGAGTGACAGCACTCCCGTGTCTCGTGTTCAGGGCACTGGGGCCCATGAGTCTCTGTCTGTCATCTCTTTTGTCTTTGTCCTCCCTCGTCCCTCCTTTTTAGCTTGTCTCTTATGCTGCTGTCTCCGTGGACTGTCGTTACAGTCGCACGTTGTGTACGACTGACACGGAGGAGAAAGGTTTGAACAATGGAACAGACATGTCAATAGGTCAACTTCTACTGACACTAGAACCTTAACGTTATACCTTAAAACCATTAGTGCTGTATATAAAACCATCCGTAGGTCTATCCTCTGCTGATTTATCCTGTGCAGCTTTGAGCCAATGTAACATTCATGTAACTTAGCTTCACCGGTGAGTGTGTGTGTGTGTGTGTGTGTGTCTAGTATGCCTCTGGTTTTTCTTCCACAGTGTAAAATACATGCAGATCTAGGAATGGCGTCTAGTTTTGACCCTGTAAATAAGTCATAGCTGTTGATGTTTGTCTGATGTTAGCAATTAGCTGCTATTATTATTTAGTATTTAGCTTCCAGACAATCTATTTCAAATTAACATAATACTGATGTCTTGCTCTGGTCTGACTACTCTGTTACTCCTCTTCTCCCACCTCATCGGAGCCCGAGGCTGAGCATATCGTTATCCATTTTAAGCCAGAAGTGTTTTAGTTCTAAGCTCACTGTACTTACCTTCGCGCCTCTCAGCTTAAAAGTCTCTTTCTGACACAACAAGGTTGACTTACTTTTCTTTACCTGAGTCTTGGTTAAAATCCCTTTAAATCTCACTTGGCTTTGTTGGCCAAAGCCTTGTTAGGATCTCTCTCCTTACAGGCAGCGCCATTGGCTCATGAGCGCGACACTGTCTTTGCCGTCTTATTGGTGTTTTACAGACATTTCCTCCAGAAATAGGACGGTAGAAAGCATCAGGTGATAATTACTTTTCTAAAACGTATTCATGGTACGTTTTTTTTTATTATTTAATTTTACGTCTACTCTGGGAAATGACAGTCACCTTGAACCACGAAGCTTTGTACTCACTCTGAACCTCCACGTTTAACCACATCTCCAAAGTAGCTTTTATATCAAGTGCGTTGTTGTTATACCTTCAACCGTGAGCCGCTCAGAACCACTTGAAATCTGACCTCACCTTCAGTCAAGACAAAGACGGGGGTTATTGATTTTTAGATCAAAACTGACAAAATGACACGTTATACCCTCCGGCTTCTTCCTGTAATATCGCATGTGGTACAACGTTGTGTTTAAACATCAAAAATTACCATGTTAACTGTAACATGAATCTGAAAAAGTGACCCCTAGTGCACAGAGGAAGGGGTGTTTTTGCTACAAGAGCGCGGAGAAGAGAAAGCAAGCTTAGATGGGAAAAATAATGCAGCTGTGGCCCAGGAGCAGGGGGAGGAAAAACAAAGTAGTTGACTCTGCGACTCCATCATCTTTACTACCCAGCAGAAGAATTAATATTTAAACATTCTAATAACGTTGCTCGCCTTGCATGCACTTTTAAGCAAAGCAACAATATTTTTCACCTGGGGTAACACAATGATTTTTCTTCCCGCTGTTCACAATTTCCCTTTCTGATGATCTCCAAGCTTCCCATCTCCACGCTGTAGCTACGAGCGCATCCCCCCCGAACCTCGTTGTCTGATTTCTGCGTTATTTTTCACTCCACACACGTGAAGAAAGGAAGAAAAAAATATTCATGGAGATAAATATTGAAATGAATTTTCCCCATATATGAGCAGAGATGATCGAGACCGCAGCTCCAGGAATGCACAATGCGTTCCCTTGAGGAGCAAAGCGTGTTTCATAAAATCGAACCTGTTTGAAGGAGGAATGGAGAGTGAGGACAGAGTAGAAAACAGCAAAATAATAGAGGACAGACCCCTTCTCAGATGTTTCCTTTTTAGTTTCTATGTTAAGCTGCTGTGTTCATGTGTGTGTGTGTGTGTGTGTGTGTGTGTGTGTGTGTGTGTGTGTGTGTGTGTGTGTGTGTGTGTGTGTGTGTTTATTTCACTTTTCTCACTTTTCAGTCTTTTTAACTTTAACCACAAACGTATGTTTATTGGACTGCTGTTTTTTATCTGGCATTTATAAAAAGCTAAAAGACTAATAGAATCAGTTCTGGTTCAGTTACAGTAACAGTACCAGTGCTGACCAGATGACACTGACTACCTGATCCTTGGTACTTAATGAATTCAACAAGACATGAATGCCAGCTTTAACAGCAAAAAGAAGAAAAAAAATGGGGTCACAGTTGGGTTAAAAGCTAAAAGGTCAAGGGTTGGGAAATTTGACACCAGCCAGAAAACACTCTCCAGATCTTGTTCTCCGCTCCGTTCTTCTGTAATGTGTTTTCTTCTGGAGGTTCTACTGGTAATCTGCCAATTAAAACACATGTTAGGACTCAGTCCTGGTCATTACACTACGTCCTTTTCTTCCTGTCTTTCAACCAAATTACCTCGCCGCTGCCTGTTTGGCATCTTGTTAAACATATTCAGCTCCACATACGCACACCTCGCTCTGCAACTGCAACAAGTTCGACACAATACAAAGGCGGCCATTAGCATCAAAGGTGTAGGTAAATGTTGACTCCTGGGGGATTAATACAAACAAATACACACTGAAAGGGGGTAAATAAGCCAATTCAGCGTATCCTCAAAGGCGCTGCAGCTGAATATTTTACAGAGGCGTGTAGGTGTGTGTGTATGTACGGATGTGTGTGTGTGTGCATTTGAGTGAGCATCTGTGAACACGCTCCCGTCAAGCCAAATGCATTACAGATGCCTTAAGGTTTTGTAATTGATCATGAAAATGAATTGCTATGCGACTGGGGCTAAATTGAATGACATAAATAAGAGTTATACATCAAGTCTCAGTCCCAGGATTTTGTTTATGTGCATTTGAAGCGCTGAAGGCTTTTGATCGGAGGCATGCGGAGGATGTTCATTCATCCTCCGTGGATCACAGTGGTGTTTATTCCGTTGCTGCACATCATCTTGTACCTTGTCTGAAACCTGCGCTCGAGAGCACGCTCCCTTAAAAGATGTTGTCGTAAGCTGATTACACTGAGGTAAAAATACGTTTTCCTGCTGCCTCTAGGCTGAGGCTGAAGTCAATAAAAGGTGTAAGAGCTAACAGTGGGTTGATGAAGATGCTTTTTCCTTTGATACATAGTGTAACAAAGTGAGTACATTTTGACTAGATCACCTAAAGGCCATTCAAAATTCAATCTCTTTCCAACTTTTTATGCAGGGTTTTTGAAAAAACTCTGTTCCTGTCGTGGTAACAGGAGGTATTCTGTTTTAAGCCGATGTCTTTTACTCACCTTTGTGACTTGAGGGCTTTTGATAGGAGGAAAACTATGGAAAAGGAGGAAGGGAATTTAAAGAGAAAGGTTTCAAGGGCCCACGACTCAATCAGCTCTAAAACAACCATGTAACTTTTAAATCAGCCAAGACAGTGGTGCCAAATCCACAGTTATATGGTTTGCTTACGACAATGGTGCTATTGAGGTGTGTGATTATGTGTGTGCGTGCAGTTTCTATTCTACCCCCCCGGGACCTCCCTCCATGCCTCCCTCCTTCCATCACTTCATCTCCCTCCCCTTCCACCCTTCCCTCCTAGGAATAAAGCCAGACACTGCGTCCAGGAATCACCTTTTTAAACCTTAATTGATTCCCTTAAAAAGGGCCTTTGCTGCCAGCCCACATTAAAGCCTGTGAGACGGGCCTCAAGTCAGATTGGCCTGCCGCTCTACATTTGTCCCACTACCACCACCGCTGCTGTTGCCCCCGCCACCCTGGGATATTAGAGCAGGACCGTCAACAATTCAGTCTAGACTGCAGAGCATGGGGGAGTGGGGGTGTGGCGGGGTGAGGGAGGGTGAGCACAGTCAGTCAAAGCAGATGACTTTTACCAATTAAATTAAACCCTGGGCTAATTTAAGTTGCCCCTCTGACCACATGGACTCCCACAGTGTTAGGTAATGTGTTATTCTGGAGCACACACTTCTCCAAAATGTGTTTGGTAAAAGTTTGACGCTGACGTCCTCTGTGATGAACATGATATTCCTTGCTTAATTTGTGGAGACATCCAAGAAACATTTTGCTTTTAGGAGCTTAAGAATGATCCACTAAGTGTGTTTTTGGAAGCAAAATTCCAGGATTAGTATTTATATTTCACACTAGATTTAAACTTACCCTCATTGGGGAACCTCCATTTGTGCCAGGAGGTGTACAGTGTGGTCTTAAGGAATGCAATGAGACGGCATGTAGCTATTTTGGTCCCGGCAAAGTGTTGTGACCCCCATCTGGCCTGAATCAATCAGACCTCGTCCCCATGCTAGCATATCTACAGGTCTACCAGCTGTAATAATAATTCCAAGTTGGACCCTGGTCAGTCCCACGCAGCCATCATGACTCCTTAGAAGGTTTCTTCAAAGTCCACCTCTGTCGTGGTCCTAATGTCCACTCACATACATAAACATAAACATAAACAAAAAGCATGCAGCTTCTCCTCATTCCCTTTATGTGCTGCTAAGTCATGGCTCATAGGTGGTGCGGGTTGCTTGTATTACTGTTTTATCGAAATGGAATCACGTAACTGCACCTTGGCTAGTCTCTAAGCCAGATCATGGTGATGACCAGGCTGGCCAGCTCAATATAGTGCAGAGCACTGCTGTACACCTCCAATTATAAAGTTCCTTACATGTAAAATGAAACCCCTGCCAATGTATTTAGTCCTTCAGGACAGATCTATAGCTGCTAGAAAATGTGATATAGTTTCTATGACCAAACGCAAATGTCAAAGTTTTTTTTTTTGGCTTATCATAAATAATAACATACAGCTGTTTAACATTTTAGTGGATTTTGAAGTCCTGATTTCACACCAGTCATAATAACAACTCATGGCAGTGTTTAATAAATAAAATGTGACCGTCAGGGTAGAAGTGAAATCTGTTCAATGTTGAAACTAGACGTACATATCAGCCGGCCCCACCAAGTCTTGCGGAGCCTCCAAACTTCTCTCTGGTCTGCCATAAAGCTGAGTTTCAGCGTACCGTGATAGTCAGGACTGTCTCTGTGGCTTTTTTACTCTGTCAAGAATAAAACAACCCAGAACTTTTGGTTTTTTGTTGGCACCGATTGGATACAGATTATATGTACAAAAATATCAGCACAAACTACCACCTTGGCCACTTTCAAAAATATCTTTGTCGACTTTGAAAAAGCCAAAAGCACTCAGTCTCCGGTGTCGTTTTCCGAAAACTGGCTTCACCTCTGTGTCTGTCAGTCAACCCCAGCCCACAACTGCTAAGCCACAGAGGCATGACTGGAGAGTCGACCTGTGCACTGATGGTCGCGGCCGTCTACAAGTTTCTGCCATGGTGACTTGGATGCTCTTTTTTTTTTTTTTTTTTTTTTTTTGCGGAGGTGTTCGGCGCAGAAGAGCAGGGTTGGGTTGTTGGTTGTTTTTTTTCTCCCTTTCATAGAAGAAGGAGAAGGAGGAGGAGGAGGGGAAAGAAAGGAGGGGAGGGAGCACTCTGCATGACAATACCTACATCTGTCTGCTGTTTTGTTCTTTGTCATATCAGGGGCTGCCTTTGTGGCAGAGTGCTGTCGTGGTAACAGGAGGTTAGAGGTACTGGGTGGTGGTGGGGAGCAAGAGGTGGGTGGCGAGGGGGAGTTTGTCTAAGGGAGACTTGTGACTCAAACACCCCTGTGACACAGCTTTTGTTGTGCTCCGATTTTTGATCCTCTTAGCAGTTTGCCATGCCTCCGCCCCTACAGTTCTCTCCACCACCTCTATCACAGCACACACATTCATATACACACAATTACCCATGATTTTTCCTTTTTATTTTTTTCACCTCTATTTTGACACTGAGGTGTCTTCTTTTACTGTCTGTTGTCCAATTGTTGTCCTCTCTTCTTTGGTACCTTAGCTGCCACATGTGAGATCATTAGTTAAAAAAAAAACACTTTACTGTGATTGTGTCAACACAACACTGTCTTTCGCCACTACGGTCACATTTCCAACAAGATAAGCACATTTCTCCTTCTTCTTCATGTCATAAATTTCCGACCATCCTCTCCAGGTGGTATCCTTATTGCCGTCAATTTGCTCGGTCGGTTAAAGAGCAGGAAAAGTTTATAACCCAACCTTTTTTTTCGCCCCCTTCCCCTCTTCTCACATATTCAGGAGAAACAAAGTTGAGGCAGCAGGCCTCTGGAGAGAGCATTACAGGCCCTTTATTGTTTCAAAGCTGAGGTCATCCTCCTGCTCGGCGTAGTCGAAACAAAGGCCAAGGGTTTATTGCAGGCCCAACTGTGTGAAAGGAAACGCAATCCAACATTGTTTGATTCTTAGAGATGGTGGACAGCCATTCCTACTGTTTCCGTTTGATTGTATATCACCACGTTATTACTATCACGGCACGGAGGAGATGCACGAAAACACCCCTAAGCTTTTCTACATAGAGAGAGAGAGGCAGGTTAATGACCAGGAAGCAAAATTTCACAATACATTTTAATTAGGATCAGTGTTCTTGACACAAACAACCCACCTTTGTTCCTCCGTTCATGTACGAGGACAAATCCTGCAGCCTCCAGACTCACGGTCACAAGTCAGCCCCCTTTGTTTTTGATGCATTGACCTTGATAATTGTGACGGTAATTACAATAAGTGGCCATTATATTTCAAGGTGCAGCGACCTTCATTATCTAAATCAATTTGAGTCACTATCAATTTGATAATACCCTCAATGCGTGGCTGCATGGAAGATGCACACTCGGCACGGCTGTCGTCTTCCATATAATGGAATGCTGTTATTGAGATTGAGCCACCCCCCACTCCCATCGGTGGCGGTGATCAATAATAACAGCTTGTAAAAAATAAAAGGTACAGCATGGGATTAGCCTCCCCAACAAATGAAAAGAGATACTTTAACAAAAGGGCAGCAGACGGGGGCAGGAATCGGATAGAAATTCACCAATTTCAGTCCACAGTGTTTATCTTCTGTCAAAGTTGCCCTGGTGGTTTGTGGGTTTTAGGAAGCCACCCTGAAACTGATCTGTTTGTATTTAGGCTGTAGATAGATTTTTTCTGCATGAAAAGTCTTGGATTTCAGACTATATTCAGTGTCACAATCATATTTTTGTTATATAGCAAGTATTCCAAGCAACATAGATCCTCATCTGAACCATGTACTACTGCAGAGAAGTCAGCCCAGTCTATTAATGGGAAGAAAAAGTCGATGGTTCAAATCTCAGTTACAGACAAAACATATTCAACTAAAATTGACGTTTTCTCCAGAGGACTGCTGGGATATTTTGTTTTATTAATGGTTAAAAATGAGTCTTTTTCAATAATGACTAAAAACAGGTGAATGAAGACAGACTTGCGTCTCCATCTACTTCCTCATTTTTGTTTTTCTAAGACAGTTGGTATCTGTTGTAAACAGATGGTGATTCTCAACTCCAGCAGCAAACTAGGACAGTTGGTATCTGTTGTAAACAGGTGGTGATTCTCAACTCCAGCAGCAAACTTTATTTTTAAGTTTGTGGTGAATATAATCACTTGAGAGTTTTTTTTTTATCTTCAGAACAATGTTGTAGTATAAATATAAATATATATTATTCACACTCGATTCACACTGCTGCTCTGCCAGACTCAGAAAGGTCTGTATTCACTGTTAACTGCATTAAGGAAGCTAAACAGGGAAGTGGGCTGAGGAACACGATCCACCTGGATGTCTGTGACCTCGGCTTTGAAAAGGAACAGGCAACCCTGACCAAAGGCGCCTTTCTCCTGTCTCAACATATCTCAGGCCATTTCGGTGCACCCTGACATATTAGGTACTTTTACATGTACAAGCCTCTTAATGCTACAGGAAAATAACTACAGGGAGTTCAAAGCTGCTAAATTCTGCACCTGTGTTGTGTTGCTGCAGAAAAAGTGCAAACAAGGCATTTCTCCTGGCCTTGTCCAGCAGCGATGTTCTGAGCTTATTAATAAAAAAACAGACAATTGTTTGGCAGTTCTTTTGATGTATGTGCCTATTTGCCGGTTAACACCAGCCCAACCCTCCCCCGCCTCACCTCACCTCTCATCTGACAAAGCAGGAGAGATTGTTTTCCCTGAAACAGACCTCCCCCGCCATCTCCCAGCTGAAGCAACTCAGCCAAACCTCAGACGTGATTTGCGAGGCACCTGACATAATTTACTGTCCGGGGCCACTCATATTTCAAAATATGAGGACAAACGGTATTGAATGAACTGCCAATATAATTAATTGCAATCATGATCATGCAGAGACCGTCAGCCCCCCACATACACTTAAACAGATTTAGATTGGAGATCTGCCTTCCTGCTCAGAGTTATAGAACCACAGTGAATGACAAGAACGAAGCAACATTGTGCACTTATAGTTTACATGCCCAACCGCCCTGTCCCCCTGCAGGGGGTGCTGTAAACACAGTTGTAACCACTTATTCTATGACTTAATTGCAGTGGAACTTGAACATTGTTTTGAATATAGGATTGTGTTACATCATGGAAACACTCCAACAAAAACATCTAGTAGGTGAGGGTACGAAGTGATTCTTAAGGTGGACCCTAAAATCCTTCAACGTATAATCACCCAATACTGAGACTGTTTCGATACTTAAATTATTGTCATTAGGAATTAAATGACATATTTGAACAATGCAGACAGAAAAAAAAAAGTTTTGTTTTGTGGTTATATTTTTGTATCCTTAATGTACCTTTAAAGATTAGGATGAGAAACAGGCTTCAAGGGGAAACCCATTAAGACAATACAGGCTTGATTAAGAGCATGGTCGCAACAGAGGCAATTGGTTTGTTAAATTCAGAAAATAAATGTTTCAACATTTAGAAAATTGAAAGTCATTTATCTTTTCATATATTTTTCTTTTGTTGATGATCACATATTTCAGATAAACTGCGTGCTCCCAGAGCAGCATCTGCCTCCGTCTCTCTAAGATTACAGCGAGGAGTTGGAGATGGAAAAAAAACAGCAATTATTTCTGTGACCTCATTGTCATCTGCTGGAAAAATGTGTAATTAGCGCGTGTTTACAAGTCTGGCACACCTGCAGCTCATCTTTCGCTGTAATGTTTGCCTTCAAGAAGCCAAGCGGCTGCCAGCCACTGTCACTGGCTGTCACAGACACAAGGCAAAGGGAAAAAAAAGAGAGCGAGAGTGAGAGAGAGAGAGCGAAAAGAAAGAAGGGATGCAAAGAGAGGGAGAGAGGGGTGAAGTAGAAAAGAGAGAGCCACTGTGTGTGCCATTCTTCCAGAAATCTGACTGGCTTAATGCCGTAGTTGCTGTGCATGCGAAGAAATGGGCATTTACATGGGTATACAATAGAGACTACATTACTTACACAGTAGTCTCATTATATCCCTGACGCCTACCTCCTGTCCCGCACTGGTTTACTCACTCCTAGCTCTTATTGTTGGGGTATAATGGTGGTCGGGCATTTCTGAAATTCCCTCATTATTCAGCTTATTAAGGCTGCACCAACTCGATAATCGTGCTGCATTTCGTGTCAAAGGGGGCGACTGTTGCTGATTTGCCACATTTGAAGGCTAGACAAGGCCCTGAGCTCAATCCTCCACGCGTGCAGGCGGGATGAAATTGCTCCGTAAATACAGGCGAACACGTAATGCTTTTTTCACCACCGCTGACACAATGCAGGCGAACCCAAGTCGAAGTGCACCTGACAGATAACCCTGCTGATTTGGATGTCATTACAGCTTACAACCAAGGGGGGGGGGGAGGGGCACCAATATAACAGGCGGCTGTTAGAGAATGCAGTGAAAATCCCAAAGCCCGACTGAGTACGAGAGGAAAATGACATGGCCTCACCATCTGCATAGTTTCCAGGCCTAAACCTCGGGGTTTACGAGGCAGGTTGACAGCAAACACCAAAACTTCCCACTTTTTCATGATTTGTTGCATTTAGAGGCAATCGTTTCACATTTACCTCGAGACAGAACAGTCACTTCTGCTAATACCACTGACAACAGAACACAGGCGTGACAAGGGGAAAAATATTCAAATTCACAAAGAAGAGAAAGACCTGTAAAATCTGTACGGCCACGGGAAGAGAAAATGGGTCACAAAGAAACAATTCCAGTTGTCGCTCAAAGACTATTTTGTTTTTCTCTGTATTTTTTTTTTCTGTCATCACATGCATTGAGTTTAATTACTGTGCAAAGCGCTTAAGCTCTCTTTGGGTAGAAGAATCCTGTACTCTTTTTGAAGAATATTCAGAGGCGGTTCAGAATGCCAAGAATATGTGGCTGCCTAGGGCTGGTGGAGGCTCTATTTTGCTATGTGACATGTTGTCATATACTTGGGGGAGTAAAATCAATTGGCAATTAAACGATACACCTTGTGAAAATGACAAGAGGCATTTGGTTGCACAGGAAGAAGTGGGTAGTGAGGGGCTTTATAATGAAGGGCCTAATGACTATTCATAAGCGATTTTTAGTCCACTGATCCACTCGACTGGGAAGCTCTGCCCTGGAGAGTCGGCGCTGTCACTTTCTCTCACCTCAAAAAGGCGCCACAATCGACAGTGTAGAATGTGAGCAAGAAATTACCCACAATTCTGCCCTGGGCTTGTTTCAGGTCACATGCAAGAGGGTGGCAGTTGGGGTTGACACACACATCTGGCACACTATAGGTGCCACCGGGGGACAAAAACCTCAGAATCAGGATGCAGCGAATACCCGGGATTGACAGCCGGAGATACCTTTTCACACAAGACCGAATTCAGGGCTTTGTTCCTGTTCTCTGCCCATATCCTGTTCGTATTATCGAGCTGACAGAGCTTGGAGGTAGCCATCTGCGGCGGCTAGAGCATAGATTTATGACCTTGCTGTGAACTATGGTCAATAGGTGATAAATTTGAGAGGCCCTCTTTGCAGTAGAACAGCGCTTTAAATGTGCGATCTCCAGGGAAGGATGCAGTCGGCCAGCTGAAAGTGAAAAGACCTGGTGACGACCTTCTACCCCCGGCGTTGTATCACTGGTTCACTTACTGCCAACGTGCCTGATTGCCAACCTCACCCCCTACTCCCCAATAAAGCTGCTGCTTTCCCCCCCCTGCAGCAGTTTCACCCTACATCTGATTAGTAATTCACTTTTCCGTCGCAGTTTATGTGGAGTGTTCTAAAATCTATAAACAGCCCGGGTGGAATCCTACGTTACATGTTTTTGTAGAAATGAAAAATACCCAGAGACCTTTGGTGTAAGAACATGCATTCACTGTCCAAACATGTCCTTATCTGGCTCTTATCCCCTCATGAAGCTCACCTTATCTAAGGTAAATACAATAATGTGCTCATTAGTCTGTGCTTCATGGCTACTTGGCAGGCGTGTTTGCTCAGTAATAGGAGCTTGTCAGAAGCAAGTCAGGTCAGCGGAGTAAGAGAGTGTGCCTCAGTGTGTGTGTGTGTGTGTGTGTGTAAATGGTGACTAGGCTAAAACCCAGAAATTATGCTTCCAGTGCAGCTCTGTGGCAGAGTAATTGAATAAGTCCTGAGTACCTGAGCAAGTCTGTGGCCCTTGTGCCCCCCCCCCC
>NC_024320.1:12093288-12101655 GCF_000523025.1 Cynoglossus semilaevis
TTAGTAAAATAGGCCGGGGGACCGGGGCCAATTCGGGGCCCCTGGGCCCCCCCCCCCCCCAAGCCCCTCACTGTTCACGCCAAGAGTCTACGACTCTTTCTTTTTTTTCGTCTTTCACTTCATGTGGCACGAGGCCAAAATGACTATTACATAATTAATCTACATTGATCATCTGGTTAGCACATGAATCAAATGGCAGAATAATTGAGTCATGAAGTTTTTTGTTTTCAGGTCCCGCCCTGCGTCTGTGGGCTTCTTTTCTCGATTGTTGAATTTAGCGGCAGAAGTTCAGCAGACAATGGTTTCACATTTTTTAACCTGAGGTGACAGAAGTCCGTCTCCAGCCTTGACAAGGTTACAAGAGGACTGTGTAAATTGTGGGAAGCTTAAAAGAATTAACCCGGGCTGCTCAGAATAGGCTACTCCCAGTAGGACCATAAAAATCTAACTTTAATGCTTCTGTTTTTCATCTTATAAAATATCTCAAGACCGTGTGAACACTCAGGCTAGGTTTCCTTGCTTTATTTGACTTTCAACATCAGAAAGAAGGGCTGTATATCTTCGTTCCAAAATGGTACGGACTCTTTTATCACCCTATTATTAGAATAATTTACTGGTGAAAACATTGGGTCAAGATGGAGACATTTCCTCTCTGTGTCACTGAGTGGAATCAGGAACCTGGACTGCAGGTTACCCAGTGAATCACGGCTCAAATAGTGCTTGGCAAAGCAAGTCCTGCTTGGTGAATGGACGTGATCAGCAAAAAAAAGGAGAAGAAATGCATTCACTGCTGCGGAATCTGGCAGGAAATGTACAAACAGGAGCAGAATAATAGAATAATGCTGCCCGGTTATAGGCAGTAAAAAGAAAAAGGAAACAGTTTTTTTGTTTTTTTTTTGTTTTTGTTTATCAATGTTACCGTGACTTTAATAAATCCTAGACAAGTGCTGCCTGCTATACTGTATAACTATATATATTACTATTCTAGATTGGAGCAGTTACTGCATTCTGTAAAATATGGCTTGTGAACAAAAGTTTAAATACATATTTCGATATGTGAAATATTCTTAAAAAAAAGAGTTATTTTTTTAAACAACAGCAGATGTATTCACTTTTTCCAGGTACAGAAAATATAATTAACACTGAAGCAGAAAGAAGGGAATTCACAGGGTAGTCTTCTGTCTCTCACCAACTCAGTCAGGGTCAGTGCAGCAGTAGCAGCTGTAGTAGTTAAGTAGTTTTAATTGAAGTAGCAGTGCCATTATTAACATTGCTGTCATTATAACTAAGTGAGCAGTTCCGGGGCAATACTTCTGTCTGCATGTGCCACCGTCACTGCTGCTGCTGCTGCTGCTGCTCTTTCTTCTGTCTCCTATCCTCCACCATCACACTCCTGCACATCATTATACAGTAGCATCTATCAGATACCGCCTTAATAAGGGGCCTGTACAGCACATTAGGCAGGGGGAGTAGGGAAGCTCAAATATTAATAAGGTTGAGTGTATTTATGATCTACCTCCCTTCTGTAGATCGCTGTTTTACATTTTATAAACTTTAATGCAACTAATGATAAAATCCATGCGTGGAGAGCAGTGTTGCTTTAAAAGCAATCAGTGTGTGACCTGTGTCGGGAGTCGCTCGGTAATATGTGTAACAAATGTCCCTGAAAAGGAGATTAGAGTGTTGAAACAGCCAGCGAAGAGACTCCAGAAGTTTTTGTTTTTCTGGAGTCTGAACCTTTACCTGTTAAACTCTGATTGTTATTTGGTCTGATAAGCTGTATCTGTAGGCACGCTGTGTTCTTCGCTCTGAAATACCAGCGAGATTCTGAAGGGCCAGGTGGATGCAGCTCGACGCTCCCAACTGTAGCAATTCACCATTCTTTTCATTTCTTAAAGCACTCGTCATCGTCTTGAGTTGCTGCTTGTTTTTTTTTTTTTAGTTGCACAGGTTTAAGTGGTGGTGAATGGCACTTCACCCAGACTCCCCCACTATCCCTCCCCAACCTCTTTGCGATAACTCCTCTTGTCTCTTTTGGCTCAGACGAAGGCATCTTTGTTGTTAAGAGTGCTTCCCTTTCTCTTACACTTAAGCGTGTCTTTTTCCCCCCCCTTCCATGTCTCGCCTTGAGAGAACCCACAAGGGTCATATTTATTTAAAAATATCAACACACGTGTCTGTCCTTGTCCTCAGCCCATCACCACCTCCCTCTCGGTGAGAGGGGGAGCAGGTAAGGGGGGCTAAAAATAGCTGCTAGGATTCAGTTATTTTTGTTTTTATACAGAATGTTCAATTTAAGAAAAAAAGAAAGAGTTCAATAAAAAGTGAATGTCGATAGACCAGCTTGAGTTTCACGGCTTTCTGGAGCGACCTTAAAAAACATTTGTCAGTTCTTGAAACATGAATAATAGTACATATCGACATTTTATCAAGGTAAAATAGTTTATTATGACACTTGCTTACTTTTTGTTTGTAGCAACTAGCTTCTGAGTCTGTTTCAACATTTGAAAAAGCAGTGTCGTACCAAATTTGCATTGCCAAAACCAAATAGGTGCACAGCAAAAAAAAAAAAAAAATGCACCGACCACCCTGGTCTCCTTAGCTCATGAAGGATAGGCAGGGAAGTATCACGTAGAGGTCCTCAGTGTAACCTCCTCCTACATTGTAACATCTACCTCCCATTGCTGTGGCAAGGTCGAGGGCAGTTGCTGTGACCCCTGTAGCAGCCAGTCGTGATGAGGTCTCAGCGTGGGCGGGCTTCTGCTGTAACAAACCAATATCCAAGAGACTCTCTCATCCCTGGCATCGCTTATCCAGAGCTGAAACCCGTGGAAGGGAAAAAAAAGGAATAAAAACACACCCTGGATACTAAAGCCCTTCCTTTAAGACTCTCTTAATACAGATTGCATGGCAGGAATGAACTGCAAGACCCCAGCTGCTGTTTCTGCTGACCTCAACCACAGTTCTCCCTCCTCTCCTGGGGTAAGTAGAGTCGAGGAGAGCGGGGAAAGCGCTGCTCTTAAGAGTTCAGCTCACTGTTGTACGCCAATCACTCAGGTGGGAAAGTAAAACGGTGTTCACCTCTGGGTGTAATTGAGATTAAGTTGCCCTCGTGTTGCGTGGGAGGAAACAAGTGCTCTCTTTTGCAGAGGTGTAGCGGCAGTTTTAGGGCGAGCCACAGTTGGAGTGCAGTAGGGGTTTTTATGTTGTTTTGCCATATGTTGCCAGAACAGTGTGTCAGAGTGAAGGGGAGGAGGGAGCATTGAGTCATATTTTTATTTTAGCTCTTCAGCTGATGTTGCTCGCCATGTTACATGATGTCAGAGAGAGTAATAGGCCAGAATAGCTTGTGGGACAGGATTTCAACCTGGAACCCATGTCTTCTTAAATCTATTTGCCGCAGGAGCAGGCAGGGTGAAGACATAAAAGAAGAAACTGGAGGAGGAAATGTGTGATTAAAAGTTAAAATGAAACTTTCAAAAACAAAGAAAGTAAAGACATGCAGAAGAAGTTCGATCTGTTGGACAGAGGCCAGTTCACACACACACACACACACACACACACACCAAGTTAAAATATAAATCTACTTTATTAGAAATTGTACATGCGTTCCCTTTTTTGTAACTGTAAATTCAACCGTAGGTAGCAGTGGTAATGCTAATGGTGTCCAACCGCTTCGTGGCCTTTTTGCCCTCCTGCCCCGACGCTGGAGTGATGCAGACAGCCCACAGGCAACACTGTGGGAGGAGCCCAGCTGCTCCTCAGGCCTTCTCTGTGGCCCCTCAGCCTCCTCTTCTCCTCTCATCTTTGCGCAGGCTAGCGTAGGAAGAATAAACCTATGAGGAAATAAAAAGGCTTCACTACTAAGAGTGTGTATGAGCACTGCAAGCCTTCAGCCAGGTGGTTGGTGGTGGGGTCCTGCTTTTATTGATTTTTGTTACTTTTCTGACAAACATCCTCCTCTCTGTTTGGCCACGGAGGGCAGTGAAAGGAGCGAGCAGCGTGGGGTGTTTGGAGTTTGACAGAGAGAGGAAAAACCAACAGTGTTGCTTGGCCTGGGAAACCTTTTTCTTCTTTATCCTTCTCTCCTTCTCTGCTTTTTTCTGCCCTCCCACTGGAGAGCCGAGGCATTATTATGCATGTTGCTTTATTTTACTACATCAATTTGAAGTAATTTGAAGGTTCTGCAGGGAGCAGTACCTGGCTTTGTCTCTCAGACAGCTCAGCAGGCCTGTGTGTTAAACAGCAGGGCCCCTGCCAGATAAAGGTTCTATTTATCCCAGAGGGAAATTTAAGTGTCAGTGAGCGGCGGTGAGAAGGTGGGACACAATAAATACATGCTATATCTCTGGCATACAGGCGATACAGACAGTCGGCATGGAACTGCTCTTACTTTTAGCAATCAAGACATTCCAGGTGCTATTTTATTTTACAATTAGTAGTAAACAACTGTAGATAAAAAAAGAAAAAGAAACTATTTCATTTCTCACTTTTGCAGCATATTACCCTTTCATGTCTGGTTTTCATCGTTTCCACTTCATCAAGCCCGACCAAGGTGTCCGATCGCTCATGGTTCCAGGGCTTCAACCTGTCAGAAGCACTTTTGTGTGTGACGCCAAATCCCTCTATTCATTTTTCTTTTCTTTAGCACAGATATGTTTATACATATAAATATATATTTTATTTTCCACTTTTATAAAGGGCAAACCTGAACTCCCCACACATGCACATCCAGTGCTACGGAAATCTCCAGGGCCTGTCATTTTACATTTACTTTTGAGACATTTTAGCCGATGCTTTTATGCAGAGTGACGTGAACCGAGTGCCACCGCAGACGGGGTTTTCAATGTCGATGTGTACACAGAAACAAGGGGCTGCAGTAGGGAAGAAGAGCTGTTTATATGTATGTATGAGGATTGAGTGAGGTTTAAATGTTATGGCGAGATTTTATAGCATCTCACTCTTTGGAGAAACTAACCTGAGCTCCTTCCCACCTGCCTGTCTGAATAATTTAAACGTTCAGGAAGTGAAGCCCACCCCTGCTTTTGCAGGTTTTAAGGGCCAAAATTGCTTCATCATGCCCTAGTCAAAGTAAGCATCCATTATTCAGTACAACCTGAGAAAAAACAGATATCACCCTTTGGGTTTTGTGCCAGTGCAAAGGAAAAAAAAAAGAAAAAAAAAAGCTATAAAATTTCTAACAGATGATCATCTATTTCTCTCGACGTCTCCTTCCCAAACTTAACCTTAGAAAATCTTTGAATTTTTGAAGTGGCACAATCAATTCTCCACATTTCTTCTTCTACTCCTTTTCCTCTAATTGTTTCTGTCTTATTCATTCACTGTTTGCCAAGATAAGTCTCTCTACCCTGTCGAGCACTTTTTGCTGCACATACATGCACTCATATATATGTATCTGTGTACAAACACACATCACACCCCTCTGACCCCCCCCCCACACACACACACACACACACTCTCTCTCTGACACATCTGTACACAAAAAGCATTGGGCCTAGGGCTTACTGTACGGCACTGTTATCTTCAACACACAGACTTAGCGTTATTATGCCATCAACAAGCTAGTGTCTTCACACGCCACCTCCTCTCAGGTTGGATTCTCCTCTCTCTCTCTGAACTGATGCTAATTTGCCATTGTTAATCTAATAGGACGCTGTCTTTTTATTTATTTATTTATTATTTTTTTAAATAAATCGCCAGATTTCTTTAATGTCAAAGGTCCTTTTCCACACTGGCAATATTGTCTCTTTTTTTTTTTTTCCGCCTTTTAATTTACCGCTCATGTATGCCATGAATATCCTCGCTACGTGCATAATCAAATTAAGTATGGCCAATGCAGTTTGGGCAACCATCCCAGAGAGGCAGTTTGCAAACCTAAAACCTAAAACCCTCTGAATTCTGTGCTACTTTGCTTTTCTCACCAAAGCCTGTGTGATATTATTTCTATAAAAAAATATTAAATTCAAAGTGACTGACATGGATGAAGTTTTAGTTTCTGAACCTGTGCATATCCCCACGGGAGTTGTAACTTTTGAGGGATTGTTTGAGAAAGAAGAGACGTGTCACCGTTTCACAATTTAGAGTATAATCCTAAAAGGAAACAGCTGCATTGACAGGAGGGGAAGGAGAGAGAGCAGGCAGCCGTCCGTGCATTTATTCAACAGCATGTGTTTCCTACAGATTCCTTAAGTCGATTATGTCTCTTTGTATCAGATTCCCCTGAACATTCTACCTCTGTGTAGACACCAGTTCAGGGTTCAAACCTGTACAGAAGTCAAGAGTAAGTGATATAGAGAGAGAAATGTGCAGTAACATGTGTTTATCTGTGTTTCCGTGTTGGAAAGACACACTCATTTCCAGTCCTGTCAGCTGTTGTGCTGTTGTTTCAAACTGGGCTCAGGAGAGATTTAGGGGAGTTGGTGGGGGGAGAGTTTGGCCAAATGTAATTTCTTGCCATCTTGACAGCATCACAGAATAAAGTGGCAGTCTCCTCCCGGGTGATTGGAGGGAATTGCTTCTCAGGGTGACAAATGATTAGCTGTTATCTTGGACGGATTTTGGTTCCTTACAGGCAGACAGCAAGTCAGCCAGCTGACCGCCAGTCAGCCACCCAACCGTCTGACTGCGCTGACTCAGGTAACACCCCTCCCCCCGCCCCCCCCCACTGCCCTACTCCAACCTCTGGTCTTGTCCTTCTCTCTGCAGCAAACCTAATCTACCTCATCACGGGCAGATTACAGTTGAGTTAAATTCAGGGGTGTGGGGTGCTCCCTCCAAAGTGGAGGTGGTCACAGTGGATCATTGATTTGTATTTTGATTTTCTATGTATAATTATATATACATATATATGTATATATATAACAGATAATAGATTTTCTCTATGAATTGTACTAGAGGAAGAGACAAGGTGCAATGCAGAGAGAAAATCTGACATGTTCTTCTACTAGATCCTAATGAGAAGGATAGATTTCCGTGTCTTATGTTTCCTTCACACATTAATCCCTGGGTGGACTTTGAGCCTCTGTCCACCTAATGGCTCTTTGGCACCTCGGATTCCTGTTGGAAGCCAATTTTGCAGCACTGACTCTGAGGTGGGTGACGCGGTCGAGAGGCAGTGGTCACATTTGGAGAGAAAGAGTCAAGGTGTTCATGGCTGATTGGTTCGTCTCTGTCAATACAAATGGCGCCTGCTTGTCAACCCACAAACACACAAGATAAGGTGTGGACTCCTTTGACCTCGCGCTGCCCTGTTTAGATAAGAGAAGTGAAGCAGGGCCACCACATCAGTGGAAGGATGTAGTGACTCTTATATAATGCTTTATTCAAATTTGAAAGTTTAAGAATATTTCAAGAAAAAATATATCAACAATCAATAAAATATTGAACAACCAGTATAAGTAGCACATAAACACACGAGCATGTAGTTGAATGGCATACAGTAGTGCAGGAAGTATTTTAATGCTCTACACATTAAAGTCAAAGTACTGCAAGCTTGCTTTTAGTCCAGAATTATTTTAGTAAAGTAAAAACAACAACAACACACCACCGGAGTAGTTATTCTATGTCCTGTGTACCAATACAATTATTCAGGAGATCATTTTTCTGAGGATTTTACTTTAGGAATGCTGTGGTCTCCAAGTTGAAGAAATGTAGCAGCAGATTGAAGTTGTTCAGGTCAGAGCAACAACATGAAAACATCTCTGTCAGCTGCTCTGTTTTCATTACCTGAAACAACAAACAGTGTTGGAAAAAAGGGGGCAAGGAAGGAAAGAATGAGTGCTCCCCAGGGCTGCCATTTACTTCCTTTATAGATGAGGAGATAAGTGAAAGGGGACGACTAAGCTGAGCTTGTTTTCCTCATTTTTCACTCTTTTTCTTTCCTTCTTTTCCAAGTCATACTGTACGCCGTGTCACATTCTTGCATTTGCTGTTGCGAGATGGAATCCTTTACTTTCAATGCAAAGCCTCTGGCGATGCATTAAAGGGTTCTGACAGGGTTAAGGTCCAATTCCCTATGGGAATGTCTGCCAGGCCCTGTAGCCCAACTTCCCCTGGGATGAACCAGTCTAAAAATGTATGCAGCAATGGCACTCTGGATAAAAACGTCCAACAATTGGCTTCTGCTATGTTAACTGCACTTGAGGGAATAGTCCCGCAATAACATCCACCCACCAGAGGTTCTGCATGAATCCTCCAACCACAGGGAAGTGGGCATTGTTTTGCTGTCTAGCCTCCGCCGGCCTGAGGTCGCTGATATTTTAACTAAGGTGATGATAGCCTCCGTTGTTTTCCTCAGAGGGGCGTTCCCTAAAGCCACACTTTTTTTTTTTAAACATGTCTGTGATT
>NC_024320.1:12102387-12106264 GCF_000523025.1 Cynoglossus semilaevis
ACTCCTGACTAAAATGGATTAGGTGCAGTTATCCACAAATGGATCCGTGACTACCTCTGTCCTGTTAACTGGCGAGGGAAGACGGTGACTGGTGTGATAGCGAAGGTGGAGTGCGCCTGACTGAGTGTCTCGCTCTGATCTGCGCCTCCTCTGTTTGTCCCCCGTAATTACCTGTTTTGAATGAGTTAATAGCCATAGGAAAGCAGTTTGCAGCAAATGAAAGGGACAGTATCTGCTGTTCAAAGCGATGAGAGGGTTTTAAACACACTGGGGTGTATGTGTAAATGTGTGGGAGGGGCCTGCTTTATACGCTCTCGATGGGAAGGAAAAAAAAAGTTTCCTTATCAGGTATGTACTTAAAAGGATCCGAGAGCTGGAAGCTCACTGTCTTGGGGGAAAGCGGAGGGAAAGATGAAAGGCTTTTGTTAAAAGTGACGCTTGGCCCAGGTTTCCTGTGCCGTGCCTCAACTTCCATGTCCCTCCCTGCCTGGGAGTTCAACTCTCTTCCTCCCACTTTTGCCTTCTCTTTCTCGCAGAGCTGTCTTTCAGGGGGGAAAAGTAAACCCTTCTTGCCGCCTGCCGGTGTAAGATTAAATACCGAGATGGCGACAGGAAAAAGGCAGAGAGGAAAAACAAAAAAAAAAATGGCATGCCTGCCTCCCTGGCTGGCTTGCGCTGCTCGTCTGGGGTGAAGGATGTTAGAGGAGAGTTATCAGGTTGGCGACGGAAACTGCCAGTTAGTCAGCAAGGCTCCTAATCCAGTGTAGTCCAAACATGCGGCCCCAGATTTTCACTGACATGGTTATCTGTCATAGGGAGTTCAGCGTTGATCTCTTTCTTATCGCGTAGATGTGGCAATTTAGAGGTGTCTGGGGCCACACAAAAATAAAAGAATGAAATTTCTTCTGGGACGGTGTACTGCATTTTTCATGTCTGGACGACGTCTGGGTTTTAATTCATTGATAAACACAGAGTTAACGGCACATCTGGACAACTTGCAGAACACATTTCATTTAATTTACACCGTGCAACTCTCCTGCCCTTTACATGGGAAAATCGCAGTAATATGACTTCCGGGAACTGTGAAAATTGGCGACCTGTGAACCATGTGGGAGCTTCTTGAGCCGTTGAGATGAGGTTTCTGAGGAATGTGAGGGAAGTATGAAGAAACAATGAGTGTAAGACTTTATGTCTTGACTCAGTTCCCCAATCTCTCTTTCTGCTCCTTCTGCCCTGCCTGGCTGACTAATCAGGACAGATTAGAAAAATGGAAATAGCTCGCATGCAATGACAGTGGTCTAGCGGGTTTGTAAGTGCTCCACGAGGGAGAGAAAAAGAGCAGCCAGGACTATGCATCCTTGAAATGAGACTCAATAAGCACAATAATGTGTTTAACTTGTAAACTAGCACAGGGTGACAGATTACGTGCGGTCTAGCAGTGTGGCAATGCACCGACGTCTCAGGCGTTCACCTTTTGCCTCTACATCTGTCCCGCTAATGGGCTCCACTCTCACTTCTCTGCCAGCGGGAAAGAAACCCAGCCCCGAAAATCCTCCAGCGAAGCTCTCAGTCCTCCCTTCATTCTATTTCCCAATTAGAGGAGAGGGCATGATTAGTTTATTAGCAGTAGCAAAAGCTGCAGTGATTGTGTTTGTGGATTCTTAGCCATTAATGAGCAAATTTAAACTCTACTGAATGGACTCGCGAGGGAGGGGTGGCACCTCACGTGTGTGCGTGGCTAATAATAGCATCCAAAGACAAAAGATGGAGGAAATAGTATTATATTCGAGGAGGGCAAAACAATGAAAGCCTAACGGCACACTTAATGACATGCTCTTTCATTTTCAAAATTGTTTTCTTTTTGGAATTATGTATGCTCACCATCCTCTCCTCGGGGTTTGGCAGCGCGTATATACACATACACATCGTCTACTGTCAGCCCTGCCAACACCAGGGAGTAGAGGCAGATCTTGCAGCACAGGAGACGGCAGTTCCACCTGTGGGAAATGAACTCCCGTGCAACCCCATCTTTGTTTTCCCTCAGTCTTGGCAGGCTTAACCGCCTTCTTTACAAGCCAGGTAAATTGTTCATTAGGGCTGAGGTAAAGGGGGGAGGTGGGAGGTGCAGCAGAGAGAGAGTGTGTGTGTGTGTGTATTTTTCGTCTTTTTTTCCCCTTACACGATGGCTGAGAAGTGTGAAGAACAAACAAGTCAGAGCATTTGTTCGACGGTGTAATCTACACATCAATTATCCTGCAGAGCTAATTAGCACCTTGGCGTACCCCAGGTACCTGAGCGCTCACACGCGCTCAACTCTTTCAAGCCACTGATCAAAAAAGGAAAGGATTGAGATACAGGAAGGCAGAACCCAAGGGTAGGTGGAGGGGGGAGCCTTAGATCAAAATTTCCTTTTTACTTACAGTATATCGAGTGTGTGCGTGTGTGTGTATTGCAGCCATTCACGTCAAGCCATTGGAGCTGCTCAATTATGTAAGCTGTAGATACGTGCACACGAGTGAGTCCGTGTAATCTTGGCTGATGGTAAGAAATTCAAATTTGAGCCTAGATTTAACTTTTCTGTGCACAAAGCACAGAAAAGCATAGAACAATGACAACACCTAATGTTAAACTTTATACCCCGAAGGGGGCGCTATAAACACTTTATAGCACAAAACAAGTTTTGTTTTTTATAACTCTAGCCCTGTAAACCTCCTAATACATTTTTCACAACCAGTTAACAATAGAAATCACCAAATATCGCAATGATATCTGGTCACCAAGCTAAATGTAGAGCTGAGCTTTAGCTGAGCTGAAACAAAGACTGTTATACTTGAGTGTAGCCAGTAGTTCTATTGTCTTGTTGTTTGGATGTCCCTCATTGATTTGAGCCTCCTTTTATATCTTAACTATTGTACAGTAATATATACACAAATGTGTGTATATTAAGGGTCATACAGGGAAACACGGCAGTGGTTGCTGTTTTGAACTCTCCATTTGAGGTCCGTGCTTTGTTATTAAGGTGTCTGGGCTCAGTGTGTGAAAGAGCCCTAGGTATCCACGTCACTCCCCCCACCCCCTCCCGCTTCCACCCTCAACTCCCACCATGTAATTAAAAGTGCAGTTTTTGTCCTCCTGCGGCGAGATAAGAAAGACAGGTACGTGGTAAAAAAATGCAACCGGCAAACGGGAAGAAAGAAAAACAAAATGCCTTGGTCTGCTCCTGTTCTTCTCCCACCCACGTCATGTATAAGTCATGGGCTCTGGGGTCTCCAGCAGCAGCTCTGCCTGTTTGTGCCGTTTACCAAGATGGAGAGAGAGGTTAAGTTGTGTTGTCTCACTGCTGTCTTACACCTGCTCTACCTTGCCCCCGGCGCAGAGCAGTGATCCTAATACTGCCCCCAATTCACAACATTCATTTACATTGTCTCCCATCAAATCTGTTGCACTTTTTAAAAATCCACTAACTCTCTAATCTGAGCGTTGTTTGTTTTCCAGCGAGCCTCTCCATTTTTATCATCGACTTCATTCTTCACCTGGAGTCGTAGGTCCAGTAAACTAGACTTTGCTGAACGATCATGTCAACATAAAATAAAAGTTTCCGAGACATTGTTTTGCATAACAAGGCTGTTGCCCTGACAATAAGGGAAGCTCCTGTCGATTTTTCCAAGCTCCACCCCCCTCCTCCACCTCCTTGTTCTCCTCCCACAGCCTTTTAACCTAGCCCCTCGCTCCCACCCCCAGCCCTGACTGGCTGGTAGCTAATTGGGAAGTTGGTAACAGTGTCAGAGAGTCGCCTTCTCCAGAGGGCTCTCCCTCTCTGCAGGGCCCAGGCCACCTCTCTGCTCAGGCCGTGTGTGTGTGTGTGTGTGTGTGTGTG
>NC_024320.1:12106323-12124355 GCF_000523025.1 Cynoglossus semilaevis
CACACACACACACACACACACACACACACACACACACCCTTCTCATTTCCGGGTGCTTGTTTGATACCTGGTGGGGATACTATTCAGGTGTCCCCAATCTGCTCTCTTTGTGTGTGTGTGTGTGTGTGTGCGCATGACCTCAGCTATATGTGTGCACGTGTGCGCTTGTGTGTTTTGGGGGTAACAGATGTGGTTTTACACTCTCATTACCATGTGAATGAGAGCCCAGCTCCCCAGATTGGCTCAGAGCAGTGAGGAAGAAGAGTCCTCACCCCGCCCCTCCTCACCCTCCTGTGGCCCCTCACCTGGACCTCCATCCCCCTAGTTCATAGCGTCTGATCTCTTTAGTCTATCTGAGATCCCTGCTCAACTCCCCCCTTCTGTTGCCCCCTTCCCCGTACACACCAGGACGTAGACGTGTGCGTGTACTCCCAGACACTGATCGACCTTTAAACAGCTGCTGACTGGCAGAGTTTTATGGCGGCTGGAGGTCTCGCTCCCTCATGTTTTTACATTTCATTGTCAGCCACAGTTCATGAGGTTTCACTGCTATTATTAATAAAACTTTTTTTTTTTTTTTACCTCACGTATCCATTGTTGCCTAAGAGGTAAAATGAGCCCTGGAGGGCCACAGATATGGCCACAGCAGTGTCAGGAGACTGAACTTCAACCTTGATTGGTCAGCTTCTTTATTGCTTAAACCTTTTGGTGACTGGAAAAACTGTTGACAATTCAAGGTGAAAAGTGAAAAAATGTCTTGCAGGCTTTAAGTAAATGAAGCAACTTTTATTACACAATAGGAATTTACCCTCTCATCCAGGAATAAATGTGTTATTTTTAATTAATCCTCAGGTTGAAATCCTCCAGATTTTTAGTCAAATTAAAAGATGAACATCAAGTGCTGTTTTTTATGTCCTTTTACAAAATAGATGCACTTAATAAAGGAGAGCCATCATTTGTTTCTTTTCAATGAATGGATCTTATTCTCCTCTCTCTCCGAGCAGGAAATAAAAAAAATCATCAAAAGCTTCTGTGAGCCCGTAATTACAGCTCAGGTTCTGCTTAACTGTTATTAACAAAAAAGTACAGTAATCTGGCCTGGCAGTGCAATATGTTACCGTAGCTTTCTAATTAATCTTACAGGGAGTGTAATAAATTTAAAATATCAGATTGGTGCAATACTGTATATAGATTTATTAAAGCTTTTAATCAGTCCTGGCAAAATTAATTTTGCAATGATTGCTTACATTTGAATTTGCATATACTTAGTGTGAGTAATTTATTTTTATAGATTCTTTTTTATTAAAATGAAGCACGTGTGGCCCGTCAGGGATGAAGAATGGCTGGATTTTTACTTCTGCACGCTGCGAATGGGAAGAGTTTCTCTGCAGGTGTGTGAGGGAAGGTGACGCACTCTTTAGTGTCTGATAAACCAGCCTGACCGTTCAACTCAGACTTCTCTTTCGGCCTGTCATAAGGTTGAAAAATAAATGAATCTTCCATTTGCACAGACATATATATGAATGTACATTCATTCAGGTGAATGTGTAGATTTTCTTGGGTCTCAGTCCTGGATCATCCTGATCCTCCCGTTCCTTGTTTTCTTCTCCGAAACACTCACTACGACACAGGGCCCACAGAGAGAAGAGACACTGAGGTACACAGGAACACAGATGCACACTCCCACACACTCACACACTCGTAAACACACACACACACACACACTCATGCAGTAAAACACACAAGTAGTGTAGCACTTCCAAGGCAGATAAGGGTGATTCACAAACAGATGAACCCAAAGCAGATGTGTCATCATGGTGGCGGCAAAGTACTGCAAGGCCACACTGGCTCACATGGTT
This sequence comes from Cynoglossus semilaevis, assembly GCF_000523025.1. NCBI lineage: Eukaryota > Metazoa > Chordata > Actinopteri > Pleuronectiformes > Cynoglossidae > Cynoglossus > Cynoglossus semilaevis. The sequence continues at coordinate 12,108,183 of NC_024320.1, forward strand.
TCCTGCACACACACACACACCCACACACACACACAGCGAGGTTCTATTTTTGATACACAGACTCGACAACAGAAGGTTCTCTGTATCAGTTTGGCAGCACCGTCACAATTCACGCAAAATCTGACATGACGCAAGATCTCCATTCATCACGTGTGTTACACTTAAATGTGTCTCCATATAGACATTCACAGGTGTGTGTGTGTGTGTGTGTGTCTTACATGTGTGAAAGTCTGTTCCTATTTTTCTACAGACCGTTTTAACTTGTGTTTTTCTGTATCTATTTCTGGTCCTGCATGTAGGTGCACATATCTGGGCCTAAGTTCGAGTGTGTCTGTCTGTGTGTGTGTGTGTGTGTGTGTGTGTAGACCAGGGCGTGGACAACTTGTGTCATTGAGCCACAGTATCCCTCTGAGACAAGGCTTGAGGACGAGGTGTGGAAACGAACTGAGGGAGAGAGACAGAGAGGGAGAGAGAGAGGGAGAGACTCAGGACCATTGAGAAATAGGAACAACTCAGATAAGGGTCTGAGCTTATGTCACACACACACACACACACACACACGCATACTGCTATCAGAAACCCATTATTATTGGAGCGAGCTGACCACAGGAGAACCCAGAGAACCACTCTGAGATAGGCTCCACAGGGACGAGTCATGAATTAAATCTTTCTATTACAGGTAACCGTTCCCTCCTCCCAAAAGAATACATACAAAAGGGAAACGTTCAGGTGCTGGTGATCTTGTCCATCGAATACGAGATCAGTTCTTTTCATGTACCCCAGAATATAAAAAACGTATATATTTTTCAACGAAATTCAAAAACGACTGATGATATTTTCGACTTGTAAATATTTTAATTTGTTATGGATGAAAATGTGCAAATCACATTTCAGTCCAAAGTACGCTGCTCTCCTCCATTTTCTTTTTCAAATATGCGTGTTTGTGGCATTATTATTCAGCTGCTAACATGCATGTAAACACAGATCTCCCCTCTTATTATGGCAAGACAGATTCCACACATCTGCTTTATTAGCGGTGTTTTCAACTGCATATTAACATGCAGGTGCTCTTGTTACAGTCGACGCCTCCACTGCTGCCTGTTCTTCTCACATTTACATTTACACACTGCTACACACACACACACACGCACGGGCACACAAAGAGCCACAAATTTCTAATAGTTTAAAGTACTCAGTGCATTCATTCAGCTCGCAGCATTGAAAAGAGGTCTTTATGGTGAAAGGGAAATTAGCAATGGTCTCCCTTTATGTGTGTAAGAAGCACCGCTTTGGCTGCAAAGACTCCAAAACTGGAAGCAGTTCATCCAGCAAACGTTTTCTTTTTTCTTCAGTGCGTGCCTGTGTGTGTGTGTGTGTGTGTGTGTGTGTATATTTGGTTAGTTACAGTAATTACGGCCCAATAACTGACAGCCAAAACCAGGCAGGAGAAAGTAGAAGGGGGCTGTTTTTTTTTTTCTTCCTCTCAGTCACGCGCAGCCTCACTGACGAACATCTGCTGAGAGATTTGCATATTAATTAACCCATATTAACTCTAATTATTCAGGGAAATTATCAAATAAATTAAATTTTCTAATTTTAACCATTTTCCCCCCTTACTTCTCATTGCCTGCCGTGTGTCAGGGTAACATTAGGATGCAGGGGGAGCTCACCTGTGATAAAAAAAAAAAAATTATATANAATCTTAGAAATACCCAGTTATAACCCCCACCCCCTTACATACACACACACATATATATTTTCCTCCCATCCTTTCCCTTCCTCTGTTCTTCTCTGAATTCTCCCTCCCACTCTCCTGGCCTGGGAGTCCTGAGGGCAGCCAGGGGAAGCTTTTGTGTGTCCTTTATATTCTTCGTCTTTGGCTTGTGTGACGAGGAGGAGGCGGTGGTGTTGGTAGTGGCGGTGGCGATGGCGGCGGTGGTGATGGTGGAGCACGGGGTCTTACTTTCAAACATTTGTTGGAGGCAGGAACATGTGTGAACTACGGGGTAAGAAGGGGAGGAGGGGTCCGGGCAGGGACACAGATGGTGGATCCATGCGGGACTGAGCAAAGGTGGGACCTCTGAGCTGTTGAGCAAACCTTTTAGCTTTTTTTTTCTTCTTCTTGCCCAACCTGTTGCTTTGGCCTCCTGGGCAAATAAAAGGGAATTTAATCGAATTAGAGTCAGCTCTGTCGGCCAGGGGCTCCTTCATGGACCAAAATAGTATAATTGTTATGGATATTGAACAACTTGGTTAAAATTTCCGTGGTAACAATATGTTCCTTCAGCACTTGTTTTTAAACCTCTGTTTACAAAATTCTATAGTTTATGCTTTTTAATAAACAGACTACAAGATGGTTGCTACAGGTGGTGTAATATTTAAATATTTGGAAATCCAGATTTTGACTGGCTGGGCCAGTGGACATTAAAATATATTAATTTAATTCATATATTAATCAATTAAATTAACACATTAATTTTATTTTATATATATACACACAGCCATTGATTTTTGAAATTGATTTTTAAATATATGTATATATGGCATTATATTATTTTAAATACTTATATATATATATTGTGTGTATATCAATAGCCATAGATCAGTATACATTTTTTTATTTTATTTAGCTGAATATAGAATAGCCTTTTAACAAATCATGTTGCTCAAACACAGGTCACTTTCGTGGCGACACCCCCCACTTCTTTATAGACGTAGAGGTGTCCAGACAAAAACATACTCTCCAAGGTTGCATTTACACTTCACTGAGTTTTCACCATTCATCGTCTCTCCTTATTCCCTCCCACCCCCAGCCCCAACTCCTCTGTGGCCCTCGCTTTGCTTTCCCTCTTTCTCTTTTTCTGTCTCTTTTAGTGCTTTTGTTTGCCCTCTGCCACCGTTTTTTTCGCCTTGGCCCTGACTTGCCCCTCCGTGCAGGATCGCACCATTGTACAGAGACAAGATAGCTAAAAAATATATACAAACATGGCCGCACTGCTTTTGTCTCCCTTGAATTGTGTTTGGATTCACTCAGGAATGATGCTGGCCTTTCAAAGAAAATTAAAATTGGGGAATTGGAGACGTCAGCGAGTCAAGAATAAGTAATAATTGTGTTTTAGTTAAGATGCAGTGCTATTAAACTGTTTAAAACCAGGAACAATAGCAGACAAAAGGTCATCAGGGGAATGCTCTCCTGTTTGCCATACCCAAAGGCAGCGACCTTGCCTCCGCCCAATGCCCTCCTTCAAACACAGACAAGCTCACACACACTTACAGGAACTCACTCCTGCTTTCCCGTCTTCCTCCCAGCCATCCAGGTGATCTACCGGGCTCACATTCATAAGACAAGGAATGAGTGCGAGCAGTTATCGTCCAATAGGGAGAATGTCCTGGCTCATTATAGACGTAGGAGGCCGATCATGTCACCTGGAGCTAAGCCTCGACACTCGACTTTAAAAAGTCAGCTGGGGTTAGCGTGAGAGCGTGAACGTGGGTGTTAGTCATTCTTCCCCGCAGCCATCACCATTACTATTGGCCTGACAAACACAAAGCGCTCTTTCTCTGCGGCTCGCAGACTTAAGCAGGAAGAGCTTTCGGTTCAGCTTCCTCTGGGCACAGAGCAACTACTTGGGGATCGTTAAATGAATGTGATTATACACCTTATATACCTGTAGGCACTGTGATATGGCTTTCTTAAGACTGTGCAGGTGCAGCACCACTCAACTCATCACCGGTGGTTGTACAGGAGATACTTTTTAATCTAAAAATGTTCAAAGCAAAGCAAGAGATTTGTGCAATTTTTTTTTTTACATTTGATACATGATTCCTGTTTGCACAATATCTGGGTAGTCCTTTAGATAATTGGGAGTATAAACAGTCTCTTCCTCATCTTTATACTCTATGACATATTTTTCTACACACAACTTGGAAGACGATCGATTCTTCACTGGTTGTAAGAAATGCACCTTGAAAAGCAAACACATCTTAGCCAGCAGGTGACATAGTTGTTAGGCTAAATATAGTCCAGAGCCATTCTGTTCTATCTAGTTATGCAATTTCAAATCATCAAAATTATCGAGCCAAAACCAGGGCCGAAACTAATTTTGAACTCTGTGGACAATAGCAATAAGTCACCAACTGTTTTCTACATAAAGCTGAAAGTCTGCTTTTGGTTCTGTCCGGTCTATGATGTTACACAAAATGCAAATTATTAAAACGTCAGTGACTCAGGTTCAAACCAATTTAAATTTTCTCCCACAAACACATGCATGGGGTCACCATCAAAGACTCAAACTGGTGTCTGCATATTCCTCAGAGTGACTTCGGGGGTCTTTGAATGCAGCATGTGGCCCGACAACTGTTGTCAAAATCATGCACACAGACACACACACAAAAATGTCTCTGGGTTTTGACTTGTAAAAATGAAAGTCATTTCTGTTTCACGAAGCCATTTGTTCACTGTCAAACCCAATGCTTTACAGATTAACTTATTTTAATCTTCGCTGTCTGTTAGCCAGTGCTGAATAACAGCCACTGGCTGCTCAGTACCTGTAGAACAAAACTCTCTCTTTATTTATCTCATTAAAGCAACAAAAGGGATTTAACAAGACTATTTTTCCCGTTGCTTCTTGTTGCTCTCCATCAGGCTGTCACTTCTGATGCTTGTAGGCATCATAATCAATATTCAATATTCCACTCCTCCTCGTACTTTTTTGAGTGACAGTATAATGCCAGGGCAATGAAAGGGTTATGTCAGATAGTTTAAAGCCCCCGATATTAAACAAAATTGTGTTGTTACATGTGTCACTTTAATTATCTACAGTACTCAAGTCAAAGAGAGACTCCCTTTATTTACCTTCAACGGTGAGGGAGATTAAAAAAAAAAACAAACAAAAAAAACAAACAAAAAAAAAAACAGGTAGTGTAAGTCTTTAAAGTGTCAGCCGTAATTGCTTTTGTTGAGTGTGACACTTAAGGTAAGAAAGGGAGAACAGAGAGGCATTTGTGGAGAAAAACATCATGTTTTCTTTGTCTTTTTCTCCTCAGCAAACACAAAAGGCCGATTAAGAGGGAGGATAGAGGGTGCGGGTGAGGGTGGGGGTGTTGGGGGGGTAACTGCCTGAGAAATATTAGTAGGTTAGAATTACTTTGTTGCATGACACAATACCAATAGATGCTTCATGCTCGGAGAGGGAGAGGCTCCTGTCAACGGTGGCAACTAAACAATGGTGGCTTTCTCCATGTTAGTACTACGCATTTGATTTGACAAGCACCACACTGTCATTTTGCCTTCCTGGAGGTATACGTTGAATGCGGAGAAGACAAGTTGATGTTCGCAAGAAGGAGAAGAAGAAAAAAAAAGATTGCATCCACTGTAACTTTCGGAGACAGTTCAACGCCCCCGTGCTGAAAATTGTTCAGAAACTTGAGGACAGTACGTCATGAGAGATAAGAAAAAAACAGCAGGAGGCTTGAAAAGGTTGAAAAATAAAAGACAAGCTCCACGTCTTTTTCTTTTCTTCCTAGTCATGCCTCAAAAGTTAGTTTGAGAAAAGTCCACAATGTTGCATTCCCTCATTCTTACGTGGGAGTTTAGAAGTCAGACCGGTGCTCGTTGCTGTGGTGGATGTAAACAAAAAGAAGCTCCCTCACTTCTTTTATTGGCAGAGAATGGGCCCCTTTAAAACCTGTCCAGCCTTAGATAATTTCATTCAGCCAGCCCCTGCTCTTCCGTCATTGAATCTGCATCCAGAGATCAGGTTCACAGTGACGGGTTGATAGCTTCCCAAGCCTCTTGGCCTTTTGTTCTACCAGCCCCACGCTCTTGTTGCCCCCTCCTCAGGAGGTTTGGGGGGATACCGAGCTGATGGGACATTGCTAAGAAAAGACCAACACCTCAGGGTTGATATTTTCCCAACCCTACGGGTAGAGATATTTCCAAGTTTGATGGACCCTTAAGTCTGTGGTCGTGTAGATGTTTGATGTAAGAAGTTTAACTTTCCAAAAGGATTGTCGGCAGTGTCTCAATAGGGCACATTTTTAGTTGTACCAAGGTAGATGTAGACCACCCAGGAATCCCTAAAGTCTTTCTTCGCTCCTGGGTCTCCAGCTTTTGGGGTTTTGTCATCTCCAAGGGGCATTACTGAGTCTGAACTTGCCTAAACCCTTGTGATCACACCTCTTGAAAAGGTTTTGTTTCTTCTGTCGATTGGTATTCGAGGCAGGTCACCATGCTCCCACTCCCCTCCTCCTTCTTCTGCACCCCCTTGCCTGCCTGCCTACCACCCTCTCCCCCCCTTTGCCTTCCCTCCCACATTTGAAAGCCCTGTTTTCATTTTAATTTGCACCTGTTGTGCAGTTGTTCGGTGAAGGCAAGTGTGGACCAGTCAGTCGTACTGAGACGTGTTAGGAGGAGATGTGGAGAGGATTATCTTTTCATATGTATAATATCTGCAGAAATGTCATGCATGAACTTTCTGTTGTTGGCTCTCTGGGTTTCTGGGAAAGTTCAAGAGTCAGACGGAAATTTCAGGACTTCATGACAATATGTTTCATGCAAAGAAAAAAAAATGTAAGTCTTAAGATACAGCCCCTCCCTATGGAATTGCATATGGTGATTTCCACCAGAGACATGTTGACTTTTACAGCTTTTTTTTTTCAATTTAGTCAGAGACATAAATTCACTTTTTAAAAAAGCCTCCACCTTGTCTATAGTGGCTGAAACTTGGGGTCCTCCCATGATTAGCTCCAAGTACAGAAGATTCTTGCACGAGCTGCCAATGAGGTGTGTCTCCATGCCATGCTTTTGGCTCGCCTCATGCTCCATCTGTGCTCCTCCAGTAGGTCTTCTGACATCCCTTTCTGCCACGATTTACCCCGTGGCCTGTCGGCTGCCGATGGCGGTGAATAATTTGCACGAGAGCCACCTTTGATTGACTTTACAGGACCATATTTGAAGGCTGTCTATTTTAGGAAAAGCTGGCATATGTCTGGGACCTGACCTGTGAAACCAGACGGGCTCTTCTTGATGCTGCTATTGGGTTGTGTAACCTTGTGTGTGTTTGTGTGTGTGTGTATGAAAATGTGGTATGTACGTCAGTCTGTATCCCTGAATGCACGCAGTCAATGGGCCTCAAGGCCCTGTCGTGTTTGTAGATTTTCATATGTTAGAAAACATTTATATTTATGTTCATGGTTCAGTGGCGATGTAAATGTGAAGACATCCGGGGGATACGAGCAGTGAATAATCTGAATTACTACAGGTTATGAATACATAGCAGTAACATTTGTAATATTGTATGTGCAATGCAGAGCATTTCAAACGTGATGGGTATGCTCCAAAGCAGAGCCGTGCCTGAAAGGTGCAGCACATTGGTATCCGTGGTATGTGAGCAGCACTGAAAATTAGTGGCTATTTTGACTCGCATCTCCTCGACAGCTGTCTGCCCTCCGCTGTGGTTCGGTCACAGATTCCAGTCGTGGATGCTGTAATTGGGGTGGAACCCACAAAAAGGGGAAAAAAATAAACGCCCATGCCTTGGAAAGGCACTGATGTGGGGTGTTGACCCTTTAGATTTTGGTGTACACCTTAGTTTAAAAACACAAGCTGCACACCATCCTCCCGCTGATTTGACGGTAATTTATGTGTACAGTTCAAAGACGTAGGCATTACAATATTGCGTTCGTATTAATAGAATGTTCTAAACAGACTCTTCTCCCATTTGTTTCTTCTGTGTTGCAGCTCTCAACTATGAGAACGTGGTGGAAACAGGCTCTGAAACAGAGGAGGAGGACAAGATGCCCGTGTCTGAGGAAGACCCCCTGATCAACGGTACAGGAAGTCCCGCGAGCCTCACCAACCCAGAGGCTTCTCCCCGCGCGGAGAGCCATGGCCTGCTGTCCAAGGAGGAGGAGGACGACGAGATGAGGGACAGCGGCGTGGAACACATTTGGCCCGACAACGACATGCTGAGTGCCTCAGTGGACGGTACTGGTGAGTGTTGATAATGTTACGTTCAAACTCTAAGATGACTAACATGGCTGGTCTAAATCTTCTAGCTTCTCCCTTAAACAATGTATGGAACTTCTCTTACTATTTGTTTCTGAGAAGAAACATCTGCTGTTCTTTCATCTTTAACCTTAAAGCTAAGGCACACTTTAACTGCACACCTTAACAAATTTCTATGACACACTTTTGCAAACATTACTGAAGCCTTGTCTCATGGCGACGCTCTAATGATGCTCGTTTTTATCAGATTGACACGATCAGCTGTTGCCGACTGAGATCGTTTGGTTGTATAAACAAAATGTCTGCTCTGAGATAACAAAACATTAAATATTTATTCATAGAAAAATGTGAATTTACAAAAAGAAATAGCAGTATAATTTAAACTTGTAGCCAGTATAGATGAAGAGAGTAGTTCCATTCCCTTAAATCATAGCAGCGTTCATTAACATTTCAGTTTTCATCAAACAATGCCCAGCACCATGTGATACCTCTTCAGTAACAAGTTGCTTAATCCCAGGCAGGTGATACCTTGCCTAACTTGACAGACTTATGGTCTTTTGCTGAGCAGCTCTGATTGCTGGGGCCCCAGTCATGGATGCTTGAAAGATAAATACTTTTAATTAGGGGGCAGAGTATAATCATTAAAGGAAGCCAGACTGCTGCAAAAAGTCATTAACAATCTTAAATGAAATTTTTATTTTTATGATAGCCATTTACATGTATAATAAGAGTCAATGATTCTTGGAAGCATGTGACAGGAACAGAGTACGGCGAGAAGTCATGTAAGACAGCCCATTTAAATGAGCAAGGCATCGCTATTCATTTCTGCTAATGAACTAGCTGTGCGCCGTGTCGAAAAACGGGAGAACATTCGGCAGTCTTAAATTTTAATATGGGGGAAAATTGCACATTTATTAGAGATGAATAAAAAAGAGTTAGCAGGAATCAACATTTGCTTTTTCCAAATAAAAGTTCCCCGTGGTTCCTTAAGGGACGGGAGAGGAAAAGACGGCCGGGTAAATAAATCAAGATAAAGAATAAACAAGCTGTCGATGCATACGGTAATTGTTTATTTGATAAAGACCTGCGGTGCCATAATGTCTGTAATTCAACTATGTTGCAATTCCCAGATAATATGCTTCTTGTGTGATAAAGTGTCTGACATATTTCAGAGAGCAAGTCGAGTTCATTAGAGCATTTGGGAGTCTCTTTCCCAATCTTGCGGGTGCTGCTTCCCAGGCTGCATTTTTTTTTCTTCCTTGGTGCCTAAGTGTCTACAGTGATACCTCAGCACATAACTTAGGCCTGAGATAAGTTAGCAGCCTCCCTTCTTCCTGCTAGGACTGATTTGTTCGTCACTCCTCTATCTATCAAGATTTGTTTCTTTTTTTTGTTTTGTTTTTCTCACTAACACAGGTCGTAGAAGTGTGTGACTCAGTGTAACTGATTACAAGTCATGGGAAACTTGTGAAATGCACGTCAAGCCTCAGACATGTCACACTAAAATGCCATTGTTCAGTTGTATTTACTTCACTTCACATCACTGCATGTGAGAGGAGTTTTTTACGTGAAGGAAGATTTTGATTTCAGGGCTCATGCCCCTCGTCTGTCACTGTCCTTGACATCCCGTCATCACTGCAGCTGAACACGATGTCCTGGAAAGTATGACATCATTATCGCTGAAGTACAGTTTAGAATGAAACACCTTTGTTCCTTTTTTGAAAATCTTCTCAGTTGCACCTTGTGTTCTATTCCAAAAACATATTTGTCGCTTTATTTTTTCAAACACTTTCCGTGCAGCATTTGCCAAATTTTCCCTTATGGTTTATAAGGGAATGATTTATCAAGTCTTTGCGTTATTAGTTTGACACCTACTAGTGCAGCAATTTCCCACATTATTTTTTCCACAAGAAGTGATATTGCGGATCACTTCCAAAACAGAATTTGAAAAAAGAAAACAAGAACAACAAAAAAAAAACACCCTTTCCTTTGGCTGTTAAATGTCCCAATGTTAAAGAATCGCTAGGCAGACAGAGAAATATGGCACAGACCGGTTTGGACTAAAAATATCAGATTTGGCTCAGTGTCCTTAAACCATTATTTAAAATCATATTGTTTTTCTCAGGTTCTGAAACTGTTAAAACTTTATTCCCTTGTGACAGACTGAGGATAAATGAGGCTAAATGCACAAAGGCAGAACTTTAAAGCTGAGCTCACGGCTCCAGTGTCCAGCCATAAAAGTAGGAATGTTTTCAAAATAAACAGCATCAGAGCCGCTATGAAAATAGGTGGAATTACGGTCTTGCCAAGGTATTCCGGACTCCTCCTGGGTCCCAGTGTCGGCTCTGCGACCTCCCCGTCCCTCTTCAAGAAAGTGTGTACCTTACCGCCTCAGGTCTTCTGTGATTTACTGCTGTGATTTACTGCTGACAAAACTCTCTTTCTGCAGCATTTGGTGGACAGACTAAGGTGCATATTTGTGGCATAAATGAATCAAGACCAAATCCCAAATTGTTTTTATTCTCGCCATATTTATGTCTCAACTTATAAAAGACTAACCCCCCCCCCCCCCCTCCCCACCTCTGCCCTGTTTGAATGCAGTTCAAATCCTGCATTTCTCCCTCCACATGTACATGTGCCAGGGGCCGTAGCAGAGAGGTGTGTGTGGTGTGAGCCCACCTCCTGCTGGAAGCAGCGATCCCTCCCTGTAAGCCACAGATAACAAAAGTTTTCCAAGGTAAACAGGGGAGAGTGAAGGACCAGTAAACCCCACTGGTCATCCCCCCTTTGCGTCACACCTAAAGTATGCAGCCAAATTTGATTACCAAGTGCAAACACGGTGCCTTCGAGGGCACAGAGCAGTGAGGGAGTTTGGACCAGTGTTCTGAGTGGAAGGACAGGCGGTTCTCAAACATGCTTATATCTGATTCCTTTACGTGTATATTTAAATCTGTTGCGGAGGCCCCTTTTTTAAATCTGTTTTGTTTTGTCGGAGCTTAATTTATGTTGTTTGAAACCCTTTTTTTTTGTACTGCGTCTGTGGTTTTGATGCCGTTTGGCAGACGTGCAATCAAACACACACAAGGGGGAAAATAAGTGGAGGAATAAAACACTTGCAAGAGAGAAAGTTAAACTAGGACATGCTCCTCCAGAGCGCTCTGTCATTATTGTATGGAGCCATTGACAGGGGTATTTATTATCTCACTGCACGAGCCCCAAATCACCCACAATTACCAAGGCCATTGTTTTAAACTGAAAATCAAAAACGGAAAGTCAAAATCTTTTTGCTTCTGACTTTTGCAAAAGGGCCAAGGAACCTGGTAGTATTATTAAGCATCAACCTGTCACTTTAGTTGTTGGACAGCGATGTGATAGTCAAATACATCAGGTCCTGCTGCAGTAAGTTTAAAAAAATAAAAATCTTCACAATGCAACACTTGTAACGTCCTTGCAGGAGCGGCAGAGCAAGAACAGATGCGTGTAAGGCACACAATATGTTTTTTCTCTCTCTCATTTTAATACAAAGCCCCCGTGTTCTCGGAAGCACCTTGATTTAATTTTTTACCGACGATGCAAGAAGGAGGGACCAGCGGGGGCTTCTTAAGCTGATTGTCCAGTCAGTGTCCTCCTTTTGACCGCAGAGGAATGAATTTGTCAGGAGAGGGCCGTGTTTATGAGCCTGTCAGCCCGCTGCTAATTTACCGCTGCCTCACCTGTGCCAGGACAATATCTGCCCATCTGCGCAAACTGGGCTGCCATTATCCTGATTGGCACTAAGAACCCAGTCTCTTCAAACGAAGATTCCTAGACTTTTAGTTCTCAAAGGAAGGGCTTTTCTGGGAGAAAAAAGCCCAAAGAGGATGGAACCAGGAATAGGCCTTTTTCAAAGCTTATTCTGTACACTTTTTTTTGTAAAATAACAGCCTCCTGGAGTTCCTGCTCCTGTTTTAAATGTTGTCTCTTTCACTGGGTTTCAGCCGTGACATCCTTCGCCAGAAACATTAATTCCTACGTCTCCTCCCACGTGAGGTTTACCCCAACCAATGAGGTTATTTCTGCCTCCAGAGCAGCTCTGCCTCTAAAAAATGTTTGTGCAACCAAAACTGTTAATTTGTGGTTCTGGGTTGCATTCTTTATGTTAGGGGCAAGACGCTAACTCTCTGCCAGGGGTTGTGGGGAAAAAAAAAAAGTGCATGTGCTAGATAAAAGCATCCACCAAATGACATATGATAAAACAAGCGTGATCCTGCATGCTGAGGATTGCAGCAGCGCCACAGCCAGGGAGTAATAAGCTCAGGCTGCGTGTTGGCTGGAGCTCCGTGATTGCTCAGGTGGATGTGCTCCATGTTGTATTTAATCACTCTGTTTGGCCACTGAAGCTTTCTTTGCCTCCCCCGTCGCTTGTTGTCGTGTTAAAGGTAAATAAGTCACTGTCTGGCCCAGACGATAGCATTCATTAGGCATGCTGAACAAAGCTGTGGCATGCCACGATGCACAGTGGTGCCTTCACTGCTTTCCCCCCGTACCTTCTTCCTAAGAGCCTCTTTGTCAGTGTTTGCTGGTTTCTGTCTGATGCATGGAGGTACTTAGCCACACTTATCTCACCCTGCATATCTCTTTCCCCGCTCCTCTGTTTCTGTGCAGATGAAATGAAAGATGATTTCGACAACCTAGGGCCTGATGCCACTTTACAGGCGGTTGGAAACGGTACAGGTGAGTTAACGCTTTTGTAGCACCTTTTTAAATGAAGAACGTAAAGCAACATCTGTAATTAGAAGGAAAAACATGTCCCGCTGACACGACTTCCACAAACACTTCAGCAAAACCCCTGGATGTTTATAGTCACAGCCAGAGTGTGTTGAAATTTATATTAGCCTTGATTATGCGTGCTGTTTTCACTTTTTCCTGTTAGCTAAATAAGTCTCTGCATGTGTGTGTGTCCTGACGCCAGTTCCTGGTGGAAAAGAACCCTACCTGCCATTTTTCATTAAGCCACCAAAGCTTATTTGCAGCCACAGGCTCCTCCCTTCCATGATATCATCCTGGCCACCCTGACGATTGGCCCCGGACACTGTTACAATAAACCAAACTCACCCCACAGAATGCCACGCAGCCCTGCCTCAAAACCCCCTTTGCTTTCAGCTTTAATTACTATAACTTTATGCTCATGGTGTTTTATTCTTCATATTTTTTCCTCCCCTCTGTTCTCAAAGTTCAAGCACAGCAAATGTTTTCCATTTCGCCTGCTCAAAGGACGTCTTTCTAAAAAAAAAAAAAAAGAAAAACAATACTGTGTGTGCGGCTGTGGAAGCTCCCTGTGACATATGATTTTATTTAAGGAAATCCGAGAAAGTTTGATCACATTCTTTGTGCCAAAGCACCCAGTGTGATCCAGGTGATTTCTGCCTTCACTGAAAGAAAAGATTTTTTTTTTCTTTTTAAATTTATTACAAAAACAAAGTAAAATAAATGCTTGCACTCATCAATACTGCACCGGGTTTTAAACCTTCAAACTAAAAATCAATCCTCTAATAAGACTGCAGTAAACAATGCTATCTCAGATTAAAAAGGAATCCATCGACACCCATGACATTTGGATGCCATTTTTTTGATAATCAAATGTCTCCTTCTCTGACCTTTCACAAATTGAGTCAGTTACTTTTTGGACCTCACCTTGGCTCGGGCTAAAAGCCTAATTAACAGGTGCTGAGGTCTAATGAGACATTTTTTCTTGGTGCGCTGTAGCCCGTGTGTCTGCGTGTTGAAAGTCAGCCATCCCCTTGACTAATGAAGGTAAAAAGCAGATTTCTCACAGCTCCAGTTTGTATTTAGAGGCAGCTATCTCCTCACTGCAGCTTAGGAGTTTCCCTGAAGAGAAGGGGACTGGGAAATAATTTGACAGCAACACATTGTGTGGCCTCAGCACTTTGGCTGGCTTAAGACACAGCTACGGTGTACACAGCTCTCTCTCTCTCGCTCTCTTTTAATCTTAATTCTTTTTTGTGCTGGATTGTGGTTTGTACTTGATAATCTGTTCGGTAAAAAAAAGCCCATACAATCTCTTGATTGACTTTATATGTGAAAGTCGATACAGAGAAACATTGCTCCCTTGCTGATTAAACCTGGCTCATGCATATATTTTCTTTTTTTTATTTTACAGTGCCCGAGACAATATCAGATTTTATGTCATGAGTAAATTAGGTAATTGGGTCTAGTTTGAGGGTTTGATTTTTTTCACATTGTTCCTCAGCAGCTCCTACTAGCTGCTTTATCTCTGACTTTTGGCCGCATTAAGTTACAACTCCTGTTTTAGCTCACACGGCGTGACAAGTAAAGCCTGTAATTTAGATGTATTCCCCCCAAAGCATGACTGTAATGTGTTGGGGTGGCTGTCTTCATCACATTTCCACCACAATGTCCCCCGATGTCCCCTTCTAAGATTTCTGGAGAATCCGATTTATTCCTCTGCCCTCTCTCCGTCAGTCTCCTCCTTCAGCGTCTTTCTCTTTTTCTTTCTTTCTCTCCTTCAGTCAAGAGCGTCAATTGCACTTCAGAGTTTGAGGACTTCTTCGCCAAGCGGAAGCTGGACGATGGTGACAGCCACGTAGTGAGCATTGCCGAATATTTGCAACGGGGTGACACGGCCATCATCTACCCAGAAGCCCCAGAGGAGCTGTCCCGTTTGGGAACACCAGAGGCCACAGGACCAGAGGAGAACGGTGTGTATTTTTTCATCACATGTTTTTTTAAGTGATTGAAGAAAAGTTTTGATTGAACACCTTAAATGAAACAGGCGTATGGCTTCTGTGGACGGCTTACAAACAGTGAGAGTAGAAAAGTGAAAGGCAGGGGGAAAAGTGAAGAAGTCTGGCTGCTCTGTCTGACACGGCTGGGCAGCTGTTGGTCCCACAGATTCGCCGGATGCCTTGGTGTTTACCTACAATCTTAAGCAACAGCTGGGCGGGGAGCTTGAAATCAGATAGTGCACCTCTGAAGCCTCCCAGAGGGAAAGAACTCGGGGTGCGGGGGCTGGAGAGTGTTGGTGGGATTGAATCAGAGGAGGCGAATATTTCATATTTCACAATATGAAGTGAGTGGCATTGAACAGAGAGTTTGTAGCAGTTTGGAAGAGATGAGAGTTCATGCTTTGCATTTTGTTCAAACGTGTGTGTGTGTGTGTGTGTGTAGTAATATGTGTCTGTACGTACTGTACACAAGACATGAGGCAAGTGAGAGGGACAGGAGAGAGCGAGTGTGTGAGTGTGTGTTATATGTCATGCTGCACAAGTGTTAGTGTAAGTTTGTGTGTGTGTGTGTGTGTGTGTGTGTGTGTGTGTGTGTGTGTGTAAGTGGAGGGAAGGAGGAGGTCGTAGTGTGGTGGATGCCAGCCTGACACTGAGGCTCTCATGTGGAGCAGATTGCACAGATAACTCCCATACCACTCTGGGCAGCCCGCCCATTTAGCTGCCATTGATTCGCTGACCTTTTGGCCTGCTTTCCCCTTCCCCTTCCTTCCAACACCACCTCCCTCCCTCCCTCCTCATCCCGCTGTCTCCCCCGTGCAGACCTGCCACCTGGAACGCCAGATGCCTTTGCCCAACTGTTGACCTGCCCCTACTGTGACCGGGGCTACAAGCGCTTGACTTCGCTGAAGGAGCACATCAAGTACCGCCATGAGAAGAACGAGGAGAACTTTGCCTGCCCCCTGTGCAACTACACGTTTGCTTACCGCACTCAGCTTGAGCGGCATATGGCCACACACAAACCTGCAAGGGATCAGGTGAGCAGAGTTCCAGTCTCTCATTTTCTCCCCGTCTTCGCCTTCTGTTCCTGTCCTGTTTTATTTCATTTCTAATGCACGCCGATCGCTCGGAGAAGAGAGATCATTTTTTCTTCTGATTGGCAATCATTATTAATTTTTCATGGTATTTTGAAGATGCAGCCCCCTTTAATGGTAATAACTTTAATTGAGGTCCTAAATGGTTTTTTGATGGCCCTCCCTGATATGATTTTCCAGTCTCGTGTTCACGATCCAATGATTGTGTTAATTTCCAATTTGGAAATTTTTATCAGCTCCTTAACTTCACTTCTGGCCTTTTTAATGTTCTTCTTGTGCAGCCCTGTAGTCGTAGCACTCCATCAAACTCCACCCCCCCCCCTCCCCC